>NC_064290.1:25307659-25940782 GCF_019186545.1 Solanum stenotomum | reverse complement strand
TGATAAATGAAATATAGAAAAGGTTTCTAGGTTACTTTAACATTTTAACGTTGCCATTTACTTTTAGACTGTTTTAACATAATAATAGGTATATCTTAGGATCTATTATACGTTGTACGAGTACAAACGTTTATGTGAGGATCTTATCATGAGTTGTATATTTATTGTATTTGAACACTTATGTATTTGAGCATAGAGTTGAGACTTCTAGGTTATTAATATCGTAAGAATAAATTTGCTTTAGTGTTATAACGAATAGTACATCTAAATGTTGTCTTCATATTATAACGCAAGTTGTTTGACAATTTTATTCATTTTCCTTAATATGTATATGGTATCTTTAACATGATAGGTGTGCGTATGTTTATTATTTTTATCATCACTTGTTCAATAAATATAAACAATAAAGAAGAATTTGATTAAACATGATAAAGGATATATTTGTTGTACGGATATATTTCTGGTGAGTCCACGAAAGAGTCTTGGTACTTTTGGCTTAGGATACAAGCCTAGAGTCGAGGACAAAATGAAGGCCAAGAAGCAGAAGAGAGATGTATGGTCACTTACTAAGCCTATACCACTCATATACAAATCTTTCCTCAAAGCCCATACAACAAAATCTTCTGAGTCACCACTCCCAGAGCCAATGCTGGAGGTTCATGAAGAATTGATAAACTATTTTCAAGATTTATTTGTCGAGGCTAATATGATTGAACTCGGAGATGGCACTAGCGACAGAGATGTGCAATTCATTGGTCCTGATATCCAACTAAACAATTGGGAGGCCACTCCTCTCCCTATTAAGAATGAGTCTTAGTAGTCTGTCTTGTTTTTCTTTTTGTCATCCGATTTATTCAAGGGTTGTAATTCGGATTTTGTCTCGTCATTTTATTTCAAACTCTCTATTTTCCTTTTTAATAGGATGTAATTGTGTTTTTATTTCAATCTAATATATTTATTTTGTTTTCTTCTATACAGTTTTTTCTATGCCGATTCTAGTGATATGACATGCATGCAAAAATTTTCACCGGATCTTAAAATTCAATCTAATCTTCGACCTAATCCTGAAATAATAAGTCAAGAAATCGAATATGATGAAGACGACGTATTTGAAGAAGTAAGCAAGGATTTCAAATCTTTTAAGAATAAATCAAACCCAAATATGAGTGAAACTGAGACGATAAATTTAGGGGATCATGAAAATATTAAAGAGACTAAGATAAGCGTACATGCTCGAAATCAAAAGGAGGATATAATCCAGGCTCTGTTTGATTACAAGGATGTTTTTGTGTCATCTTATGATGACATGCCTGGATTAAGCACTGACATGGTGGTTCACAAGTTGCCGATTGATCCTAAGTTCCCTCCATTAAAGCAAAAGTTGAGAAAACTTAAAACTGACATGAGTGTAATAATTAAAGAGGAAATCACAAAACAACTTGAGGACAAAGTCATTCAAGTCGCTCAATATCCTTCTTGGTTAGCCAACATCGTACTTGTCCCTAAGAAAGACGGCAAAGTTCGAATGTGTTGATTATCGTGATTTGAACAAAGCAAGTCCAAAAGATGATTTTCCTTTGCCCAACATTCATATTTTGTTGGATAATTGTGCTAAATATGAGATTGCATCTTTTGTGGATTGCTATGCGGGTTACCATCAGATTATTATGGATGATGAAGATGTAGAAAAAACGTCTTTTATCACTCCATGGGGTACATATTGTTATCGGGTTATGCCTTTTGGGTTAAAAAATATGGGTGCAACTTATATGAGGGCAATGACAACCATGTTTTATGATATGATGCATAAAGAAATCGAAGTTTATGTGGATGATGTGATCATTAAATCAAAAATGCAGTCAAATCATGTGCAAGACTAAAGAAGATTTTTCGAAAGGCTTCAAAAGTATAATCTCAAGTTTAATCCTGCAAAATATGTATTTGGAGTACCGTCAATAAAACTTTTGGGGTTTATAGTCAGTCGACGAGGTATTGAGTTAGATCCTTAAAAAATAAAAGTCATTCAGGAACTGCCACCTCCGAAGAATAAAACTGAAGTTATGAGCCTTCTAGGAAGGTTAAACTACATCAGCAGATTCATTGTTTAGCTCACAACAACTTGCGAGCCCATTTTTAAGTTGTTAAAGAAGAATGCCACAGTCGAATGGACCGAAGAATGTCGAGAGGCTTTTGAAAGAATTAAGAATTACTTATCAAATCCCCCATATGTTGGTTCCTCCCGAGCCGGGTAGACCATTGATATTATATATGTCAGTACTGGATAATTCTTTTGGATGTGTATTGGGTCAGCATGATGGCACTGGGAAGAAAGAGCAGGCCATTTATTACCTCAGCAAGAAATTTACCATTTATGAATCGAAGTATACCCTTCTCGAAAGAACGCGTTGTGCCCTAACTTGGGTAGCACAGAAGTTGAAGCACTATCTTTCATCTTATACTACTTATCTCATTTTTCGTATGGATCCGTTAAAATACATTTTTCAAAAGCCCATGCCCACGGGCAGGCTTGCGAAATGGCAAATATTACTCACAGAGTTTGACATTATCTATGCGACGCGGACCGCAATGAAGGCTCAAGCCTTGGCAGATCATTTGGCAGAGAACCCTATTGATTATGAATATGAACCACTTCAGACCTACTTTCCAGACGAAGAGGTATCATGTATCGATGAAGTTATTCATGATAAGGATCAAGGATGGAAGTTGTTCTTTGACGGTGTTGGTAACAAGAAGGGAGTTGGGATAGGAGCAGTTCTTATGTCTGAATCAGGGGAATATTTCCCTATAATAGCCCATATTAGATTTTATTGTACCAATAATATGTCAGAGTATGAGGCTTGCATCTTGGGTTTGAGGTTAGCTGCTGACATGGGCATCCAAGAGTTGCTAGTGCTAGGAGACTCAGACTTACTGGTCCATCAAATCCAAGGAGAATGGGAGACTCGTGACCCAAAGCTCATACCATATCAATATTGTTTACAAGATCTTTGTCGACAGTTTGTGTCAATAAAGTTTAAACACATTCCTAGAGCTCATAATGAGATTGTTGATGCATTGGAAACTTTATCTTCGATGCTTCAACATCCTGGCGAAGCTCATATCGACCCTTTGTACATACAGATTCGTGATCAGCATGCTTATTGCAACTTGGTGGAGGAAGAATTTGACGGTAAACCTTGGTTCCATGATATTAAAACATATCTTCAATCCGGAGAATGTCCTACTAATGTCACTAGCAATCAAAAAAGGACTATTTGGTGACTAGCCAGCGGTTTTTTCTTAACCGGAGGTATATTGTACAAGAAAACACTTGATTTGGGTCTTCTAAGATGTGTAAATGCTAAAGAGGCTTCAACAATCATAATTGAAGTACACTCAGGAGTTTGTGGACCTCACATGAATGGATATGTTCTGGCAAAGAAAATACTTCGAGCAGGTTATTATTGGCTCACCATGGAGCGGGATTCCATACGGTTTGTTCGTAAATGTCATGAATGTCAAATACACGGTGATTTGATACATTCACCTCCCTCCGAGTTGCATGTGATGTCTGCTCCATGGCCTTTCCTGGCATGGGGAATGGATGTGATTGGACCAATAGAACCAAAAGCATCGAATGGTCATAGGTTCATCCTGGTGGCCATTGATTACTTTACAAAGTGGGTGGAAGCAGTAACTTTCAAGTCAGTGACCAAGAAGGTCGTGGTGGATTTCATTCATTTCAACATCATCTGTCGATTTGGTATTCCAAAGGCAATTGTTACCGATAATGCTGCAAATCTCAACAGTCACTTAATGCAAGAGGTATGCTGTCAATTTAAGATTGAACATCGAAATTTGACTCGTTATCGCCCAAAAGCAAATGGGGCTGTAGAAGCTGCCAACAAAAATATTAAAAAGATACTTCGTAAAATGGTGCAAAGTTCTCAACAATGGCATGAAAAGTTGCCTTTTGCTTTGTTGGGTTATCGCACTACAGTTCGTACGTCAGTGGGTGCCACCCCCTATTCGCTGGTATATGGGACTGAGGCAGTTATACCTGCAGAGGTTGAGATTTCATCCCTGCGGATTGTTGTAGAGGCTGGAATTGATAATGATGAGTGGGTCAGAACACGCTTGGAGCAATTAAGTTTGATTGATGAGAAGCGAATGACATCAGTATGCCATGGACAATTGTACCAGAAAAGAATGGCACGAGCATACAACAAAAAGGTGCGTCCCAGACGTTTCGAAGAGGGTCAATTAGTGTTGGGATGTATTCTGCCACACCAGGCTGAAGTCAAAGGCAAATTTTCTCCAAATTGGAAAGGACCATTCATTATAAAGAAGGTATTATCCAATGGTGCTCTTTACTTAGCAGATATAGAAGACAAAATGACAAAAATGGTCATCAATGTTGATGCTGTGAATAGATATTATATATGATGTGATTTTTCGGTATTAGAAACCCTTATGTTTGAACTTGACATTTCAATGGTTGATGTAATGGAAATTCTTGGTTTTATGTCTAAGTATTAATTCATATGTTGTCACCCTTGTTGAAAGTTAATTTACTTCCTTGGTTCTTCTGCTTCCTTGGCGTTTCCATAAAAAGTTTATAAAAAATAAAAAACAAAAAAAATCAATCATCATGAACTACGTTTGACCTGATTCTTGTTTCGATAAGATACGTAGGCAACCCTGGCATGGGGTTCGGTCTAACCAAATAAAAAATCCAAAATTCCATATTTTTAAAAAGAAAAAAAAACTGGGGCAAAAGTCATTTTTTTATTTTTTATTTTCTTTTGTATCCCAAAGCTAAAGTCAATCCCATCATTTAAAATCGTATTTGAGCCTTCATCTTGTCATTTCTTTCTAACCTAGTATAACATTTGTGTTTCAATCAAAGAAATGCCTTTGGATCAACCTTTGAAATGTCAAGAGTAAATATGTTAAGGGTACAAATGATGGAACCATGAGAGAGTCTTATTGGTGAAAACCCTAACTGGGCATCATAAGGCGAATGTGAGTTAAGAGAAACAAAAATGAGAGAGTCTTATTGGTGAAAACCCTAACTCGGCATCATAAGGTGAAAGTGAGCTGTGAAAAAAAAAAGAAAAAAAGAATGAAGAAAAGAGAGAGTCTTATTGGTGAAAACCCTAACTGGGCATCATAAGGCGAATGTGAGTTGAGAGAAATAAAAATGAGAGAGTTTTACTGGTGAAAACCCTAACGGGCACCATGAGGCGAATGTGAGATTGAAGGATTCAAAGTGAAAGAGTTTTAGTGGCAAAAACCCTCGTGGACATCATAAGGCGAATAAGAGTTTGAAATTAGTTGTAACTTCAAAAAATAGTTGGAACTCCACATCAAGATTAGATGATCAATAATGGTTGATGAATAGATTGGATGGACAAATTGGGTAATCAATTCAAATTGCATGTCAAGATCAGTAGAGTCGGTTACCAGACTCAGATAAGTTTTTCTTTCTTTCTCTTTCTGAAAGAGAGTCTTCATCGAATCATTTTCTACTATTCTCGTGTAGTATATATTTTTCTTCCACTTTTCATCGCTTTGTTTCATATGTCCTTGAGTCGAGTTTATGTCAAGAAAGCAAGAAAGGATTTCAAGACTTGTTATCAACTCTAAATTTGTACAAGGCAAAGCATCACGCCAATGAGTTATCATCTGTCGGCAAGTTTTGGATTCAGAAGAAGTCCATGATTTGATAAGGGGTAAACAATGAGTGTCGTGACATAAAGGCAGATATTGGATTGAAGTCCCTCAAAATGAGCAAATGTGGGTGAAAATACAATCAATCAATAACGAGTGAAAGAGTTTTAGTGGCAAAAACCCTCGTGGACATCATAAGGTGAATAAGAGTTTGAAATTAGTTATGACTTCGTCAAATAGTTGGAACTCCACATCAAGATTAGATGATCAATAATGGTTAATGAATAGATTGGATGGACAAATTGGGTAATCAATTCAAATTGCATGTCATGATCAGTAGAGTCGGCTACCACACTCAGATAAGTTTTTCTTTCTTTCTCTTTCTAAAAGAGAGTCTTCATCGAATCATTTTCTGTTATTCTCGTGTAGTATATATTTTTCTTCCACTTTTCATCGCTTTGTTTCATATGTCCTTGAGTCGAGTTTATGTCAAGAAAGTAAGAAAGGATTTCAAGACTTGTTACCAACTCTAAATTTGTACAAGACAAAGCATCAAGCCAATGAGTTATCATCTGTCGGCAAGTTTTGGATTCAGAAGAAGTCCATGATTTGATGAAGGGTAAACAATGAGTGTCGTGACATAAAGGCAAATATTGGATTTAAGTCCCTCAAAATGAGCAAATATGGGTGAAAATACAATCAATCAATAACGAGCACTGGGCGTTTGGGAAAAAGTAAAGTACGATAAGTACTTGAGCAATCCTCGTCAAAAGGCAGAACCACAAACCAACCACCACGGTTTTAAACTCACAAATTTTCTTTGTTGAAGAAGGGGTACAAGTTATTTCGAGATCAAAGATCCAAAAACCTAGATGTTCAATTTAGTCTACGAAGAGCTAAATGGCAACATTGCACAAGAATTATAGTCTATATTGGGTAAGTGTTTGTTTATCTTATTAGTCTATGGAACATAGTGTAGCAAGGACCCTCCTGAACAATGGGACGTAGTGTAGCAAGGACCCTCCTAAATAATGGGATTTAGTGTAGCAAGGACCCTCTTGAACAATGGGACGTAGTCTAGCAAGGACCCTCCTGAACAATGGGACGTAGTATAGCAAGGACCCTCCTAAATAATGGGACGTAGTATAGCAAGTACCCTCCTGAACAATGGGACGTAGTATAGCGAGGACCCTCCTGAACAATGGGGCGTAGTATAGCAAGGACCCTCCTGAATAATGGGACGTAGTATAGCAAGGACCCTCCTGAATAATGGGACGTAGTATAGAGAAGACCCTCATGAACAATGGGACGTAGTATAGCGAGGACCCTCCTGAACAATAGGACGTAGTATAGCAAGGACCCTCCTGAATAATAGGACGTAGTATAGCGAGGACCCTCCTGAACAATGGGAGGTAGTATAGTGAGGACCCTCCTGAATAATGGGGCGTAGTATAGCAAGGACCCTCCTGAATAATGGGACGTACTATAGCAAGGACCCTCCTGGATAATGGGACGTAGTGTAGCAAGGACCCTTCTGAATAATGGGACATAGTGTAGCAAGGACCCTCATGAATAATGGGACGTAGTGTAGCAAGGACCCTCCTGAACAATGGGACATAGTATAGGAAGGACCCTCCTGAATAATAAGACGTAGTATATAGGAAGGACCCTCCTGAACAATGGGACGTAGTATAGCGAGGACTCTCCTGAACAATGGGACGTAGTATAGCAATGACCCTCATGAATAATGGGATGTAGTGTAGCAAGGACCCTCCTGAACAATGGGACGTAGTATAGCAAGGACCCCCCTGAATAATAGGACGTAGTATAGCAAGGAGCCTCCTGAACAATGGGACGTAGTATAGCAAGGACCCTTCTGAATAATGGGACGTAGTATAGCAAGGACCCTTCTGAATAATGGGACGTAGTATAGCAAGGACCCTCCTGGATAATAGGACTAGACTAACATAATTTTATTTAACCGGCTCATCATGAAGAATGGAGTTGGTGTAAACACGCATAAGCCCTCTAAAGAGTACATCGCGACAAAGCTCGAATCGTTCAAAGTCTCGATTCAAAGCTAAACACCATCTTTTATTTCTCTCACAAAATTTTCTTATATTAAACTGGGGCAAAATTTTGTGTTATTATTTTTGTTTGTTTTAATTTCAGGAATCTAGTGATAGAATGGGGTCAATCCACATTTCCAGCTTAGGATCTTGGATGGAAAAGAGTGTAATTTTCAAGCTCAATTTCGATTGAAGAAGCAGGAGCTCATTAAAAAAAAAACAGTCAATAACCAAGTACGAGTAAAAGGAACCTACCTAGAGAAAGACGTTTACCTTTGAACTCATTTGAGATGAAAATCAATAACCCAGGAAGCACGAAGACTCAAGTCAAGGTTCTAGAGAAGCTGCATAGATAAGGGTCGTGTACTTGTATTTCCTTTAAATTTTTTGTCTTTTATATTCATGTAACAATAGGACTCGCGAACTGGAGCCTCGAGGGGACCTCACTTGACTTCTAACTCATCATTTCATCTCCTTGAATTACACGTGACCTGATTCTCTTATAACCCCGGAAATGTAGGATGTCCAAAACTAGGACTCGGTCGCATATTTTTCTTTTTGAATAAGAGTCCGATCAAAACTTGTCACATTGTAAAATTCTTTGTGTTTCCAGTCAAAGAGGAGCAAACTGTAGACACGTATTTTTTACTGAACTTAAAATTTTACACCATTTTTAGAGCTGAAATATTTTTATAAATATAAATTAAATATTTTGACTTTTCTCTTATTTTATTAAGTTTATTTTAAGAGATTTGAAAACAACAAAAATAGAATCACTTTTTAAGGTAAGTTTTATTTTTCAATTACTTAAAAAGAAATGAAAGATTACAAAAATCTATATTATTTTAAAATTAAGTTTTTATAATTAAGCTTGTATTATTTAATTTAATTTTTTTTTATAGATGTTTGACTTTTTCTTAGATTTTATTAATTTTAAATAATTAGTTGGTATGTTATTATAGTTTACTATTAATATTTATTCTTTTAAAAGTAGAATAAAACTAAAACTAAAAAGAATAAAAAATAACCTAAATAATCTAACTAACCTACCCCCCCCCCCCCACACACTCCCACTCCCTCACGTTCTCCTCAACTAAACAAACCACTATCCACTCCTATACCCACTAAACTATTACTACAATCTGCAAAAAACCTATCCTATATATATATCAAACGCAACGTACATAAGGGGGGAAATAATCAGCAACCAAAAGAAAAAACACATACACAGAGAGACGCACAAAACCAACGAAAAGGGGAAAAAAATAAATTTCAGCAATAGACTTTCACCTACACGCGCACACAACATACGTATTTGTCCTCTTATTATACATTTTATTTTACTCACAAACAAAGGTTGAGTTCAAGGTTTGCTTTCGTGGTTTCGAGTTCGTGGTTCCCTATTAGAATTGTTTTTCTTTCGTGAGTTGATTTTCGCAAGAGGTACTATTTAACATTTAGTTTATAATTTGATTTTCATGATTATATAGTACTTAATTTCGGTGTCCTGAATTTATTCAAATGTCATCTGTCTTTAGCTTTGCCGTTATAATATTGAAATACATGTAAATATTTGTAGTGTTGCATTTGGATTAAAATATGATATAACGTATAATTGCTTTTTGCTCACCAAGGAATCAATATTTTTCTTTATTCGCTCTATTTTGTCAAGCCGAAACCTAACTCATGGATTGTTGTTAATTAATTTGATCAATTCACAAAGTTTTGAGTTATTCGTTGATAGCATAATTTAACAACGGACTAAGTAAATCATTGTTTGTTAGCCAAAAAATACATTTTTTATGCAATTTAATCTTATCATTTAAAGTGTTTTAGAATCTTGGTATTATATAGGTCATAGATCTAATGCTAGTTTAAATTTAGCATAAATACTAATGATATTTTTTTTTACTTTTATTTTTCTCTAAAAAGCAATTTTATGGGTTCATTAATTAGGATATTAGATTTGAGTTTACTAACTTACGGAAATAAAAAGTGTTATTTTAAGATATTTTCTTTTGTTATAAAGATATATCAACACGTATTATTAATAATTAATTAAAGCGTGACCTTAATTTGTTAATTATTTTTCTATCATTCATTAAAAATTATTATTTATAATTAGAATAGTAAAAAACATATCTCGAATAACAATGCTCTATTTTGTTAAACGACTGAAAATATTATTATGTTAATAAGATGAGATTTAATTAATTGAATGTAATATTTTATGGGGGGGGGGGGGGGGGGGTTAAGGGAAATATAGAAAAGGTTTTTAGGTTACTTTAACATTTTAACGTTGCCATTTACTTTTAGACTGTTTTAACATAATAATAGGTATATCTTAGGATCTATTATACGTTGTACGAGTACAAACGTTTATGTGAGGATCTTATCATGAGTTGTATACTTATTGTATTTGAACACTTATGTATTTGAGCATAGAGTTGAGGCTTCTAGGTTATTAATATCGTAAGAATAAATTTGCTTTAGTGTTATAACGAATAGTACATCTAAATGTTGTCTTCATATTATAAAGCAAGTTGTTTGTCAATTTTATTCATTTTCCTTAATATGTATATGGTATCTTTAACATGATAGGCGTGCGTTTGTTTATTATTTTTATCATCACTTGTTTAATAAATATAAACAATAAAGAAGAATTGGATTAAACATGATAAAGGATATATTTGTTGTAAAACTTTAAATTGATTTATTTATTTTTGTTAAAGATCGTATAGCTTTGTTAATTTTTTTTAGTCAAGCTTTAAGATGTGTCGAACTACAAACGAGTCAAGACACATAGTAAAGTGGATTCCAATAAAAAATGTGATTCCACGTCTTTATGGAAATATTTAAAGATGAGCATAACAACAACAACAACAACAACAATGGTAGTAATAATAATAATAATAATAATAATAATAATAAGTCTCGATTAAGAATGTGGCTACACATCTTTTTTTGAAACGCTTAGAAGAAATTCAAGGATGCAGTTATGCACCTTGGACAAATTATTTTAATCGTCAAATTTATTAAATTAAAATTAAAATTTGTAAACTGAGAATATTAGGTGGTGCACTCGAGAGGGGAAGAAACTGAGAATATTAGGTGGTGCACTCGAGAGGGGAAGACGACGACAACAACAACAACGGTAGTAATAATAATAATAGTAATAATAAGTCTCAATTAAGAATGTGGCTACACATCTTTTTTTGAAACGCTTAGAAGAAATTCAAGGATGCAGTTATGCACCTTGGACAAATTATTTTAATCGTCAAATTTATTAAATTAAAATTAAAATTTGTAAACTGAGAATATTAGGTGGTGCACTCGAGAGGGGAAGACAGTTATGTCTCTAACTGTCAAGATCGGGAATGCAGTTATGCATCCAATTTAAGACTAATAAAAAATCAACAATTAAAAAATAATTAAACCAAGGCATATAGATACAAATTATCCAAAAATATATCAAGATAAGTACAAGTCAATAAAAGCAACCGTGCTAGAACCACGGGACTTGAAGGATGCCTAATACCTTTCCCTCGGTCAACATAATTCCTTACCCGAATTTCTGGTTCGCAGACCAAAACCAAAGAGTCATTTCCTATTGATTAGGGATTCAGAAAGGTGACTTGGAACACCACAACTCAATTTCAAGTGGTGACTCTGAAACAAAAATAAAATCTCTTAATCCATAACGTCACTTAAATTGGAAAAACCCTTCCAGCCTTGCGCAAAAAGGTGTGTGACATTAGCTACAACATTTAAGTTAGACTAAATGGTATATACACTCTAGTTTTTGGATAGCAGGGGTAACAATAGCCAAAAGTATGACCGAGGGTATCTACATATCATTTACGATAGTTCGGGGGTATATTTGTCCTTTGTCGCAACTTAAATTGTTTTTGACTCTCAAAAAATGAAAAGTGTCACATAATTAAATTGGGACAGAGGGAATAATTGATTTATATTTGAAAATTTATGTTGACCGATCAAAATTTAAAATCAATTTTGCCTTATGTTTCAAATTTTAAAAATAATTTCTAGTTTGTTTTTAAGTTCATTTGTAAGTAACGGTGTATTCAAATATTAATATTATTTGCATATTATAAAGGAAAAGTTACATAGATATTTTCTATTAAGAAAGTATTCATAATTGATTGCAATAACATTTTTTTTCATTGGACACTTGCAATAGATTTATAATACAATTTTAATATATTTTATAGATAACAATGTATTAAACATATGATACAAATTTTGTTCGTGGATATACAATTATCACACACTTTAATATACTTGGAGGTCGTTTGGTAAAATGTATTAGTAAAAATAATGTTTGCATTAGTTTTGTGTATTAGTAATGCCTTGTTTGATACTTTTTTTTAATGATATATATGTATAACTAATGCAAGCATTAGTTACACACATTGTGTATTGAGGAGTACTACTAATACCATGAATTTCTAGGTATTAGTAATGCAAAAGGTTTAATACATGCATTAGCATAAATAAAGACCTAATTACCCCTCAAATGCACCTTTACATCTTTTCCACCATAACTGTGGAAGATACTTTTGTAAATAAATATTTTTATACATACATATTTTTTTTAATACACCAAATCAAACAATGCATAAAAAATATTCTATGTATAATTAATGCAAGCATAACTCATACAAGCATTAAAAATACACTTTAGAATCAATTATACGTTATGTTTGAAAATTTGATGATGTTTTAACTGTAAATTTAATTTTTAAATTTTACAAAATACATATGGGTTAAATCTATTAACTTATTTGTTTAGTTTTAAATTTTATAAAAGAAAAAACTGAATAAAAATACAAATTTCGTAAAATATAATTAGTGAGTATTTGTAATTTTGGGTATAAAAAAATTAAATCATAAATCTAATAATTTTTTCATAATCGAGCTATGTGCGGATAAATTTACTACGACAAAGACTTTTCACATGTCAATTTATAAGGAATAATTATTCATAATTCACACTTTTAATTTTCTATACTTAAGGGTCATTTGGTAGAGTGTAAAAATAATACATGTATTAGTTTTGTGTATTAACAATACCTTGTTTGCTACATTTTTTATGCTACATATAACTTGCACTAGTTATACACTCTATTGTGTATTAATGTGTGGATTACTAATAAATATCATGAATTTCTAGATATTATTATTGCAAGAGAATATAATGCATGTATTAGCATGATTAAAGAATCAATTACTCCTCAAAACCCATTTTACGTTTTTTGCACCATATTTGTGAACATCTTTGTAAATAAATATTTTTATGTAATACATTGCTATTTTTAATACACCAATTAAACAATACATAAAAATAATACATGTATAATTAATGCAAGCTTAATTAATAAAAGCATTACTAATATCTTAGTGTAAAAAATTAACAAAGTCAAGTCTGCAGTGTCGAGACAATCTATATATAAAAAATCATTACCATCATCATTATCACCGGTAGCTTATCCAATTTATATCTTAGTGTTAAAAAAGAGGTTTTAATTAGCGTTGATGTATATAAACTTTACTATGCCTCCTGGATTTGTAAGTAAGCAATTATTAGTCATATTAGGCAGGATTGACAATTTACAACACAAGTTAAATATTATTGAAAAAAAATAACAGCTAAAACAAAATGAAAGATCAAATTTCCACATTACCCAGACGGACATTTAGCTGCTAAAATTCTCAGCTCAAAACCTTCTCTTGACTTTCTGACAAGATTACCTATCATAACATGACCATCTCAACAAGTTTAGGGGTCTAGAGCCAAGATTCATAGAGAGGTCGTATATTTCATTTAGTTATCATATATAAATTGACTAACTATAACATACAGTAAAACCTCACTAAATTAATATAAGTGGGACCATAAAATATTATTATTTTATAGAAATATTATTTAATTGATAAATTAATATTTATTAGTTTAAAGAGTGTTTTGAGATACAATGAAGGTTAATTTTGATTACATCAAAATCATTATATTTTATTAATTTATGTATCATATTTATTTAATTTAAATAAAAAATAAATTTATTATATTTAAAGCACAGTGAATACATTAAAATCATTGGATCTTACTAAATTATGTATCATATTTATTTAATGTGTATAAATAATAAATTCATCAAGTACAATGTATATGTATGAATCATTGTAAAAATAAATTCACGAATTCAATGATTCATTGTAAAAATAAATTTATTATACATAGTGTTCATTGTTTCTTAATAATCAAATATTATTCATTGTATCTTTACTAGAAATATTCGATGTACGACAATGAGAGAATAAACTATATAATCAACATAACAAAAATTGAAACCATATCAATAAATGACTTCTCATTTAAAAGGTGTCATAAAATTACCAATGATATCAAATAGGTAAAGTATTATGTGAATACAAAAGAGATAATTCCACATGCACTCAAAAAGATTCATAGTTGTGGCAACACCGAAATTTTTGGATGCAATAAAAGAGCTTAGAGATGATTTTCAACTAGATTTGAATTTTATCAAAAAATAATACAATCATATTTTACTAAATTATCTTACATATATTTGTCTTTCAAAATATTCTTCATTTATAGTATTAATGGGACCATATATTTATATAGAGGTCTTTTGAAAATATATTATCTTATTATCTTATATAAATGAGTGATTATTTCCATTGGCCCAAGTCGGGACCTGAGAAAAATATTATCTTAGAGAGATTATTAATTTCAGAGTATTAATTTAGTAGGTTTTACAGTACTTAATGTAATCCTATAAGTGGAGTCTCGAGAAGGTAGGATGTGTGCAAACCTTATGAAGTAAGGATGTTAAAAAATGAGTTTTAAATGAAAAAATATAATATAATATAAAGTTTTGGAATAATAAACGTGGCTCAGAATATTTAAAAGTTTATATAATGTTATTGAAATAGTCGCGTTGATATAATGATATTAAAATAGTATTGATGACCATTTAGTAGACTTTAATTTAACGAGAGAATAAAAATAGAAAGGGGAATAAAAAAGGTAAATGTAAAAATAGTAACGTGTGTTCATGGTAATTATCATGATATAAATAAGTCAGCATATTAATAGGTAGTCACATAAAAAAATGTTACAATTAAATAAACACCGATCCATTGGGAACCTAAATGATTGCTTTAGTGGCCTAATGGTTGAGACGACCCTACCAACCAAACGGCTAGGTTCTTCATTCTTTGAAGCTTGAATTTTTAAATTTGTCTTCATGCACACAATATAGCTTCAAGAAAATATTAGCTGGAGGAATGTATATTCAGTAAAACCTCACAATATTAATAAAGGTGGGACCATGAAATATTATTATTTTATAGAGATATTATTTAATCAATAAATTAATATTTATTAATTTAAAAAGTGTTTTGACACCACAAATTTCATTTGGGGATGAAATCTCAGAGAATTTAAATGAATCCACTTGTGAAAACGTCATTGATGAACTTGGGATCATGATTAATGATCTCGGTTAGCACAATAAAATGGACGTTAATAGCATGTTGGACGGGTGAAAAATATACATGTTCATAGGTCCAGAGCTTAGAAGAAATTGTGGGTACCATTGAAACAAATAATGTTGATGATAAAGAAGAAGATGATACAATACCTTTTGAACAAGTTACGGTCAGGAAACATGTAACGACTGGGTTTCGTCGTTATAGAAAAGCCAATGGGGAAAAAATTTGGGTCGGAAAACTTTTTCGTAGTAACTTGGAATTTCCTAACCTAGTCCAAATTTGGACAAAATCGGAGTCCTTGAGATGTAGTGAAATATGGTAGCAACCGGATTATCTAATTATGATTTTTATTACATGAGTAGTTAGTAAGTCGTTAAGGAATCCGTACGACTTTACGGAATTGAATTCGGGAGAGTATAACTCCTGGAATTGATATTAGCGTGAACGGTATTTTCTGAGCGTCGTTGGTAAAAGGTGTGTTGTTAAATGGGGGCCTTGGAATTATTAAAATAGCTCACTGTTTCGTGCAAGCCGCTTTAGCAGTGGCTTTGGTCGCTCTGGCGGGGCCGTTGTAGCGGGGTAAGGACCGATGTGGCGGGCCAGACGCAACTTAAGGTCCTAAATAAACCCCAAAATGATTTTATTCTGCACATTTCGATTTCTAGAGATAAGGAATGAACTCCAGGTGACTCTTGATAGTTTTCCACCATTCTTGAGGCTAAAGGTAAGATTTTCACTCTCCGAATCTATTTTTTGATCCGTAGAACTAATAGAATGGGTAATTATCGATGGGGGAGGGTTTTGAATTGGAAACCATGGTGGAAAAAGCCCTAGTTTGAATACTTGGGATCATGGGTATGATCTAGGGTTGTTGGAATTGTTAGTAATTCGGCAAAGAGGTAGGAACTACATCCACAAACTCATTATGCATGAAAACTTCAAGATTCTTCATTTCATTGGAGGAATTGCCTTCTCCAACTCAAATCATGATCATCATAACATCAATAAGCACATTATGCAATTACTCTTAAAAGCACATTTAGGCATGTTCAACAATTCACCTCATTAAGCATATAGACAACTCATACTACATGCACATCAACATGAGGAACATAAATCATATAAACTCATTTTTTTATTTAAACATGAATTCATCAAGAACATGCATAATATAAGGAGATCATGGAAACACATAATCACACATGACTCCAAAACATGAAACAAGCTACAAGGAACTATTGGTCTCAAGCTTGAATAGGAATAGAAGAAAGAGATAAGGATATCGGAACTCTCAACAACCTTACTATTCAACATACCATCTCCTCCTTGGAAGTAAACCCAAACTAAGGCTAACAAAAAAATAGCATAGGAACCTCAATACAACACACAACCATAAGGAACTCTAACATACCAGTGCCTTCATCTGGAAGGGCTCATTTGTCCTCTCTAGACCGAAGTGCATAGAAACGACCATAATTTGGAGGAATAGGAACCGTACCATTATTAGAAGCTTGCTTAACATCTCTTCTTTTTATCGTCAGTGTTGGGCAATCTCTCATCTTATGACCCTTCCTTCCACACCCAAAGCAACCATCCGTGCTGGCAAGGCACTTACCCAAATATTTCTTCCCACACTTGGCATATATAGATCTTTCAAAAGAAGAACCGCCTCCATTTACTCCTTGAGAGTTAGGGTTAGACACCATATCCTTGTTGACCATAGGGGAATCTTGGTTGTAGGAACTCTTTTTGGACCTTGGTTGACCTTGTTCATCGGGCCTAGTTCTCTTCATTTCCTTATTCTTCCTTTTAAGTTTGGACTCCTCAATAGATTGAGCATATACCATGAGCCTAGATATGTTCATATCATCACAGAGCATTGCCGTACGATACTCTTCCTCAACTACATTGGAAACTCCCGTTACATACCTACTCAACTCATCCCTAGGGTTTGACACCAAAGATGGGGCATAATTACGCAATTGGGTAAATTTCAAAGAATACTCTTGAACATTCATGTTACCTTGCCTAAGATTGATAAACTCCTCCACTTTAGCCTTCCTCTTTTCATGGGGAAACAACCTACCAAGGAATGCTTCCTTGAACACTTCCTAATTTATAGGCCCCGCTCCTACCGGCCTATTACTTTTCCATTGATTGAACCAAACTTGGGCAACATCCTTCAATTGATAAGCGGTTAGTTCTGATTTTTCTATAAAAGTCACCCCCATAGCATTAACTACCTTATACAGCTCATCCAAAAACTCTTGGGATCCTCTCCCACCTTGGAACCAAGAAATACTGGAGGATTCATCCTCACAAAGTCTCTCAACCTAGAAGCCATAGTGCTCACAATAGGGTTCACATGAGTCTCAACACCCCTAGTAGCTTAGGACGTCATAGCTTGGGCATGAGTAGTTACGACTTGAGCCATCATCAAAAGAGTCGCCCTAACTTCTTCATTGGTCATGGCTGGGGGATCCACCAGAACTTGATTTCCTAGAGGAAATTGGTCACCTTGGGGAGGGATTTCCTCATTCACAATCTCCTTTTCCATCCTTCCTGCGTCCGCCCTTGTATTCATATCCTATAAACACAAGAGAAGGGTTAGGAAAAGGACTCTTATAGAGCTAAACTCTAAGGCACGACTTAAAGAGTAATAAAAGAAGTGAAGTTTCCTAACGTCTTATAGCGTCTCACTCATAAATGTGTTACGATTCACACCCATGAACAAGACTCTACTCGACGTGGCTTGTGAGACATCAATCCTAAAAACCATCAAAAAACTTTATGCTCTGATACCATGTTTGTCACGACCCAGGGGTACCCCCTAGATGCAACAGGGGGTACAAGACTCCAAAGCACCTCATGGCATTCATAACATTCGATATAAGGGAAATGGTACGAAATTTAAAACTTTTCTTTAAATTCATACAATAGAAAAACATCATTTAAAACAACAGAAATCTACTAGTCTCACATGGCCATCAAAAAACAATCTTTGAATCAAAAGTAGGGTCACGACCCTTTACAATAGAAAGTCTAAAAAGAGTCTATTACAATAAAAGACATGAAACATCAAAAGTACTTGTCCTCGATTCCATGAGGACATACCACTAGTCTTGGAAGAACTCAATCCAAGCTTCAACTAGAAGAACTCAACTCATTTGCCGGAAACTACATTTGTAGAAAAAATAGAAGAAATATGGGTTAGCACATTTAATGTACTAAGAAGATAGTCATTTTAAAACCATGCTTAAAAGGAAATTTGGGTTGAAAACCATGCATATGCCAATTTTGAGAAAACTTCATGAACATAAGTATAAGAGGCATAAGATACAAGTATAATCAACATACCAGCCATTTCATCACATTAGAACATTCACCTTAAGTAACCCCAAGCTATACTTTGGGCAATGTATGAATAGCGTCCCATACCACCATCCACACTAAGTACCACATTAAGGCAACCAAAAGTAAACTTACCATTCTCCCTTTTCATCTTTAAACAATACTCATACATAAGGAACATAAACATTTCATAAGTCATGACAAGGAAGTAACTCATAATACAATCCAAGTATAGCATGCCTCATTGCATTAAGCATATAAGTCAAAATCCTTACTAGCATCATTATAAACACATTCTTTTCATTAGACATTAAATCAACATTCTCATTAGCATCATCATAATCTTATTCATTTCATTTAACATTATCACATTGAGAAGCATACCGTAGCCGTCTCAAAGCCTACTCGTGCAATGCATGGATGATATCCCATACTACCACCCACCCTTCATAGAGCTCCTTTAGTAACCATAGTACCTAATTCATATCCTTGATCATCAAACGTTATAACATAAAGGAACACACCATGACTACTCTGAAAGCCTACTTGTGCAATGCATGGGTAGCATCCCTTACTACCACCCACACTAAGTAGTGCATTCTTCCGAAGACATAGTTCATTAAAATTCTTTGTGGGGGTAAGCCTTAACCGACATAGACCATGTGAGCATATCATGGAATCCTGATGTTACCTACACCAAATAAGGCATTTTTACTTCTCTAGGGTAGGACCGTTCATTTAGTTTAAGTGGATCCACTAGCTACAAACCTATTAGGGCACATAGTTATGGGATAGGGAGATTGCTTCTAGATACCCCGCTTCAACTCACGGATGAGCATCCATCTCAAGAGATTGTTACTAGATACCCCGCCTCCACTCACGGATGAGCATCCATCTCAATTTATATCCACTCGGTGCTTAGCATTATTCCCCATGGAGTACTTGACATTCATTACTTTAGTTCATTGTTATGGGATAAGATATTGCTACTATATATCCCACCTCAAGTCATGGATGAGTATCCATCTCAAACCCAACATTCATTCATTAGATAGCTCATAGATTCAATTATATGAATAGATTTTCAACTAAGAATCCCCATATTGTGAGAAAGTCCTTTCACAACATGTCATTATCATTCATTATTATACAATTGAGAATAACCTTTGAATCAACACATCATCATTAACATAATCATAGAGACTTTATTCACTCTTCATTCATGAGTGTGTCTGTGAGAATAACCTTTCAACACTAACACAATTGCATTCCAAAAATTATCATAATACTTTCATTGTAACCACATGCATATACTTCACATCATAATCATACATAAATCCTTCATAAAAATTCCCTTCAAGGCTATGAATCAATATCAACCCAAACATCTAATTAGATAAGGGAATTAAAATCATTCAATAACTAATTCAATATACACATAAACAATTCAACATAATTTCATGATCAATCAATTCCCAATCCCAATTCACAACTTAGGATTTTGGGAAAACATGGGTTCATAGAAGAAATTCACTATAATTCATCATTAATTCAACAATCCATTCATAATTCATCATATATAAACCTTTGAAAGCATTTTGGAATTGAACCCATGCATAGATTGAAAACCCCAGGTTTTTGGGGAATTTTGGATACATTGAAATAATCTTTGAAGGGGCTCCTTGAATGAAACTTAATCAAGGATGAAAACTACCATACGTTAATGGAGTTTTCCTTGAAATTTGACAAGAAACACTTTTAATCTTCAAGCCCTAGCCTCCATTCCTTCTTCTTCTTCAATGGAGGTTTCTAGAAAGAGAAATATTGAGAGGGAAGAACTTTGGGGTTTTGATTTGGGTATTTGAGAATAAAGGAGTAAATGAATTGTTTTATGACTTCAAACTATTTATATAAGTGACATAAAACAATTAAAATTGACCCCATACAATAACTAATTAATTAGGAAATTACCAAATATCCCTCAACCTAGGCAGTCCCGTCCAGGGACCACGGCTATATATACGGCCCGTGTAGGGGATCACGGCTCGTGGTGGTGCCCGTGGTCCCTTAACCAATAACCTCCTTCATCTTTCCAACTTCCCCAATGGCTAAGGCAACCCCACGAGCCTTTCCATAGTCCGTGGTAAAGACCACGAGCCGTGAAATGGCTCGTGAAGGGGAGCCTTGACTTGACACTTTTGGGAGTGCACTGCCTCTCCAACAACGGGTCACACCACGGCACGGGTCATGAAGACCCTCATGATCTTGGGGCAGTAGCTAGGCCTCAAGGCCTTGGCCTCCACATACCTAAGGGGACTCCACAGCCCTTTCACGGACCGTGATCATGACCACTGGTCGTGAAGGTGGTCGTGGTCTTTGGCAGTGCCTGGACAAGGTTAGGGCAGCCTTGGCATATGGCTTAGGTCTTGCCCTTAGCCTTCCCCCTTGCCCTTGCAACCCTCAATATAAACCTAGAAAGGTCTCCTAACTACGGAGTCTAACACGTACCTTGACGTTGACCCTCACGTTTAGGCTCTAGTTCAACCTACCATTTTCTAGGTCATTACATCCCTATTTTCCTTTTTTAAGACATTTAAACCTGTTTCCGTATCTTTAAATGTGTAGTATTTTTTGTTAAGGCTGCTTAGTTGAGTTGTAGTAATGGTTCTCCAACCAGAAGGTTAGTGTGGGATCCAATCACAATGGTCTAGGTCGTGACAATCAATCCCTCAAGTTGATGGGATTAAATAGCTTTTACAGATAATGTAAATAAGGAAAGACGATAATAAAATATTACACAATATTCTAACTGCCTAATTAAAAAAGTTTAGGGAATATTTTCATATCCAGATTATTTAATCATACCATAATTAAATATTCTCATATCTACACTATCCTAATATACCTTAATTAACAATCCCCCTCAAGCTGGAGCATATAAGTCATATTCTCCTAGTTTGCCACACATATTGTCAATTCTAGATCCTCGGAGTTATTTTGTGAAAATATCCGCTAATTGATCTTTTGATTTGACAAAACTTATGGTGATGTATCCAAACTCAATCTTCTCCCGAATGAAGTGACAATCTATTTCAATATGCTTCTTTCTTTCATAAGACACTTCATTAGAAGCGATATGTAGTACAACTTGGTTATATCAAATCAATGTCATCGATTCAACTCCTTCCATCTTCAATTCATGTAGAAGTTGTCTCAACCATGGAAGCTCACATGTAGCTAGTGCCATAGCTCGATACTCTGCCTCTGTGCTTGATCGAGCTACGAGAACTTGCCTTTTACTTTTTCAAGAAATTAGATTGCCTACTATTAGAACACAATAACCTGAAGTGGATCATCTGTCAGAAGTAGATCCTGCCCAATCTGCATTAGGATATTTGACAATGTTGGTGTGTCCCTTATCTTCGTACAATAAACCTTGTCCTAGAGAGCTTATGATATATCGCAGGATGCGACTCATTGAATTCCAGTGACTATCACA
Source organism: Solanum stenotomum (assembly GCF_019186545.1). Lineage (NCBI taxonomy): Eukaryota > Viridiplantae > Streptophyta > Magnoliopsida > Solanales > Solanaceae > Solanum > Solanum stenotomum. The sequence continues at coordinate 25,918,651 of NC_064290.1, read as the reverse complement.
AGGTGATTGCAAAAATTGGCTAACTACACTAACAAAAAATTAGATGTATGGTCATGTTATTGTAAGATGGTCGAGTTTGCCAACAAGTCTCCAATATTTGCTAGGATCTTTTAGAGGCTCCGCATATCCTGGAATAAGCTTAGTATTTGGATTCATTGGACTGTCCACATGTTTGCAATCCAACATACAAACATCTTCCAAAATATCTAGGACATAGTTCCTTTGAGTAATAGCCATACCATGGCTAGATTGTACCACTTCAATGCCCAAAAAGTATTCCAACTTGTCCAAATCCTTTGTATGAAAGTTACTTGAGAGGTGTTGTTTTACTTGACAAATACCTTCATAATCATCTCATGTGATAACAATATCATCAACATAAACAATTAAAAAGATATGTTTTCCACGAGATGAATGCCTATAGAATACAAAGTGATCAACATCTGTTCGGATCATTCCAAACTGTTGGACAACAGCTCAAAAATGACCAAACCATGTTCTAGGAAACTGCTTGAGACCATAGAGGGATCAACGAAGTTTACAAACTAGTCTAGACTCCTCCTAAGAAACAAACCCTGATGGTTGCTCCATAAATACCTGTTTAGTAATTTCTTCATGTACTTTTTATGTCCCATTGAAAAAGGGGCCAATGATTCATTGATGCCATAGAGATGAGAAGATGGACAGAAGCAATCTTGGCAACCAGTGAGAAAGTATCTCCATAATCGATGCCATAAATCTGAGTGTATCCCTTAGCAACCAGTCTTGCTTTGAGACAATCAATAGCTCCATCCAAACCTACCTTAACTATGAATACCCAATGACAACCAACTATGGTTTTTCCTTCAAGTGAAGGAACAAGCTCCCAAGTACAATTACCATGCAAAGCAGTCATCTCCTCAATCATAGCTTGACGCCAACCTAGATGAACCAATGTTTTTTCCATAGTCTTAGGAACTTTAACTGATAATAAGCTAGTAAGGAAGGCATGATATGAAGGTGGAAAACTATGATAACTTAACTAAGAATAAACATGAGTTTGATTGACAATAGTTCTAGTACCTTGCGAAGAGCAATGTGAAGATCATCGGATAAGTGCTCGACAAAAGCAGAAGACATTGTTGGAGCAGGTAATGACTCATCATGATTTCTTTGTGCACCTATATTATTGTTAGCAATACAAACTGGATTAGCAAGTTCAGCAGGAGGTTAAGGTAGTCGGGAATAGACCTTAAGAATTGGAGGTGGAGCTGGGGTTGGAATAGTTGGAATGGGAAGGACTGTTATGATCTTTTGATTTTCCGTATTAGGAGAAAAATACAGAGAAATTTCGAAAAAAGTAACATCTTTAGAGATCAAGTACTTATCGGTAGAGGGATCAAAGCATTTGTAACATTTTTGTAGACAAGAATACCCAGGAAAGACATATTAAAAAGCATTGTACTAAAGTTTATCTTTTCCGAGGGTAAGGTTATGAACAAAACAGGTGCAACCCAACACACGTGGAGGAAGAGGAAAAAAATTTTGGTCTGGACAAAGGACCAAGTGAGGACTATGGTACTTCAAAATAGATGAAGGCATGCGATTGATCAAATAGAAAGCAGTAATAACAACATCACCCCATAACGTAAAGGGACATGTTTGTGAATGAGCATTATTTGAGCTATGTCAATTAGTTGTCTGTTATTTCTCTCAGTAATCCATTTTTTTGAGGAGTATGTGCACAAGAAAACAAGTGCAATATGCCCTGGGATTACATAAAAGAATAGAGAGAAGTAGAGAAGTATTCTAGGGCATTAACAGTGATTAACTTCTTAATGGAAATACTAAATTGATTGTGGATTTAAACCTGAAATTTCTGAAAGATAGTGAATAACGTAGATCTATTTTTCATTAAAAATAACCCTGTGCACCAAAAATAGTTATCAATAAAAGTAACAAAATAATGAAAGCCCAAGAAAAAGCTGACACGACTTGGACCCCATATATCCAAATAAATGATTTCAAACATAGAGGTGGCACTATTATTGACACGGTTTGGGAAAGAGGAACGAGTGTGCTTACCAAGCTAACACGACTCACATTATAACAAAGATAAACTAGATAAACTGGGACCATCTTTTGCAATTTCAGGAGACTTGTATGAACCAATTGACTATGGAGCAATTCAGAAGAAACAACAAAAGTGAAAGCAACATGCTGTTTTGGGATAGAAAGTAGGTACAATCCCTGTGACTCATGTCCTTTTCCAATCCCTTGTCCCGTACTCTGATCCTGCACAAGAATAGAATCATCAAAGTAGGTTATAGCGTATTTCAGATTTTTTGTTAATTTGCTAATGGAAATAAGATTATATGGACATTCAGTTGCAAAAAGGACTGATTTTAAAGGTATATGAATTATACCTATCCCTTCTACAATCGTCTTTGATTCATTCGCCAAAGTAACAGTAGAGAGTGTAGAAGGGGTATTAAGAGTAGAGAGTGTTTTTGTTACCAAAAATATGGTTAGAAGCACCATAATCAACAATATATTGTTCCTAAGACAGATTGTGTGGCATAAGTAAATGAGTTATCAAATTGTATTGTGCAAGCAGTTGATGATTGTTGTCTTGATTTTTGATACTAAAGGTAGTTATTATAGTTTTCTCCAGTTAAAGTGATAGACTGAGATGATCCATCCATTATGAGCCCTTTTATGTCACAAAAAGAAGTATTAGAGAAAGAGCGAGATGAAACATGACAGTTTTCTGATATGGTTGATTCAACAACCAGTTGATCAAGCCCTTTGTTTTTTTCCAGTTTTTGTTACTGATATAGAAGAACATTTAGAGAGAGGGCTAAAAAACCAATAGCTCCGATACCATGAGAAATAAGAAGAAGAAAAGAAAAAAAAAAGATAGTGGGAATTGAATTAATTGATCATTCCCTCAATTCAACGAGATTAAATAGTTGTTACAGATAAAGTATATAGGGAAAGAAGAAAATAAAATATTACACAATCTCTTAACTACCTAATTAAAGAGATTAGGAAATATTCTCATATCTATATTATTTAATCATGTCATATTTAAATATTCGCATATATATACTATCCAAATATACCATAATTAACAAGGATGATTCCATGTCAATGTAAGATGTGTTCATGCATGCAATAATCTCTCCCCATTCTTGATAGTCAGATTTGATCTCTTTGCATATCTTCTTTTCCTTTTATAGCCGAAAATTTACTTTTCATACGTGTTGATTTGATGGTATTCTCCTCTAATCTTTGCCTCCACATTTCGTAGTGAAATCAAAAATATTTATTCATCGACTACTTCTTGCTTCCTTTGTGATTTGATGAGTTGTCCTTTTGTAGATTTGATTGGTCCCTGATTTGATTTCCGTTAGCTTGGTTTGTTGTAATGTATTTCCTTTGTAATCTTCCTGACATGCCATCATCTATGTAGTTTGTTTACTTATTTTTCAGTAGGAATATCTTGGGTTAATTACCTTTATAAAATTAGAGTCACATAGAGCTAACAATGCCTCCCCCCTTGACGATGACAATTGATACACAAATGGAAAGGATAAAATTAAAAGTAGATATCCCTGTTTGAATGTGAAGCTCCCCCTTTTTGTGTGTTTCCCCGTTTAAGATAATTGTGGGATTTCTCCCCCTTTGGTATGATAAAAAAGAAGCATAGAAACCCATAATTGAATTATAGATACACACAGTTGAAAAAATACACATAGATAGTAAAAAACAAACAACATAACAGTTTTAAGAGAGCATATTACCCTCAAAATACACATCAATAAAAAAATTTGGGGGTAAAACCCAATCAAAATATTATCTTAAATGAGCACCAAAAATAGAGAATGAGGAGGATTAATAATCACAGAGAAAGTATTTAAGAGTGTTGAGAACATTTCCACAAAAGGTATTATAGGAACGTTCCATATTCTTGGAGAAGTGGTGTAAGATTTCGGAACGGAGAAAGCAATTATCAGTATTGGAGGAGCTAACTCTAGCCTTGAGAGGGTTGACTTTCTTGAGCAGCTTAATCATAATAGAGATCCCTTCTCATTTTAACATATCCATGGGAATATGAAGCATGCCTTCATATGTACTTGTGAAGACAAAGAATCTTCTCTGTAGTTTCCTGTAGCATATCTAAACAATTTTCCCAATTAAGAAACCGGGTATTGATATCATCTGCATTCTTAAGAAATTGAGCATGAGAGTCAATGGAGATTCTTGTTACCTTAATGATTTCTCCCTTGGATTTCACAAATTCCTTCTTGTGTAATTTCTCACCATCTAGAACATAACCCATGCTTGAAAGGTGCAATGACATAGGTTGCAGAAACTTCAACTTGTTTAAACTTAGAGAGTTCAACCAAACAGTCCACCAAAATCCTAGAGATAAAAGCCCTTAGGGATGGCTAGTAGTAGAATTTGAGTCCTCTGCACTTTCAAGCATGAATTCCATAAACCACATAGCCATATTAATGCTATATTTCTTAAGCAGATGATAGAGAACAAACACATCACGGGTTGAAATGCTTATCAGAGACCTATTTTGGGAACGAAACTATTAGTGATGTGGGCCACAATGTGATTCTCGATACATAGAGATAGAGGGACGAATCCAAAAGTTTAGAGACTGGTTCAACCACAACTACTTTGTCTACTTCTAGAGAAACTTCAAAATCTCTAGGCTAGATGCCATTCATGTAGGAAACAATGCCAAACAATTTAGTACGTTTTTTAATAACGATTTATTCACAATAATACGAATTTGTGTAACTACAGTTTCCATCATACCACTATCATTAGAGACTTGTAGATTAACATTAAAAAATAAACAACTTTTTCATAAACTCAAAACCATAGAGACTAAAGAGAAAAGATAACTCCGAGCCTTGAGAAAAGTATCCACTGGACAATGAGAATCCTTTAACCGACTTAGATTAATAATTCAACTAGGGTTTATGGGTTGATAATTTAAAGATTCATATATGTTCTTATGCTCAACACCTCACAGCCTTTGCATGTCCTTTGGAGAGAGAGATCCAGACACATTAGGACATAATTTCTTGGTATCCTTTATCTTCATGAAGGATGGTCTCTTCTTTAAGGAAAGAGAGGGACAATTAAAGGTGTCTTATTAAGAATCAAAATTAAGTGAAAGAATTTCATGATTAAGGGTTTCAGAAGAGCGTTCAACTGTCTTCTGAAACCCTTGATCATGGCATTCATTCACTTTCTTCTGATTCTTCAAAAGACACCTCGAACTCTCCATCTCATTCCTCCAAGAAGATATCATCCTCCATGAAGAATAAGGATACCAAGAAATTGCGTCTTGATGTGTTTGTATCTCCCCCTTCAAAGGAAATGCTAAGGTTTCTAAGTTTTGAGCATATGAACAGGTATGAAACTTTCAAAAATCAACATGTAGTTCCTGGTTGAGTTTTTAATCTTAGTTAGTTGAAGGATTCTCATTAACCAGTAAGTTCTTTTCTCAGTGCTTGGAAATTAGCTTTGTTCTTTACTCTCTGTGGTTTTGAGTTTAATGAAGAAGTTGTTTGTCTGTTTATGCTAATCTCAAGTCTTTAGAGATAGTGCTGAGTTGGAAATTCTTGTTATGAAATTCATGTTTATTATGAATGTATTGTTATTTGAAGATGTGTTTGGTACGATATTTTCTGGCATTGTCCCTTATATGAATAGCACCTGGAATGACAATTTTAAAGTGTCTCCTGAAGTGGCCAAAACATCATGTGGTAGAACCAAGTTTCAATGTTTTTATTTTAGCATCTATCTCTTTGCTTCGAGAATCACATCTTGGACCACATAATTACTACCACTATGGTTCCCCGAAAGGGGTACATAAGCAACATCTAAACCTGTGATGTGCTTGTTATCTCCTATCTGCTTAAGAAATATATGATTAATTGCGCTATGTGGTTTAAGAATACATGGTAGAAAATGCAAAGAACTCAAATGCTACTGCTAGCCTACGTTATGGTCTTCTTATCTCTAGGATTTTGTGACGTTTGGTCGATCTCTCTAAAGTTTAAACAACTTGAATTTAAAGTTTCTACAACGTATGACACTCGCAGATTTTGAAGCATGGGTTAAGTGCTAATTAGTGAGAAATGGCACAAGAAGGAATCCATGAAATCCAAGGCAGAAACCATCAAAGTAAAAAGGATCTTCACACACTCTACTACTCAATTTCTTTAGTATGCAGATGACATCAAGACCAGATTGTTTGCTATGGAAAAAAGTTTAGAGATTATCCAAGAAACTATAGAGAAGATTTGTTGCCTTCACAAGGACACCAGTACCAATGTAGGAAAGATCCATATTTCCATGGATTGGTTGAAACAAGAAGGGAGCTCTACTGTGAATAAGTTGCTCAAGCTAGTCAACTCTTTCAAGGATGGATCTAGCTCCTTCAATACAAAGATCACTGTCTTTTTCCAGACATCTTTCTCCAAATTCTCCAAGAATGTGGAATGTTCCTACAATATCTTTTGTAAAAACATTTTGAACTCTTTTAATTACTGTCTCGATGATCATTAGTCCTCCTCGTTCTTGATATTTGGTGCTTGTTAAAGAGAATATTTTCATTAGGGGTTTGTCCTTACATTTTTTTTATAGTTATGTGTTTTGAGAGTATATATGCCCTCTTAAAACTGCTCTACTGTTTGTTTTTTATTATCTATGCATATTTTCTACTATGTTCATTTGTAATTTTATTATGTGTCTATGCTTCTTTTTTATCATACAGAAAGAGCAGAAATACCACAAATATCTTAGACAGTGGAAGCACATAAAGAGGGGGAGCTTCACACTCAAATAGGGAAGTCTCCTTAGAACCTAATCCTTTTCATTTGTGTATTAATTGTCATTATCAAAAAGGGGGAGATTGTTAGCCCTATATAACTCTGATTTTGATAAACGACAATTGATCGAAGATATTCTAAAAGGAGAAAAAGTAAATAAAATACAATGATGGAATGCTAGGAAGATCACAAAAGAAAGGAAATAAATCACAGTAAACCGAGCTGACAAAAATCCAACGAAGGTAGTAAATCAAGGACCAATCAAATCAGCTAAAGGAAAACTCATCCATTCACAAAGGAAACCAAGAAGCAGTCAACGAAAAAATCTTTCTGCTTTCACCAAGGAGAAGACTATTAAATCAAGACATAGTAAAAGGAAATAACATGCCAGAAAAAAAGAAAAAGATATGTGAAGAGATCAAATCAGAATATGAAGAGAGGAATGAAATTTGTGCAGACATGAACACATTTGATATTGACATGCAATTTACAATCATCCTCAATCAATGAATCATTATTATTACTTGATCGAATGAAATACCCTTGGGTGTTACTTTTTAAGTAAACAACGAGTCATTAAAAATCAGTCCTAGTATTAGGAGAAGCCTGTGCATGCACTTCATTTGAACTTATGTGATATATTTCTTTTTTGTTTCATAAACCATTGTAGTCTCACTCTACAATTGTAAGAAAAAAAGAGAAAGAAGAGACAATTTGAGTTATATAGTTAGATGTTGTGTCTAGAAAGTAAAGTATGTTAAAAATCCGAAATTATAACTACTGTGCCCCACAAGTTTACAAGAAGCTTGCAATTCAAAAGATTTGTTCTACATCACCAAAAGTAATTGCAATTTATGTGTGAATTTTCTAAAGCCATATGGAGTAAGATTTTCCACTAGCAAAGAGTTCTTACGTAGGCATTTGAATAGGATTTAGAAATTAAATAGGCATAGGTACATGCTAAAGGAAAGACATCTCATGCAATTTACAGAATGGTTTTCGTAGCAAAAGTTTTACAGTATTTTAATTAAGTGGTATAACATTGTCTTCCAGGCTAAAAGTTTTGATCCTGAATTTGTTATCTTCTTTAGAGGAATTTGAAAAAATTCTTTTTTAGGAGATCCATGAGGAAGAGTTTAGGAAGGAAGCTTGAAGATATGAATATATAACCCTAGTCGTAGTTTGAATAGTCAGTAGTTGATCTGATATACTAGATATTTGTTTTCTAGTTTGCTAGCTTCTCTTGTAATAAATTGTTGTTATTTTTTTTTCACAACTAGAAAGTAGGAATCTCAAAGAAGAAAGCAAAAGAGACCTTGAGTCTGAGTGATTTGATAGTTCAAGTTTTTTAATGATTAGAATAACTCAATATAGGGAAACTGAATCATTTCAACTTCAAGAAAAAAAGCTATGACAGGCTGAGTGATTTGATAGTTCAAGTTTTTTATTGCTACCGAATTGATGGTTAAAACTATGTGTGAGAACTCATAAATTATATATGATAGAGTAAACTTACTGCCACTAACGATTGAGAGCTCTTGAAATATATTGTAAGTGTAACTACCATAGTTGTCAATTAGCAGTGTGGCAATAATTTCTAACATTGAAACTGGCTCTTGTAAAATATTTTTTTGTACTCGATGCATTCAAATATTCTGGCCCCAAATGACTAGAATTAATACCTTTCTTTCCTTATAGTTATATTTTTGGACCGCAATGGAGTTAACAAATCAAATCATTTAATGAAAAAGTATACCTCCATTTGATGTAGAAATTACTTGTTTTCCAAATATCTTGGTTCCCTTTTTGTCTTTTTTCTTGCAGGTTGTTGGGTTTGTGGAGGTGGTGAATTTGAGCCAATGATGATTGAATGGAAGATTTGAAAGGGCGAGCATTGGTGTGCGTACAACCACCAGATTTCAAAGGCTAAGGCAGCGCGTATGTGGGCACAACAAACTCAAAATTCTTTACCGATAAGTCATAAGAAAAAAAAAGAAGGGAGGGTAAAAGAAACAAAAAAAAATGGTGGAAAGTATTCCCTCTGTTCACCTTTATTTATCTACTTTGGACTTTGCATGCCCCTTAAAAAGGAACGACTGAAATGAGTTTTTAACATGATACCTAAAACGTTCGATTAACTTATTTATTACATTTTTCTTTCCTTGACTGGAATAACATAAATTATCCAATCAAAAAAATCCTCTAGCCCTTAAAACTCTATCAATGTCAAGACTAAAAGCTCTAATTTCTCAAGGCTTCTGCTGCTACTAACATCTAATACATTTCCCTCATGAACCAAATCAAATACATTAGTGTAAAAAAGAAATTGGTGGTCTAAACGTAAATACAATGGGACAAGATCCTTGCTGCAATGAATTCATTAAATGGTGAAGTGACATTCAAATTGTAACACCCCAACTTTTCCAAAACGTCTAAATTAACTCGTACCTTCGTGGAAAGACAAAGAGGGTGAGTAATAAATTAAAAAGGATGTGGTATGTCATATTTTAAGTGTTCAAGGGTTTTATCTCAAGTTTTGAAGTTAAGTAAGTGGCAAAATAAAAGTTGGCGAAAGTTATCGTAAGTTCTTTTTTAAAGATTTCTTTGAAATTTGGGTCAAATGTATTGGATGTTTTCTCCCAATATATAAATAGTTAGAAGGCCTATTACCCATAAAATCGAAGGCCTACGAGTCTAGTTTGCAACGCATAAAACCCCGTATTAAACGGATATCCGAGTAAAAAGTTATGACGGTTCTACTAGGGACTGCCAAGGCAGAATCCGGGTCGGGTAAAGAAATATGGTATGTCGGCTATATAACGTTTTTAGCCATGGAATCAGTTCATTTCAGTTCCAAAACCAGAAAAAAAAAGCTTAGGAGAGGGTTCCTATGGAGTCCTAGCATGGTGAAGGTTAGTTTTGACGAATTCTACCATTAAACGTTGCCCCGTCCCTAGAAACGTAATCCCTACACGTGGCACTCATTTTTCCCTTCTATTTGCTGCGTTTGAAGCTGGATTTTGAAGATATAAATTTGTAACTATTGGTGTTTCTTCAAGGTTTTCACTTTGTTAACTAAGGTAATCATCTCGGGACTCTTTTATGATTGTTTTTATGAATTTCTACGAACGTGTCACGACCCAAGCCTAGGGCCTAGACGTGACCGGCGAATGGGGAACCCGAAGGAACCCCAAACNAAATCTGTCGATATAAGGTTAATTATAAACTATTTATAGGTGTGTACCTGCTGTGTATATAAAGTGTTTGCGAAGCTTAGGACATAAGGAACAACTTTCGTGAAGGAACTACGGTCTTTCGAGCGTTCATTGGAAAGGTATGTTAAGGCTATATCCTACTTACGACATGTTTCCTTAAAGTTTAGAAGCAATGTATTTGGGTTGTTATCCTTGATATATTGTTGGCTGCTCGAGTTGATATAATCCTCCCTTGTCGGGATTCTTATTCAGTTAGTAGCGTCCCTATGTTGGACACGACTTAAGAGGCTATTTGTATAGGTTGCTTATAACTAAATTACTCGCTTTTAGCGGTTGTATTGTTATTATTGTCGTTAAGGCTATTGTGGTTAGCTGCAGGAATGTGATCTATGCCTATAAGGGCTATGTTCTGCCTACAGGGCTATATGGATGCCTAACAGGACTATGAGTTGCCTACAAGGCCATATTGACGCCTAAGAAGGCTATGTTCTTCCTACAGGGTCATGTTATTGCCTCAAAGGGCTATGAGTTGTATATAAGCTACGTTGATGCCTAAAGGAGCTAAATGCTACCTAAGGGGCTATATTAAGGCCTAAGAGGGCTACTTGACTGCCTACGGGGCTAGGGGACTACTGATAGGGGTATATAGGCTGATTGACACCTTCCGGGCTTATGGGGGCCTGAGTACATGGTCTTGTGTGCTGTTTGTACCTGCCGAGCTTATGGGGGCTTGGTTAGGTTGTTGTTTTATTATTTTTGATAAGTTTAGATTTAGGAGCAGGTCAGTACACTTATCTTAGCCTTGATTTATTTATTGGATTATTCCAGTATATTAGGATACCTCATCATAGTCTATTGTCTTTCATACTCTGTACATTATTTTGTACTGACGCCCCATGGCCTTGGGGGCGCTGCATTCATTCATGTAGACGACTGAGTAGACCTCCTCAGCAGCAGGATTGACTTTTATCCGGTTGGCTAGCCCCTTTCCTCCGGAGCTGCCAGAGTTGGGAGGTTTGTTACATTTTGTTGTATATATCTTTATGGGTAGGCTGGGGCCTTGTCCCACCAATATTTACTACTCTTAGAGGCTTGCAGACTAGTGTATGGGGTTTATAGCTACATTATGGCCATGCTGGCCTATGTTGTTGGTTTGCGGAAGCTTGTGAGCTGTTTGATGTATTGTATTGATATATACCTGCTTTTAGTTTTGGTATAGATATCATGGTGGCCTCGACGTCCCAATTAGGACTTATGTGCTAGTTGACTATTTATTTATATGATCTCCTGGGAATAGCTGTTTCTGTTATAGATTAGTTGACAGGGGCCTTGCCGGCCGATGGCTTAGTTTTAAGCTGAGATATACTTGTTTGATTTCTTGATTGTGTGTGGCTGCCATGCGCTAGTAGCAAATGGTTCAACAGGGTCGGCTCGGGCCTGAGTTTTGGCATTAGGAGCCAGTTGCGCCTCTCAAGTTTAGGGCGTGACAAAACTTGGTATCAGAGCAACGTCGTATCCTAGGGAGTCTGCAAGTCATGTCTAGTAGAGTCTTGTTTATAAATGTGTTGTGCACCACATTCGATAAGCAAGAAGCTGCCGGGCATGTTAGAATGACTATCCTTCTTTTGCTCACCTCGTGCTATACAATGGTGTCTTAAGGGTTGAAGTTTCTGGCTTATAATTAATATTTGTATGCAGATAGAGATGGCTGACACCAGACAGTCCACAACTAGCCAGGAGATAGATACAAGTGCAGGCGAGGGTACTGGCAAGGTACCACAGGTGGAGGCAGCCCATTATGAGACCCAGGGGGAGACATCTTCTCAGCCCCCTATTGCTTCTCCATCGCTTCAGGAGCCTCCAAGGGCTACTGGACCCCCGGCTCCACTAGCAGTATCACCTCTAGTTCCTCCTATTCCATCTGATCATGATTTCAAAAGTGCAGTATATATGCTAGCACAGTTAGTAGCCGCACAGCGCCAGCCAGTTGTGTCAGATGTTGCCGAACCTTCTGAAGGGCCCGAAAGTTCGAGCGTTCGTGAATTTCTTGCCTTGAATCCTCCACAGTTTACTGGGACAGATCGCAGAGAAGACCCTCAGCACTTTGTTGATCAGCTTCATAGGATCTTCAGAGTCATGCATGTCTCAGCGACTGAGTCAGTTGAGTTAGCAGCATTTCGATTGCGTGATGTTGCAGTATTGTGGTATGAAAGTTGGGAGAGATCTAGGGGAGAAGATATATCTTTACCCACTTGGGATAGCTTTACAGAAGCTTTCATAGATCACTATTTGCCTCGAGAGATTAGGGATGGCCGGGTGGACCAGTTTCTGAACCTCCGACAGGGCAACATGAGTGTCCGAGAGTACGGGCTGAGATTTGATTCATTGGCTAGATATGCACCAGCATTTGTTGATACGATGCATGACAGGGTGCGTAGATTTGTAGGAGGGATTGACTCAGACTATATCGACGCTTGTTCTACTGCTGCACTAAATGATAATATGGATATCTCGCGAATTCAAGCCTTTGCACAAGGCATAGAGGATCGCCGACATCTACAGTATATGACTGAGAGGGTCGATAGAGAGAGACAGAAGAGGGATAGGCCCGCTGGTTCATATGGAGATATTCAGGGTGGTCCCAGACCTCGATATTCTAGTAGGCCTCCTAAACCTCCACCACAGTAGTTCCAGGGGAGTAGATTTGATCGTCAGGGACAGTCAGGCCCAGGTGAGGGTTCACGAGCATCAGGCTCTCAACAGCAGAGAGGCTCAGGCCAGGCTAGGACAACACCGCCGCGTTGCACAACTTGTGTTAGGATGCATTTCGGGAGGTGCAAACAGGGTTCCACAGGTTGTTATTCTTGTGGACAGGAGGGGCATGGGTGGAGAAACTGCCCGACCATAGGTCAGGGTAGTATAGGTCAGTCGACCAGGTCAGTAGTAGGTTCCTATTCATCAGCACAGTCTACAGGGCGTGGACCCCAGTCTTCAGCAGGTAGAGGTAGAGGCAGAGGCAGAGAGGGAGCATCTAGTTCTGGTAGTGGCCAGAATCGTACATATTCACTAACCGACCGACAGGACTCAGAGTCATCACCAGATGTTGTGACAGGTACATTGATTGTTTGCTCCCATTGTGTTTATGCTTTGATAGATCCTGGAACTACTCTGTCTTATGTTACTCCATTTATTGCAGGGAAGTTATGTATAGTAGTAGAGTAATTAGATCGACCTTTTATAATATCTACACCAGTTGGTGAGTCTATTGTTGGCAAGAGAATCTATCGAGGTTGCACGGTAGAAATTATCGACCGTTAGACCTGTGTAGATCTTGTAGGGTTAGAAATGGTCGATTTTGACGTCATTATGGGCATAGACTGGTTATCGTCTTGTTATGCTAATGTTGAGTGCCAAACAAAGATTGTTAGATTCCACTTTCCAGGGGAGGCAGTTCGGGAATGGAAAGGCGATACAGCAACGCCGAAAGGTTGGTTTATTTCCTATCTTAAGGCGAGGAGGATGATTACTAAGGGTTGTATTTTTCATCTTGTTCGCGTTCATAATATAGATGCAGAACCGCCGACTCTTCAGTCTATTCCGGTAGTTAGTGAGTTTCTAGATGTATTTCCAGACGAGCTTCCTGGAATCCCTCCAGAACGAGAAATTGATTTTTCTATCGATATGCTACCAGGTACACAACCCATATCTATCCCTCCTTATAGAATGGCTCCTGCTGAGCTAAAGGAGTTAAAGGATCAGCTGAAAGACTTGCTGGATAAAGGCTTTATTAGGCCTAGTGCTTCACCATAGGGTGCACCAGTGTTGTTCGTAAGGAAGAAAGATGGCTCACTGAGAATGTGTATCGATTACCGACAGCTGAATAAGGCAACTATAAAGAATAAGTATCCCCTTCCGAGGATAGATGACTTGTTTGATCAGTTACAAGGTGCTAAGTGTTTCTCAAAGATTGATTTAAGATCAGGGTACCACCAGATACGAGTTCGGGAGAAAGACGTTCCAAAGACAGCTTTTAGAACTAGATATGGACACTTTGAGTTCTTGGTAATGTCTTTTGGATTAACTAATGCCCCAGCAGTGTTCATGGACCTGATGAATAATATATTTAGGCCATATCTAGACTTGTTTGTGATTTTATTTATTGATGATATTTTGGTGTATTCACGTTCAAAAGATGAGCATGCAAATCATCTGCGAGCAGTCCTTCAGGTTCTTCAAGACCGAGAACTTTATGCAAAGTTTTCTAAGTGTGAGTTCTGGCTGGACTCTGTAGCTTTCTTAGGCCATATTATATCAGATGTAGGCATTGCGATTGATACACAAAAGATTGAAACCGGAAAGACTTGGCCCAGACCCATGACTCCGACTGAGGTTCGTAGTTTCTTAGGGTTAGCTGGGTACTACAGCAGGTTTGAAGAGGGGTTTCCTTCAATTTCAGCCCCATTAACGAAGTTGACTCAAAAAGCAACTAAGTTCCAGTGGACTGAGGCTTGCGAGCATAGTTTCCAGGAACTGAAGGACAGATTGACATCAGCACCAGTTCTTGCATTACTAGACGGTTCAGAAGGCTATGTGGTGTATTGTGATGCTTCTGGTGTTGGGTTGGGATGTGTTCTAATGCAACATGGTAAGGTTATCGCATATGCTTCAAGGCAGTTGAGGAAGCATGAGAAGAACTATCCAACCCACGATTTAGAGTTGGCTGCAGTTGTGCATGCATTAAAGATCTGGAGACACTATTTGTATGGCGTTCATGTTGACATCTTCACAGATCATAGAAGCCTTCAATATATATTTAGACATAAGGAGTTAAATCTGCGACAGCGTCGATGGCTTGAGTTACTGAAAGACTACGACGTGGATATTTTATATCATCCAGGAAAGACGAATGTGGTAGCCGATGCCCTCAGTCGAAGATCTATGGGTAGTTTATTCCATTTAGGTGTTGAGAAGCGGGAGCTAGCATGAGAGCTTCATCAGTTGGCTAGTTTGGGAGTCAGATTATTAGAGGCAGACGATAGTGGGGTCACAATTCAGGATACAGCCGTATCATCTCTAGTTGTAGAAGTAAAATCACAACAACAAGAGGATCCTAGCTTAGAGAAGCTTAGAGGTAAGGCTCAGGATCAACAATCTTTAGCATTTGATATAGCAGAAGATGGAGTCCTCAGATATAGCGGTCGATTGTGTGTTCTGAATGTTGTAGACCTCTGACATCGAATTATAGAAGAGGTACATCATTCCCGTTATTCTATTCACCCTGGTTCGACGAAGATGTACCATGATATTAAGGAGATCTATTGGTGGCAAGGGATGAAGAAGGACGTTGCTGAGTTTGTGGCACAGTGTCTTAACTGTCAACAGGTGAAAGTTGAGCACCAAAAGTCTGTTGGGCTAGTTCAGGAAATAGCCATTCCTTTGTGGAAGTGGGAAGCAATTAATATGGATTTTATTACCGGGTTACCTTGATCGCTTCGCAAGTTTGACTCTATTTGGGTAATTGTTGATAGACTAACAAAATCAGCCAACTTCTTACCAGTCAGGGCTACTTTTTCTGCCGAAGCCTATGCAGGGCTCTATATTAGAGAGATTGTTAGGCTACACGGTGTCCCAGTATCTATTATCTCCGATAGAGGAGCACAATTTACCGCCAACTTCTGGAAGTCCTTCCAGAAAGGATTAGGGACACAAGTTAATCTTAGTACCGCCTTTCACCCTCAAACAGATGGCCAGGCTGAGCGCACAATTTTGACCCTCGAAGATATGTTACGGGCGTGTGCGCTAGACTTCAAGGGAAGTTGGGATGACCACTTGCCTCTTATTGAGTTCGCATACAATAATAGTTATCATTCCAGTATCGGGATGACACCTTATGAGGCTTTTTATGGGAGAAAATGTAGATCCCCCACTGGATGGTTCGGGGTAGGTGAGTCAGGGTTGATCGGACCTGACTTAGTCCAACAGACATTAGAGAAAGTTAAGCTCATTCGGGAAAGGTTGCTAACAGCTCAAAGCCAACAGAAGTCATATTCAGATGTGCGACGAAAGGACTTAGAGTTTTGTGTCGATGACTGGGTATTCTTAAAAGTCTCCCCTATGAAAGGTGTTATGAGATTTGGCAAAAAAGGTAAAGTTAGTCCAAGATTCATTGGGCCATATCGGATCCTTCGGAAGGTAGGACAAGTGGCTTATGAGTTAGAATTGCCTTCGGGGTTAGAATCTGTTCATCCAGTTTTCCATGTATCGATACTACAGAAGTGCGTAGGAAACCCTTATCGGGTTGTCCCAGTTGAGGATGTTCAGATCACAAAGGATTTATCCTACGAGAAAACTCCAGTTGCCATATTAGATCGACATTTTCGTAAATTGAGGACCAAGGAGGTGGCTTCAGTTAAAGTATTGTGGAGAAACAAGAATAGAGAAGAGGTGACCTGGGAAGCTGAGGATGGCATGAGGTCCAAATATCCTCAATTGTTTCATACCCCAGGGTGATAACATATCAATTTTTATTAGTGAAGTAAGGTTAGATACCTATCAGTTTTTATTATTATTTTTATATATTATTGCTTATTATCATGGTTGTTATCGTTGTATTTTGCTCGCACTGTTATTGCGGAGCTATAGTGCTTAGCTATTTATGATGTAATGTGAGATGCCTAGGTTAAAATTTCTGCATTTCAGGTTATGGATAGTCACATTCACAAATGATACTTTGCCTATACTTTGGCAACTCCTAGAGACACGATTGTGTGACTTAGATTTTTCATTCTAGGACGAATGTTTCTAAGGGGGGGAAGGATGTAACACCCCAACTTTTCCAAAACGTCTAAATTAACTCGTACCGTCATGAAAAGACAAAGAGGGTGAGTAATAAATTAAAAAGGATGTGGTATGTCATATTTTAAGTGTTCAAGGGTTTTATCTCAAGTTTTGAAGTTAAGTGGCAAAATAAAAGTTGGCGAAAGTTATCGTAAGTTCTTCTTTAAAGATTTCTTTGAAATTTGGGTCAAATGTATTGGATGTTTTCTCCCAATATATAAAGAGTTAGAAGGCCTATTACCCATTAAATCGAAGGCCTACGAGTCTAGTTTGCAACGCACAAAACCCCGTATTAAACGGACATCCGAGTAAAAAGTTATGAGGGTTTTACTAGGGAGTGCCAAGGCAGAATCCGGGTCGGGTAAAGAAATATGGTATGTCGGCTATATAACGTTTTTAGCCATGGAATCAGTTCATTTCAGTTCCAAAACCAGAAAAAAAAAAGCTTAGGATAGGGTTCCTATGGAGTCCTAGCATGGTGAAGGTTAGTTTTGACGAATTCTACCATTAAACGTTGCCCCGTGCCTAGAAACATAATCCCTACACGTGGCAATCGTTTTTCCCTTCTATTTGCTGCGTTTGGAGTTGGTTTTTGAAGATATAAATTTGTAACTATTGGTGTTTCTTCAAGGTTTTAACTTGGTTAACTAAGGTAATCATCTCGGGACTCTTTTATGATTGTTTTTATGAATTTATACGGACGTTTAGACAAGTTGGGGCAATATGGCAAATCTGCCGATATAAGGTTAATTATAAACTATTTATAGGTGCGTACCAGCTGTGTATATATAGTGTTTGCGAAGCGTAGGACATAAGGAACAACTTTCTTGAAGGAACTACGGTCTTTCGAGCGTTCCTTGGAAAGGTATGTTAAGGCTATTCCCTACTTACGACATGTTTCCTTAAAGTTTAGAAGCAATGTATTTGGGTTGTTATCCTTGATATATTGTTGGCTGCTCGAGTTGATATAATCCTCCCTTGTCGGGATTCTTGTTCAGTTAGTAGCGTCCCTATGTTGGACACGACTTAAGAGGCTATTTGTATAGGTTGCTTATAACTAAATTGCTCGCTTTTAGCGGTTGTATTGTTATTATTGTCGTTGAGGCTATTGTGGTTAGCTGCAGGAATGTGATTTATGCCTAGAAGGGCTATGTTCTGCCTACAGGGCTATATGGATGCCTAACAGGGCTATGAGTTGCCTACAAGGCTATATTGACGCCTAAGAAGGCTATGTTCTTCCTACAAGGCCATGTTGTTGCCTCAAAGGGCTATGAATTCTCTATAAGCTACGTTGATGCCTAAAGGAGCTATGTGCTACCTAAGGGGCTATATTAAGGCCTAAGAGGGCTATGTGACTGCCTACAGGGCTAGGGGACTACTGATAGGGGTATATAGGCTGATTGACACCTTCCGGGCTTATGGTGGCCTGAGTAGGTGGTCTTGTGTGCTGTTTGTACCTGCCGAGCTTATAGGGGCTTGGTTAGGTTGTTGTTTTATTATTTTTGATAAGTTTAGATTTAGGAGCAGGTCAGTACACTTATCTTAGCCTTGATTTATTTATTGGATTATTCCAGTATATCATGATACCTCATCATAGTCTATTGCCTTTCATACTCTGTACATTATTTTTTACTGACGCCCCATGGCCTTGGGGGCGCTGCATTCATTCATGCAGGTCCTGACAGATGACTGAGTGGACCTCCTCAGCAGCAGGATTGACTTTTATCCGATTGGCTAGCCCCTTTCCTCTGGAGCTGCTAGAGTTGGGAGGTTTGTTACATTTTGTTGTATATATCTTTATGGGTAGGCTGGGGCCCTGTCCCACCAATCTTTACTACTCTTGGAGGCTTGCAGACTAGTGTGTGGGGTTTATAGCTACGTTATGGCCATGCTGGCCTATGTTGTTGGTTTGCGGAAGCTTGTGAGCTGTTTGATGTATTGTATTGATATATACCTGCTTTTAGTTTTGGTATAGATATCATGGTGGCCTCGACGGCCCAATTATGACTTCTGTGCTAGTTGACTATTTATTTATATGATCTCCTGGGAATAGCTGTTTCTGTTATAGATTAGTTCACAGGGGCCTTGCCGGCCGATGGCTTAGTTTTAAGCCGAGATATACTTGTTTGATTTCTTGATTGTGTGTGGCTGTCATGCGCTAGTAGCAAATGGTTCAACAGGGTCGGCTCGGGCCTGAGTTTTGGCATTAGGAGCCAGTTGCGCCTCTCGAGTTTGGGGCGTGACACAAATGTAGGAGAACATTCATATAGTCATATCCTTTCAACAATTCTTGCTTCAAATATACTGACCATTATCAAATTAAATTCTAATTCCTCCACCATTTCCAACATTGCTAACACATGATCAATTAAAAGATTATTCTCCCCCCTACTATCCTTAACATATCTCCAACTATCATAACCCCACTACTTACTATATAAAAACAACCAACACAATCTCTAATAAGTTTCTTAACATTCAAGCAAGATAAATTCTTGCAACCAATACCACTCTAACCGTAAATCTTTCCACTATAATTTTTTGAAGGCGAATCATGAAAAGAAAGTATACCAACCTTTGAAATTGTCTTTGCAAAGCATCTTTTTCTTTGCAAGGACTTGCAGCTAATGATAATAAGTTTCTTTCTAAGACTCCAACCATCAGGACAAGGCCCATTAATATTGTAATTCATTAATTGACAAAGAAATCCAGAGATTTCATACAAGAATTCCCTATAGAAGAAACCCCTTTAGTGATTTCAGTTCATGAGTATTTACCCAAAGGAATCAAATTATTCTGCAAGAAAGTTCTCCCTTGAGTTGAAATCTTGAAACTAGAAAATAAAAACTTTCATACCCTAAGATCTATTATACAATTATACAATCTCTTACTCGAGACCCTCTTTCTAAAGAGCATACAATCCTTTTCAAAAACAACAATGATGAATCTTAACATGATAAGATTAACAATTAGACATCAAAACAAAGGAACCCACAAAAAATTGAACCAAAATTTAACCCAATACTTTTAATAATAGATAGATTGACAAGCATATTGCAAAGCATTTTAGATACGAACTCTACAAGAGATAAAAGAAAAAAGAGAATCATAAGTTGCTAACCTTTTCAGTTTGGATTGCAAAAACTTACTCTATAGAGAAGATGATGAAGAGAGGGAATTGATTATGTTAAACCTTAAAATTTAGTGAGTTGGGGAGAGATAATTTAGCCCTTTGAGAAAAAGAGGGAAAAAGTCAAGGGAATTTTCCCCGCTGGTTCTAAAATTTTGAGTTTAATTTTCTAAGTAACCCATAAAAATGTGCAGATAAAATCTAAGAAGATGGTGCTACTATTGTCCTTTTCACATTTTTGCACTATATTTCTCATTTATTCCTTTTTTGCCATTTAAAATCTTAAGAGATAGAATTAACTTAATAATAAAAACATAAATAATTTAGATGATATATAATATATTATAATAAACAAAAAAACAACCAAAAAATAACTAAATATCAAACGAAAAAATATAAAATACACAACAAACTCATTAAAATAATTAATTTGATATTAAATTGTTAAATATCTTTTATTAGATAAAAATGTAAAAATATGTAAAATTGATAAAATTATTTATTTAAATTTAAAACTCCTAATATTATGAAAATAAAAGATAGTCATGTGCATTTATATTGTAAAAAATAATTATTTTCCCTATCATATATCTACATAACTAAATTTGTAGGTCATACACACGATATTACTAAATCCTCATTTATTTTCACTTAATAGATATCTTAATTTTAAATTATTCATATTTTAATCACTAAAATGTGTTGTTTTTTTATGTTACAATAACTTAGTGGATCCGAATAGGTCTAGATAAATAATATTTGTTATAAAGTCCTACAGTCCAAGTTCTTGCATGGACTACCCTATTTTGGCAGTATTTAATTTTTATTCCGCAAATTGATGATCTTTAACTTTTGTCCCTACTGCTTATTTAATGACAATTTATTGTCCAAAGACTCCTTAACTGTGACTTAATTTTGTTTGGAAAATATTTTTAGATAATGTTTACAATTGTTATCCTCAACCAAACCATTGTTGCCCATCACTGCAACCACTTGTCATCACCACTAGCCACTATTTACAAACATCGCCATCAAATGTCATTACCATAACAAACATAGATCACTACTGACAATCACCACCACAAATTATCATTATATATATTTTCTATAATGACCCGAAAGGTCATTTTGGAAATTTTTCAAAAATTACCATTTTACTCCTCCCAATATTGACCCGGAATCATTTCTGATTGTTTTCAAATTGATTTCAAACCTTGAGTAAAAATTGTGAATTATGTAAGTTTTTGGTTTCAAAAGGAATATTGTTAAAAAGTAGTTTTTGGTTTCTTTTGGAGTTTTGAGTGTTGGAACTGAATTCTATCGATTTCATGAGTTCTGGAATATGGAATTTGGTCTAATAGAAGTGCTAGCTTCAGATTCTGAGTCTTTTTAAGGATTTGAGCTCCTAAGTTCGGACTTTGTGAAATTTTAGCCTTTCGGTTAACTTTAATTAAAATTTGGGGTTCGAATGCTCGGATTAGAATTCTAAGAGTTTCATGGATTAGGGGGATGATTTTATGCCTCGGTGAGATCTTGGTTGAATTTTCAGAGGTCTCAAGCTTGATAACCTTTTTATGCGTTATGTTCATTTTTTGAGACTTTAATTATTTTCCGGTCAAGGAAACCTCATATTCGTATTTCGATGGTTCCATTAAGTCTGAAACACCGACTTTAGTGAAATTGCATATATGGTTTGTGTGTACGGGATTCCAATCAAATTTGAGGGTCATTTAGCCGTTTTGAGTGTTGGCTGATTTTTCTGGTGCCTCGGATTTGTAGTACCTAGCATTCGCGAAGGGTTAGTCTCTTTTGTGAAGGTTTGATGGTAAAATCCCAGGTGGCCCAACCATAGCGATTGCAAAAGGAAGTTCACTTGCGTGACCTTCGCGAAAGTGAAGCCCTGTCACGACCCAGGGGTACCCCCTAGATGTAACATGGCGTATAGGACCCCGAAATACCCCATAAAAGACACTTAGCATTCATAACATGAGAAATAGAATAATAAAAATAAAACAATAGTCCAAGTCCAATAGTTTTATAAAAGAAAAGCGGAAGTCTAAAACACTTGTCTCATTAGTCATCTATTACAATAGAATGAACTTTGGCCTAGCCCATACATCATGTCCAAAACTGAAATACAAGAAGTAAACTGAAACAATGAAAACCCGTCCTCGAAGCATGAGGACTCACCAAAGCTTGGGAACCTCGTAATCAACCACTAGCCACGAAACTGAGAAACCTGATTGTTAGACCCTACATTTGGGGAAAAGTAGGCAAAAGTATGTGTTAGTACAAAACATTATACCAAGTATGATAGCTATGCATAAAACATTTATATCATGCTAGAAGGAGGAATTGCTTGCCCTCTCTTCCTTTAGCCGTAAGTATTGGGCAATTCCTCATTTTATGACCACACTTACCACAACTAAAGCAACCATCCTTGCCGGGTAGGCACTTACCCTCGTGCTTCTTTCCACACCTAGTACAAGTAGACATGGGAAATGAAGATCCACTACAATTACCTCCTTGAGGCTTAGAGTTAAACACCCTATATTTGTTGAACTTAGGAGGAGCATTGGAGGAACTTTGACTGAAAAACCTTTGTCGAAATCTGGGATGACCATGTCCATCGGACCTTGCATGAGAGAAATTACCATCACCAATTTTATCCCTCTTTGTAGCCCTAGACTTTTCCTTAAGTTTCTCCTCTTCAATCTATTGTGCTTGAACCATGAGAAGAGAGATCTCCATGTCATTAATGAGCATAACGTTCAACACTCTTTAACCACCATTTCAGACACACCCTAAACGAACATACTCATCATTGCCCTTGAATCGGCAACCATTGTTGTAGCATATTTAGACATTTGTGTGAACTTTAGAGCATATTCCGTCACACTCATACTCCCTTGTCGAAGGTTAATGAACTCAAGCACCTTGGCTTCCCTCATCTCAAGGGGAAATACCTATCAAGGAAAATGACTTTAAATTTCTCCCAATCAAGAGGACCCAAATCTTCTCGTCTCCCTTCTTTCCATTGGTTATACCAAATTTGAGCTACACCCTTAAGTTGATAAGTGGCTAACTCTGCCTTTTCAAACGGCGTCACTCCCATGATCATCAAGACCTTTAGACCTCATCAATGAACTTTTGAGGATCTTTCTCAACCTTAGAACCATGAAATTCTGAAGGATTCATCCTAATGAAGTCCCTCACTCTAGATGCCACTGTACCCACATTTGGGTTCACGGGAACCGCAACCTCCTTATTGCATTGGGACGTCACGGCTTGAGCCAACACTTTAAAAGCAGCCCTAAACTCTATATTAGTCACTTGCTCGGCCAAAGGATCGACCAGAACTTGAGGATCTTAGGGAGGAGCTTCTTATTCCATATTCTCTCTCACATTCCTTCTAGCATAAGCACTTTGAGTAGCCATATCATGTAGAACATTAGATAAGGATTAAGAGAGAGACCTTATAGAGTTAAACTCTATCGCTCGACTTTAGAGTATTGAAAGAAGTGGAGTTTTCTAATCATATTGTAACCTCTAATTCATAAATGTGGAGCGTTTTACACTGATGAACAAGACTTTACTCGACGTGGCTTATGAGACATCCTGGAACCATTCTAAATCTTGTACTCTGATTACCAAGTTTGTCACGACCCAGGGTTACCCCCCAGATGTAACATGGCATATAGGACCCCAAAAGACCCCATACAAGCCACTTAGCATTCATAACATAAGAAATAGAACAATAGAAGTAAAATAATAGTCCAAGTCCAATAGTTTTATAAAAGAAAAGTAGAAGTCTAAAACACTTGTCTCATTAGCCATTTAGTACAAAAGAATGAAATTAGGCCTAGCCCATACATCATGTCCAAAACTGAAATACAAGAATTAAACTAAAACAATGAAAACCCATCCTTGAAGCATGAGGACTCACCAAAGCTCAAGAACCTCGTAATCAACCACTAGCCACGAAACTTAGAAACCTGACTGTCAGACCTTAAATTTGGGGAAATGTATGTAAGAGTATGCGTTAGTAAAAAACAATGTACCAAGTATGATAGATATGCATAAAACATTTAAATCATGCTAAAGGGAGGATATTTCATGACATGCAATTGACCAAGATAAAACATGATATAAAAGGGTTAGGAAACATAAGTCATAAAACATGGTAAATACAAGCTAACATCATTAAAGTCTTTCAAAACATCTGATATACTTCTTGAAGTAACCTTAGTTCATTATTATTGTGGGGGATTAGCCTTAACCAACATAGAGACCATGTGAGCTATAACATTGTCATGCCCCAAACTCAAGGGGGCACAACTGACTCCTAACGCCAAAACCCAGGCCCGAGCCGACTCTGCTGAACCATTTGCTACCAGCGCATGGCAGTCACATGCAATTAAGAAAACAAACAAGTATATCTCGGCTTAAAACTAAGCCCTCGGCCGGCAAGACCCCTGTCAACAGATCTACAAAAGAAACAGCTACTCCCAAGAATTCATATAAAGAAATTGTCAACTAGCACAGAACTCCTGATTGGGCCGTCAAGGCCACCATGATCTCTATACCAAAACTGAAAGTATGCATATAACAAGACATAATCTGATAAATAAATTAAGGATAAGATAATTGTACTGACCTGCTTCTAAATCTAAATTTATCAAAAATAATAAAACAACAACCTAACCAAGCCCCCATAAGCTCGGTAGGTACAAATAGCACACAAAACCACCTACTCAGGCCCCCATAAGCCCGGAGGTGCCAATCAGCCTATATACCCCTATCGATAGTCCCCTAGCCCCACAGGCAGTCACATAGCCCTCTTAGGCATCAACATAGCTTATAGACAACTCATAGCCCTCTTAGGCAACAACATGGCCCTGTAGGAAGCACATAACCTTCTTAGGCGTCAATATATATCCCTGTAGGCAACTCATAGCCCTTCTAGGCATCAATATAGCCCCGTAGGCAACTCATAGCCCTTTTAGGCATCCATATAGCCCTGTAGGCAGATCATAACCCTGCTAGGCATAGATCACATTCCTGCAGCTAACCACAATAGCCCAAAGGCAACAATAACAATCCAACAACTAAAAGTGAACAATTTAGTTATAGGCAACCTATACAAATAGCCTCTAAGTCGTGTCCAACATACGAATGTTACTACAGAATAAGAATCTCGATAAGAGAGGATTATACGCACTCGAGCAGCCAACAATCAACAATAATGGCTACAAGTATAACAACGATAACAACTCAATTACATTGCTCCTAAGCTTTAAGGAATGTGCCATAGGAAGAGAATAGCCTTAACATACCTTTTTCGCTAAATTCACGTGGCCTAACGACTTTAACTCATAACTCCCTCGATACTACAACAAGGTAGGACCATAATCAACACACAAAATAAAAGATACCATGACAATACGATAAAAGAGATGTATTTCCGTCGCAAATTGCTATTTGCTGCTTATAAATGCTAGAGTCAATGAAAGAAGGGTCTTACCTCGATCTTAGGTTCGTAATTCACCTCAAAACCTTCAAATATATTTGAACCCCTGCTGTCCCAACACTAAAGTGTGAAATGCTACGCAATTGATAGAACAAATTATACCACGATGATGAGCTCAACGCGTAGAACAACTTTCGTCAAGGACTTAAGTCGAGAAAATGTATACTCCACTTGATCCTAGAAATGGGTTTCTATGTTTTCTCTGTATATTTAGCTTAAAATGAAGAAAAAACTCGAAGAAGAAGATATATACAACTTTCCACCGACCTAGGGCCCCACCTCACGTGCTTGCTTGCGCAGTCCTACGAAAACGCAAATATCTCTCTATTCTGAACTCGTATGAACAAATGGTTTAATGCGTTGGAAACTAGACTCGTAGACCTTCGATTCGATAGTTTGTGGGCCCCACAACTCTTTATATATTGGGAGAAAACCTCCAAGACATTTGACCCAAATTTCAGAGAAATCTTTAAGAAGGAACTTACGATAACTTCCGCCAACTTTTATTTTGCCACTTACCTAACTTCAAAACTTGAGATGCAACACTTGAACACTTAAAATAGGACATACCACATCATTCTTAATTTATTACCCACCCTCCTTGTCTTTCCACGGAGATACGAGTTAATTTAGACGTTTTGAAAAGTCGGGGTGTTACACTCCTCCCCTCTTAGAAACATTCGTCCTCGAATGAAAAATCTGAGGCACACTGTTCAGTCCTTAGGACTTGCCAGAATTTAGGTAGTTTTTCCTTTGTAAATGTCACTATCCAGGAACCTGAAATGAAAAATTTCTAACCTAGGCGTCTCACATGACAACATAAATAGCTAAGCGTTATAGCTCCACCACAACAGTGCGAGCAGACACACAACGACAATCACAATAATAATAAGCAATAGTATATATATATATAGGTATCTTACCTTACAGCCCTAATGTAAACTGATATGACATCACCCTGGGGTATGAAACAAGTGAGGATATTTGGACCTCATGCCATCATCAGCCTCCCAGGTCACCTCTTCTCTATTTTTATTCCTCCACAATACTTTAACCGAAGCCACCTCTTTGGTCCTCAATTTACGGACCTGCCGACCTAATATAGCAACTGGAGTTTCCTCGTAGGACAACTCCTCTGTGATCTGAACATCCTCAATTGGGACAACCCGAGAAGGGTCTCCTACACACTTTCGTAGCATCAATACATGGAAAATTGGATGAACAGATTTTAGCCCTGAAGGCAATTCTAACTCATAAGCCACACGTCCTACCCTCCGAAGGATCTGGTATGGCCCAATGAATCTTGGACTAAGCGTTCCTTTTTTGCCAAATCGCATAACACCCTTCATAGACGAGACTTTTAAGAATACCCAATCATTGACACAAAACTCTACGTCCCTTCGTCTTACATCTGCGTATGACTTTTGTCGGCTTTGAGCTGTTAGCAACCTCTCCCGAATGAGCTTAACTTTCTCCATTGTCCGCTGGACTAAATCAGGTCCAATCAACTCTGACTCACCTACCTCAAACCATCTGATGGGAGATCTACATTTTCTCCCATACAAAGCCTCATAAGGTGCCATCCCGATGCTAGAATGATAACTATTATTGTATGCGAACTTAATAAGAGGCAAGTGGTCATCCCAGCTTCCCTTGAAGTGTAGCGCGCACGCCCGTAACATATCTTCGAGTGTCAAAATTGTTCGCTCAGCCTGGCCATCTGTTTGAGGGTGAAAGGCGGTACTAAGATTAACCTGTGTCCCTAATCCTTTCTCGAAGGACTTCCAGAAATTGGTGGTAAATTGTGCTCCTCTATCAGAGATAATAGATACTGGGACACCGTGTAGCCTAACAATCTCTCTAATATAGAGCCCTGCATAGTTTTCGGCCGAAAAAGTAGCCCTGACTGGTAAGAAGTGGGCTGATTTTGTTAGTCTATCAACAATTACCCAAATAGAGTCAAACTTGCGACGCGATTGAGGTAACCCTGTAATAAAATCCATATTAATTGCTTCCCACTTCCACAAAGGAATGGCTATCTTCTGAACTAGCCCAGCGGGCTTCTGGTGCTCAACCTTCACCTGTTGGCAATTAGGACACTGTGCCACAAATTCAGCAACGTCCTTCTTCATCCTGTGCCACCAATAGATCTCCTTAATATCATGGTACATCTTCGTCGAACCAGGGTGAATAGAATAACGGGAATGATGTGCCTCTTCCATAATTCGATGTCGAAGCCCTGCAACATTTGGAACACACAATCGACCGCTATATCTGAGGACTCCATCTTCTGCTATATCAAATGCTAAAGACTGTGGATCCTGAGCCTTGGCTCTAAGCTAGGATCCTCTTGTTGCCGTGACTTTACTTCTACAACTAGAGATGATACGGCTGTGTCCTGAATTGTTACCCCACTATCTTCTGCCTCTAACAATCTGACTCCCAAGCTAGCTAACTGATGCAGGCTCCCGCTTCTCAACACCTAAATGGGATAAACTACCCATAGATCTTCGACTGAGGGCATCGGCTACCACATTTGCCTTTCCTGGATGATATAAAATATCCACGTCGTAGTCTTTCAGTAACTCAAGCCATCGACGTTGTCGCAAATTTAACTCCTTCTGTCTAAATATATATTGAAGTATTTTATGATCTGTGAAGATGTCAACATGAACACCATACAAACAGTGTCTCCAGATCTTTAATGCATGCACAACTGCAGCTAACTCTAAATCATGGGTCGGATAGTTCTTCTCATGTTTCCTCAATTGTCTTGAAGCATATGCGATAACCTTACCATGTTGCATTAGAACACATCCCAACCCAACCCCAGAAGCATCACAGTACACCGCATAGCCTTCTGAGCCCTCTGGCAATGCTAGAACTGGTGCTGATGTCAACCTGTCCTTTAGCTCCTGGAAACTATGCTCGCAAGCCTCAGTCCACTGGAACTTAGCTGCTTTTTGAGTCAGCTTCGTTAATGGTGCTGAAAATGAAGAAAACCCCTCTACAAACCTTCTGTAGTACCCAGCTAACCCCAAGAAACTACGAACCTCAGTTGGAGTCATAGGTCTGGCCAAGTTTTTACGGCCTCAATCTTTTGTGTATCAACCGCAATACCTGCATCTGATACAATATGGCCTAAGAAAGCGACAGAGTTCAACCAGAACTCACACTTAGAAAACTTTACATAAGGTTCTTGATCTCGAAGAACCTGAAGGACTGCTCGCAGATGATATGCATGCTCAGCTTTTGAACGTGAATACACCAAAATATCATCAATAAATACAATCACAAACAAGTCTAAATACGGCCTGAATATACTATTCATCAGGTCCATGAACACTGCTGGGGCATTAGTTAATCCAAAAGACATCACCAAGAACTCAAAGTGTCCATATCTAGTTCTAAAAGTTGTCTGTTGAATGTCTTTCTCCCGAACTCGTATCTGGTGGTAACCTGATCTTAAATCAATCTTCGAGAAGCACTCAGCACCTTGTAACTGATCAAACAAGTCATCGATCCTCGGAAGGGGATACTTATTCTTTATAGTCGCCTTATTTAGCTGTTGATAATCGATACACATTCTTAGTGAGCCAACTTTCTTCCTCACGAATAACACTGGTGCACCCCATGGTGAAGCACTAGGTCTGATAAAGCCTTTATCCAGCAAGTCTTTCAGCTGATCCTTCAACTCTTTTAGTTCAGCAGGAGCCATTCTATAAGGAAGGATAGATATGGGTTGTGTACCTGGTAGCATATCGATAGCAAAATCAATTTCCCGTTCTGGAGGGATACCAGGAAGTTCGTCTGGAAATACATCTAGAAACTCATTAACTACCGGAATAGAAGGAAGTGTCGGTGGTTCTGCATCTATATTATGAACACGAACAGGATGATAAATACAACCCTTAGTAATCATCCTCCTCGCCTTAAGATAGGAAATAAACCTACCTTTTGGTGTTGCTGTAACGCCTTTCCATTCTCGAACTGCCTCTCCTGGAAAGTGGAATCTAACAATCTTTGTTCGACACTCAACATTAGCATAACAAGACGCTAACCAGTCCATACCTATAATGACGTCGAAATCGACCATCTCTAAATCTACGAGATCTACAGAGGTCTGACTGTCGATAATTTCTACCGTGCAACCTCGATAAACTCTCTTGGCAACAATAGACTCACCAACTGGGGTAGATACAATAAAGGGTCGATCTAATGACTCTGCTACTATACATAACTTCCCCGCAATAAATAGAGTAACATAAGACAGAGTAGATCCAGGATCTATCAAACCATAAACACAATGGGAGCAAACAATCAATGTACCTGTCATAACATCTGGTGATGACTCTGAGTCCTGTCGGCCGGCTAGTGAATATGTACGATTCTGGCCACTACTAGAACTAGATGCTCCCTCTCTGCCTCTGCCTCTACCTCTACCTGCTGAAGTCTGGGGTCCACGCCCTGTAGACTGTGCTGATGAAGAGGTACTTACTATTGACCTGGTCGAATGACCTATACCACCCTGACCTATGGTCGGACAGTTTCTCCACACATGCCCCTCCTGTCCACAAGAATAACAACCTGTGGAACCCTATTTACACCTCTCAAAATGTAGCCTACCACAAGTTGCGCAACGCGACGGTGCTGTCCTAGCCTGGCCTGAGCCTCTCTGTTGATGAGAGTCTGATGCTCGTGAGCCCTCACCTAGGCCTGACTGTCCCTGACTATAAAATCTACTACCCTGGAACTGCTGTGGTGGAGGTCTAGGTGGCCTAATAAAATATCGGGGTCTGGGACCACCCTGAAAATCTCCCTGCGAACCAGCGGGCCTAGCCCTCTTCTGTTTCTCTCTCTCGACCCTCTCACTCGTATACTGTAGATGTCGGCGATCCTCTATGCCCTGTGCGAAGACCTGAATCTGCGAGATATCCATATTATCATTTAGAGCAGCGGTAGAACAAGCCTCGATATAGCCTGAGTTAAGCCCTCCCACAAATCTACGCACCCCGTCATGCATCGTATCAACAAATGCTGGTGCATATCTAGCCAATGAATCAAATCTCAGCTCGTACTCTCGGACACTCATGCCTCCCTGTCGGAGGTTCAGAAACTGGTCCACCCGGCCATCCCTAATCTCTCGAGGCAAATAATGATCTATGAAAGCTTCTGTAAAGCTATCCCAAGTTGGTAGAGATGTATCTTTTTCCCTAGATCTCTCCCAACTTTCATACCACAATACTGCAACATCACACAATCGAAATGCTGCTAACTCAACTGACTCAGTCGCTGAGGCATGCATGACTCTGAAGATCCTATGAAGCTGATCAACAAAGTGTTGAGGGTCTTCTCTGCGATCTGTCCCTGTAAATTGTGGAGGATTTAAGGCAAGAAATTCACAAACTCTCGATCTTCCGGGTCCTTCAGAAGGTTCGGCAATATCTGGCGCAACTGGTTGGCACTGTGCAACTACTAACTGTGCTAACATATATACTGCACTCTTGAAATCCTGATCAGATGGAATAGGAGGAACTAGAGGTGGTACTGCTGGTGGAGCCGGAAGTCCTGTAGCCCTCGGAGGCTCCTAAAGCTGTGGAGAAGCTATAGGGGGCTGAGAAGATGTCTCCCCCTGGGTCTCACAATGGGCTGCCTCCACCTGTGGTACCTTGCCAGTACCCTCGCCTGCAGTTGTATCTAGTCCTTGGCTACTGGTAGTCTGCCTGGTATCAGTCATCTTTATCTGCATGCAAATCTCAATTATAAGCCAGAAACATCCACCCTTAGGACACCGTTCTATAGCACGAGGTGAGCAAAAGAAGGATAGTCATTCTCACATGTCCGGTAGCTTTTTGTTTATCGAATGTGGTGCACAACACATTTATAAACAAGACTCTACTAGACACGGCTTGCAGACTCCCTAGGATACGACGTTGCTCTGATACAAGTTTTTCACGCCCCAAACTCAAGGGGGCGCAACTGACTCCTAATGCCAAAACCCAGGCCCGAGCCGACTCTGCTGAACCATTTGCTACCAGCGCATGGCAATCACATGCAATTAAGAAAACAAACAAGTATATCTCGGCTTAAAACTAAGCCCTTGGCCGGCAAGGCCCCTGTCAATAGATCTATAAAAGAAACAGCTACTCCCAAGAATTCATATAAAGAAACTGTCAACTAGCACAGAAGTCCTGTTTGGGCCGTCAAAGCCACCATGATCTCTATACCAAAACTGAAAGTATGCATATCACAAGACAACGCATCACACAACCAGCAAGCTTCAGCAAACCAACAAAACTAGGCCAGCATGGCCATAACGTAGTTATAAACCCCACACACTAGTCTGCAAGCCTCTAAGAGTAGTAAAGATTGGTGGGACAGGGCCCCAGCCTACCCATGAGAATATATACAACAAAAGGTAACAAACCTCCCAACTCTGGCAGCTCCGGAGGAAAGGGGCTGACCAACCGGATAAAAGTCAATCCTTCTGATAAGGAGGTCTACTCGGTCATCTGTCAAGACCTGCATGCATGAATGCAGCGCCCCAAGGCAATGGGGCGTCAGTACAAAATAATGTATAGAGTATGAAAGGCAATAGACTATGATGAGGTATCCTGACATACTGGAATAATCTGATAAATAAATTAAGGATAAGATAATTGTACTGACCTGCTTCTACATCTAAATTTATTAAAAATAATAAAACAACAACCTAACCAAGCCCCCATAAGCTCGGTAGGTACAAACAGCACACAAAATCACCTACTCAGGCCCCCATAAGCCCGGAAGGTGCCAATCAGCCTGTATACCCCTATCGATAGTCCCCTAGCCCGGCAGGCAGTCAAATAGCCCTCTTAGGCATCAACATAGCTTATAGACAACTCATAGCCCTCTTAGGCAACAACATGGCCCTGTAGGAAGCACATAACCTTCTTAGGCGTCAATATATAACCTTGTAGGCAACTCATAGGCCTTCTAGGCATCAATATAGCCCCGTAGGCAACTCATAGCCCTTCTAGGCATCAATATAGCCCCGTAGGCAACTCATAGCCCTTTTAGGCATCCTATAGCCCTGTAGGCAGAACATAACCCTGCTAGGCATAGATCACATTCCTGCAGCTAACCACAATAGCCCAAAGGCAACAATAACAATCCAACAACTAAAAGTGAACAATTTAGTTATAGGCAACCTATACAAATAGCCTCTAAGTCGTGTCCAACATACGAATGTTACTACAGAATAAGAATCTCGATAAGAGAGGATTATACGCACTCGAGCAGCCAACAATCAGCAATAATGGCTACAAGTATAACAATGATAACAACTCAATTACATTGCTCCTAAGCTTTAAGGAACATGCCATAGGAAGAGAATAGCCTTAACATACCTTTTTAGCTAAATTCACGTGGCCTAACGACTTTAACTCATAACTCCCTCGATACTACAACAAGGTAGGACCATAATCAACACACAAAATAAAAGATACCATGACAATACGATAAAAGAGATGTATTTCCGTCGCAAATTGCTATTTGCTTCTTATAAAAGCTAGAGTCGATGAAAGAAGGGTCTTACCTCGATCTTAGGTTCGTAATTCACCTCAAAGCCTTCAAATATATTCGAACCCCTGCTGTCCCAACACTAAAGTGTGAAATGCTACGCAATTGATAGAACAAATTATACCACGATGATGAGCTCAACGTGTAGAACAACTTTCGTCAAGGACTTAAGTCGAGAAAATGTATACTCCACTTGATCCTAGAAATGGGTTTCTATGTTTTCTCTGTATATTTAGCTTAAAATGAAGAAAAAACTCGAAGAAGAAGATATATACAACTTTCCACCGACCTAGGGCCCCACCTCACGTGCTTGCTTGCGCAGTCCTACGAAAACGCGAATATCTCTCTATTCTGAAGTCGTATGAACAAACGATGTAATGCGATGGAAACTAGACTCGTATACCTTCGATTCGATAGTTTGTGGGCCCCGTAACTCTTTATAGATTGGGAGAAAACCTCCAAGACATTTGACCCAAATTTCAGAGAAATCTTTAAGAAGGAACTTACGATAACTTCCGCCAACTTTTATTTTGCCACTTACCTAACTTCAAAACTTGAGATGCAACACTTGAACACTTAAAATAGGACATACCACATCATTCTTAATTTATTACCCACCCTCTTTGTCTTTCCATGGAGATACGAGTTAATTTAGACGTTTTGAAAAGTCGGGGTGTTACAAACCTAATCCCCCGGTGTCTCCCACACAGAAAAACATTGTCCTAGTTGCCAAGGTAAGGACCATGAACTTCTAGCTTAGGTGGATCCACTAGCTAATGTCTATCTAGAAAATCATCCTTTGGGCACACATAGGTAAAGGATAAGGAGATTGATTCTAGAAACCCGAACTCTACTAACATGAGAGCTTCTATCTCAATATCCTCTCGGTGCTAAGCATAAATCCCACAGAATAGTCATTTATTACTTGTTCTTATTATCAATGGAAAGGCACGTCATCTTGCCAATCCAAGCTAAGTCATCATCCATGGAAAGATATCATTCAATAACCAATCCAAGCAAGGTTTCATTAGGATAGCTCTTAATCTTTGATTCAATTAGGTGAGAAGACCTTTCAACCTTAGAATCCTTATTATGTGAGAAAACCTCACATCATGCTTTCATGTGTTTATGAGAAAATCCTTTCAATAACACAACAATAACATCATCATTGATACTTTACTCTCAAAGCATCTTTAAAACATTTGCATAGGTTTCATAAAAACATGCATAATTCCATAATTTACCTTTCAAGGATCAAAACCCACTTGCAATTATCAACCTTTAGAAAACATGAGTTAGTTATGAATTTCATCATAAATTCATGTAACTCTATCAATACATGCTCAATTTGATAAAACTCTTGCTTTATAATCAAAATCCCACATCATATGATCATAACTTGAAAACATGGGGATTTCATGGGTTCATGAGGAAATCATCATAAAATCATAGTATTTCATCAATTTATGCATAAGAGATCATAATTCAATCATTTAAATCAATAATCAAAAGAACCCATAACAATTAAAGAAAACACCTAACTCCATTTGGAATTTCTAACTTTGAAAATAGGAGAATTTGGGAACTCCGTGAATGGAAGGAATTCATGGATGAAAACTATCATACCTTGAATCCAATTGCTAATCTTCAATGGAGGAATTGAGACTTGACTTGAAACCCTAGGTTGAATCCTTCTTCTTCAAGCTTTCTAGATGGAGAATTATTAGAGAGTTCTTCTTTTTGGTGAATTTGGCAAAAATGAAGGGAATGGGCTAATTTGGGGTTTGAAATCACTTATATAGGGGTCTTAGTGCAGGGTAAAATGACCTAGTATAGGAATTAATTAAATAGGAAATAACCCAACTACCCTTGAACTTAACTGCCGACCTAATACCCACGAACCGCTGACGACGGGCCGTCCTGCCCAACCGTCATTCATGGTCAGTAGTTTTTTTTTTGGCCAGTGAACTGCGGGCCCCCAAACACATACCGTGGTCTGACCTACGGTCCGTTGGTCAGGTCGTGGTCCTCAGCCTCTGCAGACCTTAGGGGTGACCATCCACGGTCCACACTACGGTCCGTGGTCCTACCCACAGGCCGTGGTTGGCCTCCGTGGCTTGCACCTGCTTTTTTAACCCTCCGTCACTGGAGTTACAAAAAATATGGCCAACTGCGACACAAAAATCGTCACAAACAAGTGCTTTAACCCTCCAAACTTATCCATCAATATATCCTTCTATTATGACTGTACTATACTATCATTTCATAAATATCAATCAAAACAAATAATATAGATATACGTGCACAAGGATATACTATAAAATCAAAATAGGTAGGGCGGTGCAGTGGACACTTGTTCACCACCCACAAGCTCATCATCGATTCTTGCCCCTTCTTTCTTTTCCACATGATCGATACAACTATGTGAAATCAATTCTTTCTATTTATTATTATATTATTACATAAATATATAAAAATATGGTTTAGGCTTGTCTACTTCTACTTCTACTTCAATAAATTAAGATTCAATTATTTTTTTAAAAATAATTTATCCTTATTTTTAAGAAATTATTTCCGCACTTATCCAAGTACTCCCTCTGTCTCTAATTACTTGTACACTTTTGAATTGACACACCTATTAAGAAGACAACAATTGTTATAGTGAGTGTACCATTTCACCCCTATTAATTATGAAGTGGATGAATTAAAAACTCAGGATTTTCAAGAAGTTCAACATTTTTCAAATTAATAAATTGAGGGTATAATAGAGAAAAAAAAATTGTCCTTTCTTGATTTGTCAAAATGGACAAATAATTAGGGACAACTAAAAAAGGAAGAATGGACAAGTAATTAGGGACAACTAAAAAAGGAAACATGGACAAGTAATTAGGGACATAGGGAGTACTAATTACACGAGTCCTTGTCGGTACAGATTTCATATATATTATTTTCTTTATCTTAATTATATTAAAGAGATAGATTTGCGAGAATCAATCAATTACTTCACAAATATTTACAATTTTTCTTTACCAAAAAAATAACAATCAAATTCTTCGTCATTTTGATTGTTATGGTAATGCATAAGTTGAAAAACTAATATAAGTTTGAGTTTACATTCATTGGTTCGCCCACCTAGGATGCCACTAATTATAATTCATTTTGGATCGTAACAGAAAATCTATTGCCCTCAAAAAAATAAAAATTGAAATGATTAAATCAAACATGCACATAATCAAAATTTAATTAATTTATTATATAGTTTAAACTTACCCTAAGTAAACTCAGAATATCCCTATAAACATGTTAATGTAAGAATATTACGATATAAGAAAGGAGAACAAGCACACAAGTTATCATCAACATGTGTGCTTTTCAAAATTATTATGTAAGCTTGAGAATTCGTTTGTTATTTAAATTTATTTTATAGCTTTTGATTTTCAACTTACTGTTGCTCTTTTGATTTTCTGGGATTCTCAGACAAATTTATCCTTTGCTTACGTAATCTATCTAAGTGCTTATGTGAGATTAAATTATACTTATTGTGGGTCCCATCCAACTCTTTTCCTTCAATTTTTGTTTGTTTGTTGTAAAAGGGTATTTATTTATATATAATAATTAGGAAGACCTTACATCTAGAGAGGAGGCATACCCAACAACTGGGATTCTATTCTACTAGCATCAGTTATAGTAGTAGCTTCTACATTTATGTGGGATTGTTAGCTAGAACATTTAAGTTAGAGTAAAAGGTATATACGCTATAGTTTTTGGATGGCACGGGCACCAATGTCCCAAAAGTATGACGGAGGTGTTAGTTTCAGCAGTGAAGAATCAATAATGGAGATTCTGAGAGAAAACTGTGTGAAACTATATTGAACTCATAGAGTCATTCATACATTTACAAATGAGTATCCACTCTATATCTAGTACATTGCATTTTGGTATTAGCTAAATAGCCTAGTTACTTTAACTCAACAATGATTAATAATAACTAACTTGTAACAACTTTCCTAAGTGACTTATAACTAACTATTCTAATAGTTTACTGCAGCTACCACTGTCTTAGCTCCTTTACTACATAACACTCCTCCTCAAGCTGGTGGGTGAAATAGGTCTCTTACTCCCAGATTGGACATTAAGAATAGATGTGAAGCTTTTTATAACCCTTTTGTAAGCTGATCTACCAACTAGTCTTTTGTTGAAACATGATGAGTCATAATCATTTTTTGTAGTACCTTTCTCAGACAAAGTGGCAATCAATGTCAAAGTGTTTAATTCTTTCATGAAAGATAGGGTTGGATGCAATCTGAATTGTAGTCTTGCTGTCACAATGTAGATTCACTGGTTGCTTGAAATTTATCCCCAACTCCTTAAACAAACCAATAAGCCAAGTGATCTCTGCTACAGCTGATGCCATGCTTCTGAATTCAGCTTCAGCAGAGCTTCTAGCCACTATCTTTTTTTCTTTGATTTCCCGAAAATGAGTGCATCTCCAAATTTCACAAGATAACATGTTACTGACCTCCTTGGTTGTAGAAAAGTGCCCCAGTTAGAGGATCCTTGGAAATTCTAATGTTGTAGGTAGTGATAATTCTATTCTGGTGAATTTGGGGTTTTTGTCCAGTACCTCTCGCTTCCTAGAAAAGAAATCCATAAAGACCTCAGTAGGATTGGCAGCATCCCCCATCAAGGCACGATTCTGAGAATGAATCTCTTGAAAGAGAAAAAAACATTCATGTTTTCTCTCCCAAGTGTTATGGCTAGATCAAGTTTCAATCCCAACTCTGGATCTAACCCTCCTTAAGGAGATGGTCCTAGATCTTCTCAGAAATCATCTACAAATAGTCATCTCTATTGTGACAACTGCAACTGGAAAGGTCATGTGAGATCTACTTGTTACAAACTCCATGGCTACCCTGCTGATTTGAAGGGTAAGATGAGAACAACCAATGGACTTTTTCTTGGAGCCAATTTTGCAGGGACTTCTACTGGTAATAGTCATCTTATGCAGTATTCAACTCAGTCTGCTCAGGGACCTAACAACAGCTCACATGGAAGCACTCCTTTCAGGCCAACTGTTGGTGGTTTCCCTTCTACTACTCATTCTCATGCCCCTATGTCTAATCACTATGATCCACAGGTTCAACAACATCCTCATTTCTCTCCACAGTAGTACCAGCAGCTCCTGAACATGTTAGATCAAGAGAATAAAATGGCAGAGGCAAAGGTAAACTGTGATAACATGTTGGCATCAGGTATGAAGCATTGTTCCTCTAAGATTACTGAGGCTGATACATGGATTATTGACTCTAGAGCTTCTCAACATATGGTTCATAACATGACTTTGATAAATCAACACTCTTCATTACATAATTACTCATGTAATGAGGTTTATTTTCCCAATGGTTCACTTGCTCATGTAGCT
Organism: Solanum stenotomum; assembly: GCF_019186545.1. Taxonomy (NCBI): domain Eukaryota; kingdom Viridiplantae; phylum Streptophyta; class Magnoliopsida; order Solanales; family Solanaceae; genus Solanum; species Solanum stenotomum. The sequence goes on along the minus strand of NC_064290.1, from coordinate 25,880,115 downwards.
CACATTGGTTCTTCTAAGGTCCTTGGAGAAACAAAGATTTCTAATGTTTTGTATATTCCTTCATTTCAACATAATTTGTTGTTAGTTTCTAAACTGACTAAAGAGCTAAATTGTTGTGTTCTCTTATATCCTAACTTTTGTGTCTTTCAGGACCTCTCAAGTGGGACTATAAGGGGGATTGGCAGGAGAATGATCTATATATTGTGAATGATGATTGCTTACTAAATAAATCTCCTGGAGTGCCTTTGCAGTCTACTCCAGCATGTGTTCATGTGACTCATACTACCTCTACTCAGTCTTGTAATGTAGATATGTCTCTTTGGCATAAGATATTAGGCCATGTACTTGTATCTATTATTAGAAACCTTAATTGTTTCATGTCTATCTCTTCTAGCTCTACCTCTATTTGTACTATATGTCCTTTGGCTAAACCGTCCAGACTTTCATTTTCTTTAAGTAATTCTACTACTAATGCTTGCTTTGACCTTCTACATGCTGATGTATGGGGTCCTTATCAAGTACCTACTCATGATAATAAGAGATACTTTCTTACTTTAGATGATGACTTTTCTAGATACACATGGTTAATCTTACTTAATTCTAAGGCTGAGGTTATAGTAGCTTTAACCAATTTCTTTGCCATGGTTAGGAATATTTTTTCCACCACTATTAAAGTACTCAGAACTGACAGTGGTTGTGAGTTTTTCAATGCATAAGTCACTTCTCTGCTTCACATACTAGGCATTCTACATCAAAGTTCTTGTACTTATATCCCTCAGCAGAATGGGGTTGTTGAAAGAAAACACAGACATACTCTAGATATGGCTAGGTCACTAAGGTTTTAGACCAGTCTACCTCTCAGATTCTAGGGTGAATGTGTCAACACTAGTGTCTACTTAATGAACAAGTTTCCCTCTAATGTGCTTCAAGGCAAGACTCCTCATGATTAACTGTATCATATTCGCCCTGTTTTGGATCATTTAAGGGTGTTTAACTGTCTTGTGTTTTTCCACTGAGGTGCGAGGTGTTGACAAGTTTGCCTCCTAAGCAATTACTACAGTGTTACTTGGTTACTCTACTCTACAGAAGGGGTACAAGTTGTATGATTTGACTACTAAGGATTTTTTTGTTAGTAGGGATGTTGTGTTTAAGGAGGAGGTTTTTCCCTTCAAACACATGAATTCTTATTATTCCTATTTATTCCTTGTACTACAGTTCCTAGATGATCCTATTGAGGTACTAACTGATGAGACTGGTGGTGTTGTTACCCCTAGTGATGTTGATTCAGCTGAGGGTGCTTCAGTTGATACTCATACTACTCAGAATCTTTCTCCTGCTGTTGAGGAATGTTTGGCTGAGCCTTTAATTCCTCAGGTGTTGTTCCTGCTACTGTTAGTGACAATAGACCTTTGAAGAGATCTACTAGGTTCATAAAACCTCCTATTTGACTTCATGATATTCACACTTCTAAGCCAACCTCCAGTTGTATGTACCCAATCTCCAATCATGTCTCCTATACTAATCCCACTGCTTCCGATGGTACTGCTTTAGCCTCTTATGCTACTATCTCTAATTATAGTACTTTTCTTGAGGCTTCTTCACAACCATAGTGGGTGGAGGCTATGCACGCAGAGATTGTTGTCTTAGAGCATAACCACACTTGGAGCCTTACTGAGTTACCACCTTGTAAACAACACATTGGCTATAAATAGATGTTTAAAATCAAGTATTTAGCCTCAGGGGTTGTTGAGAGGTACAAAGCCAGATTAGTTTCTAGGGTCTTTAATCAAAAAGAAGGTATGGACTATACTAAAACTTTCTCTCATGTGGCTAAGAAGGTTACTATCAGGTCAGTTTTGGCTGTTGTTCCTGCCAAACATTGGCTTGCTTTTCAGATGGATGTGCACAATGCCTTCTTACAGGTTGATCTTGTTGAATATGTTTATATGGTGGTGCCTCCTGGTTTTTGAAGACATGAGGGGTCTAACATTGGCTGCATACTACGCAAGTCCCTTTATGGACTCAAATAGGCACCTAGACAATGGAACTTGAAGTTGACTGAAGCCTTAGTTCGGATGGGGTTTGTTCAAAGTCACTATGACTACTCTTTGTTCACTAAGAATGTTTGTGCAGAGTTGGTAATAGTCCTTGTATATGTAAATGATCTACTTGTAAGTGGAAGTTATACAATTGACAAGACCAGAAATTATCTAAAACTCAAGTTTAAGTTAAAAGACTTGGGTGAGCTGAAGTTTTTTCTTGGCATTCAGTTTGCTAGGTGCAAGGAGGGGTATGTAATGAATCAACTCAAATACAATGGAACTCATTTCTGAGATGGGATCAAGTGGTGCAAGACCAGTATATACACCAGTAGATCCTAATGTAAGATTAACATCTATTCAATATGAAACACACACACAAGGTTCAGAAACTCCTATCACAGATAAAACTTTGGAGAACATTGGAAGGTATCAAAGGCTAGTAGGGAGGGTGTTATACCTAACCAAGACCAAGGTAGACATGTTTTTTGCAGTTCATGTTCTAAGTCAATTTATGCATGCCCCAAAAGAGTCTCACATGGAAGAAACACTTAGGGTTGTTAAGTACATTAAAGCATCTCCTGGTTTAGGTCTGTTCATGCCTGCACAAAGTTCAGAATTGCTTACTACTTATTGTGACTATGACTGGGGCAATTGTCTACAAACAAGGAGGTCAGTAACAGGTTATCTTGTTAAATTTGGAGATGCATTCATTTCCTAGAAAAAAAAACAAGAGACAGTGGATATAAGCTCTGCTGAAGTTAAATTCAAAAGAATGGCTTCAACTATAGAAAAGATCACTTGCCTTATTGGTTTGTTTAAGGAGTTGGGGATAAATATCAAGCAACCAGTGAATCTACATTGTCACAGCAAGGCTGCAATTCAGATTTCATTCAATCCTATCTTTCATGAAAGAACTAAACACTTTGACATTGATTGCCACTTTGTCAGACAAAAGCTACTACAAAAAATGATTAAAACTCATCATGTTTCAACAAAATACCAACTGGCAGATCTGCGTTATGGAAAGCTGCACATTTATTCTTAATGTCCAAGATGGGAGTAAAAGACTTATTTCAGCCACCAGCTTGAGGAGGGGTGTTATGCAGTAAAGGAGCTAAGACAGTGGTAGCTATAGTAAATTGTTAGAATAGTTAGTTATAATCCTGTTAGGAAAGTTGTTACAAGTTAGTTATTATTAATCATAGTTGATTTAAAGTAACTAGCCTAGTTAGCTAATACCAAAATGCAATGTACTATATATACAGTAGATACTCATTTTTAAATGTATGAATGACTCTATGAGTTCAATATAGTTTCACAGAGTTTTCTCTCAGAATCTGCATTACTGATTCTGAATTCTGAACTTTGTGCAAGCATGAACAGACCTAAACCAGGAGATGCCTAATTGTGCTTAACCACCCTATGTGTTACTTCCATGTGAGACTCTTTTGGGGCATGCATAAATTGACTTAGAACCTGAACTGCAAAAGAGATGTCTACCCTGGTCATGGTTAGGTATAACAGCCTCCCTACTAGTCTTTGATACCTTCCAATTTTCTCCAATGCTTTATCTGTAATAGCAGCTTCTAAACCTTTTGTGTCTGTGTGTCATATTTAATAGATCTTAATCTTACATTAGGATCTAGTGGTGTATATACTGGTCTTGCACAACTTAATCCTATATCATAAATGAGTTCCAGTGCATATTTGAGTTGATTCATTACATACCCCTCCTTGGACCTAGCAAACTCAATACCATGAAAAAACTTCATCTCACTCAAGTCTTTCATCTTAAACTTGAGTTTCAAATCATTTCTAGTCTTGCCAAAGAGGGTAGTACAACTTCCAGTTACAAGTATATCATCTACATATACAAAGACTATTACCAGCTCTGCACCAACATTCTTAGTGAACAAAGAGTAGTCATGGTGACTTTGAACAAACCCCATCTGATCTAAGGCTTCAGTCAACTTCAAGTTTCATTGTCTAGGTGCCTGTTTGAGTCCATAAAGGGACTTGTGTAATTTGCAGACAATGTTAGACCCCTCATGCTGCAAAACCCAGGAGACACCACCTTATAAACATCTTCAATTAGATGACCCTGTAAGAAGGCATTGTGCACATCCATCTGAAAAACAAGCCAATGTTTGGCAGTAGCGACAGCCAAAACTGACCTGATAGTAACCATCTTAACTACAGGAGAGAAAGTTTCAGTGTAGTCCAGACCTTCTTTTTTATTAAAGCCCTTGGCAACTAATCAGGCTTTGTAATTCTCAACAACCCCTGAAGCTAAATACTTGACCTTAAACACCCATTTACAGCCAATGGGTTGTTTACCAGGTGGTAACTCAGTAAGGCTCCAAGTGTGTTTATCCTATAAGGAAGCAATCTCTGCCTGCATAGCTTCCACCCACTGTGGTTGTGAAGAAGCCTCAAGAAAAGATACTAGGCTCTGAAATAGTAGCATAAAAGGCTAAAATAGCACCATAGGAAGCAGTGAGATTAGTATAGGAGACATAATTGGAGATTGGTATAGACAACTGGAAGTAGGATTAGAACTGTGAAAATCATGAAGCCAAATAGGAGGTTTTGTGGACATAGAAGATCTTCTCAAAGGTCTACTATCACTAACAATAGCAGGAATAACACCTAAGGAATACGAGGGCTTAGCCAGCCCTTCCTCAACAACAAGAGAAAGATTCTGAGTAATATGAAAATCAACTGAAGCGCCCTTAGCTGAATCAGCATCAACATGGGTAACAACACCACTTGTCTCATCAATAAGTACCTATGTAGGCTCATCTAGGAACTGTAGTATAGGGAATAAAGAGGAACAAGAAGAACTCATGTGTTTGAAGGGAAAAACCTCCTCCATAAACACAACATCCCTACTAACAAAAAAATCCTTAGTAGTCAAAGCATACAACTTGTACCCCTTCTGTAGAGTAGTGTAACCAAGTAACACTGCAGGAATTGCTCTGGAGGCAAACTTGTCAACATTTCGCACCTCAGTGGAAAACACAAGATAGCCAAACACTCTTAAATGATCCAAAATAAGGAGAATATGATCCAGTAAATCATGAGGAGTCTTGCCCTAAAGCACAGTGGAGGGAAGCCTATTGATTAAGTAGACACTAGTGGTGACATACTCGGCCCAGAATCTGAGCTGGCCTGAAACCCTAGTAATTTAGCGATATCTAGAATATGTCTGTGTTTTCTTTCAACAACCTCCCTCTGTTGAGAGGTATAAGTACATGAACTTTGGTGAATAATGCCTAATGTTTGAAGTAGAGATGTGACTTGTGAGTTGAAAAACTCATAATCATTGTCAGTTCTGAGTACTTTAATAGTGATGGAAAAAATATCCTAACCATGGCAAAGAAATTGGTTAAAGCTACTATAATCTTAGCATTAGAATTAAGTAAGATTAACCATGTGTATCAGGAAAAGTCATCAAATAAAGTAAGAAAGTATCTCTTATTATCATGAGTAGGTACTCGATAAGGACGCCATACATCAGCATGTAGAAGGTCAAAGCAAGTAGTAGTAGTAGAATTACTCAAAGGAAATTACACTTTGGACTGTTTATCCAAAGGACATATAGTACAAATAAAGGTAGAGCTAGAAGAGATAGACTTGAAACAGTTAAGGTTTCTAATAGTAGATACAGGTACATGGCCTAATCTCTTATGCCAAAGAGAGATATCTACATTACAAGACTGAGTAGAGGCAGTATGAGCCACAGGAACACAGGTTGGAGTAGACTGCAGAGGCAATCCAAGAGACTTATTCAGCAAGCAATCAACATTCACAACATATAGATCATTCTCCAGTCTGCCAGTCCCCTCATAGTCCCACTTGAGAGGTCTTGAAAGAAACAAAAGTTAGGATAGAAGAGGACACGACAATTTTGCTCCTTAGTCAGTTTAGAAACAGACAACAAATTATGTTGAAAGGCAGGAATATGCAGAATATTAGAAATCTTTGTTCCTCCAAGGACCTTAGAAGAAATAATGTAATCTACATGATCAAGTGAACCATTGGGAAAATAAACCTTATTACATGAGGCATTATGTAATGAAGAGTGTTGATACATCAGAGTCATGTTATAAACCATATGTTTAAAAGCTGCAGAGTCAATAATCCATGTACCAACCTCAGTAATCTTAGAGGAACAATGCTTCATACCTGATGCTAGCATGTTATCACAGTTGGCCTTTGCCTTTGCCTTCTCATTATCTTGATCTAATATGTTTAGGAGCTGCTGGTAATATTGTGGAGAGAAATGAGGATGCTTCTAAACCTATGGATCATAGTGATTAGACATAGGGGCATGAAAAGAAGTAGTAGAAGGGAAATCACCACCAGTTGGCCTGAAATGAGTGCTTCCATATGAGCTATTGTTTGGTCCCTGAGTAGACTGAGTTGAATAATGCATAGATGACTATTACCAGTAGAAGTCCCTACAAAATTGGCTCTAGGAAAAAGTCCACTGGTTGTTCTTCTCTTTCCCTTCCAATCAACCGGGTAGCCATGGAGTTTGTAACAAGTAGATCTCACATGACCTTTCTAGTTGCAGTAGTCACAATAGAGATGACTATTTGTGGATGATTTCTGGGAAGATCTAGGACCAACCTTTGAAGGAGGGTTAGATCCAGAGTAGGGATTGAAACTTGATCTATGCATAGCACCCTTGTTGTTACTGAAGAATGTCATAGCCTCATTCACCATACTAAAATTATCACTACCTACATCATTGGATTTTCCAAGGATTCTCTAACTCTCCTCAGCCAAAACTAAAGAGTAAGCCTTGTTAACTACTGGAGCAGGATCCAGCATCATGATCTGACTTCTACACTGATTGTAAGACTCATTAGTCCTAAGAGAAATTGCATCAGTCATTGGTATTTGAAATGTGTTGCATAGGTCTTAGACGCCTCACACGCACATCCAGGACAGGGAATAAGGGAGTCAAACTCCATCCACAACTCCTTAAGTCTAAAGAAATAATTGGAAATAGATAACTGTCTATGACTGAGTGTAGCAATCTCTTTGTGCAGATAGAATATCCTAGATCCATCTACCTTATCAAACCTTTCCTTCAAATCAGTCCATATCTGTTGAGCACTACTAGCATAGACTATACCACTTAATAACTCCCTACTAACAGAAATCATAATCCATGATAGAACTATGGCATTACATTTTTCCCATAAGTCATGCATATCAGTGGTGAATTTATCCTTAGAACATTGACTAGTAATGAATCCTAACTTTCCTTTACCTAGAAGACCAATTTTCATCAATATGCGCCATAGAGAGTAGTTTTCAGATCCTGTGAGTTGGATTGAGACTAAGGAACTACCTAGAGTGTCACAAGCTTGCAGATGAAGAGGATGATGAGCATCTACGACTGAGTGAACTACACCGATCCCTGAGGAAGTATCTGCAACTGAATTGATGGCAGCAGTAACTTCCACCATTGTAGAGATCTGAATGAACTGTGATATTCGTTGTTTCTAGGACAATGCAACTACTCTTTTTCGAGCCTTATGCTACACTGAAAACAGAGATCCTTAGAATGTCACCTTGAGCTCTGATACCATGTTAGTTTCAATGAAAAATCAATAATGGAGATTCTGAGATAACTGTGTGAAACTATATTGAACTAATATAGTCATTCATACATTTACAAATGAGTATCTACTCTATATATAGTACATTGCATTTTAGTATTATCTAACTAGGCTAGTTACTTTAACTCAACTATGATTAATAATAACTAACTTGAAACAACTTTCCAAACAGACTTACAACTAACTATTCTAATAGTTTACTGCAGCTACCACTGTCTTAGCTCCTTTACTGCATAACAGGAGGGTATCTACATATCATTTATGATAGTTCGAGGGTATATTTGTCCTTTGTCCCTACTAAATTTTTTAACTCTCAAAAACTGAAAAGTGTCACATAAATTGGGACAATGGAAATAATTGATTCATATTTGAAAATTTATGTTGACCGATCTAAATTTAAAATCAATTTTGTGTTATTTTTCAAATTTTAAAAATAATTTATAGTTTGTTTTTAAGTTAATTTTTAAGTAACAGTGTATTCAAATATTAATATTACTTGCATATTATAAAGGAAAACTTACATAGATGTTTTCTATTAAGAAAATATTTATAATTGATTGCAATAACATATTTTTTCACTGACACTTGTAATATATTTATAATACAGTTTTAATATATTTTATAGATAACAATGTATTAAACATATGATACAAATTTTGTTCGTGGATATACATTTATCACACACTTTAATATACTTGGAGGTCATTTGGTAGAATGTATTAACAGAAATAATGTTTGCATTAGTTTTGTCTATTAATAATACCTTGTTTGATTAGTTTTTTTAATGATATATATGTATAACTAATGCAAGCATTAGTTACACACATTGTGACTAATACCATGAATTTCTAGGTATTAGTAATGCAAAAGGTTTAATACATGCATTCGCATGAATAAAGACCTAATTACCCCTCAAATGTAGCTTTACATCTTTTCCACCATAATTGTGGAAGATGCTTTTGTACATAAATATTTTTATACATGCATATTTTTTCCTACACCAAATCAAACATTGCATAAAAATATTCTATGTATAATTAATTCAAGCATAACTAATGCAAGCATTAATAATACACTTTATTTAGAATCAATTATAGTTATGTTTGAAAATTTGATGATGTTTTAATTATTAATTTAATTTTTAAATTTTACAAAATACATATGGTTGAATCTATTAATTTATTTGTTTAGTTTTTTATTTTATAAAAGAAAAAACAAAATAAAATACAGATTTCTTAAAATATAATTAGTGAGTATTTGTAATTTTGGGTATAAAAAAATTAAATCATAAATCTAATAAGGTTTTCATAATCGAGCGAGGTGCGGATAAATTTACTAGGACAAACACTTTTCACATGTCAATTTATAAGGAGTAATTATCCATAATTCACACCTTTTTATTTTCTATACTTAATGGTCATTTGGTAGAGTGTAAAAAATAATACATGTATTAGTTTTGTGTATTAACAATACCTTGTTTGCTACATTTTTTATGCTACGTGTAACCTGCACTAGTTATACACTATATTGTGTATTAATGTGTGTATTACTAATTAATATCACGAATTTCTAGATATTATTAATGCAAGAGAATTTAATGCATGTATTAGCATGATTAAAGACTCAATTACTCCGCAAAACCCATTTTACATCTTTTGCACCATATTTGTAAAGACCTTTGTAAATAAATAGTTTTATGTAATACATTGCTATTTTTAATACACCAAATCAAACAATATATAAAAATAATACATTTATAATTCATCCAAGCCTAACTAATACAAGCATTACTAATATCTTAGTGTAAAAAATTAACAAAGTCAAGCTAAGTCTGCAGTGTCGAGACAATCTATATAAAAAGAAATCATTACCATCATCATTATCACCGGTAGCTTATCCAATTTATATCTTAGTGTAAAAAAAGAGGTTTCAATTAGCATTGATCTATATAAACTTCATTGTGCCTTCCAGATTTGTAAGTAAGCAATTATTAGTCATATTAGGCAGAATTGACAATTTACTACACAAGTTAAATATTATTGAAAAACAAATAAGAGCTAAAACAAAATGAAAGATCAAATCTCCACATTACCCAGATGGACATTTAGCTGCTAAATTTTTCAGCTCAAAACCATCTCTTGACTTTCTGACAAGATTACGTATCATAACATGACCGTCTCAACAAGTTTAGGGGTCTAAAGCCAAGATTCATAGAGAGGTCTTATATTTATTTTAGTAATCATATATAAATTGAATAACTATAATATACAGTAAAACCTCACTAAATTAATATAAGTGGGACCATAAAATATTATTATTTTATAGAAATATTATTTAATTGATAAATTAATATTTATTAATTTTAAAGAGTGTTTTGAGATTCAAGGAAGGTTAATTTTGATTACATCAAAATCATTATATTTTACTAATTTATGTATCATATTTAATTTAAATAAAAAAATAAATTTATTATAGTTAAAGTACAGTAAATACATTAAAATCATTGGATCTTATTAACTTATGTATCATATTTATTCAATACGTATAAATAATAAATTCATAAAGTACCATGTATATGTATGATTCATTGTAAAAATAAATTTATTATACATAGTGTTCATTATTTCTTAATAATCAATTATTATTCATTGTATCTTTACTAGAAATATTCGATGTACGACAGTGAGAGAATAAAATATATAAGCAATAGAAAAAAAATTAAAACCATATCCATAAATGACTTGTCATTTAAAAGGTGTCACAAAATTACCAATTATATCAAATACATAATGTATTATGTGAATACAAAAGAGATCATTCCACATGCACTCAAAAAGATTTGTAATTGTGGCAACACCAAAACTTTTGGATGCAATAAAAGAACTTAGAGATGATTTTCAACTAGATTTGAATTTTTATCAAAAAATAATAGAATCATATTTTACTAAATTGTCTTATACATATTTGTCTTTCAAAGAATTCGTAATTTATAATATTACTGGAACCATATATTTATATAGGGATCTTCTGAAAATATATTATCTTATTAAAATGAGTGATTATTTCCATTGGCGCAAGTCGAAACCAGATGAAAATATTATCTTCGAGAGATTATTAATTTAGTGGGGTTTCACAGTACTCAATGTAATCCTACAAGTGGAGTCTCGAGAAGGTAGGATGTGCGCAAACCTTATGAAGTAAGGATGTAAACAATGAAAGTTTTAAATGAAAAAATATAATATAATAAATAAAGTTTTGGAATAATAAATGTGGCTCAGAATAGTTAAAAGTTTATATAATGATATTGAAATAGTCGCGTTGATATAATGATATTAAAATAGTAGTGATTTGTTGCAGTACGTGAAATTTTAAAAATATACAAAAAAAAAAACAAATTTGATTTTTTTTTATTAACACACAACAATAGATTTTGCAAAATGCTAAAGTTTTGACCATTTAGTAGACTTTAATATAACGAGAGAATACAAATAGAAAGGGGAATAAAAATGATAAATGTAAAAATAGTAACGTGGGTTCATGATAATTATCATGATATAAATAAGTCAGCAAATTAATAGGTAGTCACATAAAAAAATGTTACATTTAAATAAACACCATTCCACTTGGGACCCTAAACGATTGCTTTAGTGACCTAATGGTCGAGATGACCCTGCCTACCAAACGGCTAGATTCTTCATTTTTTGAAGCTTTAATTTTTAAATTTGTCTTCATGGATGCAATATAGCTCCGAGAAAATGTTAGCTGGAAGAATATATATTCAGTAAAACCTCACAAAATTAATAAAGGTGGGACCATGAAATATTATTATTTTCTAGAGATATTATTTTATCAATAGATTAATATTTATTAATTTATAAAGTGTTTCGGCACCACAAAATTTGTTTGGGGATGAAATCTCAGAGAATTTAAATGAATCCACCTATGAAAACGTCATTTATGAACTTGGGATCATGATTAATGATCACGGTTAGCACAATAAAATGGATGTTAATAACCTGTTGGATGGGTGAAAAAGATACATGTTCATAGGTCCAGAGCTTAAAAGAAATTGTGGATACCATAGAAAAAATAATGTTGATGATAAAGTAGAAGATGATACAATACCTTTGGAACAAGTTACGGTGAGGAAACACTTGTTACATTTATAACTCTTCACAATTTTATGGTGTTGTTCAAAAAGACAACACTAAAACTTTTGGATGCAATAAGAAAGTTAGGGATGAGCTTCAACAAGATTTAAATTTTAACAAAAAAATAAAACACAATAGAATCATGCTTCACTAAATTGTCTTGGATATATTTGTGTTTTTAACGAATTATTAATTTATAATATTAATGGGACCATATATTTATATAGGGGTCTTCATAAAATATATTATCTTATTATCTTATCGAATGAGTGATTTTCCATTGGTGCAAGTTGGGACTGGAGAAAAATATTATCTTAAAGAGGTTACTAATTAATCGAGTATAAATTTAATGAGGTTTTATTGTATTTGTTGAAGATCTTGTGTCACTCCACATACTAACTGCTGGTTTACTAGTTTTCAACCCGTGAATTCGAACATTCAGGTTCTCAATTCTATCTGAAGTCTACATTTTACAAAATCTATAAAGTACTTGCTGCAGTAAAACTCTCTATTTTAGTTCAAGACTAGGATACAACATCTTTACAAACCATATGAAGCATTTTTGCTACTAAACTCACTGGTCAATCTTTTGCTCATAATTAATTCACTGAGTAGATTTGCTTATAACTACTCATGATTCTATATATTAGGAAAATTATTCTTAATCCTCCTTCAATAAGATAAGCATTCCATCTAATTTTCTATTGGCCTCATGATATTGACTAAACCACATCATCTTATGATGTACTAATTGAATTTGATTTTTGCAAAGTAACATGCCTCTAAGAGAATTTTATGAAGTACTATCAACTTTAACAATAACAACTGTCCAAAGAATAAAAACAAAAGAATATGATTAAGAGATTGACGTATAGTATCATGGATAATAAGAGATCTCAAAAGTAGAAACCAAGTCTAAGCATGCAACTTTTTATCACTAACTAAAAACTTGAGAAGTTGCATTTTCATCCATATCCAAGTATTAGATTCCGAAGCATATACATATGGTAGGCATGTGAAATAAAAATCAGTCTATATATTAATTAGTCTATCAATTAATCCCTATCATATCTAGACGTATGGTTCACCAAGCTATGATCCTATTATTGTAAAGCATATTAACGAAAGAAAGCTTATGAGTTAAGGTATAAGAATATTTCCTTTTATTAGATTGCTAGGGAAATACATAACACCTTCTTTCTAGTAAGCATGAAAGTTAGCATAGAATTTAGAAGTAAACATAAATATAAAAGAGGAAAAAATGGAAATTTGATTGATTTATTTAGCACAGTGAACTTTAATACATTTTCCTCATCGGAATGGTACTTATTCATTCCAATTTACATGTCTTGCTTTTTTTTTTATCTATCTCAAACAGAGTGTATATTTTTGAAAATAAATAATGATTCTATGCAATACTGGATTTCCTTAATAGTATAAAATATGGTATCAAGAATTACGAAAAACTAGACCTAACCATCACTAAATAATTAGATACACCAGAAGCAAGGAGCAAGAGACAAAAAAAGATTGAAATTACAGCTCTAGAGTGTTGATATCCTAAACCCATGGCCTAAGAGTATAAATTTTGCAATAAGTAGGAAATCTTCTCTTTATCTCTACTTAGTTACCCAGAAAATTTTCGAACTAAGACTCGAACCGTTCTTCGTAGTGAGTGAGATTTTACCAAGAAATTAAAAAAAAATTAAGTGTTAAAATCACTAGATGTAGCACCTTGAGTTCCAGAAAGAACTAACTTGGAAATAGCAAAATCTGAAATTTTGCAAGTTAAGCTTAAGTTATGAGTTTTGGGTCAACTTCAAATGACCATAACTCTTAGTACATGATGAGTTAGGTGGGATACAAGATATATAATGAATGGTCTTTGAATTATCTTTCCAACTCCACCAAGTTTGCTAAGTTTCGAGTTTAGATGAGTGAGATATGCCTTTTTGAAGTCAGGTTGTCCAGTTAAGGAAAGTTACCAGAAAATAGTATGGAGTATTTTGATCTTTTCCTTACCAAATCAGATTTAATTCATTTTTTGTAAGTTTTAGAGGGTCTAATCCTATAAGGTTCAGTTTTATAATCTTAGTATACGCCTAGGGTTATAGTTGAGAGTTCAAGAAGAGAAAAGAGGAGAAAAGAGGAAAGGATCAAGGCGTTCGTCGAGATTCTTGAGAGTTGTTGCAGATTTTCGTCATGGGTTTGATCCCTAAGAGGTATGTAAGCTTCCATAGTGTTGGGTTCGTCCACCCACATGCCAAACATGATTTATTCATCGTAATTTCATTCTTGAAATTTAAGGATTTAAGTTCTTGATAAGTGTTCTTGAAGTTTCCTTATCGATTAAGTTTTGGTGTAAGATTCTACTTGGGTCAACTTCAAATGACCACATCTCTTAGAATATAAAGATTTTACGTGAGCCATAACCTATCCAATTAGAGGTATTTGAATCTACTTTCCAACGCCACCAGTTTCGCGTCAATCCAATTTCTAAGTAAAATGTTATGACTATTCCAATAAAGTATTATAACATTTTCTACACTCTATCTTGTAAACTTAGGAAGTTGCAGAAGCGTAAAGTATTGCACATGTTCAAAAATTATTTAATTGGGAATACTTAAGTGCCTAGGTATCCAAAAAGATCCTATGGATTGGAAGCAAGAACTACAATGGGCCATTGACGATGATAAGAGAAGAAACAATAAGACAAGAAATTATAGAATGGTGTTGGCTGCCCGTGTTTGTCACATATGGATTGAAAGGAAGAATAAAAGTTCCCATGGAAGGCAGGGGACCCTACTTTACTAATTAGATATATCACTTCGGAAAGTGTTCTGTAAGGGGCATATTAGGCCTACACTAGTACAAAGATTGAACCACCTTAATTACTATCCATAGTTCCTGCTTCCTAGTAGTTTTTTAAATGTTGTGTTATGACATGATTTAGTTTGTGTTTGAGATAAGTACTTTAGATATTTGATCGTGCCCTACTGATTTGGTTATGCCTAGTTCAATATTTTTTATTCTGTATAGAAACATTTACTTGGTATATAAAATTTATTTTATAATCAAAAACCTGATGATCACATCTGCTAAGATACTAATTAGCTTACAACTCAAGCGCCCTTAGAGAAGCATAGATTATGTTAGCCCTATATGCCTAGTTCAAGTGAAGTACGCAAATTTCTCCTAGTACTAGGGCAAGTTTTTTTGGACTCTTTCTTTGCTCTAAAAGGAGAATACAAAGGTACTTCATTGAATCAAGAATTTGTAAAAATTTACTTGATTAAGGATTGAGAAATTAGAAGAGGAAAAGAAGAAAAAGAAGAGATAGTGGGAATTGAATTAATTGATCATTGTAACGACCGGTTCCCGTCGTTATAGAAAAGCTAACGGGGAAAATTTTTGGACTGAAAAACGTTGTGGTAGTATCCAAAAATTTCCCAATCTAGTCCAGATTTGGACAATATCGGAGTCAGTGAGGTCTAGGGAAATCTGGTAGCAAATGGGAGGTATGAGTGTGAATTTGATCATATGAGTAGATAGCTAAGATGTTAAGGAACCAGTATGACTTTGCGGAATTGAATTCGGGCAAATAGAAATCCCAAAAAATATCTTAGCGTGAACGGGTATTTTCTGAGTATCATGGGAGGAAGGTGTGTTGTGAAATGGGGGTTTGGAAATTTTTTTAATTAGCTCTCTGTTCCGTGCAAACTGCTCTGGCGGGATTTATGCCGCCAGGGCGGGGCTGCTTCAGCGGGGTGTGGACCGTTGTGGTGGGACAAACGCAACTTAAGTCGGAAATAAACCCCAAAAACGTTTTATTCTTCAAGTTTTGACTTTGAGAGCTAAGGAACGACCCCAGGTGTTTTCTTTACAGTTTTTCACCATTCTTGAGGCTAAAGGTAAGGTTCACTCCCCGAGTCCATTTTTCGATCCGTAAAACTTAGTTTGTTGGGTAATTATTAATGGGGGAGGGTTTTGATCTTGGATTTATAGTGGAAAAAGCCCTAATCTGGGTATGGGGATCAAGGGTTTGACCTAGCGTTGATGATTTCGATTATAATCTGGGTAATTAGGTTTCGTTTATTGATCTCTTGCGTTATATTGATTATTTGTAGACCAAGACAAGTGGAAAGAATCCGGAAAGGGAAAAATCAAATTTCTTAGGGGATTCAAGCTTTGTTCGAGGTAGGTGATGGTTGTGATTTCATGTTGTGTGATATATGTTTGTACTTGCTTCATTATATTGCATGTATGTATGCGAATGTTGCATTATTAATCACACTAATCGTAAATGAGTATGAACAAATAACTATATGCCATGAATCACCTCTTAATTATATGGTTGTGAGAATATACATTGTGATTCTGATTGTGGTATGTTGAATGGAGTGGATGTCACGTTCTGACACACTAATTGGGATCGGATGTCATGTACCGACATAAATATTGGAATGGGTGTCACGATCCGAGACACTAACTTGGAACGGGTACCACGATCCGATACACTAAATGTTTGGGTATGGGTTCCGTGAGAGGACCAATGACTTGTTAGGCATACACTTATTGTTGAGAATGTGGAATTGTACATTAATCCTGAAATGATATTGACATTGCATATGTTCTGTGTATGCATGTTTATGGTGTTGTAATTACTTGCTTATGTTGCACTTAGTGGGGTAGCTGTGTAATCTTACCAGTACATTGTGGTTGTGTACTGATACTGCACTTGCTCTTTCTTTGTTGAGTACAGGGCATCTTCAAGCGGCTATTGACAGACCTCGTTCAGAAGATCGGTGATGAATCGAATTCAAGGGTGAGCCAGTTCTTCTAGGCTGCCATGAGTTCTCCTTTTGCTCAGTCCATCTTATTCGGACTCGGATTAGTAGTTTACTACTTGAGTTATTTTGTTGTTTAGTTTGGGTTGTACCCATTTCCTTAGACTTATGATCCTTGTTAGAGTTTTGGTACATTGACTTTCAAGTTCTAGGCATTATTTTCGCATTTGGTTGTTAGACTTTTGTTGGAGTTTATGGGAACTCCCTATTTTCCTTTTCGTAGACATTTAAACCTGCTTCCATATCTTTAAATGTGTAGTATTTTGGTTAAGGCTGCTTAGTTGAGTTGTAGTAATGGTTCTCCCACCGGAGGGTTAGTGTGGGTGCCAATAACGACGGTCTGGGTCGTGACAATCATTCCTTCAAGTTGATGGGATTAAATAGCTTTTATAGATAATGTAAATAAGAAAAGAAGATAATAAAATATTACACAATCTTCTAACTAGCTAATTAAAGAAGATTAGGGAATATTCTCATATCTAGATTATTTAAACATACCATATTTAAATATTCTCATATCTACACTATCCAAGTATACCATAATTAACACTCCCCCTTAAGCTGGAGCGTATAATTCATATGCTCCTAGTTTGCCACAAATATTGTCAATTCTAGATCCTCAGAGTGATTTTGTGAAAATATCCTCCAGTAGATCTTTTGATTTGACAAAACTTATGGTGATGTATCCAAATGCAATCTTCTCCCGAATGAAGTGACAATCTATTTCAATGTGCTTAGTTCTTTCATAAATCATTGTATTAGAAGTGATATGTAGTACAACTTGATTATCACAAATCAATGTCATCGATTCAACTCCTCCCATCTTCAATTCTTGGAGAAGTTGTCTCAACTATATAAGCTCACATGTAGCTAGTGCTATAGCTCGATACTTTGCCTCTGTGCTTGATCTAGCTACAGAAACCTGCTTTTTACTTTTCCAAGATATTAGATTCCCTCCTATTAGAACACAATAACCTGAAGTGGATCATCTGTCAGAAGGAGACCCTGCCCAATCTGCATTAGGATATCGGACAATGTTGGTGTGTCCCTTATCTTCGTACAATAAACCTTGTCCTAGAAATCTTTTGATATATCGCAGGATACGACTCACTGAATTCCAGTGACTATCACAAGGTGATATCAAAAAATGGCTAACTAACTAACAAAAAATGAGATGTTTAGTCATGTTATCATAAGATGGTTGAGTTTGCCAACAAGTCTCCAATATCTTCTAGGATCTTTTGGAGGTTCCCCCTATTCAGGAATAAGTTTAGTATTTGGATTCATTGGACTATCCACATGTTTGCAATCCAACATACAAACATCTTCCAAAATATTTAGGACATATTTCCTTTGAGTGATAACAATACCATGGCTAGATTGTGCCACTTCAATGCCCAGAAAGTATTTCAACTTGTCCAAATCCTTTGTATGAAAGTGACTTGAGAGGTGTTGTTTGACTTGAGCAATACCTTCATAATCATTTGATGTGATAACAATATCATGAACATAAACAATTAAAAAGATATGTTTGCCATGAGATGAATGCCTATAGAATACAAAGTGATCAACTTCTATTCGGATCATTCCAAACTGTTGGACAACAACTCAAAAATGACCAAACCATGCTCTAGGAAACTACTTGAGAACATAGAGGGATCAACGAAATTTACAAACTAGTCTAGACTTCTCCTGAGCACTCAAACCCTAGTGGTTGCTCCATATATACCTCTTTAGTATGTTCTTCATGCCTTTTTGATGTCCCATTGAAAAAGGGGCCAATGATTCATTGCTGCCATAGAGATGAGAAGATAGACAAAAGCCATCTTGGCAGCTAGTGAGAAAGTATCTCCATAATCGATGCCATAAATGAGTGTATCCCTTAGCAACTAGTCTGCCTTTGAGAAAATCAATAGCTCCATCCAAACCTACCTTAACTATGAATCCCCAATGACAACAAACAGTTGTTTTGCCTTCAGGTAAAGAAACAATTTCCCAAGTACCATTATCATGCAAAGCCGTCAACTCCTTAATCATAGCTTGATGCCAACCTAGATGAACCGATGATTTTTCCATAGTCTTAGGAACTTTAACTGATAATAAGCTAGTAATGAAGGCATGATATTAACGTGGCAAACTATGATAACTTAAATAAGAATAAGCATGAGTTTGATTGGCAATAGTTCTAGTACCTTTGTGAAGAGCAATGTGTAGATCATCAGATAAGTGCTCGACCAAAGCAGAAGTCATTGTTGGAGCAGGTATTGAGTCATCAAGATTTCTTTGTGTACCTGTATCATTGTTAGAAATACCAACTGGATTAGCAAGTTCAGCAGGAGGTTAAGGTCATCGGGAATAGACCTTAAGAGTTGGAGGTAGAGCTCGGGTTGGAATAGTTGAAATGGAAAGGACTGCTATGGCCTTTCGATTTTCCGTATTAGGAGAAAAATACGGAGAAGTCTCGAAAAAAGTAGCATCTTTAGAGATCAAGTACTTATTGGTAGAGGGATCAAAGCATTTGTAACCTTTTTGTAGACGACAATACCCAAGAAATACACGTTTAAAAGCATTGTGCTAAAGTTTATCTTTTCTGAGGGTAAGGTTATGAACAAAACAGGTGCAACCAAACACACGTGGAGGAAGAGGAAACAAATGTTGGTCCGTACAAAGGATCAAGTGAGGACTATGGTACTGCAAAACATATGAAGGCATGCGATTGATCAAATAGCAAGCAGTAATAACAATATCACCCCAAAACGTAAAGGGGCATGATTGTGAATAAGCATTGTTTGAGCTGTTTCAATTAGATGTTTGTTATTTCTCTCAGAAATCCATTTTTTTTGGAGTATGTGCACAAGAAAACAAGTGCAATATGCCATATGATGTCATAAAAGAAGAGAGAGAAGTAGAGAAGTATTCTCGAGCATTATCAGTGATTAATTTCTTAATGAAAATACCAAATTGATTGTGGATTTCAACATGAAATTTCTGAAAGATAGTGAATAACTCAGATCTATTTTTCATTAAAAATAACCATGTGCACCGAAAATAGTCATCAATAAAAGTAACAAAATAATGAATTCCCAAAGAAGAACGGACATGACTTGGACCCCATATATCTGAATGAATGATTTTAACCATAAAGGTGGCCCTATTATTGACACGTTTTGGGAAAGAGGAACGAGTGTGCTTACCAAGCTGACATGACTAACATTCTAACAAAGATAAACTGGGGACCATCTTTTGCAATTTCAGGAGACTTGGATGAACCAATTGACTATGGAGCAATTCAGAAGAAACAACAAAGTGAAAGCAACATGTTGTTTTGGGATGGAGTGTAGGTACAATCCCTGTGACTCATGTCCTTTTCCAATCACCTGTCCAGTACTCTGATCCTACACAAGAACGGAATCATCAAAGAAGGTTATAGCGCATTTCAGATTTTTTGTTAATTTGCTAATGGAAATAAGATTATATGGACATTCAGGTGCAAAAAGGACAGATTTTAAAGGTATATGAGCTATACCTATCCCTTCTACAATCGTCTTTGATTCATTTGCCAAAATACAGTAGAGAGTGTAGAGAATATAGAAGGGGTATTAAAAGTAAAGAAAGTGTTTTTTTAACCATAAATATGCTCATAAGCACCAGAATCAACAATCTATTGTTCCTGAGACAAAGACAAAGACTGTGTGACATAAATAAATGAGTTATCCAGTTGTATTACGCGAGAAGTTGATGATTCTTGCCTTGATTTTTGATATTGAAGGTAGTCGTTATAGTTTGCTCCAGTTAAAGTGATAGATTGAGATGTCCCATCCATTATGAGCCCATTTTTGTCACAAAAAGAAGTATTGGAGAAAAAGCAAGATGAAACTTGACAGTTTTCTGATATGGTTGATTCAATAACCAGTTGATCAATCCCTCTGTTTTTTTTTCCAGTTTCTATTACTGAAATAGAAGAACATTTAAAGAGAGGGCTAAAAAACCAATATCTCTAATACCATGAGAAATTAGAAGAAGAAAAGAAAAGAAAAAGATAGTGGGAATTGAATTAATTGATCATTCCCTCAAGTCGACGGGATTAAATAGATGTTACAGATAATGTAAATAAGGAAAGAAGATAATAAAATATTACACAATCTCCTAACTATCTAATTAAAGAGATTAGGGAATATTCTCATATCTAGATTATTTAATCATGTCATAATTAAATATTCTTATATCTATACTATCCAAATATACCATAATTAACAAGGATAATTCCATGTCAATGTAATATGTGTTCATGCGTGCAATAATCTCTCCCCATTCTTGATAGTCATATTTGATCTGTTTGCATATATTCTTCTCCTTTTATAGTCAGAAATTTACTTTTCATACGTGTTGATTTAATGGTCTTCTCCTCTAATCTTTGCTTGCATATTTCCTGGTAAAATCAGAAATATTTCTTCATTGACTGCTTCTTGCTTCCTTTGTGATTTGATGAGTTGTCCTTTGGCAGATTTGATTGGTCCCTGATTTGATTTTCGTTAGCTTGGTTTGTTGTAATGTATTTCCTTTGTAATCTTCCTGACATGCAATCATCTATGTATTTTGTTTACTTAAAATTCAGTAGGAATATCTTAGGTTAATTGTCATTTATAAAATTAGAAACATACAGAGCTAACAATGCCTCCCCCCTTGACGATGACAACTGATACACAAATGAAAAAGGATAAAATTTAAAGTAGACATCCCTGTTTGAATGTGAAGCTCCCCCTTTTTGTGTGTTTCCCCATCTAAGATAATTGTGGGATTTCTCCCCCTTTGGTATGATAAAAAAGAAGCATAGAAACCAATAATTGAATTATAGATACACAGTTGAAAAAATATGCATAGATAGGCAAAAGCAAACAACATAACAATTTTAAGAGAGCATATTACCGTTAAAATACACAACCACAAACAAATTTGGGGGCAAACCCCAATGTAAATATTATCCTAAATGAGCACCAAAAACAGAGAACGAGGAGGATTAATGATCAGCGAGAAAGTATTTAAGAGTGTTGAGAACATTTCCACATAAGGTATTATAAGAATGTTCCACATTCTTGGAGAAGTGGTGTAAGATTTCAGAACAGCGAAAGTAATTCTCAGTATTAGAGGAGCTAACTCTAGCCTTGAGAGGGTTGACTTTCTTGAGCAGCTTATTCAGAATAGAGATCCCTTCCGTTTTAACATATCCATGGGAATATGGAGCATACCTTCATATGTACTTGTGAAGACAAAGAATCTTCTCTATGATTTCCTGTAGCATATCTAAACAATTTTCCATAACAAGCAACCGCGTATTGATATCATCTGCATTTTTAAGAAATTGAGCATGAGAGTCAAAGGAGATCCTTGTTACCTTGATAATTTCTACCTTGGATTTCACAAAGTCCTTCTTGTGTAATTTCTCACCAACTAGAACATAACCCATGCTTGAAAAGGTGCAATGCCATAGGTTGCAGAAACTTCAACTTGTTTAAACTTACAGAGTTTGGCCAAACAGTCCACCAAAATCCTAGAGATAAAAGCCCACAGGGTTGGCTAGTAGTAGAATTTTAGTCCTCTACACTTTCAACTATGAATTCCATAAAACACATAGCCATATTAATGCTATATTTCTTAAGTAGGTGATAGAGAACAAACACACCACGGGTTGAAATGCTTATCAGATACCTATTTCGGGAACCAAATTGTTAGTGATGTGGGCCATAATGTGATTCTCGATACATAGAGATAGAGGGACGTATCCAAAAGATCAGAGCCTGGTTCAACCACAACTGCTTTTTCTACTTCTAGAGAAACTTAAAAATCTCTAGACTAGATGTCATTCCTGTAGGGAACAATGCCAAAAAATTTAGTATCAAGCACATTTTCGATAAATGATTTATTCACAATAATACGAATTTCTGTAACCAGAGTTTCCATCATACCACTATCATTAGAGACTCAGAGATTAGCATTAAAATAGTAAACAACTTCTTCATAAACTCAAAACCATAAAGACTAAAGAGCAAAGATAACTCTGAGCCTTGAGAAAAGTATTTACTGGACAATGAGAATCCTTTAACCGACTTAGATTAACAATGCAACTAGGGTTTCTGGGTTGATATTTAAAAGTTTCATACATGTCCTTATGCTCAACACCTCACAACCTTTGCATGTCCTTTGGAGAGAGACATCCAGAAACATTATGACGTAATTTCTTGGTATCCTTTTTCTTCATGAAGGATGGTCTCTTCTTTAAGGAAAGAGAGGTACAGTTAGAGATGTCTTATGAAGAATCCAAAGTAAGTGAAAGAATTTCATAATTAAGGGTTTCAGAAGAGCCTTCAATAGTCTTCTGAAACCCTTGATCATAACATTCATTCACTTTCTTATGATTCTTCAGAAGACACCTCTAACTCTCCATCTATTTCCTCCAAGAAGATATCATCCTCCATGAAGAAGAAGGATACCGAGAAGTTGTGTCCTGATGTGTTTAGATCTCCCCCTCCAAAGGAAATTTCAAAGGTTTTGAGGTTTTGAGCATATGAACAGGTATGAAGCTTTCAAAAATCAACCTATAGTTCCTGGCTGAGTTATTAATCTTAGTTAGTTGAAGGATTCTCATTAACTGGTAAGTTCTTTTCTCAGTGCTTGGAAGTTAGCTTTGTTCTTTACTCTCTATGGTTTTGAGTTTTATGAAGAAGTTGTTCGTCTGTTTATGCTAATCTCAAGTATTTATAGATAGTGATGAGTTGGAAATTCTTATTAAGAAAGTCGTGTTTCTTATGAATGAATTTTTATTCGAAGATGTGTTTGGTACGATATTTTCTAACATTGTCCCCTCTATGAATGGCACCTGGAATGACAATTTTAAAGTGTCTCTAGAAGTGGTCAAAACAGCATGTGGTAGAACCAAGTTTCAATTTTTTTTATTGGAGCATCTATCTCTTTGCTTCGAGAATCACATCTTGGACCACATAATTACTACCACTTTGGTTCCTCGAAAGGGGTACATGAGCAACATCTAAACCTGTGATGTGCCTGTTCTCTACTAGTTGCTTAAGAAATATATGATTAATTACGCTATGTGGTTTAAGAATACATGGTAGAAAATGCAAAGAACTCAAATGCTACTACTAGCTTACGTTATGGTCTTCTTATCTCTAGGATTCTGTGACTTTTGGCCGATCTCTCTAAAGTTTAAACCATTTGAAGTTGAAGTTTCTACAACCTATGACACTCACAGATTTTAATGCATGGGTTAAGTGCTAGTTAGTGAGAAATGGCACAAGAAGGAACCCGTGAAATCCAAGGCAAAAACTATCAAAGTAACAAGGATCTTCCGACACTCTACTACTCAATTGCTTTAGTATGTAGATGACATCAAGACCAGATTGCTTGCTATGGAAAATAGTTTATAGATTATCCAAGAAACTATAGAGAAGATTTGTCGCCTTGACAAGGACACTAGTTCAAATGTAGGCAAGCTCCATATTTCCATGGATGGGTTGAAACAAGAAAGGACCTCTATTGTGAATAAGTTGCTCAAGCTAGTCAACTCTTACAAGGATGGATCTAGCTCCTTCAATACAGAGATCACTGTCATTTTCCATACATCTCTCTCCAAATTCTCCAAGAATGCGGAATGTTCCTACAATATCTTTCATAAAAACATTCAAAACTCTCTTAATTACTTTCTCAGTGATCATTAGTCCTCCTCGTTCTCGATTTTTGGTGCTTGTTAATGAGAATATTTTCATTGGGGGTTCGTCCTTAAATTTGTTTTTATGGTTATGAGTTTTGAGGGTATATATGTCCTATTAAAACTGCTCTACAGTTTGTCTTTTCTTATCTATGCATATTTTCTACTATGTGCATTTGTAATTTTATTATGTGTGTTTATGCTTCTTTTTTATCCTACCAAAAGAGCAGAAATCCCACAAAGATCACAAAATAAAGGAAATAAATCACAGTAAACCAAGCTAACAAAAATCCAACCTAGGGAGTAAATCAGGGGCTAATAAAATCAGCTAAAGGACAACTCATCCAATCACAAAGGAAACCAAGAGGCAATCAACGAAAACATCTTTCTGCTTTCACCAAGGAGAAGACTATTACATAAAGACATATTAAAATGAAATAACATACCAGAAAAAGAGTAGAAGATATGTGAAGAGATCAAATTAGAATATCGAGAGAGGAAATAAATTTGTGCTCACATGAATACATTTGATATTGACATTCAATTTACAATCATCCTCAATAAATGAATCATTAATATTACTTGATCGAATGAAATACCCTTGGGTGTTACTTTTTGAGTAAAGAGCGAGTCATTAAAAACCAGTCCCAGTATTAGGAGAAGCCTGCACATGCACTATATTTGAACTTATGTGCTATATTTCTTTTCAATTTCATAAACCATTGTACTCTTACTCTACAATTGTAAGAAAAAAATGAGAAAGAAGAGACAATTTGAGTTATATAGTTAGATGTTGTGTCTAGAAAGTAAAGTCTGTTAAAAATCAAGAATCATAACTACTGTACCCCACAAGTTTACAAGAAGCTTGCAATTCAAAAGATTTTTTCTACATCACCAAATGTAATTGCAATTTATGTGTGAGTTTTCTAAAGCCATATAGAGTAAGATTTTCCACTAGCAATGGAACGACTGGATTCCATAATTATAGAAAGGCTAGCGGAGAAAAATTTTGGGCCGGAAAACTTTTTCATAGTAACTTGAAATTTCCCAACCTAGTAAAGATTTGGATGAAATTGGAGTCTTTGAAGTGTAGGGAAATCTCATAACAATAGGGCGACTTAATTATGATTCTGATTACATAAGTACTTAGATAGGTTGATAAGGAACCCGTACGACTTTATAGAATTGAATTCGGGTGAGTAGAACTCCCGGAATCGATCTTAGCATGAACGATATTTTTTGAGTGTCGTCGGTTAAAGGTGTGTTGTGAAATGGGGGTCTTAGAATTATTAAAATAGCTCATTGTTTTGTGCAAGCCTTATTGGCGATAGTTATGGTCGCTTAGGCAGGACCGTTGTAGCGGCGTGAGGATCGCTATGGCAGGCCAGACGCGACTAAAAGTTGTAAATAAACCCTTAAACAACCTTATTCTGCACTTTTTAGTTTTTAGAGCTAAGGACGAACCCATACGATTCTTGACAATTTTCCACCATTCTTGAGGTTAAAGGTAAGATTTTAACTCCCCGAATTCTTTTTTTGATCCGTAGAATGTAATCTAATGGGTAAATATCGATGGGGGAAGGTTTTGATCTATATTCTATGATGGAAATAGCCTTATTTTGGGTACTTGGGATCATGGGTATGATCTAGGGTTGATGGAATGGTTAGTAATCTGGGTAATTAGCGATTGTTTATTGATTTCCATATTATATTGATTGTTTGTAGACCAAGAAAAAGCGAAAAGAATCCAGAAAGGGAAGGATCAAGTTTCTTAGGGTTTCAAACTTGTTTCGAGGTAGGTGATGGTTGTGATTCTATGATTGTGTGATGTATGTTTGTTCTTGCTTCATTATGATACACGAATATATGCAAATGTTGCATTGTTGATTGATATACCGTGAGTTTACGGTATTTCTAATACATTTCACTTACAAGTTGTGAGTGTCTAGGGCCTTTTTGTATTGGTTTTTATGTGTTTTTGTCATATTTTGCAGGAAGGATGTTCAGCCGCGGAAGTATAGAGACATCTGAAAGAAATGCAGAAAAGGGCATTCACGGAGGTGATCTACGGACCGTAGGTCCATTGATGGTCCGTAGGTTATGATCGTAGATCAGCGGGCAAGGTATGGAAGACAAATCAGGGAAATCTGACCAAGTGTGGAACAACGGTGGTCATTAACGGTCCGTAGATTTGCACTACGAGGGTTCCAGTACCTGATTTTTGAAAACTCTAAGTGTGGAGCTACGGAGGGGATTGACGGACCGTAGATCGATCTACGGTCTGTACTGCAAGTCCGTCGTTTGCTTCAGAAAAGCTGATTTTTGGAAGTTGAAATATTTTCTAAGTCCTAGCTGATGGAAGGGTCTTACGGATCGTAGATCCATTGACGGTCTGTAAGTCAGTCTCGTGGAATGAAGACGCGTGCCTGAACAAACTTTCCTTAATTTGTTTCCCTTTTAATTTAGGATTTGTTTTCTATAAATAGGGCATGTAAACCTCATTTTTGAGAGTTAGACATTATTACTTTAGTTCTATTTTTGTGACTTGGGGATTATTCTTGCAAACCTAGCAATTATTGATTTCTTAAGTTCGTTTTGAAGAATTTGGTGTTGCAATTCAAGTTGAATTTCTGGGTTTATTATTCTTCTTATGTAAGTTCATAATTTTTTCATCTAAAACAATGAATTGTGTTCATATAATTATGGGTAACTAAACTTCACAACTAGGGTTGTGGGAACCATGAGCGATTAACAAAGTATGAATAGTAAATAAGCAATTCTTGAATAGTGTTGTTGCATGCATTGATAATTCTTTCGTTTAAAAGTCTTTTTAACGAGTTCACGCGTTAGAACTCGCCTTGTTGCTACTTGCCAGACCAAGGAGGTAATTAACAACAAAAGAATTATCAGCATAGATTTAGTGTGATACTATCTAATAGGCTAGTGTCGATTGGTGCGAAGTAATAACTAAGCCAAACATCGATTATGATGTTTAATATGAGGTAGAGGTAAGGGTTAGTAAATTATACACACGTAGCCGGACCAAGGTGCGGGTGAAATTCTCTAGATGCCGGACCAATGATTTAGAGATACCTAACTTATCACTTTGCATGTAGTACACTAAGAAAGGGTTGCTATTACTAGGATTACTGCGTTATGAGCTTGTGGGGAACACGTATACCCTAGTTATTTCTCTCATCTTGATAACAACCAAAATTGAGTTTTGATTACTAATTACTTATTAAATTCTTACTATTTGTTTCACAAAAAAGAAAAACCCTTTTAATTACCTGTTTCTGGAAGTAATTTGACTAATTGAATATAATTGTTGGTTAAAGTAAAGTGTAAACCATTTTCCTCGTGGGATTGACCCCAACCTACAAGTTGGGTTCTATACTTGATAACAATCGCTTATACCTTTTTAGGGAGGTATAATTTGAGCGTATCAAATTTTGGCGTCGTTGCCGGGGAAAATTTGGCTTTTAGATTTATTTTAACTACATTATTGAACATTAGTCAAATATTTCCTAATTTTACCTTTCCTCTTTGTTTTCGTCTCTCTCATGTTCTGATTCTAGTGTATGCCATGTACACGGAGCCAGGGTGAACCACTTATGCCTTATGATCCAGAGTTGAACCGCACTTTGCAAAGAATGAACAATCCAAATGATCCAATTAATTCTATCGGAGGAAATCTAGGTGATGCAGTTGAGTTACAACAGTAGAGGGTAGTTGGTGGGGACAACCAAGTTCCAGCTGAAAATCGATTCGGAGATGCGTTGAGGGTGCAAGATCCACTAGGCCCACGACACCACAACAACTATCGGGGCAACATCAATATAGCAGACTCTGATGGACTTATCGTCCTACCCCCTCTACCTCCAGGGCACACATTTGTGGTGACTATTAGCTTGATGCAGATGCTTACAGCAAGGGGCTTATTATCAGGATTGCCATCGGAGGACCAATATGTTCACTTAGCCAAGTTAAGGGTGGTTTGCAAAAGTTGTGTAGGTAGACCATACTTGGATATGGATGTCATCGGATTACGAGTGTTCCCTCTATCACTGACAGGCGATGTTGCAGTATGGTTCACTGAGCTTCCTTAAACTCAATCTTTACATGGGACCAACTGACGGATGTGTTTCGAGCAAGGTACTATCCAGTGTCCAAGAAGCTAAATCACAAAGATAGGGTCAACAATTTTGTAGCATGACCTGGAGAGTCTGTGAGTAGCTCTTGGGACAGATTCATTGCCTTCGTAAGAGGTGTCTGATAACGTTCAAATATACTTCTTGAAAAGAAATATAAACGATCGTATGCAATATATTTACCCAACTATGAGTCGGGGTCGATCCCACAGAGAATATGGAAGAATATTGTCAATAGTAAATATTTAACTCGATAGTCGTTATAAAAATGGGGGATTTAAATTGAAATAAAATAAAATAAAAATAATAAAAAGATAGCTTTGAACTAAGTATTTATTTATATTCAGATTATGAAAAGTAACTAGGAATGTGTTCCCCATAAGCTCATAACGCAGTAATCCTAATAATAGTAATCTTTTTCTAGTGTATTACATGCAAAGTGATAAGTTAGGTATCTCTAAATCCTTGGTCCGGCATCTAGAGAATTTCACCCCGCACCTTGGTCCGGCTACGTGTGTATAATTTACTAACCCTTACCTTTACCTCATATTAGACATCATAATCGATGTTTGGCTTAGTTATTATTTCGCACCAATCAACACTTGCCTATTAGATAGTATCACACTAAATCTATGTTGATAATTTTTTTCTTGTTAATTACTTCCTTGGTCCGGCAAGTAGTAACAAGACGAGTTCTAACGTTGGCCACCGTTAAAAAGACTTCTAAACGAAAGAATTATCAATGCATGCAAAATACTAGTCAAGAATTGCTTATTTACTATTCATACTTTGTTAATTGCTCATGGTTCCACAACCCTAGTTATGAAAGTTAGCTACTCATTATCTCAAAAACACAATCAAAATTTATTAAAATAAATATGCTTGTGTTAATCATAAAAAGTTAAGAACAATAGCTAAACTATCTTTTATTAATCACGAATTCAAATAAATAATAAAGGAGAAGAAAGAATAAACCACAATTCTCCGGCCTCCACAACGGCTCTTCCAAAGTTCCTAAGCTAGTAGAAAATTTATATTGTGTTTTGTATCTTGGTTCTTGGCTTCCCTTCAATAATTATTTCTATGCACTATTTATAGATGTAGGAAACCCTAAATAAAATAATTGAGTCCAAACAAATTAGGAATCCAAAACCAAAAGGAATTGGATTCCTTTTTCTCCAACTTCGTGTGCTATGTTGCTGCCGCCTCAATATAAATTGTATGCTATTCACTTGCTGCCACGTGGCAGTAGCAAGCATCAAATTTCAATTTCCTCAATTTCAGCCGCCGTTTCCTTATATATATAAATATATTATTTTATTAAATTTTATTCATTAAGCTGTCTGCTTGATTTCCTTCTTCAACCTTCCATCTTTAATTCGTTTTAGCTCTAAATTTCTTCATTTTTCCACCAATTTAATCCTACAAATAAAATACGCAATTTAGCACAATTTATAAAATTCATACTCAAAAAGGACAAATATAAATAATAAATGTGAGAAGATAATGATTAAAAATATATATTTTTAGCCTCACATCAGTGTCCCAAATCACCGTATTGATGATAAGTCGTTGAAGGAATATTTCTATCGAGGTCAGGATGACAACAATAAAGCAGTGCTTGATACCAGTGCAGGAGGTTCACATGGAGACTGCACATATGCACAGATTTCTAAAAAACTGGAGAAGATATCTCGCAACAATAAAGCATGGAGCACTAGGAGGTCAGATACTGGGAGAGACACATTTGCCATTCAGAATACAAACTCCCAGTCTCGGATGAGATTCGTGAGGAGATGGCTAAGATGAGGACCGAGTTGGGGTTGGTATTGAAGCATGTGAGCGGAGGTGCAGAGAAGGTAAATGCTGTGAATTACTTGACTAGAATGCCACCCCCAGTTGAAGAGTGTTACTATGAAGAGGATGCTTATGCTGTAAATGAGCAGATGGGGGGTTTCCGACGAAATGCCCAAGGATCCAACACGGAAAATTGGCGCCAAGGTCAAGGGAACCAAGGTCGAAACTATGGAAATTACAACCGAGAGGGTCACTATGTCGGGGATGGGAACTTCAATCGCGACAACAACTACAACAGGAACAACTATGGCAATAGAAACGATCAGGTTGGACCTTGTGTTCCCCCTCAAAATTGGGAATCTGGTGCTAGGGAAACTGGAGGCAATATGGCTCGTATTGAAGATATGATACAGAAGATGATGAGATGGTTTGATGCAACTGATGAGAATGTGAAGGAGATGAGAAATGACTTATCTAGTATTGGTCAAAAGGTTGATGCCCATGCAGTGTCAATAAAGCACCTAGACCAACAGATGACCCAGTTATCTATTACAGTGAACCCACGACAACCTGGTACTATTCCTAGCAACATCATTCAGAATGCAAAGAATGACGGTCATTGTATGGCAGTTACTACTCGAGGGGGTAAGCAAACCATAGATCCACCTAGGCCTTTTGTGGTGGAAGTCGAGATTAGAGAAGAAGATGATGTGATAGAGGTTAGAGAAGAGTCTGAGAATGCGACAGATAAAAAAGCGGAGATATCTCAAAAAGTGGTCCCCATACCTAAACCTCCACCACCTTTTCCACAAAGGTTAGTGAAGAAGATTGAAGATGGTAAATATCGCAGGTTTATTACTATGTTGAAGCAGCTTTCTATCAATGTTCCTTTGATAGAAGCCTTGGAGCAAATGTTTGGGTATGCAAAGTTTATGAAAGATATGGTGACAAAGAAAAGGTCTGTGAGTTTTGAAGATGATGATAGATTGCAGCATTGTAGCGCTATTGTTACAAGATCTCTTGTGCAGAAGAAGGAAGACCCTGGTGCTTTGACGATCCTATGTACAATAGGGTTGTTACACTTTGCTAAGGCATTATGTGATCTTGGTGCTAACATCAACCTCATGCCCTTGTCTATTTACAAGAAGTTGGGTCTAGGGGACCCAAAGCCCACTGCAATGCGGTTCCTAATGGCCAATCAAACTGTGAAGAGGCCCATTGGTGTACTCCATGATGTGCTAGTGAAAGTGGAGTCTTTCATTTTTCTGGCAGATTTTGTGATTCTTAACTGTGAGGTTGATTTTGAGGTTCTCATCATCCTTGGGAGACCATTTCTTGCCACAAGGCGTGCATTGGTTGATATGGAAAAGGGACAGATGAAGTTCAGACTGAATAATGAAGAAGCAACTTTCAATATTTGTAGGTCCATGAAGCAAAGTGGTGAGCTCCAAACAGTATCTGCTATAACTTACAAAGTGGAGAGTGGGACAAAATTGCAAATTGAAGAGTGACTAGGTGTTGAGGCACTAGCAGCAGTTATGATGAATTTTGATAGTGATGGCATTGAAGAGTATGATGAGTTGGTAGCCGCACTTGATAGGTGTGAATATCGGCCCAAACCAAAGACGTATGAATTAGACATGAAGAATCACGAGTCCTCACCCGCACGACAATCTACTGTGGAGGCATCAAAATTGGAGCTTAAGGCTCTACCACCGCATTTGAGGTATGTATACTTGGGCAAAGAGAGTACTTTGTCGGTCATCATCGCGACAAATTTGAATGCAAGACAAGTAGAGTGCTTGGTGACTGTATTAAAAAGGTTCAAGCGAGCTATTGGGTGGACTATTGCGGATATTATTGGGATTCCTCCCGGTATTTTCTCTCACAAAATCCAACTCATGCCAGATCATAAGCCTAGTATCGAGCACTAGAGAAGATTAAATCCATTTATGCAAGAGGTAGTTAAAAGGAGATCATCAAGTGGCTAGATGCGGGAGTTATTTATCCCATTGCAGATAGTAGTTGGGTATGTCTTGTGCAGTGTGTTTCTAAAAAGGGTGGTATGACTGTGGTTCCAAATGAAAGAAATCAGCTTGTTCCAACGAGGTCCGTTACTGGATGGAGAGTTTGTATGGATTACCAGAAGTTGAATGCATGGACAGAAAAGGACCACTTTCCTATGTCATTCATGGACCAGATGTTGGATAGACTTGCAGGAAAGGGTTGGTATTATTTTCTTGATGGGTATTCGGGCTACAATCAAATTTCTATACCTCCAGAAGACCAAGAGAAGACCACCTTCACTTGCCCATATGGGACTTTTGCTTTTAAACGGATGCCATTTGGGTTGTGCAATGCTCCAGCAACCTTCCAGCGCTGTATGATGTCAATATTTTTTGATATGGTGGAGGACACTATTGAAGTGTTCATGGATGATTTATCAGTTGTCGGTGATTCTTTTGATAGTTGTCCAGATCATTTGGCCAAGGTGCTTAAAAGGTATGAAGACTGTAACTTGGTGCTAAATTGGGAGAAGTGTCATTTCATGGTTAAAGAAGGTATAGTGTTGGGTCATCGAATTTCAGAGAAAGGTATTAAGGTTGATAGAGCTAAAGTTGAGGTAATAGAAAAGATTCCGCCACCCATTTCTGTAAAAGGTGTTAGAAGTTTTCTTCGGCATGCATGTTTTTATAGGAGATTCATCAAAGATTTCTCAAAAATTGCACATCCGTTGTGCAAACTGCTCGAGAAGGAGTGTAAGTTCTATTTTGATGATGCTTGTCTTAGAGCATTTGGAGAGTTGAAGGAGAAGTTGGTTAATGCACCTATTATTATTTCAGCGGATTGGGGACAACCGTTTGAGGTAATGTGCGATGCGAGTGGAGTGGCGCTGGGTGTAGTATTGGGACAAAGGCGAGAGAAAATTCTTCACCCTATCTACTATGCTAGCAAAGCTCTAAATGTGGCCTAGAAGAATTATACTGTGACCGAACAAGAACTTCTTGCGGTGGTTTTTGCATTCGAGAAATTTTGATCCTACTTGCTTGGTACTAAGGTCATAGTGCATACTGACCATTCTGCATTGAGGTATTTGATGGCGAAAAAGGATGCAAAACCAAGATTGATTAGATGGATATTGTTGCTGCAAGAGTTTGATTTTGTGGTAAAAGATAGAAAGGGGACCGAAAATCAAGTTGCCGATCACTTGTCCAGATTAGAGGAAGAGGCTATGCTAAAGCTTGGAGGTATTGGCTACTTCTTATGATTTGATTCCTTGGTTCGCAGATTTTGCTAATTATTTGGCAAGCGATATTGTGCCCCCCGATTTGTCTTTTCACCAAAGCAAAAAGTTTATGCATGATGTGAAGAAATTCTTTTGGGATGAACCTTACTTGTATCGTAGTTGTGCTGATGGGATTATTCGTCGCTATGTGCCCGAGGTTGAGATGTTGAGTGTACTTGAAGCATGTCATTCATCGCCCGTTGGTAGGCATCATTGTGGTATTTGGACTACACATACGATTTTGTAGTGTGGATACTACTGGCCTACCATCCACCAAGATGCTCATGATTTCACCAAGTCTTGTGATCGTTTCCAAAGAGAAGGAGGGATTTCAAAGAGGCAAGAGCTCCCTATGAATCCTATATTGGTGATAGAGTTGTTTGATGTATGGGGCATTGATTTTATGGGTCCATTTATGAGTTCATACAGGATGAAGTATATTCTTGTTGCGGTTGATTATGTATCGAAGTGGGTGGAAGCAGTTGCGCTCTCCAACAATGAAGGTAAAAGTGTAACCGCATTCTTGAAGAAGAATATCTTCTCCAGATTTGGTACACTGAGGGCTATTATTAGCGATGGAGGTTCTCACTTTTGTAATAAGTTGTTCAAGGCACTACTTGAGAAATATGGCGTCCGTCACAATGTAGCCACTCCTTACCATCCGCAGACTAGTGGGCAAGTTGAAGTGTCCAACAGAGAAATCAAACAGATTTTGGCAAAGACTGTGAATGCTAATAGAACGGATTGGTCAAGGAAGCTTGATGATGCTCTATAGGCCTATCGCACGGTATATAAGACCCCCATAGGTATGTCTCCTTACCAACTTGTCTATGGGAAGTCTTGTCATTTACTGGTAGAACTAGAGCATAAGGCGATGTGGGCAATGAAGAAGCTAAATTTGGATTGGGCCGCCACATCGAATCAAAGAATGAATGACTTGAACATGCTTGATGAGTTTCGCCTAAAACCTTACGAAAGTTCATCCTTGTACAAAGAGAAGATGAAGCGGTATCATGATCAAAGAATTGAAAAGCGAGAATTTGTGGTTGGTGATCTTGTGCTTCTATTCAACTCCAGGCAAACTCAAGTCCAAATGTACTGGGCCATTTTTGCTCACAAAAGTGCTCCCCCATGGAGCGGTTGAGCTTGAGAATGTGAAGAAACAAGGTTCATGGTAAACGGGCAAAGGATCAAGATCTATTTGGGAAATGCTGAAACTGTGCAAGAAGTGATTGAGGCCTACAATTTTGATGAAGTCTAAGTAATCAAGACACTTGCGTTGTGCTGCAATGTTAAATCAAGCGCTGCTTGGGAGGCAAACCAAGATGTACGATCCAGCCAACGACAGGGTTCTATTTTCCATTTAGTAGTTTTCTTTGTTTAAATTGCGTCTTTGTATCAATTTAGGTAGGTGTTTTAGCGTTTTAGTTTTTAGTATTGGCTAGAATTAGCATAGGGTCCGTGTCTAAAAAGTGTCCAGAAAATGCAAAAAGAATAGCCTATTGGTTTCAACATGTGCAGGTACACCACGAAAAATCTGCAAAAAATGGTCTGGTGCAGAGGTCTACGGACCCCATCGACGGTCCGTCGTTTAGTCCACGGACCGTGGATGGTGTCCGTAGATCCCAGGTAAGCCTTTAAATTATTTTCTAAGTGTAAGAGTGATCTACGGTCCTAATTGACGGACCGTAGATCGACTCACGGACCGTAGACGGGGTCTCGTGAGTCCAAACCCTATTTCCGTCTGACCCGACCCAGACCCCCTTCCTTAAAAACTCCCCTACTTTCAAATCATTTCCACTTCCCTCCACTCACTCCTCAACCATTTCAACAATCTCATAACCTCTCTAAATCACTCCATAACTCCCTTATAATATCATCCATTCCATAATTCCCCCAAATTCCCTTCTATTTCGAATACAACTCATTCCATATTCCACAAAAAGGGTCCGGTGTTTGGTTAGTAACGAAAAAGTGATTCCTTGGTCTTGCTAAGCTTATTGTCGCCACGCAATCACCCCACTCCTCGTCGCTTGTAAGGTAATAGACTTTCCCCTCACTTTGAATTTCGATTCCTAGATTGAATATAGAAATTCGGGAGTTGGGTCTTGACCTTGGGTAATTGTTAGATAAAATTGCATGATAAACTTGGAAATTACAATGCCCTTGGAACGATAGATAGTGATTGTGTAGCCTTATTGT
Source organism: Solanum stenotomum (assembly GCF_019186545.1). Lineage (NCBI taxonomy): Eukaryota > Viridiplantae > Streptophyta > Magnoliopsida > Solanales > Solanaceae > Solanum > Solanum stenotomum. The sequence goes on along the minus strand of NC_064290.1, from coordinate 25,844,283 downwards.
ATGTGATTATAAGTCTGAATGTAAGTTTTGACTTAGGGTTCCAAAGTTTGTCTTCAATACTTGGTTAAAATGATTAATTGGAATCCTGAGAATGACAAACTATCATGATTAAATGTTGAAATGAATGATTAGACTACTATATTGTTGAAGAGGGTCTAAGAGGTGAACTTGAAACCTGGCACAGATTAAGTCCAAGATACCCCGTCTACGGACCGTAGACCAGTCTACGGATCATAGATTTGGGTTCATGGCTAGATGCACTTGTAAATATTACCAAGTGTGAAACCATAGATGTGGACTACGGTCCGTAGATCAATCTACGGACCGTTCTGTACATCCATGGTTTCCATCTGCGACCAGTACTGGTGGCTCTTTAACCCACGGAAGGAATCCACAGACCGTAGACCAGTCTACGGACCGTAGATTTGGTTCGTGGTTAGAGGTACTTGAAAATATTACCAAGTGTAAAACCACGGATATGGACTACGGTCCGTAGATCAATCTACGGACTGTTCTGCACATCCGTGGTTTCCAACTGCAAGCAAAAAAATTTCTATCTAAAATTTTCGTGGGATTGTCACTGGTTGTTTCTAGTTCTAATATCGCCTCTACAGGTACGATGGCACCCAAAAAGCTAGTCACCTACTCAAAATAGGGCAAGTCAAAATCTGTTGCCCCTAGCTTCAGGTTAATCGATGAGGACACAGACACGGAGAAGGATCCAACATATGTTCCTTCCAACACACGGACTTCTCCCACTGCACCTCGAGTCACCAGAGGCACCTCCCAGAAGGTGCTTCCCGACGTAGTGACTGTCTCCCAGTCCGATAAGGAGCACACATTGATCGGATCACCAACTGGGGCTGCTTCCAGTTCAGAAGGGTCTATGTCCGGATCCGAGTCTGCCCATGCTTCGGGCTCCGAGTCTGCCCATGCTTCAAGATCCAAGTCTGCCCATGCTACAGGGTCCAGTGCTAAATCAGCCACAGGGTCCGGTGAGAATGACCAAGCAGCCTCGTCTGATGAGGCCACTAGCTCGGAGTCCATACCTGCACCACAGAATGATGACCCCACTCTAGTAGTCGGCGAGCTAAATAGGTGGTGTGTAGAGGGCCAATGGCAAATTTATCGGGATGCCAAGATGATAAACGACAAACAGAAGATGGCCCAACTATTACAGAGGAGCGCAGAGTCCTCACGAGGAGCTTGCACATTGTTCAGGACATTCACCGGCTGTTTAACCTTCACAAGTGTGACTGGATGGCTCAAGACCCAGGGACGTATAGCGAGGAGATTGTGCGGGAATTCTACGCCTCATATGCTACCACTCTCCGAGGTTCAATTTCCAAGCGGTCAAAGCCCCTGGCCCAAGATCCTCTCACTTCCACTTTGGTTCGAGGTTGTCCGGTGGACATATCATCTGCCACGATCAGCCGTTTTCTCTATGGTCCTACCACGGGTTACTCTTCGTCTCTCAATACAGCAGAGTTTGATTACAGATGGGACATCGTGCGGAGTGGCGCTTTCCAAAGGAACGCTGAGCAGCGAGAGGCTGTTATACTATGGTTGGCCAGGTACATTGCTGCAGATGGCGAGCGTGCGGAATAGGTTGCCGCTCCACGGTTGGGCATCCAAAAGGCCACATTAAATTTTGTGGCCAAGTTCTTTTGGTTGCTAGTACGTAACAGAGTGTCGCCTGCAAAAGCTGACAACCAAGTCACATGGGACAGAGCGGTCATGGTTGCGGCATTGATAGCAGGAGTGGAGATTGACTTTGTCCGCATGCTGCTGATAAAGATTCACGAAAGGGCATTCACGACCTCCACCACTTACCCCTTTCCATGTCTAATTTTTCAATTGTGCAGGGACTCTGGAGTGCCGATTTGGCATTGTGACAAGATAGTCCACCCTATATGAGCATTGGATATAAGCCTCATTCGAGATGAGGCAAATATGGCGGCACCTCGCAGAGAGCCCCAGGTTGAGGTACCTTCCTTAGGTGTTGATCTTGCAGACACAGTGGTGCAGGCACAAGGCGGTGACCCCTTATACCAGATCACACCATGACTGGCCCGGCCCCCTCTTCTCAGGCAACTCATAGCTCTTCCCGGTCCATACCACAGTTAGGAGCTACTGTTGTCCCATTGGCCAGAGTACAAAAATTAGAAGCTCAGATGGCCACACTGCTGCATCACATCCAGCCGCGGATGCAAAAGTCGATAGCCGAGTCCGAGGCTAGAATGGAGCGAAAGATGGAGGGGATGATGGACCGGAAGGTCCAGGCTGTTAATAAGCGTCTTGATGTTTTTGAATTGTGAGTCCTCGAGCGATCAGCCCCGACCATAGATCTATCTACTTTGCAGGCTGAATTAGCCAGTCTCCGGACAGACGTTGATGCCATTCTTTCCACCCCTTCCGTTGAGCCTCAGGTTGCACCTACTGCACTGGCTGATGACACAGTGCTGGATATTTTATTCAGTGGGACCGCCGAAGAGGGGCTTGCGCCTACCCATGCCACAGGCAAGCTGTACCGTTCTCATCGCACTGAGGAGGAAAAAGGTCAAAAGAGACAGCGTATGCAGGAGAAAGAGGAAGGCTTCAATTTTAGACAAAGAGTTGTGCCAGCAGAGGGTGCGTGAGAGAGTTGCAGGGGCATCGAGCTCTGCCCAGTTGTAGAGGTCTAACATATTTTGAGGGATGTTGTGAGCACCACTGATGGTGCGGTAAGATTGATAGAGAGCACTACTAAGGGTGCTATGATTGCTGATGTGGGCACTACTGAAGGTGCCCCCACTATTGTTCCAGCGGGCTTTGGGAAATCGGACCCCCCTACTTGTTGATGATTCATCGGCGCTTTGCGCCGCAAATTTGCTTCACCCAATCCATTTTCTTTTACTATTTATGTATGCATTGGGGACAATCACATCTATTTTGTTGGGGGTGGGGTAAATGGAATGTGAGTGATAGGGTGAAGTCTGAAAAACTCAACTCATAAATCCTCTCTTGGGGTTTTCTTGCCTGTGTTCTTTTCCCCCAAGAGACTGTTTAATTTTTGTTGAACCGGCATGTCTTAGCATCATATATGTAGAACCATGATAAAGAAAGAAGCATGATGGCTTATAAAAAATGATACCCGTCAGTTTTTGGGATCTATGCTAGAATTTGTAGGCTACGATTAATTGAATGTGTTGGCTCTGAGTATGAAATAATAACGAATCAACTCGATGGCGTGACTTAAGCTGAATGTTGAACTGGGTAAACTGATAATCTGATAATGTAACTATGTGCCAAAAGTGTGTGAGAATCTTTGAGTGTTCAAACAGTTTTTGTGCAAAACTAGAACTTGCCCGGTTAGTCCCGCTAAGACAACTCAATCTAGAGGTTAGAAAGTGATCATAGGCCATTGTTCTGAAAAGTCCACAAATTGCCTAAAAGAAGGATCCAACCAAATGAAATAAATGCTCCCTTTGATCCAAATACTTTGAGCCTAAATTAGACCATTCTCTTTCTAAACCACTAACTCACCTTTCCACAATCTACTATGTTGGCCCTGGTCCCTCCTTGGACATGTGCACTTCGACTTAAGCCAAAAGCCTAAGTTGAGGGTGGCCAATGTAGAAAGTAACTTCAATCTTGGCCCTGACCTGACACCGGGTATTGTGCACCTCAGTTAATGGAAAATTCATAAGTTGAGGGTGGCTATGAAAGAGGAAACTGAAAAAAAAATAGGTATGAAAAGAGTCTGATGTTGAAAAAGAAAGGAAAGGAGGTGACTTGCTGAAAGCTAAAAGAAAAATAAAATAAAAGTAAAAAGAGCTACAAAGTCTAAAGTCACATCCGTGGTTGAAGAAAATAAAGGGAAAGAAGGTAAAATGATAGGATGACAAAAATAGGGCAAAAAGAGGTTGAAAGACTAGTGCAATGTCAAGGAAGGCAGAAAGTCACTAAGCAGTACCCAAATGTACCACACCTGACCCTGAGCTTACGTTACAAGACAAGAAACTCCTATAGTGATCCTAGAGTCTAGTTTGGAGAGTCTAAACAGTGAAAATAAGGGCAAGCTTATGGCATTGAGCACTAACTGTATTGGAAATTACTTCTGAGTGTCAGTGTTGAATAAATCCTTGTACCCTGAATAACATTCATCTTTGTGAAAAGGGGATTTTGTTTGAAGTAAGGGCACTAGTTACATTATCGGAAAGTTGGTACCTTGGTGATAGTGAGAAGGTGTATGTTTTGTGTCAGTTGGTCGATCTGTGTCATGGTGAGATCCACAGGAATTAGCTTGTCAAGTCTAAGAGAACGAATTTGCACTCAAAAAGTAAGGGGGCGGGGGAGAGAACCATGTGATTGCTTGAGTCTGAAATGCTTGTTGCTATACAAGTATCGTTTAGAGTCGTAGTACGTGCTTAAGGACAAACAACGAATTTAAGTTGAGGGTGTTGATATACCGTGAGTTTACGGTATTTCTAATACATTTCACTTACAAGTTGTGTGTGTCTAGGGCCTTTTTGTATTGATTTTTATGTGTTTTTAAAGGATGTTCAGGCGCGAAAGTATAGAGACAGCTGAAAGAAATGCAGAAAAGAGCATTCACGGAGGTGATCTACAGACCGAGGTCCATTGACGGTCCGTAGGTTATGATCGTAGATCAGCGGGCAATGTATGGAAGATAAATCAGGGAAATTTGACCAACTGTGGAACCACGGTGGCCATTGACGGTCCGTAGATTGATCTACAGACCGTACTGTTGATCCGTAGATTGGCACTGCGAGGGTTACAATACTTGATTTTTGAAAATTCTAAGTGTGGAGCTACGGAGGGGATTGACGGACCGTAGATCAATGTACGGTCCGTACTGCAAGTTCGTCGTTTGCTTCAGAGAAGCTGATTTTTGAAAGCTGAAATATTTTCTAAGTCCTGGCTGACAGAAGGGACTTACGGAACGTAGATCCATTGACTGTCCATAAGTCAGTCTAGTGGAATGAAGACGCGTGCATGAAGAAACTTTCATTAATTTGTTTCCCTTTTAATTTAGGATTTGTTTTCTATAAATAGGGCATGTAAACCTCGTTTTTGAGAGTTAGACATTATTACTTTAGTTCTATTTTTGTGACTTGGGGGATTATTCTTGCAAACCTAGCAATTATTGATTTCTTAAGTTCGTTTTGAAGAATTTGGTGTTGCAATTCAAGTTGAATTTTTGGGTTTATTATTCTTCTTACGTAAGTTCATAATTCTTTCATCTAAAAAAAATGAATTGTGTTCATATAATTATGGGTAACTAAATTTCACGACTAGGGTTGTGGGAACCATGAGCGATTAACAAAGTATGAATAGTAAATAAGCAATTCTTGAATAGTGTTATTGCATGCATTGATAATTCTTTCATTTAGAAGTCTTTTTAACGAGTTCACGCGTTAGAACTCGCCTTGTTGCTACTTGCCGGACAAAGGAGGTAATCAACAAGAAAAGAATTATCAACATAGATTTAGTGTGATACTGTCTAATAGGCTAGTGTCGATTGGTGCGAAGTAATAACTAGGCCAAACATCGATTATGATGTCTAATATGCGGTAGAGGTAAGGGTTAGTAAATTATACACACGTAGCCGGACCAAGGTGCGGGGTGAAATTCTCTAGATGTCGGACCAACGATTTAGAGATACCTAACTTATCACTTTGCATGTAGTACACTAGGAAAGGATTGGTATTACTAGGATTACTGCGTTATGAGCTTGTGGGGAACACGTATACCCTAGTTATTTCTCTCATCTTGATAACAACCAAAATTGAGCTTTGATTACTGATTACTTATTAAATTCTTACTATTTGTTTCACACAAAAAAAACCTTTTAATTACCTATTTCTAGAAGTAATTTGACTAATTGAATATAATTTTTGGTTAAAGTAAAGTCTAAACCATTTTCCTCGTGGGATCGACCCCAACCTACAAGTTGGGTTCTTTACTTGATAACGATCGCTTATACTTCTTTAGGGAGGTGTAATTTGAGCGTATCATTGATCACACTTGTTGTAAATGAGATAGATTAATAACTATATGATATGAATCAATTCTTGATTGTATGATTATTGAGAATGTGCTTGTGATTGTGATTGTGGTGTGTTGATTGGATCGGATTCCACGCTTTGGTATACTAATTGGGATCGGTTGCCACGTTCGGGAAAAATTATGGGATTGGTTGCCATGTTTCGGTATAAATATTAGATCGGGTACCACATTTCGGTATGTTAAGATTTTGGGTTTGGGTTCAATGAGTGGACCAATGACTTGTTATAAATGTATATTATTGAGCATGTGATAATCGAAATTGTATATGTTCGGTTTGTTGCATGTTTGTAATGTTGTATTGACTTGCTTATGTTACACCTAATGGGATAGCCGCGTGATCCTACCAGTACACTGTCATTGTGTACTGATACTGCACTTGCTCTTATTTTTGTTGAGTACAAGGCATCTTCAAGCGGCTATTGACAGACCTCGCTTAGAAGATCAGTGATCATCGTTCGAATTCAAGGGTGCGCCAGTTCTTTTAGGATGCCATGAGTTCTCCTTTCGTCTATGTCCATATTTTGGACTTAGACTTTTCTAGTTAGTTATTAGTTCATTCGTTTGGGGTTGTATCACTTCTTGTTTAGAGTTGTTGAACTTTAGATGTTTTAGTACATTGACTTTTAGGTTTTAGGTGTATTTTCTGCATTGTTTAGTAGTTAGATCCTTTGGAAGTTTATGGGAACTTCAGTCTTTAGCTATTTAACTTGCTTTCATAACTTAAATGCTTTAGTTTTTGGTTTAGTTGTTTGGTTGGGTTGTAGTAGTACTTCTCCTACCGGAGGGCTAGTGTGTGTACCAATCACGACGGTCTGGGTCGTGAAAAAGTTGGTATTAGAGCCTAGGTTCATTGATCTTGATGTACCAAAATGAATCTAGTAGAGTCTTGCGGAACGGTACCGGGACACCTTTACTTTTCTTCCAGAGGCTATAGGACTTTTGGAAATCTCTCTGTTCTCTTTTGTCTCGTTTCGTGCTATAACTTGATTCCAATTGGTATCTGTCAATTTAAATTGGTATATAACATCCTTCACTCTTCTGTCCGCAGACGGTTAATACTAGATTCAACGGCGTCAGGCCCATAGCTCCCGTCAATGCTCCAGCGGACGAATCTGCAGCGAGAGGTCACGGTCGAGGCAGGGGTAGAGGAAGAGCTAGGGGTATAGGCCGTGGAAGAGTAGCGCCTGCTGGGAATGTAGCTCCTATTGGAATGCTCCTGTGAATGACAACCCTCATGCGCATCATGAAGTGATAGAGGATAATGTTGATGTTGAGAATGTGGGACAAGAGAAAGAGGTGCAGGCTGAGACTACCGATGTTCCTTCCATAAACCTAGTGTTAGCTCGACAGATCGTGTCAAAAGGGTTGGTTGGTTCTGGAGTGCTTCCTTCTGTTCAAGCAACTCAAGCTCCCGCTAATCCCCCTATTGCTAGCACTGCACCCAAGACGGGTGGAACGGGAGATAATGATGCTTTCTTCCGTCTTTAGTTGGGTTCTGTTATGACTGGTAATGAGCATGAAATGTTGACTAAGTTTTTCAAGCTAAAGCCTCATGTGTTTCTTGGTTCTCAGAAAGAGGATGCTTATGAGTTTATCTTAGATTACTTTGAGAGGCTTCATAAGTTGGGAATTGTCCATCAGCATGGGGTTGAGTTTGTGTCCTTTCAACTTGAAGGTGAGGCTAAGCAGTGGTGGAGAGCTTATATGGAATGAAGATCTTCTACTTTACCTCCAATCACTTTGACCTAATTTCATGCTCTGTTTTTGGAGAAATATGTGCCTAGGTCTTTGAGGGATCGCAAGAAGGATGAGTTCATGGCTTTGGAGTAAGCCGGTATGACTGTTGCTACTTATGAGGCCCAGTTCCATGATGTCTATAGATGCTACTCAATTGGTGACTACTGAGGAGGAGAGGATCCGGTTATTTATTAGGAGACTAAATTCTGGGTTGCATGTATTATCTATTCATATGACTTTTGCAGGGAGGAGCTTCAATGAGGTAACTGATTTTGTTAAGAAAGTGGAGGGGGTAAGGTGAGACGGTCAGACTAAGGCATTGGATAAAAGGGCCAAGAACTCGAGTAACTTTCAAGATTCTTACTCCAGGGGGTAATCAGCGAGGCCGTGGAGGTAGAGGAAATGGTAATGCAGGCAGAGGTAACATGCAACCAGGCAAGAAGGTGGTTCGTCAAGATGATAGGGCTTAATGTTATGCCTTTTCGAGCAAAAATGAGGCAGAGGCGTCTGACGCAGTGATCACAGGTACTATTCTTCTCTTTGACCAGATGGCCAATCTATTATTTGATCGGGGTTCTACTTATTCTTATGTATCCCTGAGATTTGCCTCTGAGTTTGATATGATTTGTGATGTACTTGATGCCCTTATCCATGTTTCTACCCCAGTTGTAGAGTCAGTCATAGTCACCCATGTCTATCGTGCTTGTCCTATTTTGTTTATGGGTTTCCAGACTTGGGCTGATTTGGTGATTTTGGATATGACTGACTTTGATATAATCTTAGGCATGACTTGGTTGTCCCCCTATTATGTTGTGTTAAATTGCAATACTAAGTCTGTAACTCTAGAAATTCCGGGGAGGGGAAAATTAGAGTAGGAAGGGGTGTACAAGCCTAAGCAAGCTAAGATCATATCCTCCATTCGGGATAGGAAACTGGTAGAGCAGGGTTGTTTAGCTTATTTGGCTCATATTAGAGATGTTGAGGTTGAGACTCCATCTATGGAGTCTATTCCTGTGGTGTCAAAATTTAGAGAAGTGTTTCCTAATGACTTGTCTGGTATGCCTCTGGATAGAGATATAGATTCTACATTGATTTAGAACCTGGTACCCGCCCCATTTCTATTCCTCCATATCGTATGGCTCCGATAAATTTAATAGAGCTTAAGGCTCAAATCCAAGAGCTCCTTGATAAGGGATTTATTCGACCTAGTGTTTCCTCATGGGGTTCCCATGTTTTGTTTGTTAAGAAAAAAGATGGTAGTATGAGAATGTGTATAGATTACAGGCAATTGAAAAGGGTCACAACTCGAAACAAGTATCCTTTGCCTCGAATAGATGATCATTTTGACCAAATGTGTAGCACCTCGAAAACCAGATCCAGAAAAAAATTGTAGAAACTTACCTGAATCCTGTGAACCACGGCAGCCGTGAGAGGGTCCACGGTCTGTTGACATGCCCTTGGTCTGGAGTTAAACTCCACCAGGCTCAGATGTCAGACCACGGGACCCTTCACGAGTCGTGGTCTTGACAACAAAGCGTGGTGGCGTCCGTAGTGGCTGAACCAGTAGTCCCCAAGCCTAGACCTCAGACCCCCACGCCTAAGTGAGAACAACGAGGACCTTCATGGTCCATGGTCCTTAAGATGGGTCGTGGGGGCATCCGTGAAGTCCAACCAATAGACCCCCAGACCTGAGCCATCAGACCACCAGCCCAAGTGAGGACCATAGGGAACTTCACGGTCCGTGGTCCTACTCATGGTCCATAGTAGGGCTTATAGGCAGGATCTCAGAAATCAGCAACCACTGGACAAGGACCATGACCGGTCCCACGGTTCGTGGTCCCTTTCACGGTTCGTAAAAGTGGTTGTGGTCAGCCCCATCTACAACTCAAGTCAGAGGTCTTTTGGTCTTTTTCGTTTTTGTTGGACCCCTAAACTACATCGTGTTAACCCTATACTACGTGGTTTTGATTAGGTTTAGCTTAGAAACATAACTAGAACTCACCTAAGTCAGATCTTTCATCAACACTTAGAAAATTAGAATGCTAGAGAGAAGAAAGAGGCGACCAAACCACAGTTCAAGAACGCAACAAGATTCCATCAATTCCAGCCCTGAAATGGAAATATTTCTATGTGGAATTCGTCACCAGGTATGTGGGACTTCACTGGTGGGTTTGTTTCACCCATTAGGTCCCTAGATTTCAGTCATATACTTGATTCCCTAGTATCAACTAAACCTAGGGTTTCTAGAACTTCAGCAGATTATCATAAATTAGTTAGTTACATGTTCCAAATCAGATTATCATGTTATTACTTTGTTTCTTGCATGAATTCCAGAACCCTAGTTATGCATTTCTTTAGTTCCTAAATTACACGTGCTAAGTCAGATATTTTTAGTATTTCTAATATGCAGGCCTCAGTCTTGAATGTGTCATTATCAGTATATTAATGTCCATTCTTAATTTAAATGTCAATTTTAAACTATCTAGTACATTACAGAAATTTCAGTCACAATGTGTTAGTCAATTAATCTATTTGGAGTAGCATAATACCGAGTTAACTAGTGCCAGTCACCCATATAGTCCCAGAACTATGAGCCACATAGGTTATAAGTCCCCTCTGTGGGCATCATTTCAGTGATCACGCCAGCATGTCACTACACCTTTGGCCTAGTGTATTCGGTCCTCTCGATGGGGCTATACATCCGACTCCACATTTAGGTCATGTGGTTTTATTATCGGTTATTAGTAGCTCCCACAGTTTAGTCAAACTACATTGCATGACCACATTTCAGTACGGTCAGTATTCAATCTCAACATGTTATAAATTTGGTCATTGTATTCATCCTAGTATTCAGTATCTATATCATGTTCAGATTATACTCCTGTTTTATTGCTTGTTCAGTTATATGTTTATTTCAGCTTACTCTATCTTGTATGCTCAGTACCTTTCAAGTACTGACGCATACTCTGCACTATATCTTCTTGTGATGTAGGTTCAAGTTCTCAGCATCCAGATCACGCTTAGATCGGTTCCCGATCTCCAGTTCTGGAGCATCAATGGTGAGTCCTCATTCTTTGAGGACAATAGTCATGTTATATTTCAATTTTCATATTTTTAGTTTCAATTTTGCTTGACTTAGCTGGGGGATGTGCCAGCACTTCTAGTCAGTTAGAGGCTATTTTCCGACATAGTTAGTATCAGCTTAGTATTTGAATTTGATATTTCTCTTGTATTAAACTCTCCGATTTGATATATTCAGTTTTAGTATATGTGTATTCCCCATCATTTCAGATATACTAATAATTAGCTTCTACATTAGTTATTATTATTCTTAGTGCTCATGTCATGCCAGCAGGTTTAGCTTGTGGTCACTTGTGATAATAGGTCCCGTGTCCGCGTCTCATGAATAGATCGGTGCGTGACAAACTTGGTATCAGAGAACTAGGTTTAAGTGTCCTAGGATGTCTGAAAAGCCGCACTAGGTAGAGTCATTTTAATGGGTGTGCAGTGAGCACCACATCTAATGAGAGGGAGGCTACAAGGTGTTTTAGGAAAAATCTTCATTTTGTTGTTACTCTTATCGTGCGTAAGGTATGATCTAATTCCATTCTAACTCGACGTTCTACGTTTCAGTGATCATTCCTTCTCGTAGAGCTAACGCTAGGAATGCGAATGCTAGGAACGCAAACGCAACTCCTCCAGTCCCAGATTAAGAAGTTTTGAATGCGGAGTTCTGGAACGCCATTCAGATGTTAGCTTAGAGTGGCCAACCAGAATAATCAGTGGGCTCCAGTTCCGGCAAATGCTAATGATGGGTCAGCTACAGCCAGAGTGCGAGATTTTATTAGAATGAATCCGCCAGAGTTCTTAAGATCACATATTGGTGAGGATCCCCAAAACTTCATTAATGAGGTCAAGAAGATCTTTGAAGTGATGCAGGTAACTGGGAATGATCGGGTTGAGTTAGCATCTTACCAACTTAAGGATGTAGCTCATATCTGGTATACTTAGTGGAAAGAGAACAGGGGTACAGATGCAACTCCTATCACTTGGGATTGCTTTAGTGAGACCTTTCTGGATAGGATTTTCCCAAAAGACCTAAGGGAGGCAAAAGCTCAAGAATTTATGAACTTAAGACAAGGTAGCATGACAGTCCAAAAGTATGGGCTCAAGTTTACTCAACTATCCAGGTATGTTCCTCACATGGTTGTTGATTCCAGGGATCAGATGAATAAGTTTCTATATGAAGTGTTAGATTTGGTAAAGATAGAGTGTAGAAATGCTATGTTGCTGGAAAATATGACCATCTCTAGGCTCAGGACTCATGCTCAGCAAGTTGAGGGTGATAATCTTAGGAAATAGGCTAAGGAAAACAAGAAGTGGTGGAAATCGCTCGCAGGGTCAGCAGAAATTTTCAACTCCAGCACCTTCATTAGCTAGTATTCCGTCATCCAAGTTCAGACAAGATCAGAAAGGTAGGGCATCAGGATCTAAATCTCAGGGGAGTGTTACAGGTACCAAAACCTACCCAACATGCCCTAAGTGTGGAAACAACCATCCGGGCGAGTGCCTTGCAGGAAAGGAAGAATGCTTTGGGTGTGGTCAGTCTGGTCACAGGTTGAGGGATTGTCCTTCTAAACAGAGTCAAGAAGGCAATGGTAGAGCTCAGTCCACAACTTCAATAGCACCAGCAAGTTGCCCGACTCAGCAGGGTAACTCATCTGGTACCAGTGGCGGGCAGCGCCAAAACAGGCTATATGCTCTTCACGCTCGCCAGGATCAGGAAGATTTTCCTGATGTAGTCACTGGTATGTTGCAAGTATTGATCTCGATGTTTATGCTTTGTTAGATCCAGGGGCTACTCTTTCCTTTTTAACTCCTTAAATAGCTGTTAAGTTTGATGTTAGTCCAGAAACTCTCTCAGAACCCTTCTCAGTCTCTACTCCCGTCGGTGACCTAGTTATAGCTAGACAGGTATACAGAAATTGCCCGGTCACAGTCTCTTAGAAAATTACTGACTTGACGTATCCAAGCACTTCTTTCAATACTAAGCATACACGGTCGTTCAATAGTAATATAACCCAACCATGGGCTGGGATCGTTCCCACAAGGAGTGGTTTGTAATTGAGAATCAATAGAAAAGCAAAAATATGTTTAAGTTAATTACAGCTATAGACATTAACGAGTAAAATCATGATAAATCAAAGGGTGACACAAGTGTCAATTATCAAATGGGGGTTTGTAAGAAATTATCAACTAAAATGACAACTAAAACGAGAATGCAAATATGCACACGAGATTCTTGGGATGTGATAGGAATATGGGCTAAAATACACAACCAAGCAAATGCTATTGATAGTAACTCACTGCAAATTGTAACTAGGCTAGAATTTAGTGGGGGTAAATTTTATCTCGAACAATTTACCCTGAATCGAATCGGTTTCTCTCGAACAATGATAAGGGGCAATGAAGCACGACCTTCGCCATAGTCCATTCACTCTCTCAAGCTGAATGTGTGGGAGAGGGTTTAGGATTCACTCTCTCGAGTTGCACCCACGACAACCTAATAACCATGGACTATCGATTCAGTAGTTTTGGTTTTAAAAACTTCTTTCTCGAGCAAGTCAAAACCACAAAGATAAAATTATATTTGCAACTACAACCCCATTTAATTCAAACACAACTACTGATCGAAATCACCTCTAAACAGTGAATAGACAATCAATTAGCAATACCTAGTAGTAAATTCAACCCATATTCACAAAATCACACTGGGGTTTTAGCTAGACATAATAGAGAGATAGAAATCGATATCGAAAAGTATTTCCATCAAATAGGTATGATAAATATTGTCTTTACAAGGATGAAGAAACTTCAATACCCACTTCCAATTGCTTAGAAAATGGAAATCTTCAACTCTTTAAAGCTAAGGAAAATTGTCTCCCAAAAACTAAGTTCTAAAACTGACTTCTAAAAAATATAAAACTTGATACTAAACTAAAAATTCAAGCAGGTATTTATAGTTGTCAAAAATTGTGCTGCAAAGGAGCACTCAATGCAGTTAGTTGGGATCGTCCTCCATTTGGTCTTGTTCATTGTCTTTCTGCATTGCCCTTCAGCAACTTTAAGTTCTGTAATTTTGGGTGATATGGCACTACCTCGCGGAACCGTTCGACAACTGGCCGACTTCTCCTTTTTATCGCCTATCTGATTTTGTCCTTCAGGACTTGGCACACTGGAACATTGGGCGTGACCAAGTCCATTCGGCGACTCGCCCAATGGCTTAGGCGATCCTCAGGCCTTCTTTTCTTCGTTCTTTCAGTTGCCTTATTCCTTTTTGCTCCATAATGTCCATGCTTTCTCTCTAACTCCAAATACCTGAAACTCAATGATTTACATGAGTTATTGAGACAAAATATGCATCTGAGGACACTAAATCCATTAAAATAAACCCCTAAAAGAGTCCAAATCGTGGACTCATCAACACGCCCAAGTTAAATTTTCGCTTGTCCTCAAGTAAAACTCAAGTTCAGCAGTTCAAAAAGGATGTCTCAAACAGTGCTACACAAGACTTAATCATGAATGCACACAAAAAGCCTCAACTTACTCATGGACGGATCACTTGTACACTCAAAGTTTCAAGTTGTGACTAACCATTATCAAAGAATCTCAAGCTCACTATACTTACTGCAAATGCAAGTTTGAGCTCAACAAAGGTATTCAAATGCCATCACACAAAGAATGATTCCATATTCAAACACAATGGTTCAATCATTTAAAGTTCCAGAATCAAGATCAACACTCATACTCACAAAGATAAACACAATGTATGATTTCACCCATAGGTTTTCCCTTATTTTTCAATCGACTTTTGCTTCAAGCTCATTCAAGATCAAAAAGGTCTTTTCAAGGCTTGAAATGGGGCGGAGTGTAATGTTATGGTCATTTAGGCTTATAGGCTTAAAATCCTCACGAAATGTGATATGAACAACACCTTCTTTTCTTCTCTTTATCATTTTCATTCAAGCTCAAAAGTCACCTCTTATTTATCTTCCATGAGTCATTGGGAACCCTATTTTCTTTGTATTTCCACAACCTTATTTCACAACTTTTTCTTTCTTTTTCTTTTTCAATCTCTTCTTCTTTTTCTCTCTGTTTTTTTATATGGAGGGGTTCCATTTTTCTCAAAATATGGGAACAAGGGACTTCTTTGCATTTACTTGATTTGCCTTCTCTTTTCACCACACCCCCAACTTAGGATTTTGGCCAGAGTTTTCTGGGTAATGGGTCAATAAAAGGTAGCAATGTTATCAAGTTTCTTCAAAGAAAAGGTTTAGGCTCAAAGGGTGCTTAACTGAGGTTCACACACTCACAAGGTAAACCGCAAAATAGGTATAATTTCAAATTTGTTCACACTCTTTAAAGTTGTCTAAGATCATCTCAAGAAATTGCATCACTTAGTCAACCAGACTAACGGGGCAAATTCTAGGTGTCATCACACATTGTTTACGGTAAGCTCATCACACAAGGCATTGACACCAAAGTCAAACAAGACTCCACACTTTTGCTAATGTGCAATGTTCATCACAAGAGACTCAATTCGATAATTGGCTAGTCACAACGAGATGCAAAGAGTTCACATATTGTCTATGAAACTTCAATGGGCCTCATCGTAGCTGCGCATTCATTTATGTTCAATTATGATCACTATTCAAGTCATCGGTATTGATCAAAACCGATACTCAAATTTGCAAGAGAACAGCCACATTCAGCATATACAAGAGGTGGCAAAAAAAATTCGAAAGGGTCAAAAATCATTTACAATTAAAAGCAAGGAGCCACAAGCTCAAACCTTCCACAAAAAGCAGTGTATAACACGATTATAGATTTCAACCCAAATATATAAACACAACGGAGTCACAACAAATGATGGGCCTCAACCTACCACAAATAAAACATTTGTCCTCAAATGCAAATAAAAACATCCACAAGTCGAAATAAAGTAAGGCAGGGATGGAGGTAAAGATAGGGTCATGTTTACAGAGTCGGTCCATCTGTTTGGACATCAGTGGCCGATGCATCACTCTGAATCTAAGCATCAGTGCTCAGGGTCACCTCAGGAGGAGCGACAATTTCAGATCCACTAGGGGTTGTCACGTGCGAGTCTTCCAGAAAGATATGCACAGAATCCTCGGGCCCTTGAAGGAACATTAGGATCTCTGATAGTGGCCTTCTTGTCAGAAGTGGACCTCTTTCCCTTGCCTTTCACATCCATTGTGGGAAGTTTCGTAGCTTTGCCTCTGGATATAGTTGCATCCTCATTTATCGTAATTCCCTTAGTCTTTTCAATGGCTGGTATTATTCTTTTAGCTGCTTTATATCTAGTCATGTCTGCAAAAACTTGAGGAGAAGTTAAGAAATATTCAAACAAACGCACAGAAAATTAGGCGCAGACAGCTCACCGAAACAGTTGGCAGGTCACCGAATTGCTTCGGCGAACTGGGTTAGCCCACCGAAAGTTACAGTGTAAGAAGGGTTCAGGGGTGCAGACAAAAGGTGATCAAATAGACTTTCGGTGAATCACCGAGTTCCTTCGGTGACCTCAGGCTTTTCGTCAAAAGTTACAGAACCAATCATCAAATTAAACATGAAATTAAAGGCAAGATGGGGACATTAGGCGAACCGTCGAGCGGTTCGGCTAGCTCGACCCAGCTCGCCAAATGATCCAACGTTCCTATATTCAACCAAACTTCTCGAATTCAACCCTGTAACCCCCCGAAAACAAAATCAATGGATGCTCTAGTGAAATTTAATTACGCCCCACGACACCCAAGCATAACCCCATAAAATTTACTTCATTTTAAGCACAAGACTACGGGACTCCGACAATCAAAACATTATAGGCAAGATTATCAACTTAAATCAGGTATTCAAACATACTAATTCTATCAGAGAGGCCCAGCACACGACAATACAATAAGATCATTGCAAATGAGTATAATTTCGATAAAATAAACTCGAGGTTCAGAAAACCAACCTCTGATGCCAATTAATAAAGATTGAAATGTTAGGCGGCAAAGTAATCCACAATCCAAGCACCAATCAACAACTAAAATACTCTAAAATTTCAAGAAATATTGAAACTAAAGTGCGGGTGTGAGGTTGGGAAGATAAAAAGTGAAGGAAAGTGAATGAATTTGAAACTTTTAAACCTTTGGCATGAAAAACTGTCCAGTTCACGCCCATTCGGCGACATTAGTCGTTCTCGCCGAGCTACTTGGCGACACGCTGAGTAGTCATTCACCTCGCCGAATTTTACAGGACTTCCAGTTATTGTGGGGGTCCAAACGGAGGTCTCCATCGAGATCGCCGACATGGTCAGCGATTCGCCAATAATTTCCTGGGATCGCCGAGTTTTACAGACTCCAATGTAAAATTGTCTTGAGTTTGTCGGTGGTTTAGGTCGGGGTCGCCAACCTCTTCGGTGATTTGCTGAATGGACCTGATGCTCGCCAACCTGCACTTTTTGAACACTTTCCACACTTCCACCTACACAGTCAACACACCAGTATTTTATCAAAGAAAAATAAAGCAATAAGGGGTCTTGGGTTGCCTCCCAAGCAACGCCTTAGTTAACGTAGCGGCACAACTCAAGTCCACCTTCAAACCTCATTCTTGGGGTTAGCCATAGTATCACTAGGAAAACCCCCATGATGTCTCGGGTTGAGATGAGATGATATATTACCCATTTGGGTCTCCAACTGCTTGACCGACACTGTATGGGAGGTGACGGTCTGGCTAAGGGTAGACACATCTTCTTTCATTTCCTTTAAAATCTTGTCTAACCCTTCAGCTTTGTTGAGGATAAAAGAGAGCATATCCTCAGACAGACCACCTTCCGAATCTTTTGGCTTTTGGCGCTCGTGGGGAGGCACATACCTATCCTTCTCCCCATCCTTCCAATTCAGATTACGGTCCCTCCATTCATGATCTCAATCTTTCCAACCTCCATCCCTAGCCCAACCTTGGTTACCACCCTGCCTTGGGTAGTTTGAACGATAGCCACGACCTTGGTTGGCTAGGAAATTTACCTCTTCATTATACAAGGCTTCAAACTTGGACTCATCTGGATTAGCACACCCGACACCCACGATATTGACACTTCGAGCACCAGCTCCCATGATATTTTTAGACAAAATATCAAGTTGTGTCATGATCTTGCCATGTTTTGGTCCCTCTCTTGGCCCTTCTCCATTTGTTCCTTAGTTAACTTAAACGTCAAAGGGGAGGCCTGGTCTTCACGGGTATACCATGCCCTATTTATGGTAGTCAGCCAGCCACATGCACACCTCACCCATCAACGAGAATGGGAACAACCTCAATCGGACCGATTCTTGGGAGATATTCTTGAAGGAAAATGGTCCACAAACATCCACAAAGCTTCTAATGAGCTCATGGGGATTCTCATGTGTCAAACCACTGAAAAGCCCTTTTAGTTGCAAGAGTTGCAACATAGTACTCGTGATGTGGAACACCTCATTCCCTTCGGTCGGTTAAGCGAATGCTACCATTGCTGCCGTTTACGCTCATACTTCTTGTTCACAATACACAAAAAAGCAAAACAAAACTAAAAATTAAGTATCACTATAACTAACAAGAACAAAATCGAACTTAACTAAATATTCTCAAGTAAAACCTCTCCCCGGCAGCGGCGCCATTTTGACTTGACGTATTCGGGCGCTTCTTCCAATACTAAGCGTCCACTATCGTTCAATAGTCATATAACCAAACCAAAAGTTGGGATAGTTCCCATAGGGAGTAGTTTGTAATTGAGAATCAATAGAAAAGCAAAAATATGTTCAAGTTAATTACAACTATAGACATTAACGAGTAAAAACATGATAAATCAAAGGGTGACACAAGTGTCAATTATCAAATGGGGGTTTGTAAGCAATTATCAACCAAAATGACAACTAAAACGAAAATGCAAATTTGCAAACGGGATTCTTGGAATGTGATAGGAATATGGGCTAAAATATACAACCGAGTAAATGCAATTGATAGTAACTCGCTGCAAATTTGTAACTAGGCTAGACTTTAGTGGGGGTAAATTTTCTCTTGAACAATTTACCCCGAATGAAATCGATTTCTCTCGAAAACCGATAAGCGGCAATGAAGCACAGCCTTCGCCTTAGTCCATTCACTCTTTCGAGCTGAATGTGTGGGAGAGGGTTTAGGATTCACTCTCTCGAGCTGAATGTGTGGGAGAGGGTTTAGGATTCACTCTCTCGAACTAAATGTGTGGGAGAGGACTTAGGATTCACTCTCTCGAGCTGAACCCACGACTACCCAATAACAACAAACTATCAATTCAGTAGTTTTGGTTTTAATAACTTCTCTCTCGAGCAAGTCAAAACCACGAAGATAAAATTGTATTTGCAGCTACAACCCCATTTAATTCAAACACAACTACTGAACGAAATCATCTCTAAACAGCGAATAAACAATCAATTAGCAATACCAGCAGTAAATTCAACCCATATTCACAAAATCACACCGCAATAATTGGGGTTTTAGCTAGACATAATAAAGAGAAAGAAATCGATACCGAAAAGTTTTTCCATCAAATGGGTACGATAAATATTGTCTTTACACGTCAAGGATGAAGAATCTTCAATACCCACTTCCAACTGCTTAGAAAATGGAAATTTTCAACTCTTCAAAGCAAAGGAAAATTGTATCCCAAAAACTAAGTTCTAAAATTGAATTCTGAAAAATATAAAATTTGATACTAAACTAAAAATTCAAACATGTATTTATAGTTGTCAAAAATTGTGCTACGAAGGATCATTCGGCGCAGTTAGTCGGGATCACTGATTCACTCGGTGATTCGCCCTTTGGTCTGGTTCATCGCCTTTCTGCATTGTCCTTCAGGAACTTCAAGTTCTATAACTTTGGGCGATATGGCACTGCCTCGCGGAACTGTTCGGCAACTAACCGACTGCTCCTTTTTATCGCCTATTTGATTTTGTCCTTTAGGGCTTGGCACACTGGAACATTGGGCGAGACCAAGGCCATTGGGCGACTCGCCCAATGGCTTAGGCGATCCTCAGGCCTTCTTTTCTTCGTTCTTTCAATTGCCTTGTTCCTTTTTGCTTCATAGTGTCCATGCTTTGTCTCTAACTCCAAATACCTAAAACTCAAGGATTTACATCAGTTATTGGGACAAAATATGCATTTGAGGACACTAAATACATAAAAATAAACCCTAAAAGAGTCCCAATCATGGACTCATCAGTTACCTCAGCAGATCTTGTAGAGTTAGAAATGGTAGACTTCGATAGCATTCTAGGCATGGATTGGTTACATTCCTATTAAGCCTTAGTCGATTGTAGAACTAGGATTGTTGGTTTTTAGTTTCCAGACAAACTAATCTTAGAATGGAAGGGTAGTAGCTTAGCGCCTATGGGTCGATTCATTTCTTACTTAAGGCCAGAAAGATGATCTCTAAGGGTTATCTCTATCATCTAGTTCGGGTTAAGGATTCAAGCTCTGAAACCCCAACTCTTGAGTCAGTTCCAGTGGTTAATGAGTTTCCAGAAGATCTTCCCGGAGTTCCTCCCGAAAGGGAAATCGACTTTGGAACTGATCTCCTTCGAGATACTCAGCCTATCTCTATTCCTCCTTACTGGATGGATCCAATTGAGTTTAATAAATTGAAAGATCAGTTGAAAGACCTTTTAGATAAGGGCTTCATCAAACCTAGTATTTTGCCATGGGGTGCATCGGTGTTGTTCGTAAAGAAGAAATATGGTTCTCTCAGAAAGTGCATTGACTATAGGCAGTTGAACAAGGTCACAATCAAGAATAAGAATCCCATCCCCAGGATTGATGACTTGTTTGACCAACTTCAGGGTGCTAGTCATTTCTCGAAGATAGACCTCAAATCGAGTTATCATCAGCTCAAAGTTAGAGATAGTGACATTCCGAAGACAGCCTTCAAAACATGGTACGATTATTATGAATTTGTAGTTATGTCATTTGGACTAACCAATGCTCCTACAACTTTCATGGATTTGAAGAACAGAGTGTTAAAGCAGTATTGGGATTTGTTAGTTATCGTCTTTATTGATGATATCCTCATTTACTCTAGGAATGAGGAAGAACATGCGAGTCATTTGAGAGTTGTTCTGCAAACTCTCAAAGATCGCCAGTAATTCGCCAAATTTAATAAGTTCGAGTTTTGGTTACAATCAGTTGCTTTCCTTGGGCATATAGTATCCAGTGAAGGGATCCGAGTGGATTCCCAGAAAATAGAAGCAGTGAAACAATGGCCCATACCTACCTCTCCTGCAGATATCAGAATTTTCTTGGGTCTAGCGAGTTATTACAGAAGGTTCGTGGAAGGATTTTCATCCATAGCCTCACCATTGACTAGGTTGACTCAGAAGATGGTCAAGTTTCAGTGGTCAGATGATAATGAGAAAAGGTTCACAGAATTGAAAACTATGTTGACTACAACTCCTGGTTTTACTCTGCCAGAGGGTTCAGACGGTTATGTGATTTATTGTGATGCATCCAGAGTTGGCCTAGGATGTGTTTTAATGCAGCAAGGTAAGGTTATAGCCTATGTTTCTAGATAGCTTAAGTTTCATGAGAAGAATTATCTTACTCATGACCTCGAGCTTGCAGCAGTGGTTTTTGCACTCAAGATTTGGAGATACTACTTGTATAGTGTTCATGTAGATGTGTTCACAAACCATAAGAGCCTCCAGTATGTGTTCACCCAGAAAGAGTTGAATCTTCGCCAGAGAAGATGGCTTGAGTTCCTCCAGGATTATGACATGAGGGTGCATTACCATCCAGGTAAGGCAAATGTAGTAGCAGTTGCCCTTAGCAGACTATCTATGGGTAGTGTAGCAGATGTCGAGGAAGAAAGAAAGGAGCTAGCAAAGGATGTTCACAGGAAGGCTTGCTCATTTAGAAGTTCGTCTTATGAGAATATCAAATGGTGATGTGACAGTTCAAAATGGATCAGAATCTTCATTGGTAGTATAGGTTAAGGAAAAGCAAGGCAGTGATCTGATATTGCTCGAACTCAAGGGTGCATTCCATCAACAGAGGGTAGAGGTATTCTCCCAAGGGGGTGATGTTGTGCTTTGCTATCAGGGTCGATTATGTGTTCCTAATGTGGGCAAGTTGAGATAGAAGATTCTTGAAAAAGTCCATAACTCCAGGTATTCTATTCATCCAGGCGCCACTAAGATGTACCGTGATCTGCGGGAAGTCTTTTGGTGGCATGGCATGAAGAGGGATATAGCAGACTTTGTGGCTAAGTGCCCTAATTGTCAGCAAGTGAAGGTAGAACATCAAAAACTAGGGGGTATTACTCAACAGGTCAACATTCCTACTTGGAAGTGGGAAGTGATCAACATGGATTTCATTAGAGGGTTACCTCGTACTCGCAGACAACATGACTCCATTTGGGTGATAGTTGACAAAGTGACTAAGTCTTCTCGCTTTTTAGCGGTCAAGACTACAGGTTCAACGGAGGACTTCACCAAGCTTTACATTAATGAGATAGTCAGGTTGCATGGGGTTCCTTTGTCTATCATCTCAAATAGAAGCCCTCAATTTACTCATTATTTCGAGAAGTCATTTCAGAAAGGTCTTGGTACTCAGGTTGATCTTAGCACAATATTTCATCCACAGACGGATGGTCAGGTAGAGCGTACCATTCAGACCTTAGAGGACATGTTGAGAGCTTGTGTGATTGACTTCAAGAGTAATTGGGATGATCACCTTCCTCTTATTGAGTTCGCCTACAATAATAGTTATCGTTCCAGCATTAAGATGGCCTCTTATGAGGCTTTGTATGTGCAAGTAGGTGAAGTAGCCTTGATAGGGGCAGATTCGGTTCTCAATGCTATGGAGAAAGTGCAACTCATTAGAGATAGACTTAAGACAGCCCAGAGTCACCAGAAGTCTTATGCAGATGTAAGGAGAAGGGAACTAGAGTTCCAAGATTGGATCATCCTGAAGGTGTCACCTATGAAGGGGGTGATGAGATTTGGAAATAAAAGGAAGCTCAGTCCCAGATATGTAGGACCTTATCGAATCTTGAAAAAGATTGGTAAAGTGGCTTATGAGTTGGAGTTGCCATCAGATTTAGCAGCAGTGCATCCAGTCTTCCATGTTACACTATTGAAGAAGTGTGTGGGTGATCCAGCATCCGTAGTGCCATTAGAGTGTGTGGCTATGAAAGATATTCTTTCTTATGAGGATGTACCAGTTGAGATTCTTGGTCGTCAAGTTAGAAAGTTGAGAAACAAATAAGTCGCTTCAGTCAAAGTTTTGTGGATGAGTCTGTCCGTAGAGGGAGCTACTTGGGAAGTAGAAACAGCCATGAAGTCCAAGTATCCTCACCTCTTTCCTTCCGATTCCACTCAATCTTGAGGTAATAGTTCCTCTTCAATTTTTGAGTCATTAATGCGTAAAATCAGTCTTTAGTATCAAGTTCCTTAAGTTTGTACTTGCATTTTCAGTGTATTTTCATGTTTTTTGAACTTAGTTCAGTCAAAAATCAGTTTCCAGTGTTAAGTGGTAGGGTTGCAGCTCATCCCCTCCATTTCAGCTAGTTTAGTCTTCATTCGAGGATGAATGATCCCAAGGGCGAGATATTATAAGACCTTGAAATCCAGACCCAGAAAAAAATTACAGAAACTTACCTGAAACCAGTGAACCACGGCAGGGTACACTGGCCGTGACAGGGTCCACGGTCCGTTGACCTGCCCGTGGTCTGGAGTTAAATTCCAGTAGGTCCAGTTGTCAGACCACGGGACCCTTCACGGGCTGTAGTCTTGACAACGGACCGTGGTGGCATCTGTAGTGGCTGAACCAGTTGACCCCAAGCCTAGACCTCAGACCCCCACACCTAAGTGAGGACCACAAGGACCTTCAGGGTCCGTGGTCCTTACGACGGGTCGTGGGGACGTCCGTGAAGTCCAACCAGTAGACCCCCAGATCTGAGCCATTAGACCACCAGCCCAAGTGAGAACCACGGGCACCTTCACGGTCTGTGGTCCTCCTCACGGTCTGTGGTAGGGCTCGTAGATAGGATCTCAGAAATCAGCAACCATTCGCCAAGGTCCACGACCAGACCCAAGGTCCATGGTCCCTTTCACGATCCGTGGAAGTGGTCGTGGTCAGCCCCGTCTGCAGCTTAAGTTAGGGGTCTTTTAGTCTTTTCCTTTTTTGTTGGACCCCTAAACTACGTCGTTTTAACCCTAAACTATGTGGTTTTGATTAGTTTTAACCAAGAAACATAACTAGAACTTACCTAAGACAGATCTTTTATCCACACTTAGAAAATTAGAACGCTAGAGAGAAGAAAGAGGCGACCAAACCCCAGTTCAAGAACGTAGCAAGATTCCATCAATTCCAGCCCCAAAATCAAAAAATTTCTCTATGGAATTCGTCACCACATATGTGGATTTCACTAGTCGGTTCCTTTCACCCATTAGGTCCCTAGATTTCAGTCAGATTCTTGATTTCCTATTATCAACTAGACCTAGGATTTTTAGAACTTCAGCAGATTATCATGAATTAGTTAGTTACAGGTTCCAAATCAGATTATCATGTTATTACTTCGTTTCCTACATGAATTCCAGAACCCTAGTTATGTATTTCTTTAGTTCCTAAATTACATATCCTAGGTCAGATATTTTAAGTATTTTAGATATACAGGCCTCAGTCTTGAATGTGTCATTATCAATATATTAATGTGCATTCTCAGTTTGCATGTCAGTTTTGAGCTATCTAGTATATTACAGAAATTTCAGTCATAACGTGTTAGTCATTTAATCTATTGGGAGTAGCATAATACCGAGTTGGACTAGAGTGAGTCACCTATATAGTCCTAGAACTACGAGTCACATAGGTTGTAAGTCCCCTCTGTTGGCATCATTTTAGTGATCACGCCGACATGGCTCAACAACTTTGACCGGGTGTATTGGGTCCTCTCGATGGGGCGTATACATCGGACTCCACATTTAGCTCATGTGGTTTTATTATCGGTTATTAGTAGCTCCCACAGTTCAGTCAGACTTCATTTCATTAACCGCATTTCAGTACACTCAGTATTCAGTCTCAGCATGTTATAAATTTGGTCATTGCATTCAGTTAGCCCAGTATTCAGTATCTATATCATGTTCAGATTATACTTTTGCTTTATTGCTTCTTCAGTTATATGTTTATTTCAGCTTACTCTATCCTGCATTCTCAGTACCTTTCAAGTACTAACGCATACTCTGCGCTACATCTTCTTGTGATGTAGGTTCAGGTTATTAGCATTCAGATCACGCTTAGATCGGTTCCCGATCTCTAGTTCAGGAGCATCAGTGGTGAGTCCTCATTCTTCGAGGACAATAGTCATGTTATCTTTCAGTTTTAATTCTTTTAGTTTCAATTTTTCTAGACTTAGCTGGGGCATGACCCAGTACTTCTAGTCAGTTAGAGGCTATTTTCAGACATAGTTAGATTCAGCTTAGTATTTGAGTTTGAAATTTCTTTTGTATCAAACTCTCCGATTTGACATATTCAATTTTAGTATATGGGTATTCCCCATCATTTTAGATTTACTTATGATTATCTTCCGCATCGGTTATTATTATTCTTAGTATGCTCATGTCATGCCAACAGGATTATCTTGGGGTCACTTGTGATCCTTGGCCTCGTGTCCGCGTCTTGGGGGTAGCTCGGAGTGTGACAAATTGCAAGGTGCATCAGTATTCTCCAAGATTGATCTAAGGTCTGGCTACCATCAGTTGAAAATTAGGCGTGAGGATGTGCCCAAGACGGCGTTTAGAACCCGTTATGGGCACAATGAGTTTTTAGTTATGTCTTTTGGCTTGACTAATGCGCCTGTAGTTTTTATAAGTTTAATGCATGGGGTGTTCAAGCCATTTCTTGACTCGTTTGTGATAGTCTTTATTGATGATATTTTGATCTATTCGAAAAGTGAAGAAGAGCATGCTGACCATCTTTGGATTGTTCTAGGTGTTCTTGGGAAACAAAGGTTGTATGATAAATTCTCTAAGTGTGAATTTTGGTTGACTTCTATTGCATTTTTGGGGTATGTAGTTTCGAAAGACGAGGTAATGGTAGATACCCAAAAGATTGAGGCGGTTAAGATTGGGTTCGACTAAGCTATGTGACTGAAGTTAGGAGTTTTGTCGGGCTTGCTAGCTACTATCGTTGATTTGTGAAAAACTTTGCTTATATTTCCACTCACTTGACTAATTTGACCAAAAAGGAGATCCCATTTGAATGGACTGAAAAATGCTAGGAGAGCTTCCAAAAGCTCAAGACACTTTTGACCACCACACCTATTCTAGCATTACCAGTGGAAGGTAAAGATTTTATTGTTTATTGTGATGCTTCACATTCTGGTTTGGGTGTTCTGTTGATACAGGATAAGAATGTTATAGCTTATGTCTCACGTCAATTGAAGGTGCATGAGAGGAATTATTCAACACATGATTTAGAGTTTGCAGCGATAGTATTTGCTCTTAAGATCTGGCGACATTACCTCTATGGTGTCAAGTGTGAGGTATTTACTAACCATCGTAGTTTGCAGCATGTGTTTACTCAAAAGGATCTGAATTTGAGACAACGAAGGTGGATGGAGTTACTTAAAGATTATGATGTCACCATTCAATACCATCCGGGTAAGGCTAATGTGGTGGAAGACACTTTGAGTCGAAAAGTGGTGAGTATGGTAGTTTTGCTTGCTTAAGTGTAACCAAGCGACCTTTGGCTAAGGAAATTCAGACCTTAGAGGCTTAGTTCATGCAATTGGGCATCTCAAAAAGAGGTTAGGGCCACATTCACTGAAGAGATCAAGGCCAAGCAATTTGAGGATGATAATTTGAATGAACTTAAGAAGAAGACTGTGATTGGTAAGTCACAAGAGACCACTCTTGATGCGGAAGGTCTGCTCAATTTTAAAGGGAGAATCGGTGTACCTAGAGTAGATGACTTGATTCAGAAATTGTTGGCAGAATCTCATGGTTCGCGATATTCTATTCATCCGGGTGTGACCAAGTTGTATCGAGATTTGAAGCGAATTTATTGGTGGTTGGGCATGAAGAAGGATATAGTGGAGTTTGTGGCTAAGTGTCAAAATTGTCAACAGGTGAAATATGAACACCAAAGGCATGCAGGTTTGCTTCAAAGAATGTCAATTCCAGAATGGAAGTGGGAAAGGATAGCCATGGATTTTATGGTTGGTCTTCCCAAGACTTTGGGGAAGTTTGATTCTATTTGGGTAGTAGTTGATAGATTGACTAAGTTATCCCATTTTATTCCGGTAAGAATAGATTATAATGCTGAACAATTGGCTAAAGTTTATGTGAAAGAGATAGTGAGGTTGCATGGGGTGCCCCTCTCTATCATCTCAGACCGTGGTACCCAATTCACATCCAAGTTTTGGAGGAAATTACATGATGATTTGGGCACACAACTCACTTTTAGTATAGCCTTCCATCCACAGACGGACGGGCAGTCACAGAGAACTATTCAAGTGTTAGAAGACATGTTGAGGGCATGTGTGATTGATTTTGGAGGGTATTGGGATAAGTTCTTAGCTTTGTGTGAATTCTCTTATAATAATAGTTATCACTTTAGCATTGATATTGCACTATTTGAGGCACTCTATGGGAGGGGATGTAGATATCACGACCCAAAAATAGACGTGATGGCACTCGTCTTATCCTACCAAGATAAGTCGGCCTAAAACTAAACCATTACAATAAAATGCGGAAATTTTATAATAATCTCAAAAATACCCCCAAAATCTGGTTGTCACATGTACAATCCTCTAAAGTATTACAATTGATTCAAAAGAAAAACACAAGTGTCAAATAACATTGTTTCTAGAATAGAACAAGATCATAAATAGGAGTAAGAAGGTCCACTAAAATGACAAGCAGTTACCTCACAAACCTCCATAAGAAACCTCACACAAGGAGAAGAGAAAATATCACAAAGGACCAGGCTAGTACCCTACAAAAATGTAGAAGCAAGGGGTGAGAACCAAACAACACGGTACTTAGCAAGTAAACTTCTAAATACAAGCTAAGAGGATAGAATACGGGTACTCCTTACACACCAACTGAACCTCCACAACTACACCCTACATAAAACTAGCCCACCCTAACAGTTCACTGTTTACATAGCACCCAGCTCAACAACAATCACTTTAACAAATTCCATATCCTCAACAACAAACTCAATATTCATCAATCACAACTTCCACAAAAAGGCACTCACATTATCAGAAACACACAAGATCAAGTTCATCAATTATTAAAATTTGCAATGTGAAGTATAGTGATGCACGTCTGACCTAACGATACACACTCGATGTCTCTCAGTATGGGCCCATGGGGGACATATATGTCCATGCATCAATTGTGGCGTGCGATACGACCCTCAATAATAGTAACCATCGCGACATGTGATACGTCCATCGAAATAGTATTCGTCGCGGCGCGCGATACGTCCCTCGAAATGGTACATCCTCTTTAATATCTTATTCTTTCTCAATTCACATAACATTTGTCACAACCATGTCTCAGAACAATGCAAATGACATATTCACACAAATAATAAGGAGATGACCATTTTCATAACATTGCACAATTCACAACAACACAATCATGATACAACATCAACAATGATTCAACAAGCGTTTCAAACCATTCTCAACACAACACACACAAACAATTAATCACATTGCCTTTTATTACCCCTTTTTCAACATTAGAATTAATCAATGTGGACAAGTCAACCCATCACCAAGTCTCATTACCCTCAAACACATATTACAATGAAATACACGAATTGCATACACTTAACAAGGGTTTAGAAATCCACTTGCCTCAAATAATCGAACAATCACTCCAAGACTTGAGCCTTACCCTTTCGTTGTACTTTCAACTAAAAGTAATCTATTCACATTAATAATCACAATAAGATTTCGAAACTAACAACACCCACATTACTATAGGTCTAACCTAGACCCAAAAACTCACTCAATTTATAATCAAGTTCTTAAATCTTGATGCCAATTAACATGCCAACTCTTTCAATTTTCTCAAATTTAAAGTCTAGGGTTAAGTCATAATTTCTCCAAAAACTACAACCCTATAGTTTTCATATAATATAATACACTCAATATTTAATTACCTATTTCAATATAGAAAAACTTAAACTATAAAATTAATGTCAAGTTAATCACGAAAATCAGTAGAAACCACAAAGGGATACGCAGCAATCTGCCTATCGCAGATTATCCCTAAAAACACAATCTTAAGATGGCTAATCATCACCTTTATTGATTATACAATCATTGACCATTCTTGCCAATTGAAAGTCATCACCCAAGTTATATGCCATCAACTAACACGTAATTGGCCCAAGCAATTCAACCTCTCACCAAAGTATCAAATTAAAATTATATTGAATTTATAACTCTAACACTAACCTGACACGCAGATTGAGAATTGTCACTTCAAATTTAAGAATAGTGTTGTTGTGATTTCGTGCCCATCGTTCTTCCGTCTGTGAATTTTGTTTAACCGCAATCGGCTTGTGTTACCAAAAAAAAACTTTCTTTAACTTATTCCAATAAATGGGTCAAGTGGTATATGGTATAAAATTTTATGGACTTGGCCCATTAACCACCAACTGAAATAATTATTTAATATAACTCACTAATTTAATACTTGTAGTTAAAATAATAATTCAAAATTCCCATTTAAAATTTACAGAAATGGTATTTTATGAAAGAGAGAGGACTAGTTCTCAAAATGACCGCAGTTCAAGAACGCAACAAGATTCCATCAATTCTAGCCCTGAAATGGAAATATTTCTCTGTGGAATTCATCACCAGGTATGTGGGACTTCACTAGTGGGTTTGTTTCACCCATTAGGTCCCTAGATTTCAGTCAGATACTTGATTCCCTATTATCAACTAAACCTAGGGTTTCTAGAACTTCAGCAGATTATCATGAATTAGTTAGTTACATGTTCCAAATCAGATTATCACATTATTACTTTGTTTCTTGCATGAATTCCAGAACCCTAGTTATGTATTTCTTTAGTTCCTAAATTACACGTGCTAGGTCAGATATTTTTAGTATTTCTGATATACAGGCCTCAGTCTTGAATGTGTCATTATCAGTATATTAATGTCCATTCTCAGTTTGCATTTCAATTTTAAACTATCTAGTACATTACAAAAATTCCAGTCATAATGTGTTAGTCAATTAATCTATTGGGAGTAGCATAATACTAATTTAGACTAGTGCCAGTCACCCATATATTCCCAGAACTACGAGCCATGTAGGTTGTAAGTGCCCTCAGTGGGCATCATTTTAGTGATCACGCCAGCATGCCTCTACACCTTTGGCCGAGTGTATTGGGTCCTCTTGATGGGGCTATACATCGGACTCCACATTTAGGTCATGTGGTTTTATTATCGGTTATTAGTAGCTCCCACAGTTCAGTCAGACTACATTGCATTGACCACATTTCAGTACGCTCAGTATTCAGTCTCAACATGTTATAAATTTGGTCATTGTATTCATCCAAGTATTCAGTAGCTATATCATGTTTAGATTATACTCTAGTTTTATTGCTTGTTCAGTTATATGTTTATTTCAGCTTACTCTATCTTGTATGCTCAGTACTTTTCAAGTACTAACGCATACTCTGCGCTACATCTTCTTGTGATGTAGGTTCAGGTTTTCAGCATTCAGATCACGCTTAGATCGGTTCCCGATCTCCAGTTTCGGAGCATCAATGATGAGTCCTCATTCTTCGAGGACAATAGTCATGTTATCTTTCAATTTTCATTTTTTTAGTTTCAATTTTGCTTGACTTAGTTGGGGGATGTCCCAGCACTTCTTGTCAGTTAGAGGTTATTTTCAGACATAGTTAGTATCAGCTTAGTATTTGAGTTTGATATTTCTCTTGTATTAAACTCTCCGATTTGATATATTCAGTTTTAGTATATGTGTATTCCCCATCATTTCAGATATACTTATAATTAGCTTCTACATTAGTTATATTATTCTTAGTGCTCATGTCATGCCAGCAGGTTTAGCTTGGGGTCACTTGTGATACTAGGTCCTGTGTCCGCGTCTCATGAATAGATCGGTGCGTGACAAACTTGGTATCAGAGAACTAGGTTTAAGTGTCCTAGGATGTCTGAAAAGCCGCACTAGGTAGAGTCATTTTAATGGGTGTGCAGTGAGCACCACATCTAATGAGAGGGAGGCTACAAGGTGTTTTAGGAAAAATCTTCATTTTCTTGTTACTCTTATCGTGCGTAAGGTATGATCTAATTCAATTCTAACTCGACATTCTACGTTTCAGTGATCATTCCTTCTCGTAGAGCTAACGCTAGAAATGTGAATGCCAGGAACGTAAACGCAACTCCTCCAGTCCCAGATTAAGAAGTTTCGAATGCAGAGTTCTGGAACGCCATTCAAATGTTGGCTTAGACTGTGGCCAACCAGAAGAATCAACGGGCTCCAGTTTCGGCAAATGCTAATGATGGGTCAGCTACAGCTAGAGTGCGAGATTTGTTTGGATGAATACGCCAGAGTTCTTTAGATCACATATTGGTGAGGATCCCCAAAACTTCATTAATGAGGTCAAGAAGATCTTTGAAATGATGCAGGTAACTGGGAATGATCGGGTTGAGTTAGCATCTTACCAACTTAAGGATGTAGCTCATATCTGGTATACTCAGTGGAAAGAGAACAGGGGTACAGATGCAACTCCAATCACTTGGGATTGCTTTAGTGAGACCTTTCTGGATAGGATTTTCCCAAAAGAGCTAAGGGAGGCAAAAGCTCAAGAATTTATGAACTTAAGACAAGGCAGCATGACAGTCCAAGAGTATGGGCTCAAGTTTACCCAACTCTCCAGGTATGCTCCTCACATGTTTGTTGATTCCAGGGATCAGATGAATAAGTTTATATATGGAGTGTCAGACTTGGTAAAGATAGAGTGTAGAAATGCTATGTTGCGGGAAAATATGAGCATCTCTAGGCTCATTACTCATGCTCAGCAGGTTGAGGGTAATAATCTTAGGGAACAGGCTAAGGAGAACAAGAAAGATAGGACTGGAAACTACGAGTATTCTCAACAGAAGTCGGGTGGTGGAAATCGCTCGCAGGGTCAGCAGAAATTTTTAACTCCAGCACCTTCATTAGCTAGTATTCCGTCCTCCCAGTTCAGACAAGATCAGAAAGGTAGGGCATCAGGATCTAAGTCTAAGGGCAGTGTTACAGGTACCAAAACCTACCCAACATGTCCTAAGTGTAGAAAGAACCATCCGGGCGAGTGCCTTGCAGGAAAGGAAGGATGCTTTGGGTGTGGTCAGTCTGGTCACAGGTTGAGGGATTGTCCTTTTAAACAGAGTCAAGGAGGCAATGGTAGAGCTCAGTCCACAACTTCAACAGCACCAGCAAGTTGCCCAACTCAGCAGGGTAACTCATCTGGTACCAGTGGCGGGCAGCGCCAAAACAAGCTATATACTCTTCACGCTCGCCAGGATCAGGAAGATTTTCCTGATGTAGTCACTAGAATGATACAAGTCTTTGATCTCGATGTTTATGCTTTGTTAGATTCAGGGGCTACTCTTTCCTTTGTAACTCCTTAAATAGCAGTTAAGTTTGATGTTAGTCCAGAAACTCTCTCAGAACCCTTCTCAGTCTCTACTCCCATAGGTGACCTAGTTATAGCTAGACGGGTATACAGAAATTGCCTGGTCATAGTCCCTCAGAAAATTATTCACTTGATGTATCTAAGCACTTCTTCCAATACTAAGCGTATACGGTCGTTCAATAGTAATATAACCCAACCATGGGTTGGGATCGTTCCCACAGGGATTGGTTTGTAATTGAGAATCAATAGAAAAGCAAAAACATGTTCAAGTTAATTACAGCTATAGACATTAACGAGTAAAATCATGATAAATCAAAGGGTGACACAAGTGTCAATTATCAAATGAGGGCTTGTAAGAAATTATCAACTAAAATGACAACTAAAATGAAAATGCAAATATGCACACGAGCTTCTTGGGATGTGATAGGAATATGGGCTAAAATACACAACCGAGCAAATGTTATTGATAATAACTCACTGCAAATTGTAACTAGGCTAGAATTTAGTGGGGGTAAATTTTCTCTCGAACAATTTACCCTGAATCAAATCGGTTTCTCTCGATCAATGATAAGGGGCAATGAAGCACAACCTTCGCCATAGTCCATTCACTCTCTCGAGCCAAATGTGTTGGAGAGGGTTTAGGATTCACTCTCTCTAGTTGAACCCACGACAACCGAATAACCACAGACTATTGATTCAGTAGTTTTGGTTTTAAAAACTTTTTTCTCGAGCAAGTCAAAACCACGAAGATAAAATTGTATTTGCAACTACAACCCCATTTAATTCAAAGACAACTACTGAACAAAATCACCTCTAAATAGTAAATAGACAATCAATTAGCAATACCCAGCAGTAAATTCAACCCATATTCACAAAATCACATTGGGGTTTTAGCTAGATATAATTGAGAGATAGAAATCGATACCGAAAAGTGTTTCCATCAAATAGGTATGATAAATATTATCTTTATAATGATGAAGAATCTTCAATACCCACTTCCAATTGCTTAGAAAATGGAAATCTTCAACTCTGCAAAGCTAAGGAAAATTGTCTCCCAAAAACTAAGTTCTAAAACTGAGTTCTAAAAAATATAAAACTTGATAGTAAACTAAAAATTCAAACAGGTATTTATAGCTGTCAAAAATTGTGTTGCAAAGGAGCACTGATGCAGTTAGTCGGGATCGCCGATTCACTCGGCGATCCT
This sequence comes from Solanum stenotomum, assembly GCF_019186545.1. Taxonomy (NCBI): domain Eukaryota; kingdom Viridiplantae; phylum Streptophyta; class Magnoliopsida; order Solanales; family Solanaceae; genus Solanum; species Solanum stenotomum. Next base: position 25,810,529 of record NC_064290.1, on the reverse strand, counting down.
CCATTTGGTCTTGTTCATTGTCTTTCTGCATTGTCCTTCAGCAACTTCAAGTTCTGTAATTTTGGGTGATATGGTACTACCTCGCAGAACCGTTCGATGACTCGCCGACTTCTCCTTTTTATCGCCTATCTGATTTTCTCCTTCAGGGCTTGGCACACTGGAACATTAGGCGAGACCAAGTCCATTCGGCGACTCGCCAAATGGCTCAGGCGATCCTCAGGCCTTTTTTTCTTCGTACTACCACAAACATAAACTCACCATGAAAAACTTGAATTTTGATCTCCACCATGTAACACAGTCCCATTATCTATCAACATTAACTCATACATTGAAGACCTCTATCAATTCACGTATCTTAGCCTATCATTGATCGCCCTTCCATTGACCTTATCATATCCTTCGCTAAAAATCCAACTATACTCATCATCAAACTCAAAACCATAAAAAAAAAACTTATCACCACACTCGAGTCAAACATGTGTAGATTTCTTTCTCAAATCTTATCCAACAACTTTTAACCGATATGAATGACAGGTAAAACTATCGTAATAATCTGGGGAAAGCAGATGGAATCACGTGTTTCTTAATCCAATTACCCACTCTTTCTGAAGATACATCTTTGGCCCTTACAATCAAAGTAAATACCCTTGTTCTCTCCTAAATCTGAAAGCTGAATTATATCTCACTAATTCTTTCCATTTATGACTCTAGCTCCTTTCAATTCTATTCAAACGGTGTTTCAACACATCCTACAACTTTTCATGCAACCACATTACTCATCAAATAGTGGAAAACCACAACATTAGATGCTCGCAATTCATTATTACCATACAAAACTCATTTAACCAACAATCCTTATTATATAATTTCATCTCAATCACAATCCATCATAAACCCATATTACCATCATGCTCAGTTAGCTCTTGTCATCACCACGAGTCAACCTTTTCATCAAAATGACACCTTAAACCCAGTTATACCAATCCAATCCAAAGGACTAACCCACTTTTATACGCACTTTCTTACTAAGATTCTCAATTGTCTTCACATAAGTATACTCTTTAGGACTTCCTTTACCCATAAGCTTGTCATTCAAATATTTATCCACTTTGTTGGAACTTACGATGAAATCACCAGTCCTCGTTTAAAACACTCAGGATACACTTATTAACTTAACGCATTAGTATCGTATCAATGATCCACCACTAAAATCTTCCTTATACACACTACTTAATCCCAAACATCTGCAGTAACAACCTAGTTGGTTTCTCAAATGTGAAGCAACATTGAATCCCATTATACGAGTATGTGATACAACTGATAACTCTTTAAGTAGTTAGTATTCGTACTTGATAATGAACGTATTTGTTTCCAGGTACCATTTGTCCACATCGTGAAAGTCCGTTAGATCTACCACTAGAACACATCATACCTACTAAGAAGATTGTACCCAAATACCCCACACATTTCTATCAATTGAATAACCACAAAACAATATCAAATTCGTAATGTCTCTAGTCCAAGCCATATGCATTCTTTCATAGATCAGATTAGTAGCAAAAGCAACACACCCCATAACTCCAACCAAGTAGGCATCAGTATTGTTGTAGTAATCATATCATGACCCTATTAAATATAAACTCAATCTATAAAATCATAGTAGAGATTCTGACCTCGATTAATACAACATCATTCTCATCATACACTAAACAACCCATACTTATACAACTTTATTAACTGTAATTTCCAAAGTCATACTATTCATTTCCTATCCATCCTTTTAATTATTCCATTTTCAATTACCGAACTAATCAAGATAATACCTATACCACACAAGTACTATTGCATCTATTGGGGTAACTAACCAAAAGAAATAACCACGTTCATAAAATCCACCAAACATTTGTTCAACATCATCATCAAATATCCTCCAAATGCATCATCGAGCCATCACCTAACTCAAACCCTTCAAATTATAACTAAACATTTTGAATCCGACTACAGATCATTTTCATAAGTCTATCACTTTCACCTTAGTACTAGGTCTATGTAACACCCCGACATTTAAAAAAGTCTAAATTAACTAGTATCTTCGTGGAAAGACAAGGAGGGTGAGTAATAAATTAAAAATGATGTGTTATGTGATATTTTAAGTGTTCAAGTGTGGTATCTCATGTTTTGAAGTTAGGTAAGTGACAAAATAAAAGTTGGCGAAAGTTACCGTAAATTCCATTTTAAAGATTTGTTTGAAATTTGAGTCAAATGTCTCGGACATTTTCTCCCAATCTATTTAGATTTATGGTCCCCGCGAGATATTAAATCGAAGGACTACCAGTCTACTTTCCAAAGCATCAAACCGTTCATTCATACGACTTCAGAATAGAGAGATATTCATTTTTTCGTGGGACTGCGCAAGCAGGAACGTGAGGTGGGGCTCTAAGTCGGTGGAATGTTACATATATCGTCTCCTTCGACCTTTTTCACCATTTTAAAGCTAAAAAAATAGAGAAATTAGAGAAACCCATTTCTAGGATCAAGTGAAATATAGATTTTTTCGACTTAAGTCCTTGACGAAAGTTGTTCTACGCGTTGGGCTTATCATCATGGTATAATTTGTTTTATCGATTGCGTAGCATATCACACTTTAGGGTTGGCACCACTAAAATCTTCCTCATACACACTACTTAATCCCAAACATCTGCAGTAACAACCTATTTAGTTTCCCAAATGTGAAGCAACATTGAATCTCATTATACCAGTATGTGATACAACTGATAACTCTTTAAGTAGTTAGTATTCGTACTTGATAATGAACGTATTCGTTTCCATGTACCATTAGTCCACATCGTGAAAGTCCGTTAGATCTACCACTAGAACACATCGTACCTACTAAAAAGATTGTACCCAAATACCCCACACATTTCTATCAATTGAATACCTGCAAAACATTATCAAATTCTTTCTGTCTCTAGCCCAAGCGATATGCATTCTTTCATAGATCAGATTGATAGCAGAAGCAACACACCCCATAACTCCAACCAAGTAGGCATTAGTATTGTTGTAGTAATCATATCATGACCCTATTAAATATAAACTCAATCTATAAAATCATAGTAGAGATTCTGACCTCGATTAATACAACATCATTCTCATCATACACTAAACAACCCATACTTGTACAACTTTATTAACTGTAATTTCCAAAGTCACACTGTTCATTTCCTATCCATCCTTTTAATTATTCCACTTTCAATTACCGAACTAATCAAGATAATGCCTATACCACACAAGTACTATTGCATCTATTGGGGTAACTAACCAAAAGAAATAACCACGTTCATAAAATCCCCCAAACATTTGTTCAACATCATCATCAAATATCCTCCAAACGCATCATCGAGCCATCACCTAACTCAAACCTTTCAAATTATAACTAAACATTTTCAATCCGACTACAGTTCATTTTCATAAGTCTATCACTTTCGCCTTAGTACTAGTTCTACGTAACAGCCTGCCTTTTCAAAAAGTCTAAATTAACTTGTATTTTCGTGAAAAGACAAGGAGGGTGAGTAATAAATTAAAATGATGTGTTATGTTATATTTTAAGTGTTCAAGTGTGGTATCTCAAGTTTTGAAGTTAGGTACGTGACAAAATAAAAGTTGGCGAAAGTTACCGTAAATTCCATTTTAAAGATTTGTTTGAAATTTGAGTCAAATGTCTCGGACGTTTTATCCCAATCTATTTAGATTTATGGTCCCCGCGAGCTATGAAATCGAAGCTCTACGAGTCTAGTTTCCAACGCATAAAACCGTTCATTCATACGACTTCAGAATAGAGAGATATTCGTATTTTCGTGGGACTGCGGAAGCAGGAACGTGAGGTGGGGCCCTAAGTCGGTGGAATGTTACATATATCGTCTCCTTCGACCTTTTTCACCATTTTTCAGCTAAAAAAACAGACAAATTAGAGAAACCCATTTCTACGATCAAGTGAAATATAGATTTTCTCGACTTAAGTCCTTGACAAAAGTTGTTCTACGCGTTGGGCTCATCATCGTGGTATAATTTGTTTTATCGATTGCGTAGCATATCACACTTTAGGGTTGGGACCACTAAAATCTTCCTTATACACACTACTTAATCCCAAACATCTGCACTAACAACCTAGTTGGTTTCCCAAATGTAAAGCAACATTGAATCTCATTATACCAGTATGTGATACAACTGATAACTCTTTAAGTAGTTAGTATTCGTACTTGATAATGAACGTATTCGTTTCCATGTACCATTAGTCCACATCGTGAAAGTCCATTAGATCTACCACTAGAAAACATCATACCTACTAATAAGATTGTACCCAAATACCCCACACATTTCTATCAATTGAATAACCGCAAAACACTATCAAATTCGTTCTATCTCTAGCCCAAGCGATATGCATTCTTTCATAGATCATATTGATAGCAGAAGCAACACACCCCATAACTCCAACCAAGTAGGCATCAGTATTGTTGTAGTAATCATATCATGACCCTATTAAATATAAACTCAATCTATAAAATCATAGTAGAGATTCTGACCTCGATTAATACAACATCATTCTCATCATACACTAAACAACCCATACTTATACAACTTTATTAACTGTAATTTCCAAAGTCACACTATTCATTTCCTATCCATCCTTTTAATTATTCCACTTTCAATTACCGAACTACTCAAGATAATGCCTATACCACACAAGTACTATTCCATCTATTGGGGTAACTAACCAAAAGAAATAACCATGTTCATAGAATCCCCCAAACATTTGTTCAACATCATCATCAAATATCCTCCAAATGCATCATCGAGCCATCACCTAACTCAAACCCTTCAAATTATAACTAAACATTTTGAATCCGACTACAGATCATTTTCATAAGTCTATCACTTTCACCTTAGTACTAGGTCTATGTAACACCCCGACTTTTAAAAAAGTCTAAATTAACACGTATCTTCGTGAAAAGACAAAGAGGGTGAGTAATAAATTAAAAATGATGTGTTATGTGATATTTTAAGTGTTCAAGTGTGGTATCTCAAGTTTTGAAGTTAGGTAAGTGACAAAATAAAAGTTGGCGAAAGTTACCGTAAATTCCTTTTTAAAGATTTGTTTGAAATTTGAGTCAAATGTCTCGAACGTTTTCTCCCAATCTATTAAGATTTATGGTTCCCGCGAGCTATGAAATCGAAGGTCTACGAGTCTAGTTTCCAACGCATCAAACCATTCATTCATACGACTTCAGAATAGAGAAATACTCGCATTTTCGTGGGACTGCGCAAGCAAGCACGTGAGGTGGGGCCCTTAAGTCGGTGGAATGTTACATATATTATCTCCTTCGACCTTTTTCACCATTCTTAAGCCTAAAAAATAGAGAAATTAGAGAAACCCATTTCTAGGATCAAGTGAAATATAGATTTTCTCGACTCAAGTCCTTGACGAAAGTTGTTCTACGCGTTGGTCTCATTATCGTGGTATAATTTGTTTTATCGATTGTGTGGCATATCACACTTTAGGGTTGGCACAGCAAGGGTTTGGATATATTTGGAGGTTTCGAAGCGTATTACGACCTTAAGATCGAAGTAAGACCCTTCTTTCATCGACTCTAGCTTTTATAAGCAGCAAATAGCAATTTGCGACGGAAATACATATATTTTATCATATTGTCATGGTATATTTTATTTTTGTGTGTTGATTATGGTCCTACCTTGTTGTAGTATCGAGGGAGTATTGAGTAAAAGTCATTAGGCCACGTGAATTTAGTGAAAAAGGTATGTTAAGGCTATTCCCTACTTACGACATGTTTCCTTAAAGTTTAGAAGAAATGTATTTGGGTTGTTATCCTTGATATACTTGTAGCCGTGATTGTTGATTGTTGGCTGCTCAAGTTGATATAATCCTCCCTTGTCAGGATTCTTATTTAGTTAGTAGCGTCCCTATGTTGGAAACGACTTAGAGGCTATTTGTATAGGTTTCTTATAACTAAATTGCTCGCTTTTAGCGGTTGGATTGTTATTATTGTCGTTGGGGCTATTGTGGTTAGCTGCAGGAATGTGATCTATGCCTAGAAGGGCTATGTTCTGCCTACAGGGCAATATGGATGCCTAACAGGACTATGAGTTGCCTACAGGGCTATATTGACGCCTAAGAAGGCTACGTGCTTACTACAGGGCCATGTTGTTGCCTAAGAGGGCTATGTGTTGTCTATAAGCTACGTTGATGCCTAAGAGAGCTATGTGCTACCTACGGGGCTATATTAATTCCTAAGAGGGCTATGTGACTGCCTACGGGGCTAGGGGACTACTGATAGGGGTATATAGGCTGATTGGCACCTTCCGGGCTTATGGGGGCCGGAGTAGGTGGTCTTGTGTGCTGTTTGTACCTGCCGAGCTTATGGGGGCTTGGGGAGGTTGTTGTTTTATTATTTTTGATAAGTTTAGATTTAGGAGCAGGTCAGTACACTTATCTTAGCCTTGATTTATTTATTTGATTATTCTAGTATATCAGGATACCTCATCATAGTCTATTGCCTTTCATACTCTATACATTATTTTGTACTGACACCCCATGGCCTTGGGGGCACTGCATTCATGCATGCAGGTCCTGACAGACGACTGAGTAGACCTCCTCAGTAGCAGGATTGACTTTTATCTGGTTGGCTATCCCCTTTCCTCCGGAGCTGCCAGAGTTGGGAGGTATGTTACCTTTTGTTGTATATATATCTTTATCGGTAGGCTGGGGCCCTGTCCCACCAATCTTTACTACTCTTAGAGGCTTGCAGACTAGTGTGTGGGGTTTATAGCTACGTTATGGTCATGCTGGCCTATGTTGTTGGTTTGCGGAAGCTTGTGAGCTGTTTGATGTATTGTATTGATATATACCTGCTTTTAGTTTTGGTATAGATATCATGGTGGCCTCGACGGCCCAATCAGGACTTCTGTGCTAGTTAACTATTTATTATATGATCTCCTGGGAGTAGTTGTTTCTTTTATAGATCAGTTGACAAAGACCTTGCCGACCGATGGCTTAGTTTTAAGCCGAGATATACTTGTTTGATTTCTTGATTGCATGTGGCTGCCATGCGCTAGTAGCAAATGGTTCAGCAGGGTTGGCTCGGGCTTGAGTTTTGGCATTAGGAGCCAGTTGCGCCTCTCGAGTTTGGGGCGTGATAGTCTAACATCAAAGTCATATATGACACACCAACTGCTCACATGAGGAACTACGCACGAGTCATCATTATAAGTGAGAGTGAATGGAGTTAAGCGAAAGAATCAAATCGGACCAAGGATGCACGATAGAAATTCAAAAAGTGAAGATTTTTCTTAAAAGTCACTATAGCCTCTCCAAGATAAGTACAAACGTCTCTGTACCGATCCTCGAAACTCTATTTAGACTCAGCTTGTATACACGTGAGACCTATGAATCTGGGGCTCTAATACCATTTTGTCACGACCCAAAAATGGACTTGATGGCACTCGTCTTATCCCACAAAGACAAGTCAGCCTAAAACTAAACCATTATAATAAAATGCGGAAATTTTATAATAAACTCAAAAATACCCCCAAAATATGGTTGTCACGTGTACAATCCTCTAAAGTATTACAATTGATTCAAAAGAAAACCACAAGTTTCAAATGACATTGTTTCTAGAATAGAACAAGATCATGAATAGGAGTAAGAAGGTCCACTGAAATGACAAGCTGCTACATCACCAACCTCCATAAGAAGCCTCAGACAAGAAGAAGAGAAAATATCACAAAGGTCCGAGATAGTAACCTACAAAAATGTAAAAGCAAGGGGTGAATACCAAACCACACGATACTCAGCAAGTAAACTTCTAAACACAAGCTAAGGGGAGAGAATACGGGTACTCCTTACACACCAGCCGAACCTCCACAACTACAACCTGCATAAAACCAGCCCAACCTAACAATTCACACTTTACATAGCACCCAGCTCAACAACAATCACTTTAACAAATTACATATCCTCAACCAATATTCATCAATCACAACTTCCACAAAAAGGCACTCACAATATCAGCAACACGCAAGATCAAGTTCATCAATGATTAAAATGTGCAATGCGATGAAATGTAATGTCAAGTATAGTGATGCATGTCTGACCTAACAATGCACACCCGCTGTCTCTCATTTCGAGACCCATAGGGGACATATATGTCCATGCATCCATCGCGACGTGCGATACGACCCTTGATAATAGTAACTATCGCGGCGCAGGATACGTCTCTCAAAATATAGTAATTGTCGCGGTGCGCGATACGTCTCTCAATATATAGTATTCATTGTTGCGCGCGATACGTCCCTCAAAATGGTACATTCTCTTTAATTTCTTATTCTTTCTCAATTCACATAACACTTGTCACAACTATGTCTCAGAACAATGCAAATGACATGTTCACACAAATAACGAAGAGATGACCATTTAATAAGATTGCACAATTCACAACAACACAATCATGATACAACATCAACAATGATTCAACAAGCCTTTCAAACCATTCTCAACACATCACACACAAACAATTAATCACATTGCATTTTATTACCCCGTTTTCATCATTAGAATTAATCAATGTGGACAAGTCAACCCATCACTAAGTCTCATTACCCCAAACACATATTACAAGGAAATACAAGAATTTCATACACTTAACAAGGGTTTAGAAATCCACTTGACTCAAATAATCGAACAATCATTCCGGAATTGAACCTTCCTTTTTCGTTGTACTTCCAACTCAAAGTAATGTATTCACACTAATAATCACAATAAGATTTCGGAACTAACAACACCCACATTACTATAGATCTAATCTAGACCCAAAAACTCACTCAATTTATAATCAAGTTCTTAAATCTTGATGCCAATTAACATGCCAACTCATTCAATTTTCTCAAATTTAAAGTCTAGGGTTAAGTCATAAAATCTCCAAAAACTACAACCCTAATAGTTTTCATATAATATAATACACTCAATATTTAATTACCTATCTCAATATAGAAAAACTTAAACTATAAAATTACAGTCAAGTTAATCACGAAAATCAGTAGAAACCACAAAAGGGATACGCAGCAATCTGCCTATCGCAGATTATCCCTAAAAACACAATCTTTAGATGGCTAATCATCACCTTTCTTGATTATACAATCATTTTCCCATCATTATCCAATCATTGACCATTATTGCCAATTGAAAGTCATCACCCAAGTTATATGCCATCAACTAACACGAAATTGACCCAAGCAATTCAACCTCTCACCAAAGTAGCAAATTAACATTATATTGAATTTATAACTCTAACACTAATCTGACATGCAGATTGAGAACCGTCACTTCAAATTTAAGAATAGTGTTTGTCGTGATTTCGTGCCCATCCGTTCTTGCATCTGTGAATTTTGTTTAGCCGCGATCGGCTTGTGTTACCAAAAAAAAAGCTTTCTTTAACTTATTCCAATAAATGGGTTAAGTGGTATATGGTATAAAATTTTATGGACTTGGCCCATTAACCACCAACTCAATTAATTATTTAAAATTACTCACTAATTAAATACTTGTAGTTAAAAGAATAATTCAAAATTCCCATTTAAAATTTACGGAAAGGATCTTTTATAAAAGAGAGAGGACTAGTTCTCAAAATGACCTTACGGGTCATTACAGTAGATCACCCATACTACAAGAAATCGGATTTACTGTGACAACATTTTGTGGCGACTCATTCTATTGCCACTAAATTAGAGGTTTTAGTGGTGACCCATCATAATCGCCACAAAGGATGATAGTTGTAGTGGCAAAAAAAATTGTCGTCAAAGAAAATGATATATTAGTGGCGACTATTTTTGTGTCGCCACTTATATATGAAACTTTATATAATAATATATAGCTGAATCTTTTTTTAGTGGCGACGAAATAAATGTCGCCACAACAGATCATTTGCGGCAACTATGTCACCATGAAAAGTGAAGCTTTTGTGGCAGCATATTAGGTCATTACTAATATTTTCTTTGATACTGTAATATGATTTTATCGTATATTCAAAGTTTTTTTATAATTGTAGAAATTCTTATATATTTGATATTTTTTTAGTGATAAATAAATACATAAATATTTAAGTACATTATTTTACAATATATCAACGGTCATAACTAGTTAACTGTGTACGGACATGTCTGCTCCAAACGTTATAATTTTTATATTTTCTTAATTTTAATTTGTTTTTTTTTCTTTTTATTATGTTATAAATTTAAAATTTTCTCTAAAATTACTATAAATTACAATGATTAACAACTTAAAATATTTATTAGGCACATATAAAATATTGGTTAACTCTCAAAATTTTATCATGATACATAAATTGGGACAGAAAAAGTAACATATATTATTTGAAATGATGTAAACAATACTATAAGTTAAAATAATTACCAACTTAAAATACTTTAAAACATGTAAGAATTTTGGTTAACTATCCAAAATTTTATCATGTCACATAAATTGGGACAAGAAAATAACATATATTATTTAAAATTCCTATGAATTAAAATAATTAACAACTTAAAATACCTTAAAAACATGTAAAAAATTTGTTTGACTCTCCAAATTTTATTAGTGTCACAGAAATTGAAACAAAAGGATTAACATATATTATTTGAAACTTAGGTAGAATTTATACTAAAATACAATAATTAACAACAAATATATGAAGTAGTTTAACAAATCTAACCATTTTAATATTACAGTAAAGCCATTTATTCTACTATATATATATTTATTAGTTAAATATCATTAGGAATATCTTAGGGTAGATTCACAAATCTCATTTTCCCCAAAATCCCGTTCTTCGTTCCAAGGAAACTCTATCTCCTTCATACCTTTCCCCGTGAAGTTCAACTAGCGATTTATCCTCTCTCTTTCCCTACGCCCTAGTAGATCGACTCTATACAAATAGAATTTGAAGAAATGAACATGAATTTTTGCTTGGGTCCTTAAGATTCTGAGAAAATGGACTCAGGTGACGATTATTCGGAAATCGGAATCATGTAATTCAGCTGTTGATGCTGAGCAAACGGGTTCAGGTAATTTTTCTTTACTTCTTTCTACCTTTCATAGTTAGGTTAATTATTTTGACTATTTGTTCCTCTTTCGTGGTGAATATTCTGAAATTTTATAGTTTTATTGATGAGATTTTGGATGCATTTCATGTATTAGTGTTAAGTTTTATATAATGAGTGCTAGAAATTGTTCTCTTATAGATTCACCATATGTTATTCCTATTTACAACGCTCTTAGATACAAGAAAAGGGTTTGTTTGTATAGTACTTGATTTGTTTTGTTTGGTGAGTTGGAACATGAACAAATGAAGCATCAAATGATGTCAGAAAAATGTGGTTTAGATCAAGAGAATCAATGATCTCTGCCTTTGTTGAAGTTTGTGTCTCTTATATTTGCCATTTTTTTTATCGTGGCATCATTTTAGTCAGCTACACCTCGATTAATTCTCTCTATGGACTAGCTTCATGTTATGTCAATTCTCTCCTACATATTTGAAAAAGGCTACAAAAATTTGAGTATGAAGCCATGGACTGATCAAAGTGGCACCTCTGATTGTTGTTTTTCCAGCAAATATTTCTCATTCTCCAAATGTTGTGACATTCAAAGAAAAATATAGTCTCACTAAACAAAAACATGATGAAGATGACATAAAATATTTCTCATTTTAGCTTTTCTTCAAGAGTCGCTCTAGTGTTTCTTCCTCCTTTTTGAGGATTTTTTTTGTTATGGAGAAGAAAAGTAATAGTTGTTAGAGCAAGCTAATGTGAACTCTTATATATTCAATATGAGTATGTAAATATAATAGAATATTGAATATGCGATGAGATTTTTTACCTTTGTAATTGTGAGTATGTATGTGTGCTTTATGTATCTCTGTATTTTCTTAAGGATATAGGATCAGGAATAATCTGTCATAATGATCTCATCATCTGTGTATTAATGTAGAGCTTAAATTCTATGCACTAATAGTTTAAAAGATATCTATACAATTAAATCTCATTTAAAAAGTAATTAACTAAAAGGTGTTTTATCATAGTTTGAGGACGTGGATGTTCGGGAACCACTTCTCAGCCAGAAAATACAACCAATAGGGATTACCGAGGTATCTCTAGAGATAGGATAATCATGTACTTCAAGAGAAGGGCCTCTACAAACAGGACAAGATGTTCCAAGAACAAATGGTTGTTATCATGACTAGAATGCAATAGGTACTTGTTTGCACCTTCTTTAAAAGTCTACTCCTTTTCTTGACAATTCTTCTGTCTTACTATTTGATAAGTATTTTGTGAATTGATCCATATATGTTGTTGAGTTGCTCTTTTAAATCTGATTTTCTTTATGACGCATACGAAGTGTTTGAAAAAAATTCTGAAATAAAGTAAGCATGAAAAAACTATTAGTGTAGTGTTCTTGATCCTCTTTTTCTTTTTTAGAAAAGGGTGTTGTTGTTTTTGTTTTCAACAAATTTTGTATGATTTTGTTACTATATATGATTTTCATCTGTGTGGCATTTGAGAAGGATGGAGGAACAAAACCGGTAAGATTGTTACTTTTCATGTTTAAATCTCTCAAAGTTTTTGGATTTCCAATGACTTTTGAGATTTGTCCCTTTAAAGCATTGAAGGCTAAAACCAAAGTAGCAAGACTGAAAATGTTATGAAGATAAGAAGGTACTAAACTAGTGAAACTATTATTTGTAAGAGAGAATTTAAAGGTGAAAAAAGTCCTAACCACAAGAAGCATCATGAAACCACCAATAGGACAAGTGTAGTATTAGTAGTCATGGCAAAAGAAAAAAACTGCAAACTGACCTGAGAACTTAAAAGAGTTAAAAGTCTTAAAAAGCAACAAATATACTACTTATATATGAATAGCTAGTAAATTGAGCAACCAAGTGATTATATTAAGTTAAGCTAACACACAAACAGAACTACCTAATATGGTTTAAGAATGTTATGTTACAAAAATAGATGTGAGCTAGAGTGGGTGTATGAGAAAAGGCTCAAAATGATCCTTTATCTTTGAACATAGATTTAAAGTGATCCTTCATATATTATATGGAGCACTAATAGTCCTTTAAGTTTGCAATAATGGAGTACATTCAGTAGTGCTCCAAATAGAAACAATAAAATTTCAGTAGCAGCTGATGACATACAAAAGTCAAGCCCATCTGCAGATAGCAGACTTAAATTGAGGAACTGAAGAACTTTGAAAAATTCCTTATGAAGGGACTGCATTCAAGGAATCACCTGAAACATTATATTATCTTTGCTTAGTTTGTTAATGATTCTCAAAATGGAGAATTTTTAAAAGTAGCATTCTGTCGGATACCTCAAACTACCAGGATTGACATAACCATTTATCTATATGAGAAAAAGAAAGTAGCACCTATTTCTTATTGCAAGAACTTGATGTGGCAAAAATAGTAGGAAAAATACCTAGCTAATGAATTAACTATATGAACTCTCACCTTTGGAAATTATATATGAATCTGAAAAGTGAAACAATGACTATCTTTCTTAAAAAGTTTGTATAATTATTTCCAGCTGTATCAAGTAAAAGGTTCTTTATCCCTCTTCCTTTATGTTCACTTGAGATAAATGCTGCAAACTACAAAGCTTCACAACTCATATTCTGGATCTCAACATTGGAGTTCTTATGTGGTCTAAACCTTGAGAATTGAAGAGATGCTAGTTAGCATCTAAAAATACTTGCTTATAGTAGCTCGATCCTTTGAAAACCCTTGAGCATCACAGATAGAACTTGCAAATTACATACCTTTGTTGTTAGAAGCACAATTCATAAGGTGTTATTTTGTCATCTTTTTATTCAATACTTGTCAAAATGACATACTTGTTAGGCTGATTTTTTTCTTAAAATTTCTAGAGGTTGTCTAAACTTGTACAATTTTAGTATTTCAGAAATAAGTGAAATCAAGTTGGCTTAGTCCTGGTAAGGTGCATATCTCAAGATTTTGATGAATAACTTGTAGATTTCTCAGTTTATTTTGGGAAGAAGTTGAGCTTAAAACAATATATTTTGTTTTTAACATGTTTGTAATTTATGATGGTCTTGCTTCTTTACATGATATATACAAATTACCAAGTTGGTAGATGCTTCTTGAACTTGCTATTGCCTACTATTTATTATTTGATGTCTTTTTTGTTTTCTTCATACTTCCACTCTCAATTGCTTGTGCTTTATGTATATTGTATTGTGACCTTCTTCCTCTGACTATAACTTTTGATCCATTTTCATATTTCTTTAAATTTATCTTTAGAAGTGTCTGAACTATTATGTCATTGCTTTTTATAATCTTGATCACTCTATGTCATCCTTTTTTATTATTAGCCTTACATTATGAGATATTAAAATGATTTTATCTTTCTTTTAATAACAGGAACAAGGTTCTTAAATAATGGGGATGCCCAAGGATAAGCCTGAAGGCATGCAATGAAAGTTTTTAGATCAAATGTGTGTATGCATATAATGTCACCTATGTAATATGTAGTATGCAATTGGCTTTCTAGTAATGGACTTGTAATATCCGTCTTGAGGATGCTTTTGCAGTTTGTAAAATACTACTGCTTTTAATAGCTATATATCAATTTTAGAGAATTTTATTGCATGGAAAACTTAGAGTTTGTGATGTGGTTATAAATACCATTTAATGGGGACATATTTTGTAGCGACTATTATTGTAGTGCAACTTGTTCTTTAGTAACAAGGTGAAATTTGCCACAAATGAAATATTAGTTTTTGTGGCGACATATTTCACTACTAAAAGTCATTTTTCAGTAGCGACGTGAAAGTTGTTGTTGATAGTTTATTTGTTTTGTGGCGACAAGAGTTGCTACTAAAAATCCTTTTTCAGCGGCGACAAAAGAATTGCTACTAAAGGCCTTTTCAGTAGCGATTAAAAAGTTGCTGCTGATTTTTATTAGGTGTTCTGTGGCGACTTTATCGCCACTAAATCCTTCCTTTTTGTAGCTACTACGACAAATATGTGGTGTAAGAAATATTTTTTGTGGCATACAATTTGAGGTATTGTGGCAACTGATGTCGCCATAAATGGGCATTTATTGTGTCGACTCTCAGTTATCGTCACAAAAAACTTTTAGCTATGGAAGTACTAGCTACGACTCAATTGTCACTGCTATAGCTTTTTAGGGGAGACTTTTGGGGTACTTGTGGCGACAAATGTCGCCACAATAAGGCACATTTCTTGTGGTATAATTATATATGATGGTTTGAGGCTGGAGAAGTGAAACCATTGGGGGTTGATTTAGTGAAAGATGCTCAAGATAATGTGAGGAGTATTCAATCTAAGCTTCTAGCAGCCCAGAGTAGACAAAAGAAGTATGCAGATCATATGGTAAAAGACATGGCGTTTCAAACTGGTGAGAATGTTCTTCTTAAGGTATCACCCATGAAAGGGGTGATGAGATTTGGCAAGAAGGGCAAGCTAAGCCCGCGATACATTGGTCCCTTTGAGGTTCTTGAATGTGTAGGACCGGTAGCATATAAATTGGTTTTACCTCCTAACCTATCGGGAGTCCATCCGGTATTTCATGTGTCCATGTTGAAGAGATATCATAGTGACGGGGATTACATCATTAAGTGGGACTCAATTGTGTTGACAAAAACCTCCAAAATGAGGAGGAACCGATTGCAATTCTTGATCGTGATGTGCGTAAGCTGATGACCAAGGAGATTAAGTCCGTGAAAGTTCAATGTAATCATCATCCAGTTGAGGAAATTACTTGGGAAATCGAGAGGGACCTGTGAGACAAGTATCCCCAATTGTTCGTCGATTCAGGTACTACATTCCTTCTTTAGCCTATTTTTCCTAAGTTGTCACTCGGAGACGAGTGATGAGTAAATTGGTATCTATTGTAATGACCGGGTTCCGTCGTTATAGAAAAGCCAGCGGGGAAAAATTTTGGGCCGAAAAACTTTTTCGTAGTAACTTGAAATTTCCCAACCTAGTTTAGATTTGGATGAAATCGGAGTCTTTGAAGTGTAGGAAAATCTGGTAACAATCAGGTGACTTATTTATGATTTTGATTATATGAGTGCCTAGATAAGTTGTTAAGGAACCCGTACGACTTTATGAAATTGAATTTGGGTGAGTAGAACTCCCAAAATCGATCTTAGCGTGAACAGTATTTTCTGAGCGTCGTTGGTTAAAGATGTGTTATGAAATGGGGGTCTTGAATTATTAAAATAGCTCATTGTTTCGTGCAAGCCTCTTTGGCGGTGGTTTTGGTTGCCTTGGCGAGGCCGTTGGACCAATATGGCGGGCTAGACGCGACTTGAAGTCGTAAATAAACCCCTAAATGACCTTATTCTGCATATTTTGGTTTTTAGAGCTAAGGAACGAACCCCAAGCAATTCTTGACAGTTTTCCACCATTCTTGAGGCTAAAGGTAAAATTTTAACTCTCTGAATCCATTTTTCGATCCGTAAAATGTAATCTAATGGGTAATTATTGATGGGGGAGGATTTTGATCTAGATTCTATGGTGGAAACAACCCTATTTTGGGTACTTGGGATCATGGGTATGATCTAGGGTTGATGGAATTGTTAGTAATTCGGGTAATTAGTGATTGTTTATTGATTCCCATATTATATTGATTGTTTGTAGACCAAGAACAAGCGGAATGAATCCGGAAAGGGAAAGATCAAGTTTCTTAGGGTTTCGAGGTAGGTGATGGCTGTGATACTATGACTGTGTGATGTATGTTTGTTCTTGCATTGTTATGATACATGTATGTGTGTGAATGTTGCATTGTTGATCACAATTGCTGTAAATGAGATAGATGAATAACTATATGCCATGAATCACTTCTTGATTGCATGATTATTGAGAATGTACTTGTGATTGTGATTGTGGTGTGTTGATTGGATCGGATACCACGTTCCAGTATACTAATTGGGATTGGTTGCCACGTTCCGGCATAACTATGGGATCGGTTGCCACGTTCCGACATATACATTGGATAGGGTACCACATTCCGGTATGCTAAAAGTTTGGGTTTGGGTTCCATGAGAGGACCAATGACTTGTTATAAATGTAAATTGTTGAACTTGTGGATATTGTATATGTTCGGTATATTGCATGTTTGTAATGTTGTATTGACTTGCTTATGTTACACTTAGTGGGATAGCCGTGTGATTCTAACAGTACACTGTGGTTGTGTACTGATACGGCACTTGCTCTTATTTTTGTTGAGTATAGGGCATCTTCAATTCAAGCGGCTATTGACAAACCTCGATTAGAAGATCAGTGATCATCGTTCGAATTCAAGGGTGAGCCAGTTCTTCCAAGCTTCCAGGAGTTCTCCTTTCGTCTATGTCGACATTTCGGACTTAGACTTTTCTAGTTAGTTATTAGTTCATTAGTTTGGGGTTGTATCCCTTCTTGTCTAGACTTATTGAACTTTAGATGTTTTAGTACATTGACTTTCAGGTTAGGTGTATTTTCCGCATTGTTTAGTTGTTAGATCTTTTGGAAGTTTATGGGAACTTCAGTCTTTAGCTATTTAACTTGCTTCCGTAACTTAAATGCTTTAGTTTTTGGTTTAGTTGTTTGGTTGGGTTGTAGAAGTGGTTCTCCCACCGGAGGGTTAGTGGGGGTGCCAATCACGACGGTCTGGATCGTGACAAGCAAGGAGTGCTTACATAGGCATTTGAATAGGATTTAGAGTTTGAATAGGCATAGGTACATACATGCAAAAGGAAAGACATCTGATGCAATTTACATAATGGTTTTGGTAGCATAAGTTTACAGTATTTTAATTAAGAGGTATAACATTGTCTTCCAGGCTAAAAGTTTTGATCCCGAAGTTGTTATCTTCTTTAGAGGATTCTGTAAAATTTCTTTTTTAGAGGATCCATGAGGAAGAGTTTAGGAAGGAAGCTTGAAGAGATGAATATATAACCCTAGTTGTAGTTTGAATAGTCAGTAGTTGATCTGATATACTAGACATTTATTTTCTAGTTTGCTAGTTTCTCTGGTAATAAATTCTTGTTATTTTTTTTTTCAAAAATTGAAAGTAGGAATCTCAAAAAAGAAAGCAAAAGAGACCATGGGTGGACTTACTACTAGATATCAATGGAAATAGATATTGCCAAGGAGTTCGCCAAAAAGAAAATAGATGGAAGAATAATAGTAGAGCCCAAAAGAAAAGAACTCAATTTAATCACTATCAATAATAAATTTATAAGTGCATAAAACCCTTATGTGAGACCTAATTAGTGTTGCATCTTTGCCTCCCATGTGAGCTCTTTCCACTTGTTTGGCAGCGAAATAAAATTTCTAAAAATGATTTCCCATTCATTGGATAGTTTTTCCTATTGAATTGGCTTAGTTGGCCTTCCTTTACCATTTGAGATCTCTATTTCATCTTGCTACTCACATAATTCTTCATTTTTTCAAGACTTTTTCCTCCAGTCTTGCAACAACCTTTCCTAGTTCTAGAGGAATCACAGATGAAAAGAATAGTCAGTTTAAAGTACTACCTAAAATTAAAAAAAATTACATAATATATATAGATATTTACACATATGCACGTAAGGCTCAAGATAAAAACTAAAAGAATTGATAATATAGCTTTATTTTGTTGTATCATAACAGACAACCGAGTTAAGAAATTCAAAAACAAAACAGAGAGAATATAAAAGAGATAATAGCCTCTCTTTTGATCATTCAAATCATTCCTGTTGGTTATAAATTTCACATATTACATAGAATACCGTTAGATTCCAAAGGTGTAGATCAAAACACCAATTCATTCAGATTAAAGTTCAAATTACGCATATGAACAAAATAGGTACCTTCACATATCTAGTTTATATGCAACGATGAAGGGTTAGTAATATAACCAAAAATAAAAAAGTTAGACATCACAAAGTTATGTCAATCTCGTATAATTCAGGAAAAAAATGGAAAATTGCACAGTCAAAGATGAGTAAGTGCTAGATGACTAAATCAAGTGACAACTCGCAACCAAAATTTTCAAAATATAATAGAACACGAAGGATTAATCGAAGTTTAATGAATTTTTTTCTAATCATTGCATATTGTCAGCGATCATCAATTTATCAAGTTGAAATAATCTATAAGCAACAATAATTCAGGAAAAGCCATTAGAAAAGAAAAGCTAAAGTTGAGATTCTCAAAATTTACCTTTTTCTTCTTCTATTATTAAAAAGAGAATCTGAATCTATTGAATCAAGTAAAAGCTTGTCACATACAGATAAATTGTAGATTTTTAATACTGTTATGAAAGTAAGATCCACACCTTCATCATATAGTGTGTTCATGTCGCTTTCTTACTTTTCATAAGAAAAAACAACAATTCTTTTGGTGACAAAATTAAAGATGGAACAAAATAGAGGCCTATCATAGATATCAAATGAGGGGATGCTTAGCAACTTAAGGTGCAAAAGGGAAGGAACGTTTTTTTCAAATCCTACCTTTACTTCGTGAATGTAAAACAAAATATATGCACATGAGGGGAACTCAAAAGAGTTGTTCCTTTTCTAATTTTATATTCCTTTAATGTATTTTATTAGGGACCAAAGTAAATAAACAGGGAACTATATGAAATAATGATTGATTTGTAGAACAGACGAAGAACGTTACCTACAACTTCACATTACTATTCAATTATTGTCACATTTTCTTGCACTCTATGTATCACGACTTAGATATAGAGAACTACTCCAATTCTAGTTTTTTTTTACTGAAGGAGAAAGACAACACTTAATTGCTCGGAACATCTAATTTTTGCATTAGCACAATGCTAATGATACTTGTCTTTGGGGTAGGGGTGGGAATCTCTCAAGGAAGAAAGTGATGCCAAACATAAATTTAGTAATAGGTATGCTCAAGATAATAATTTTCCCTTAATTAATTAATGTTTGTCAAAGAATAGTTCTTGTCTAAGAGAACTACACTTATCTACAGAGAACTTGGAATTTTTTTAAATTTATCAAAATGTAGAGATATCAAATGATAATTGCTAAATACAGACCAAAAGAAAAAATAGAAGAAATAGACATACAACCAAATTTTAAGGAGTAAATATTTTAATGATTAGAATAAGTCAATATAGGTAAACTGAATCATTTCAATTGGCTGAGTGATTTGATAGTTCAAGTTTTTTTTATTGTTACCGAATTGATGGTTAAAACTATGCGTGAGAACTCATACATAAAATATGATAGAGTGAACTTCCTGCCACTAACGATTGAGAGCCCTTGAAATATATTGTAAGTGTAACTGTCATAGTTGTCAATTAGCAGTGTGCCCATAAATTCTAACATAGAAACTGGCTCTTGTAAAAAAAAAATTTGTACTCGATGCATTCAAATATTCTGGCACTAAATGACTTGAAATTAATACCTTTCTTTCCTTATAGTTATATTTTTGGACTGCAATGGAGTTAACAAATCAAATCATTTGATGAAAAAGTATACCTCCATTTGGCGTAGAAATTACTTGTTTTCAAAATATCTTGGTTCATTTTTTGGGCTTTTTTCTTGTCGGTTGGTGGGTTTGTGGAGGTGGTGAATTTGAGCCAGTGATGATTTAATGGAAGATTTGAAAGGGTGAGCATTGGTGTGTGTGCAACCAGCAGATTTAAAAGGCTAAGGCAACGCGTATGTGTGCACAACAAATTCAAAATTATTTACCGATAAGTCATAAGAAAAAAAACAAGGGAGGGTAAAAGAAACAAAAGAAATGGTGGAAAGTATTCCCTCTGTTCACTTCTATTTATCCACTTTGGACTTTGCATGCCCCTTAAAAAGGAACGACAGAAATGAGTTTTTACAATGATACCTAAAACGTTTGATTAACTTAGTTAATACATTTTTCTTGTCTTCACTAGAATAACATAAATTATCCAATCAAAACAATCCTCTAGCCCTCAAAACTCTATCAATGTCAAGACTAAAAGCTCTAATTTCTCAAGCCGTCTGTTGTTACTAACATCTAATACATTTCCCTCACGAACCAAATCAAATACATTATCGTGAAAGAGAAACGAGTGATCTAAACTTAAATATAATGGGACAAGATCCTTGTAGCAATGAATTCATTAAATGGTGAGGTGATATTCAAACGTAGGATAACATTCATATAGTCATATTCCTTTCAACAATTCTAGCTTCAAATTTACCAGATCCCCCACCAATATCAAATTCAATTCTAATTCCTCCACCATTTCCAACATTGCTAACACATCATCAATTAAAAGATTATTCTCCCCCCTACTGTCTTTAACATATCTCCGACTATCATAACCCCACAACTTACTATATAAAAACAACCAACACAATCTCTTATAAGTTTCTTAACTTTCAAGCAAGATAAATTCATGCAACCAATACCACTCTAACCATAAATCTTTTCACTATAATTTTTTGAAGGCGAATTATGAAAAGAAAGTATACCAACCTTTGAAATTGTCTTTGAAAAGCATCTTTTTCTTTGCAAAGACTCGCAGCTAATGAGAATAAGTTTCTTTCCAAGACTCCAACCATCAGGACAAGGTCCATTGATATTGTAATTCATTAATTGACAAAGAAATCCAGATATTTCATAAAAGAATGCCCTATAGAAGCAACCCCTTTAGTGATTTCAGTTCATGAGTATTTACCCAAAGGAATCAAATGAGTCTGCAAGAAAGTTCTCCCTTGAGTTGAAATCTTGAAACTAGAAAATAGAAACTTTCATACCCTAAGATATATTATACAAATATACAATCTCTTACTAGAGACCCTCTTTTTAAAGAGCACACAATCCTTTTCAAAAATAACAATGATGGCTCTTAACATGATAAGATTAACAATTAGACCTCGAAATAAAGGAACCCACAAAAAATTGAACCAAAATATAACCCAATACTTTTAATAATGGATAGATTGACAAGCATATTGCAAAGCATTTTAGATATGAACTCTACAAGAGATAAAAAAAAAAAGAATCATAAATTGCTAACCTTTTCAGTTTGGATTACAAAAACTTACTCCATAGAGAAGATGATGAAGAGAGGAAATTGATTATGTTAAACCCTAAATTTTTGTGAGTTGGGGAGAGATAATTTAGCCCTTTGAGAAAAAGAGGGAAAAAGTCAAGGGAATTTTTCCGGCTGGTTCTGAAATTTTGAGTTTAATTTTCTAAGTAACCCATAAAAATGTGCTAATAAAATCTAAGAAGATGGTGCTACTATTGTCATTTTCACATCTTTGCACTATATTTTTCATTTATTCCTTTTTTTACCATTTAAAATCTTGAGAGATAGAATTAGCTTAATAATAAAAATATAAATAATTGAGATGATATATAATATATTATACTAAACAATAATTGTTAAATATCTTTTATTAGATAAAAATGTAAAAATATGTAAAATTGATAATATTATTTATTTAAATTCAAAACTCCTAATATTATGAAAATATAAGACAGTCAAGTGCATTTATATTGTAAAAAACAATTACTTTTCCTATCATATTTCTACATAACTGAATTTGTAGGTCATACACGCGATATTACTAAATCCTCATTTATTTGCACTTAATAGATATCTTAATTTTAAATTATTCATATTTTAATCACTAAATGTGTTGGATTTTTATGTTACAATAACTTTGTGGATCCGAACAGGTCTGGATAAATAATGTTTGTTATAAAGTCCTACAGTCCAAGTTCTTGCATGGACTACCTTATTTTGACGGTCTTTAATTTTTATTCCGCAAATTGATGATCTTTAATTTTTGTCCCTACTGCTTATTTAATGACAATTTATTGTCCAAAGAATCCTTAACTGTGACTTAATTTTGTTTGAAAAATATTTTTAGATAATGTTTACAATTGTTATCCTCAACCAAACCATTGTTGCCCATCACTGCAACCACTTTTCATCACCACTAGCCACTATTTACAAGCAATGCTATCAAACATCATTACCATAACAAACATAGATCACTACCGACAATCACCACCATCAATTATCATTATATATTTTCTATAATGACCCAGAAGGTCATTTTGGAAAAAAATTTAAAATTACCACTTTACCCCTCCCAATATTGACCCCGAATCATTTCTAAACTTTGAGTAAAAAGTTGTGAATTATGTAAGTTTTTGGTTTCGAAAGGAAATTTGTTAAAAAAGTAGTTTTTGGTGTCTTTTTGAGTTTTGAGTGTTGGAATCGAATTCTGTCAATTTCATGAGTTCTGGAGTGTGGAATTTGGTCTAATGGAACTGTCAGTTTTAGATTTGGAGTCTTTTTGAGGATTTGAGCTCCTAAGTTGGGACTTTGTGAAATTTTAGCATTTCACTTTAGTTAAAATTTGGGGTTCAAATGCTCAGATTAGAATTCTAAGAGTTTCATGGATTCCTGGAATGATTTTATGCCTCGGTGAGGTCTTGGTTGAATTTTCAAAGGTCTCAAGCTTGATTTAGCCTTTTTATGCGTTATGTTCATTTCTTGAGACTTTCATAATTTTCAGGTCAAGGACACCTCGGATTCATATTTCAATGGTTCTGTTAAGTCTGAAACACCGAGTTTAGTGAAATTGCATATATGGTTTGTTTGTACGGGATTCCGAACAAATTTGAGGTTATTTTGATGTTTTGAGTGTTGGCTGATTTTTCTGGTGCCTGGGATTTGTAGTACCTGGCGTTCGCGAAGGGTTAGTCACTTTCATGACCTTCACAAAAGTGAAGGGTTGATCGTAAAAGCAAAGGGCCAGGTGGCCTGACCATAGCGATTGCAAAAGGAAGTTCACTTTCGCGACCATCGTGAAAGTGAAACCCTGTCACGACCCAGGGGTACCCCTAGAAGTAACATGGCATATAGGACTCCTAAAGACCCCATACAAGCCACTTAGCATTCATAACATGAGAAATAGAATAATAGAAATAAGACAATAGTCCAAGTCCAATAGTTTTATAAAAGAAAAACAGAAGTCTAAAACACTTGTCTCATTAGCCATCTAGTACAATAGAATGAAATTGGGCCTAGCCCATACATCATGTCAAAAACTGAAATACAAGAAGTAAACTGAAACAATGAAAATGCGTCCTTGAAGCATGATGACTCACCAAAGCTTGGGAACCTCGTAATCAACCACTAGCCACGAAACTGAGAAACCTAATTGTCGGACCTTACATTTGGGGAAAAGTAGGTAAAAGTATGTGTTAGTACAAAACAATGTACCAAGTATGATAGCTATGCATAAAACATTTATATCATGCTAGAGGGAGGGATTTCTTGCCCTCTCTTCCTTTAGCCGTAAGCATCGGGAAATCCCTCATTTTATGACCACTCTTACCACAACTAAAGCAACCATCCTTGCCGGCTAGGCACTTACCCTTGTGCTTCTTTCCACACCTAGTACAAGTAGACATGGGCAATGAAGATCCACTACCATTACCTCCTTGAGGCTTAGAGTTAGACACCCTCTATTTGTTGAACTTAGGAGGAGCATTGGAGGAACCTTGACCGAAAAACCTTTGTGAAAATTTGGGATGACCATGTCCATCGGACCTTGCATGAGAGAAATTACCATCAACAGTTTTATCCCTCTTTGTATCCCTAGACTTTTCCTTAAGTTTCTCCTTTTCAATCTGTTGTGCATGAACCATGAGACGAGAGACGTCTATGTCATTAATGAGCATAACGTTCGGCACTCTTTAACCACCATTTCAAACACACCCCAAACGAACTTACTCATCCTTGCTCTTGAATCGGCAACCGTTGTTGGAGCATATTTAGAAAATTGTGTGAACTTTAGAGCATATCCCCTCACACTCACACTCATACTCACACTCCCTTGTCGAAGGTTAATGAACTCAAACACCTTGGCTTCCCTCATCTCAAGGGGAAAAACCTATCAAGGAAAGTGACTTTAAACTTCTCCCAATCAGGAGGACCTGCATCTTCTCGTCTCCCTTCTTTCCATTGGTTATACCAAATTTGAGCTACACCCTTAATTTGATAAGCGGCCAACTCCACCTTTTCCACCAACGTCACTCCCATGATCATCAAGACCTTGTAGACCTCATCAATGAACTCTTGAGGATCTTCCTCAACCTTAGAACCATGAAACTCCAGATGATTCATTCTAGTGAAGTCTCTTACTTTAGATGCCGACGTACCCACATTTGGGTTCACAGGAACCGCAACCTCCTTATTTGCTTGGGCCATCACGGCTTGAGCCAACACTTGAAAAACAACCCTAAACTCTGCACTAGTAACTTGCTCGGCCAAAGGATCGACTAGAACTGGAGGAGCTTAGGGAGGAGCTTCTTGTTACACATTATCCCTCACATTTCTTCTAGCATAAGTGTCACGCCCCGAGCCTGCACCTCAGACGTGGCTGGCACTCGAGAACCATTGATGGCCCCAAGAGAACCCTTAACCTGGCTTACTTACTCAGCGAAAGACTTAAAAACATAAATACAAGGATTCAATGCATCTCTACTTAACTGTTAAATAAAATAACTTAGAATGTTTAAAAGTCAACATTCAACTTGGCCAAAATGGCTACTCAAGTCTTAACATATGAAATGATAATGTAAAGACAACTAAACTACTAATTTTCTATGAAGCCTCTAAAACAAAGAGGGATGTCGGGACAAGACCCCTGAACATCCTAACAATGAAATATTGAACGCAAAGCAAAAGGAGTCCTCTGGAATGCAAGGAGGCTCACCAACTGACTCTGAGTGCTCAACTGGATCAACGAGGCACTAGGTGATAATCCTGGTTACCTGTGTCTACATCATAAGAAGATGCAGGCCAACTGGCATCAGTACATTGATTGTACGAGTATGCGAGTTGGAATGTTAAACACAACATATGCTCGAAAAGAATCAGAAAGGAACACTTACCTTGGCTTCACTCAACTCCTGAATAATTTAACTCAATATAAAGCAATAAAGCATATGCAATATATAGAAAGCTTTTAAAATAGTGGAAAACAACTTAGTTCGTTAAAGAAAATGCAATAACAAACTCAACTTTACTCATATAATAAAGTAATATAGTTTTTGTGGGAGATTCTCTAACCGACAACCACCACTATGCGCCTAAGTGGTGATACAACGTCTTGCCCACGCTGCCAGAACTGTCCTATACTTTGCCGTCATATATAACGCCTTAACTAAGTGGATCCACTAGTCTATGCTAAAAATCAACTTAAGGAGTCATCTAAAAAGTATGATCCTTTACTGCCCATGATGGCTACATGGTTTATGGAGACTTGAGTTAATATGAACTCGCATCCACATATCGGTGCTCAATACTACTCCCAAAATATACTTAGCTCCTATGTTCTTAAAAACAAACTTCTTTCTTTGGTTTGAGATAATTACTCAAAACTTAGCTTAAAAGCTCTTTTGGAATCGATGTTCCCTTTCTTGCTCAAATGTGAAAACATTTCTTAACTTTTGGGAATACTTAGTTCTCATATAAACTTTTTGAGAAATGAACTCAACTCTTTATTCTTTGCTTAACTTAAAACTTAAGTCTTAAAACAAAGTTAAAATGTTTGTGAAAAACTTTTGAAAACTTTATAAACTTCTCTTGACTTGCATCTTAACTACTTGACTCTTAGCTTTCCTTGAATTGAATTATGGATTCAAGGTTCATTATATCATGTTTATGAATGATTTCATGATGTTTAGATGTACCTAAGAGTGTTGGAATCAACTAGAAAACATAGGTACATTGCTAAGGAACTAGTACGAAAAGTTGGGGGAGGAAAGGGAAGAACTGGCGTCCCTGGCGCTCTGAGAAGCGTGGGGTGCCAGAGGGTAACATTCAGAGATGGACCTTGGGTGTGCTGGCTGGCGCGGAACCCCAAGGGTGAAACTTCAGAGAACCTTTTGGGGCGCGCTAGCTGGCGCGGCTCCCCACCCATTTCCCCAGGTGCATAACGATTTTTCTTGCTCGTTTTTCAACTCTAAACCCTATAAACTCCAATGGTTCTTTTCCCAAACATTTAGAATCGACTAAACCATCAGAATACATCAGAGTCTACTCAAAATCACAACTAAAATCATGAATCAAACTCAAGAAACTTCAACAACAAGAACTCACAAGATTTCAATCGAATTATTTTCAAGAACTCATAGGATTTACTTTCAAAACTATATAACTTGGTTGAATTGAATCATGATTGGCGTGTGGGTGAACTAACCCAATGCTATGTGATCTCACATACCTCGTAGGGATCACCCCTTTATGAAATCCACACGCAAATCTCCAAGAAATCGACGAATTTTGAACTTTCTTATCCTTTCTCGTCTTTTCTCTTTTCTTGCGTTCTTTCTCCAAAAACCCTAACTCTAATTTCAAAAGTGTAAACTGACCAATTTCAGTTTAGACCCTTAGAAATATTACCTAAAACAAATTAATTAAGTTGGGTATGGAAAAGACCAAACTACCCTTCCAAATCCGGATTGGACTTTCCTTAACCAAACAACCCAACTTCCAAAGGACATATCTCACTCATACAAACTCGGAATCACACATACTCGGCGGCGTTGGAAATATAATTCAACGATCTTTCCTACGGTATCTGGAAACACACCTAAATGATCCTGAGTTAGGAGTTATGGTCATTTGAAATTGACAAAAACTCATTCTTAAATTAACTTGAACAAATTTCCAGATTTTCATTATTTCAAAAAAAAAAATCACTATTTCCAATTCTTAACTTCTTCCTAGTTATTTCAATTTGGTTTAAGCTCAATTAGTCTAGTAAATTGGTATTTTTAAGGCTGACAATAGTTCAGAATCAAGTTTAGGATTGTTTTCAATACTCCTCTCATTTTAAAGAAAAAAGAAGTACTAACTGATGGAAGTCACATTTGACAGTCATATTGGCATATAGGAGGACCAAGAAATTTTACTATGTCTACTATGTGTTGAGGACACTCACTGGCATGATATGTGATGGTGGTATTCAGTGTGTGGCCCTTGCTTTTGTGGTAATTATTGTTCTCCAATACATTCTCTTTTTACATCACTTTGCCTCATAATCTATTTACACCCTATATTCTTATACTTTATCCACATAAACAATATATAGTACTAAAAATAAATGCAATTATTAATAACATTTTGTTCAACCTCTGTGTTTTCAGGCAGACCATATGTCACAGGCAAAGCGTGCCTCCGCAATCGGAATTTTGGCTGGTGTTGGATCTGCTGCATTTGTCTGTGGAACCTTAGCTGATCACTTCCTCTCTACTTCTCAGATATTTCTGGTTCTTCTCTGAATTTTAGCTTTTGACTGATCTAGTTTTGTTCTATTTATGATCTTCTTTATTGATGAAGGTAGCAACAATTGCATCAACAATTGCTGCTGTATACATGCAAATTTTTCTAGAGGATACAACTCGCGTTAAAGAGTATTCTATTGAGGACCAGCCAATTTTGAGAAATAATGAAATGGAAGATACTGAATTGGATTGTGAGACTACAAAGAATATAAAGGTGTTCAAGAAAGTTCCATCCCTCAAGGATATCATTTGCTTTCTTAGGAAGAGGTAAGTAGATGGTACAAGAGCTATTTTATCATCAAATTTTCTAACAAAAGAAGAGATATGATGACAATTTTTGATGTCGTGTTGCAGTCCTACTTTTTCTCTTGCAGCATCTGTTGCTTTCTTGAATAGCCTAGCAGAAAGAGGAGAACAAGCTCCATTTCAGGTACTTTTTTTTTCCCTTTTTCAAGTGTTAATTGGGCATTCATTGATGACAACTAAGTACGTATTAACCATCGATCATATTTAGAATAAAATAAGTCCTTGCTGTAAAATTTTGGCATGTCGAAAACTGGTTCATCTTGAGAGAAGCTGGAGTATCGATACATGATAGTATGAAGCAGGGGGGGCTTTTGGAAGGCCAATTTTACTTCTTTCAACTATATGGTTAACTTGATAGTGTCTTTAAATATTTCCCTGCAGCACTTCTTAAAGGCTCGATTTCATTTCAAAAAAGATAACTTTGCTGATGTGATGCTTATAGCCAACATTTGCTCAGCACCTTCTCAGGTACTTTTTGCTATGGATCGGAGAAACTTATATTTTCTTCCTCATGGTTATATTTCATATATTAATTTTTCAAATCATGCAGTTGCTCCTCATGCCTATGTTGGCTCCTCTTATAGGAGAGGAGGTTCTGCTATGCTTAGGACTGATTGCTGGATTTACAAATGTCTGTGAACACTTAAAATGTGCTTTTCCAGGAGTTTTTGATTACAACTAATCCTCGTACGGAACACTAACCATGTCAGCATTTGATTGGATTTGATATGATCTCTCCTCTTTAGACGAGAGCAAACGACTAATTTTTACCTAAATCTGCAGCTTCTTATTGACGGTGTAGCACGAAAAAATTGGGTAAATTCTAAAACATTGAGCTTGAATTTTCTTTCTGTCTTTATGCTTCAAGTGCATTTAACTCCCTGATTTTCAGATTCCTTATACTGCTGCATTGTTGCCTATTTTCACCTCCCTCGTGAAACCCTCTGTGAGTTTTCTCAGATTTATTTTCAATATTTTCTTTTTTCATTCCTCTACTCCTATGAGTCTATGACCATTGATGGATGTTTATTAACTGCAGATTCAAAGCACTGTCTCAAAACAAATTGGGCCTAGTGAACAGGTGACTAGTCGCTCTATTCTTAGAATTTGACTGATTAATGCCTGAAATACAAAAAGCTTCCAGCATCAAACTTAAAATAGTAAAAAAAGCGCTTTCTGACAAGTACGATGTTTCTCATTCTTCTACTAGGGAATTGCTCAAGGGTGCATTTCAAGCATAAGTTCCATAGCTAACATCCTCTCCCCCTTCATATATAGTCCTCTTACCGGTAAGTCGAATTGATATTTATGCCATACCAAAGTATTTCTCTATCCCCATAAAGCTAACACTTGCAACTTTTTGTTTTGCGGCCTTATTCCTTTCAGAAAAACCTCCTTTCCGATATCCTGGTTTTACCATCTTGTGCATTGGCCTTGCTTGGGTAAGTATTATATCTATGGAACTTATTATGGAAATTATTGATTGATGAGGATCAGTTAACTGGATGCAATCTTCTACTCCATCCATTTAAAGAAAATGTCTCTTTCTCTTTTAGCAATTCTTTAATTTAAACTTTCCACATAACATGTTTAAGATATCCAAATGACATTTTGCTACATTTGACATGTCTTAAATTTTAGACCACAAGATTAAAAAAAAATAAAAAAAAAAAAAAATATATATATATATATATATATATTAAACTTCCTGTCATGTCAAAATAAGACAAACAAATCAAAACGGAGGAGAATCAGTTTTCATGTGTATTCAACTTGTAACACGGGTGTTTTCCGTGTATGCAGTTGATAGCTGTTATTCCCAGTGCAATGATAAAGGTGATTCCTCTCACCTCAAGACGGTAACGACATTGAAAGGGCAGCAGCTGAGACACAAATTTTGGGTGGGATGAAGATGAGACAATAGTAGATGTACCCAGAAAATGAGAAGCCTACACGAACATCCCATAGACTGATAGTTTTGCCATTTCTGGCAGGATCACTCAGAACGTCTAATTGTTATGTAACTGGAGACACTTTTCAATTTAGTGAATATTGTAATCATTAACTGTCGCTGTCTTGATTACAACAGTTAAATTACTACTAGCTGTTATGCTTTGAGAGATTTCTTTTGTTTGGCACTGGCTGGCACTCTATTTTATGAAACCATGCATGGTGTAAAATAGGATACAGCAAATAAGAATAGATTGAACTGCTAAAGAGAACAGATTTCCCAGTTTCCAACTATGAAAGATAATCTAATTCATTCTGCCAGAAGAGAGAATGATAATCATTTAATGTGAAGGCTAATATAGTTTGCTGAGGTTTGCCAGGTGCGGGACCTGTTTGGATTATGACTTATAAGTCAAAAGCCATAAGTTAGGATTTCTAACTTGTATTTTTGGCTTAATTTATTATATTTTGGCTTTAAAGTAAGTGCTTATAAGCACTTTTTAACTTTACCCAAACGTTTCAAAACTACTTAAAAGCTATTTTGGCTTAGCACTAGAAATAAGCCAATCCAAACGGGCAATGACAGTATACAACTTCTAGGTGATTCAAAGAAAGCCATGCAGCATCCGATGGCAAAGCAAAAGAAATAAAAATTGGCAGTATTGTATATGAAATCGTATTAACGGTGAACTGCCAAATGCATCTAATAGCAACAATAACATGGTTGAGACTCGTAGCAACTGTCAAAGGGAAAACATGTCTTAGCAACCAACTGCTATCTCCAACTGACCTAAAGAGGATGAGAGACGCCACTATTCAAACACTTTTCAAAACTAAATTAGAATAGATAACAAATGAGAAGGAAGGCCAGTGGTGTATTGAACGTGAGATGACTCTACAAGATAGGTACAAAGTGTCAACAAGCAAACGATCTAACAATTTCTCGGCCCAGAGAGTATCTGAAAACGATCACTGTTGATTATTCGTAAACAACTTGTGCAAGAGAGCTATTGAATACAAATTATCAGTGAGAAACATTTAATCCAGTTAAGAAGGTTCAAGATATCATTACACTAAAGAAAACACTAATATCTAAAGCCGGGATATTGAAGAGAAAGAAAATCCCAAGAGAGACAGAACGTTCAAGGTTAAAATCATTCTATTATCACTGTCCACTTATATTTGTGAATGTCATTAGCATTCTTTTCAAGTACCAAAGCAAAAGTAAAACATGATCTTCAACAGTTGTTGATGAAAAAATCAAAGCACAAGGGTTAGGCTACTGTCCTTGCTAGACGAAATCTGGCAGGACAATTTCAATATTCTAATGATTTATTTCAACCTCAAACTTCAACAGGTTTCAGTGTCTAAACTTCTAGCCCGCCGCAATGTTTTCGATGGCGAAACGCGACAAAAGGCGACAAGGGTCTGCCTCGCCACAAGACGAACGGCGAGGCGCTCACCTTTTTGAAGTGCGGCTCCAATAAATACAAAAAATTAAAATATTTAATTGCATATGTAAATAATCAAAATCACAATAGCAATAATATATTAGTAAATATTTCAATTCAAAAACTAAAAATAGATAGACCATACTAAAAGTCTAGAACTTGAATGAGAAAAAAATAAAAGAACAAAAGTCAAAACAGTGAGATAAAAATAGAGGTAGAAGTAACACTGAAGTCTGGAGAAGAAGCTGGAAAAAGAAACAAAGGACGAAGAAATCTGAAGAAGAAAAGAAGAAATATGAATTGGTTGGACTTTGGAGTTGCCAGAAAAGTTTGGCTGAATGCCGGAGAAGTCTACTCGAGTCAACTGGTTGGAATTGCAGTCGCAATCTAAGAGTGTAACTGTGCAAATTTGAAAAGAAACCCCTAAAATTACCTTTTTAAGTCTAAGAGTGTAACTGAGCAAATTTGACAAGAAACCCCTAAAATTACCTTTTAAAATCCTAGATTGGTTGTCTTTTTTAAGAAAATACAAAAGTCGACGGCTTTCTTGCCTCGCCTTTCTCTCCATGGCGTCGCCTTTTGAAGATCGCCTCGCCACAAAGCTAAAAGGCGATGAAGGGTCGCCACGCCTCGCCTCTCACCATCGGTGACGAGGCGATCGCCTTTCACAAAATAGGCTTCTGCCAACTTTCAAGTCTACATGTTTGAATGCTAACACTTGGGGATGGAATTGAAATAAAATACTATAGCCAGCATGTTCAATTCCTAACCAGTTCCTCACATTCATGCTGCCTAATGCAAAATGTTTAAGCTACAAGTTAACAATCTATTTAGCAAATAACAGTAAATAGTACATGGTCACCAACTTGTTGTTAATCAACAGAATACAAATCTGTTAAATACGTTCAACCCTGATTATGCAGTACAATAGCAATAGGATCCAAATTAGGCAAGATACCAGCAGAGTTGGAAACTCAATCATAGTGAATTTCAGCAATTCGACGATGAGCTCCCTTAATTATGTGCATGTAGAGCATCAAGCTTTGGCAGCGCATAATATCCAAATATTCAAGTCTAGAATTACCAGTGACAAGGGTGAGCAAGTCTCTGTCACCAATGCTTGAATCAGAAAGGTTTAGAAGCTTCAAACCTGGGAAGCATTTTATGAGGGTTGATGAGAGAAAAGGTTGCACAAATCCGTTTCGTCTAATGCCTCTAATATTAGGACAGTGAATCTCCATCTCTTGTAAAATCGCAGGGATAAAGTATGGTGAATCAGAAAAGTCCACAAGCTCCAGATTTGGACAGCTCCGTACTGCTTGAAATAAAACTTCTTCAGAGGCATTGAAGGATCCATGAAATGATAGGTTTTTCAAATTGGGGCAGCTATGGAAAAATAACAACACAACATTAATTGAGGAAATTCAGCAATAATTGTAAAATGGAGAGAGAGAGAGAGGGCGCTTACGATGTAGCGATGAGTTTAAGAAGGGCATCGTCATTGGAAGAGCCATCAAGAGAAGTGAGGAAAGGGTAAAAATAGAGAGAGGTCAAGGCGGATCCGCCAGCAGCTTTACTGATAAGAGACTGAAAGGCATGAATGCCAATTTGGGGATCGGTGCTGCGTCTACCATCAAAAGGGTCTAGAAAAGCTGCTGAAGATTTTACAAAGGCATCAACAGGAGGAGCGACAGTAAAAGAGACCCAACAGTGAGGGTGATGAGAGGTATTAGCCCAGGATTTGCATACCAAAGGGAGGTTGTATATACGATCTTTGAGGGAGGATTTGGAGAATATAATAACAAGAGCTGTGCTGGGTAGATTATCCCATGCCGGGCTCCGACTTTGCCTTAGCCTTTGCTGCCGCTGCATCATATGATTCGGTGAGGAGACGGTGAATTAAAGCATAAGAGGGGAGTGGAACACTCACTCCGCCACTCTATTTTCTCCTCTCACTCCACCAGCCCTTTTTATTAATGAGACGCTTGGAGAAAAACTAGTTTTTTTTTTTTTTTTTTAACCCTCCCTAGGAGTTTCCACCTCTTTTTGCTCCCTTGGTGATTCGAATTCGCAACATTCAGATTGAAAGTGAGGGATGCTTACCATTCAAGCAACTCCCTCTCGTCAAAAAAAAATGGGGTGGGTGCTCATGCTGGAGAGTGGAGCCCATATCTTCGCTTTTCATTAGAGCCGTCAATATGGGGTAGGCCCGTTGGGCCGGCCTGATCTAATCCGTAATTTGATAGGGCTAAGTTATAATTTTTGGAATTCATTTAAGTAAAGGATTTTTTAGCCCGATCTGAATAATTCTGCCGATTTGTGGGGCTTGAGAAATATGGATAGGATCGGCCCGTGGGCCAAATAAAAATTAATTAAAAAATAAAAATAAAATAGAGTATTAATAAGAGAATTTTATGTATAGCAAATATAAAATTCATAATTGTATGTTATGGCTATAGTTTATATAATTGCACTCCATAGCAAAATTTGTGTTTGCTATGAAGCTGTCTTTCTGTATATATCTCGGTATTCCTTCATTTTAATATACATTTGATTTTTCAAAAAATTAAATAAAAAGATGGTAATTTCGGTTAGAAAAAAAGGAAAAAAATCGTTGAAGTCACGCACATTATGTTTCAATCGAATTTCCTTCCTTCTACGTCTTCTTCAACAGTAAGAACTCCATTGTAACTCAATTTAGAAAATCGATCAAGATGTTGACGGTACTATACAAACAATCGAGATCATGTTGATTTTAGAGATAACAACAAAAGGTAATTTCATGATGAAAAAATATTCTAATTTTGTTTTTCTCTGGTTGAAATTGGTGTTCAGCGTGTATTCAAAATCAGATTTCGTTTTAAACTTTCATCAATTTCAATTGAATGTAGATTCAGAGGTGAATATTGTGTTCGTAATAGAGTTTAACACTTATGATTTGTATAGTTAATTTGAACTCTGGATGAAATTGTTGATTGTTTTGAATTTTTGATCGGAGATTCGCTTTTTTTACAGTAATATTTTTGTTTCGGATTTGTATATTTGGTGTCGAAACTATGAATGAAGATGAAATTGTATTATGATTTGTTAAGAAATTATACGTATAGGTGTTTTGACATGATTCAGTAAGATGTATAATTCGTATATGAAATTGTTGACTATTTGTTTCGAATTTGTATATTTAATTATACAGTGCAGCTTCATCATTATTTTGGATATATGATTTTGTATATTTTTATATAATTTTGTAAATTGTATATTTGTATAAAAAGCTTTAATTTGTGTATATAATCGTTTATATAAGTGTATATTGATAATATGTATATAAATGAAAAATTGAATTCGTTGTAAGTTATATACATATACCTATTAGTGTTGTTGTGAGTTGTATAAGAATATGAAAAAACTAAATTCGTTCTAGTTTATTCGAATTTGTATATTTATACAGTGTAGGTTTTTCCTTATTTTGGATATTTGACTATGTATATTTATATATAATAGGTATATGTATATGTCAATTATTTTAGGTTTGTCAATTGTATATTTGTATAAAGCTTTAATTTGTGTATATAATTGTTTATATAAGTGTATATTTTGGGAATATGTATATAACAAAAAAACTGAATTCGCTATAATTTGTATAAGTATATGTTCTTTTTGTTGTTGCGATTCTCAATCATCTAAATGTGTATGTATATATAATTTGATTTTTTATACAGAAATTCTAAAAATGGCTTCATTAGTTGTGTTGATTATGCATTTTGGTAGATGGGACAGTGACAATTGTTACGTTGATTATGCAATCGATGGGGTGATTTCTAAAGAAAGTTCATCGTATAAGGAGTTGTATAATGTTATTGCAATGCAACTCGGGGTTGATATGAATGTGATTAAGCTAAAAATTGAGTATAAGGTTGAAGAGAGCAACACACCAATGTTGATTCACAACGACATGGGTGTTAGAGTGTATATCATGCTTAAAAAGGCTGCAAATGACTTCAACAAGAATCCAATTTGTATAAGCATACTGGATAATAGTAACAATACCACTGAACTGTGTGAAAGTTCAAATCAGGAGAAGGGTATGGTTAGATCTATTTGTATAGATGGTATTGCTGAATTTGAGACTAGGCAGATGACAATTGGTGAATTGATAGAGTCGCTTTGTGTTTTGGGGTCAGGGAGCTACGATGGAGTCATTTCAGATCCATGTAATAAGTACATGGAGGTTGACCAAGTGTATAAGGACAAAGCCACTTTGAAATCTGTGATGGAAAGATATGCAATTGAAAAGAGATTTCAATATAGGACAGTGAGGCCAAATGCAATCAGGTAAATAGTTTGTACATACAGATACATAACTGTATATTTTGTTTTAATTATTCGTATATTGATGTGTTATGCTCTATTATCTGATGTAGTTATACACTGGAATGTATTTCTGATGAATGTGAGTGGTTATTGAAAGCATCAAATATCAACAAGTCTGGAATGTTTAGGATCCGAGCATTTAATACAGATCATACTTGTTTGTCCTTTGAAGGATAAATTATATTCATAAAAACATGCAACAAGCATGTTGATTGGTGGGATTGCCAAGTCTAAGCTTGTTAATCACAAGAGAAAATATACACCTTCTGATATTCGAAGTGATATGAAAATATATTTCGGAGTTGATATTAATTACTCGTTGGCTTGGAGGGCTAAAGGGAAGGCTTTGATTTCCTTGAGGGGCACCTCTTCTGCTTCTTACAACAAACTTCCTGCATATTTGTATATGATGGATATTACATATCCAGGCTCACATATACGTCTGAAGAAAACCGACAAAAATGAGTTCTTATATCTTTTTGTTGCATTGAATAGTTTCATACAAGGCTTTGATCATTGCAGGCCTATAATTGTTGTTGATGGAAGTCACATAAGAGGACCGTATAATGGGACGTTTGTGGTTGCAAGTACAATGGATGGAGCAGGTATGTTTCAGTGTGTTTTTGAATGTATATTTTTTATTTTATGTTAATTTGTATATAAATAAAATGTAGGACATAACTTCCCACTGGCCTATGGTATCATTGATTCGGAAAATGACATCGCTTGGACTTGGTTCTTTGTACAACTAAGGGAGGCTTATGGGGAAAGGAGTAATACGTGTGTTATCTCTGATAGAAATGAGATCATTATAAAGGCAGTGACAATAGTGTATAATAATGTGCCGCATTATGCTTGTATGTGGCACTTGTGGGGTAATGTTGAAAAGAAATTTAGAAAGTCCTCCAAGGAGCTATGTCCTGTATTTTATACAATGACAAAGACGTGATATAAACTTGAGTTTGATAGGCTACTGAATACCGTAGAAAAGGTTGATGTAGGTGTTAAAGAATATTTGGAGTTGACTGGATATGATAAGTGGTCTAGGTGTCATGCAGAAACTCATCGGGGATGGGCTATGATGTCTAATATTGTAGAGAGTATAAATACTGCACTAGTGTCTGCGAGGGAATTGCTAATTTTTAATTTTCTGGAAGAGGTTAGACTGATGTTTGGGAGATGGAATCATGACAACAAACACAAGGCAGCATGCACATTTACTCCGTTGATTGAAAAACTTCAGAATATACTGGTCGAAAATGAAGCAATGAGCATACGAATGGGGATATGTTTTATGTATATCTAATATTGATTAATCAATAATTAATTGCTTTAAAATTGTATAAAGATAGTTATGCACACAGTTAGAATTAATACATATACAATTGTATAAACTTATACATATACATAAATCTGTTTGTATGAAACAGGTTGTGCCGTTGACTGAATATATACATAATGTGACTGATGATGGTAGGAGTTTTGTGGTCTGTTTAAAGAACAAAACATGCAATTGTGGAAAGTTTCAATACGAAGAAATACCATGTGAACATGCTTGGGCGGTGCTGAGCAAAAAGGTCTAGTAGTTGATGAATATTGCTCGGATTTGTATAAACCAATGACAGTTTTGAAGATTTATGAGATACCGATTTATCCATTGCCTGATGTAGCAGAATGGGTGATACCTGAATACATAATGTATGATAAAGTTCGGCCTCCAAAATTCAAAAGACTTCTATGAAGGCCAAAAAAGAAACCTCGTGCAAAAACAACACGTGAATTGCTTGGTCTCAAAGGGAAGCATACATGTAGCATATGTGGAGTTGCAGGTCACAATAGGCGGTCATGTAGAAACAGGCCTCAAGAAGTTTAATGAGCTCTTTCGATTATATTGGAGTGTAATATTGAATTTTATAGATACTTCAATGTTATTCGCAACTGATTTTGTGTTTAAAATTATATGAGTTGGCATGGTGATGATGGAATAAATTTGTTATGTCCTATTAACAGTGAGCATTTTTGTTCTTTTTTTTGTATTCATGCTCTTGTATATAGTATGAGTTATCGTTGTCGTATATATGGTCCATCATATACAGAAATTATATATGTATAAGTTATATTGAACATATTATTCTCTTTGTATTTATGCTAGTACAAATAATTATATGTGTATTTGTTATATTGAAATATTTTCCTCTTTTTGAACAGAAAATGTATATGTACACTCTATATTTATACTTTATGAACGATTGTATAAGTTGGCTAGATTTATACAGTTAATGTATAAAATACATTGTTATTTAAGTGATTTCTATATTTATACTTTATGAACGATTGTATAAGCTTGCTAGATTTATACAGTTAATGTATAACTATACGTTGTTATTTAAGTGGTTTGTATATTTATACTTTATGACCGATTGTATAAGCCTAACAATGTATATATATATATATATATATATACTCAACATAAAACATACTCCTCCTAGATTTATACATTTAATATATAAATATACATTGTATAAGTTGGTTTGTATAATTATTAAAGTGTTAAACTGCATATATAATGAAATTAACAAAAAAAAACAAAGAAGTAAAAGACATAAATGATCAAACAAGTGTATTACAATAAAAAAACTGGGAAGTTCAAAACATTCAAGGTTATTATGCATGTCATTTGCATATACAAAAGAAAACAAAAATTTAGTACTACTGTTCTAAGTAATTGTGATCCTTTCACTGCTATCGCAATCCCTGTGAATCCTGATTGGTCTTTCTGGTGCCTCGTTGTCACTAGTTGCATCGGCTTGGATCTTTTGCATTTCATAATTCCATAATAATGCAGCATATTGAATACGTGTGAACTCTGAATCGAAGGAATTTGGAACCCCATTTCCATTACTGATATGGTCTGCATAAGCAGCAACATATAGTCCACAATCGCTGAAAATAAAACACATCAAATTTTATGGTCAGTATAAAATTAACAATAACAATAGAAATAAAAATAACCATAATAAAACTTACAAGTTTCCTTCAGTTTGTTGTGGTATATCCTTGACATAAATCATTTCAAACGAGTCAAACTCAGATTGGGGACTTGTATTTCGGGTGTGAAGATATGTCAATGTCTTTTTTCCCGTAAAAAACAGACTTAGATAGATACATGGGAATAAGTTGTGCATATTTCTTGATCTCATTTTCAACTTTTGAATCGTGTAGTGCATCACCACTTAGAGAATCATAAATTTGTATACATCTATCATTAAAGGACACAATGATCAAAATCCAGTGAAAGATCTCCTTGACGTTAACAGGAATGAGAATGTTATCAACTGTGTGCCAGGGTGCAGCAACATGCATTTTGTATCCATTAATGTACTCAAGAATCGACTCCTTCGTACTGTCCTTATTGATATTACTTTCAAAGTTATAATGAGCATCCCAGATGTTGTGAATCAAATTATTGAAATTGCAATCTGCAATGATAAAACTGAATGTGTTGTTTGATGAGTTCACAAATTGGACTCATTTAGGGAAATATTTTTATAGAATTAGTGTCCTCAAATGCATATTTTCTCTCAATATCTAATGAAAATCCTTAAGTTTCAGGTATTTAGAGTTTGAGGCAAAGCATGGACACTACTTGGCAAGAAGGAACAAGACGGCTGAAAAGAACGAAGAAATGAAGGCTTGAAGATGGCCGAGCCTAGTTGGCGAGTCATCGATGGGCCTGGAGACCGCCTTTTGTTCCAGTGTGCTGAGCCCTGAAGGAAAATGTAAAGTTGGTGATGAAATGAAGCAGTTGGCGCGTCGTTGATCAGTTTCGTGAAGCAGTACCATATCGTCCAACGACTCAAAGCGCGAAAAGGCTGAAGGCTAAATCAGGAAGGCGATGAAATCGACCAAAAGGCAGATCGTCGAGCGTATCGGCGATCCCGACTAACTGCGCCGAATGGTCCTCCGCAGCACAAATTTTCAAACACTATAAATACTAGTTTAAATTTCTAATATCATATCACTTTTATTATTCGAACTTTTTACAGTTTTTGGAGAGTTTTAAGTTTTAGAGGGTTTTGGAAACTTTGTTCTAAGACCTTAAAGATTCAAAGGGTTTCAACTCCAACAAATTGGACGTGGGTCTCTAAGATTCTTCACTCTTGATGTGTTTTAAGACTTAATTCTTCATACCCAGTTGATGGAAACTGATATTGGTATAAATTGTTATCTCTTTTACATGTCTAGCTAAAACCCCAATTCTTGGGGTGTGATTTTGTGAATATGGGTTAAATTATATGTTGGGTCTTGCTTGTTGATGATTTATTTGTTGTTTAAATGTGATTCGTTTAGTAGTTGTGTATGAACTTAATGGGATTGTAGTTGCAAATATGATTTCATCTTAGTGTTTTTGGCTTGCTCGAGAGAGAGGTCGTAAAACTAAGACTACTAAATTGATAGCCGGTGGTATTGGGTTGACATGGGTTCAGCTCGAGAGAGTGAATCCTAGTCCTTCTCCCACACATGCTCGAGAGAATGATGGGCTAAGGCAGAGGCTGTGCTTAATGCGGCAACTTGATGTTCGAGAGAAACCGAGTTGGTTTGGGGTAAGTTGCTAGAGAGAGAATTTACCCCCACTATAGTCTAGCCTAGTCACAAATGTTCAACAATTTACTATCAAAAGCATGTACATGATAGTCTAGTTTAACTTGTATTCCTATCACATCCCAAGAATCTCGTCTCCATATCTCGTTTTCTTATATTTTTACTCTTTTTTTAGTTGTTAATTAATACAAACCCGCATTGATAATTAACGTTTGCGTCACTCCTTAGATTTAGTATGTTTTTATTCGTTAATATTTATATCTATGACTAATTAAAACTTTATTTTATTTTTATACTAATTCTCAAAACCACTCCCTGTTGGAACGATCCCAACCCTTGGTTGGGTTATATCACTACACGCGATCGTTTGGCACTTGAACTGAAATAGTGTTAGTTGATTACGTCGAACATCAAAATGGCACCGCTATCGGGGAATGGTGTTATTAGAGAATTTGTAGTTAAGTAGGATTTTCGTTCTTGTTAGTCGTAGTTTTCTTACTTAATTTTTAGTTTTATTTTGTTTGTTTGTGTGAATATTTCAGGAAGTATGAGTGTGAACGGCAGCAATGGCAGCCAAATAGGCCATCAAGACGACATCGGAAACCTTAAGGATGTAAATGAGCCTCATGTTAATGACCCTCATCTCATGGGCGGTATTGGTGCCATTCACTTGCCTCCGGCTGAAGGGAATGTTGTATTTCACATCACGAGTACCATATTGCAACTCTTGCAACTAAAGGGGCTTTTAGTGGTTTGGCCTATGAAGACCCTCATGAGCACATTCGAAATTTCGTAGATGTGTGCGAACCATTCTCTTTCAAAAATATATCCCAAGAGTCGGTTCATCTACGATTGTTCCCATTCTCTTTGATGGGAGAAGCATGCAAGTGGCTAGCTGAATTGCCACGCGACTCAATCACTTCATGGGAGGAGTTGGTCACCGCATTTAATGTGTGATTTTTCCTTCCCTCGAAGATAATGACTCTTCGGGACAATATCCAAAGTTTTAAGCATTTGGATGGCGAGCCAATTCATGAGACTTGGCTGCGATTCAATAAGTTGGTGCTCCAATGCCCAACTCATGGCTTGCCTGACAACGTATTGCTGCAATATTTCTATCGGAGCCTAAACTCGGTGAACAAGGGCGTTGCTGACCAACTTTCTCCAGGAGGATTGATGCAACAGCCATATGTGATAGCAACTCAGCTATTGGATGGCATGACCACGATAAATCGGGCTTGGTACACCCATAAAGATCAAGTCTCCCCTCTTACATTCAAATTAACCAAGGAGAAGATGGAAAAAGATCAGGAGAGGGACCAAAACATGGCCAAGATCATGACACAACTTGACATTTTATCCAAAAATGTCATGGGAGCTGGTGCTCGGGGTGTCAATGTTGTGGGTATCGGGTGTGCAAATCCTGAGGAAACGAAGTTTAAAACCTTGTATAATGAGGAGGTAAATTTTCTAGCCAACCAAGGCGGTGGTTATCATTCAAACTACCCAAGGCAGGGTGGTAACCAAGGTTGGGCTTGAGAGGATGGTTGGAAGGATCGCGACAGAGAATGGAGGGACCGAAATCCTAACTGGAAAGATGGGGAAAAGGATAGGTATGTGCCTCCCCATGAGCGCCAAAAGCCGAAGGATTCGGAAGGTGGTAGGTCTTAAGATATGCTCTCTCGTATCCTCAACAAAGTTGAAGGGTCAAACAAAACTTTGAAAGAAATGAAAGAAGATGTGTCCACCCTTAGCCAAACTGTCACATCCTATTCAATGTCAATAAAGCAGTTGGAGACCCAAATGGGTCATATATCGTCTCATCTCAATCCGAGACAGCAAGAGAGTTTTCCTAGTGATACTATACCTAACCCCAAGAATGAGATTTGAAGGTGGACTTGCGTCGTGCCTCGACGTTAACTAAGGCGATGTTTGGAAGGCAACCCAAAACCCTTTTTATTGCTTTTATTTGTGTTGTGGTAAAATAATGGTGTGTTGTTTGTACAGGTTGAATTGTGAAAAGTGTTTGAAAAAGTGTAGGGTGGCGAGCAATAGGTCCAGTCGGTGAGTTGCTGAAGGGGTCGGCGAGCCCGACCTAATCCATCGTTTGACTCAAGACATCTTCAAATTGGAGTCTATAAAACTCGGCGAGCCTAGGAAATTATTGGCGAATCGCCGACCATGTCGGCAATCTTAACGGAGACCGTCGTTGGGATCCACACACTAACTGGAGGTTCTGTAAAATTCGGCGAGGTAAATGAACTCTCGGCGAATCACCGAGAGGATAGGCGAGCTCGACTAACATCGCTGAATGGGCAAAAACTGGACGGTTTTGCAGGCCAAAGGTTTAAAAATTTCAAACTCATTCACTTTCCCTCACTTTTTATCTTCTCAAAATCACACCCACACACTAGTTCCTATATTTTCACATTTTTAGAGTATTTTTAGTGTTGATTTGTGCTCGAAGTTGGATTACATTGCCGCCTAGCATTTCAATCTTCTCTTTATAAAAAAAAAAGGTTGGTTTTCTATGCCCTGAGTTTATTTTATCAAACATTATACTCATTTGCAATAGCCTGATCTTGTTGGAGTGTTCTGATCCTGCCTAATAGGATTAGATTGTTTACATGCATGATTTAATTTGATAATCTTGCTCGAGTAGTTGTGATTGTTAAAATCCCGTAATTGTATGCCTTAAACTGGATTAAAATTTGAGGGGTCGTGTTTGGATGTGATGGGTTTGAGCTTAATTGAACTCGTGCATGCTTTAATTTTATTTTCGGGGGTTGCGGGGTTGAATTCGAGAAAGTGGGTTGAAGGTAGGCATGTTGGGTCATTTGGCAAGCTGGGTCGAGCTTGCCAACCACTCGGCGGTTCGCCTAGTGCCCCTATCTCGCTTTTAATTTCTTGCTAAGTGAGTAGTTGAAGTCTGTAACTTTCGGCGAGAAGCATGAGGTCGCCAAAAGCACTCGGCAACTCGCCAAAAGGCTTTTCAGTCGCCCTTTGTCTGCACCCCTAAACCTTTGTGCACTTGAACTTTCGGCGGGCCTATCCTTGTTCACCGAAAGATATCGGTGACAAGCCGAGTGGTTCCCCCCCATCGCCTACTTGCCGCAGTTTTTAGAGCTAATTCCTTCTGCGAGCTCGATTTATCTCGCTCTAGAAATTCGGTGATTCTCCCTCCGATTTGGCGAACCTGTCTGAAATTGTTCTGTTGTGCTTTTGTTTAAGTTTTTCTAACTTCTCTTTGAGATTTTGCAGACATGGCTAAATCAAAAGCTGCTGAAAGAATAACACCAGCCCAAGAGAAGTCTAAAGGGATTGTGATAAATTAGGATGCAACTACGTCGAAAGGCAAAGCTACGAAACTACCCACAACTACTGGGAAAGGCAAGGGCAAGAGGCCCACTTCTGCTAGGAAAACCATTACCCTAGACCCTAATATTCCTTCATGGGCCCGGGGATTCTGTAGGGCGGTGCATGTCTTTCTAGCGAACTCACACTCAATAGAACTTGGTGAATTTGGCACTACTGCTCCTCCTAAGGTAACCTCGTGTACCGATGCCCAGGATCAATGTGAGGCATCGGGCACTGATGCCTAAACAAATAGAGAGTCTACATAGACATGATCCCCTCTTTACCTCCCTCTCTGTTTTGCTTTACTTCATTGTTGAATAATTCCTATTTGCATTTGAGGACAAATGGTTTTTGTTTGTGGTGGGTAAGGCCCACCTTTGTGTGATGATTATGCTCATGTTTTATTTATAAATTTGGGTCGTT
The DNA here is from genome assembly GCF_019186545.1 of Solanum stenotomum. Classification (NCBI taxonomy): domain Eukaryota; kingdom Viridiplantae; phylum Streptophyta; class Magnoliopsida; order Solanales; family Solanaceae; genus Solanum; species Solanum stenotomum. The sequence goes on along the minus strand of NC_064290.1, from coordinate 25,765,651 downwards.
GTGCTTAAAATTGTGTTTTATACTGCTTCTTGTGGATGTTTGAGCTTGTGGCTCCTTTTATTTTAAATTGTAAATGATTTTGACCCTTTCGAAAAAAAATGAAAAAATTTTGCCACCTCTTGTACATGTGGAATGTGGCTATTCTTTAGCAAATTTGAGTCTCGGTTTTGATCAATAGCGATGACTCAAATAGTGCTCATAATCAAACGAACATGAATGTGCGGCTATGATGAGACCAAGTAAAGTTACATAATCAATATGTGTATCTCATTGTGACTAGCCAATTATCGAATTGATTCTCTTGTGATGAACGTTGCACACTAGCAAAAGTGTGGAGTCTTGTTTGACTCTGGTCGATGCCTTGTATGATGAGCTTACTGTGAACCATGCATGACAACACCTAGAATTTACCCCGTTGGTCTGGTCGACTAAGTAAGGTTATCTCTTGATATAATCTTAGGTAACTTTGAAAGAGTGTGAACCAATTTGACATATACCTCTTTTGTGGCCTTCCTTGTGAGTGTGTGAACCTCTTTTGAACGCCCTTGAGCCTTACCTTTCTTTGAAAGAAACTTGATGAAAACATGACCTTTATTAAATCCACTACCCATAATCCTCGTGATTTGTGGTTGATTGAATAGCCAACTTAGGCTTTTGGCCTAAGTTGGGGGTGTGGTGAAAAGAAAAGGCAAGTCAAGAAGTGCAAGAAAAGTCCCTTTTAACCCATGGTGTTGAGAAAAATGGAACCCCTCCATACAAAAAAAAAAGAAAAAGACAAGAGAAAAGAAAAACAAAAAGTTGTGAAATAAAGTTATGAGAAGTGTCAAAAGAAATGGGTTCCTAAGCAATCCATAGAAAGTGAATAATGGGATAACTTATGAGCACTAAAGAAATTGATGAAAGAAGAGGAAATAGGGTGTTGAAAGCACCACATTTCACGAGGATGAAAGTCATTGATCCTAAATGGTCATACCTTTGCACTTTTCCTCATTACAAGCCTTGAAAAGACCTCTTTGATCTTGAGTGAGCTGAAATAATTGTTGATTGGAAAATATGGGCAAACCTATGGGTGAAGCATACATTGTGTTCTTCTTGTGAGAGTTTGCGTTGCATTTGATTCTGAAACTTTAAATGATCAAACCATTATCTGAATATGGAATCATTCTTTGTGTGAGGATATTTGAATGCCTTTGTTGAGCTCGAATTTGCATTTGAAGCAAGTATAGTGAGCTTGAGAATCTTTGATAATATTGTGTCACAACTTGAGTCTTTGAGTATACAATTGATCCTTGCGAGTAAGTTGAGTCTTGTTGTGTACATTCATGATTGAGTCTTATGTAGCATTGTTTGAGACATCCTTTTTGAACTGCTGAACTTGAGTTTTACTTAAGGACAAACAAAAGTTTAAGTTGGGGGTGTTGATGAGTCCACAAATTGGACTCATTTAGGGCTATATTTTGATAGAATTAGTATCCTCAAATGCATATTTTCTCTCAATATCTGATGAAAATCCTTAAGTTTCAGGTATTTAGAGTTTGAGGCAAACCATGGACACTACTTGGCAAAAAGGAACAAGGCGGCTGAAAAAAACGAAGAAATGAGGCCTGAAGATCGTTGAGCCCAGTTGGCGATGGGCCTGGAGATCGCCTTTTGTTCCAGTGTGCTGATCCCTGAAGGAAAAGTCAAGTTGGCGATGAAATAGAGCAGTTGGCGCGTCGCCGATCAATTCCGCGAAGCAGTACCATTACCCGACTAACTGCGGTGAATGGTCATCCACAACACAAATTTTCAAACAGTATAAATACTAGTTTAAATTTCTAATAGCATATCACTTCTATTATTTGAACTTTTTACAGTTTTTGGAGAGTTTTAAGTTTTAGAGGGTTTTGGAGACTTTGTTCTAAGACCTTGAAGATTCAAAGGGTTTTAACTCCAACAAATTGGATGTGGGTCTCGGAGATTTTTCACTCTTGACGTGCTTTAAGACTTAATTCTTCATACCTAGTTGATGGAAACTGATATTGGTATAAATTTATCTCTTTTACATGTCTAGCTAAAATCTCAATTCTTGGGGTGTGATTTTGTGAATATGGGTTAAATTATATGTTGGGTCTTGCTTGTTGATGGTTTATTTGTTGTTTAAATGTTATTTCGTTTAGTAGTTGTGTATGAACTTAATGGAATTGTAGTTGCAAATACAATTTCATCTTAGTGTTTTTGGCTTGCTCGAGAGAGAGGTCGTAAAACTAAGACTACTAAATTGATAGTCAGTGGTATTAGGTCGATATGGGTTCAGCTCGAGAGAGTGAATCCTAGTCCTTCTCCCACACATTCAGCTCGAGAGAGTGAATGGGTTAAGGCGGAGGTTGTTCTTAATGCGGCAACTCGGTGTTCGAGAGAAACCGAGTTGATTCGGGATAAGTTACTCAAAAGAGAATTTACCCCCACTATAGTCTAGCCTAGTCACAAATGTTCAACAATTTACTATCAAAAGCATGTACCTGATAGTCTAGTTTAACCCGTATTCCTATTACATCCCAAGAATCCCGTCTCCATATCTCGTTTCCTTATATTTTTACTCTTGTTTTAGTTGTTAATTAATACAAACCCCCATTGATAATTGACGCTTGCGTCACTCCTTAGATTTAGTATGTTTTTATTCGTTAATATTTATACCTATGACTAATTAGAACTTGATTTTATTTTTCTACTAATTCTCAAAACCACTCCTTGTGGGAATGATCCCAACCCTTGGTTGGATTATATCACTACACGCGATCGTTTGACACTTGAACCGAAATAGTGTCAGTTGATTACGCCGAACATCATTGTTGTTGGAGTACTTGGCTCTTTTGCGTATGTAATACAAAATGACATCTATGTGCTGTAAAAATAAGTAGTTACAATTTGTATAAATTGTCATTTATACAGAATATATCAATTGTATAATAAAATAAATAATATCACATTTACCGAGTCATCAAGAAATTGATCTTTGTATGCAAGCTTATAGAACCAGTTCTTGTTTTGGACAGTGACAATTCCAAAATGAAACCACATTTTTAAGACAAACTTTTTCTTTTTGTATCGGTCTTCTTTGTCCTTTCTAAGAAAATTAAAATCAAAGTAAAGTTTTATACAAATATACGTATATATAATTAAATCTGTATTTTTAGTAAGTACAAAATGATTTACTTTGTGTTATGCTTAACAAGTTTGCCTTCATTTAACCATTTCCAAAAATACATATACAGAGTTGTAAGATCCACATCCGACATTGAAACAAAGAGATGTTTCAAATCAAACATGAAAGGAAACCTTGATGAACTACCTGAAATGTATAAAGTTAGAAATAATCATTATATGACTAACATTTGTTGGTATGTCTGTATTATTGTGTAAACAATACATTTTGTTGTACCAGACTCTGATCTGAATAATATCACATAAGGCAATGTGTTGAATGGGCATAAGCACCTTTCCCAAGGAATTGGTAATGGTGTGTGCTCGTCCACAACTAACAAAGGATGTAACACTATGCTTCTTTCTGAATTAAGGTTTGATTGATCATCATGTACCATCTGAAGAGGTGTTGGACACATGAAAACTTCTTCAACAACTAATTTATTAGCATCGGATGATCCTGGTTTGTTTGTATTTGTAAATTCTTCTTTTTCCATCTTTTCAGTTTGATCGTTTATAACAATCAATAAATCCTACTGTTATAAAATAATAAACTAAAAAAATTCAAATGATCAGATTATATATAATTATAAAGTCAAATTTATGAAGATAAAAATTGAGAACTACATACAAATGATGAACTGTTGAAATCTGCTTGATCATTCATGAATTGGGATCCCTCTTTGTTAACTTCAATTGGAACATCTTGACAATCCTCCTTCTAAATATATAATAGATGCAGTATAAATAAATATTTATATATCTTGACAAACCTCAGAAGAATTTTGAACCTCTGAAATGTTTGTAAAATTTGAAGTGTTCTGAACCTCAAAAGTGATTGGAATCTCAAAATTGTTGTGAACCTGCAGCAAATATCACTTGGTATATTAATAATAATTATGTCTACATAATTATACAATTTTTAAAACAAATTGAATGTTGAAATTAAATTATACAAGTGACAATTATAAATGTGTTGGATAGTTAGTTAATTGTATATGTATACTGACCAATCTGTATACGTATATGTATATGTATGTTATTTATTTGAAAAAATTTAAACTGTATATGTGTGTTTAGGTTATTTGTATATAGAAATTGATAATGTTGTTTATAACACAAAATTAATAAATTACTTGTGGCTCAGGAGTGTTGAATTGTTGACCGAAAGGGCTAAATCCTGAGTGTCCAACTAGAGACTGTAAATGTGACTAGTGAATACTAACTTCTAGATTAAATAATGGAACTACTACTCGAATAACCTTCTGTAGAATATTTAAGAAAGTGTACATTATATACAAAACGCCATAAAAATTTGAATGATCAACAAGATAAATAAGTATAATACCTCTTGATCATTTAGATCATTATAAACAGATTGGCAGTTCAATTTAGAAGGTGAATGTCGAGAAAGTTCTTCGGACTGATCGACACTGACCGTTGACACTTTATGTCTAATTTCTACACCATCGCCCTGAAGTGTAAACATTAATTGTATATTTATTTTTTATGTAAAAAATCTATGTATTGATCTCTATTAACAAATCTTATCCTCCGCATTCTTGGTTTTGATAGAATCCAACACAACTTTGAAGTTCTTTTCAATTAAGTTCCTTAAATCAGTAAATTGTTTCTCCATCTGAAATTGGACATATATAAGTAACTTTAATGTTAAATATACAAATTAAATAGTAGTTGAATAAAAAGAAGATTAAAAAAATCAATACCGATATTTTGAATTGATCAAACTCATCGCGCGATATACTAAAATCAGGTGACTTGCTGGTGGATGATATTTCAGAAGCAACACTTTATTTAATCTCAACATTTTGCTTAATGCATGTATAGGAAGCAACACTAGTACGTTGTTTAGCTTGCCTCTTTGGAAATGGTGACTTGGGTCTTTTTGTAACATTGGCATGTCGAGGAGATTTTCTTAAGCAAGGCTGCTTTGATATAACCCTGGGTGGTGTCTTCTTCTGAATACGAGTGATTGTCTGCCTTGATTTCTTCTTAGGAGGAGACGAACAACTATCAACTTTTTCTTTCCCTTTATTATTTTTTAGACGTGGAGGATCCTGAAAATCATCGTCCGAATCATTTGCAGCTGATATTTCTGTTGGAGATTGATCTGATTGAACATACTCAGGAGGCAATTCAAGAATTTAAGTTCCATTGGAGTTGGACTTAGATTCTGAAACAAGCTGCAAATTATAGACACGTTCATATTGGCATATTCATTAATAAACCATTCAAATATGATGTATGCATTTGTCTAATTTTGTGCAATTGTATATGTCTAGATGAACATTATACAAAAAAATTCCTTATACAAATGCAAAAACTTATACATAAACAAGAACAACTTATACATACGTATATACATTGCACAAATTTATACGTATACTTATACAATGTATAAGCTTATAGATATATTTATGGAATCTCTATATTTATACAGTTCACAAACTTATAGGTATATTTATACAGTGGCAAAAACTTATATATATATTAATACAGGACACACATTTATACATATATTTTCCTAGAGCACAAACTGATACATATATTTATACAATTATATATTTATATAGTTATAGATATATTATATTTATACAGAGCACAAACCTATACATATATTTATACAGTGCATATCGAATTGTTGTCATCTGTAAACATGCCCTTCACAAAGTACTCTAGACGAGGGAAATCCTTTTTTGTATTCCAGTTGAGGATCCTAGGGATGTGGTCATATACTTTAACAACAATTTCCTCATCAAAATTCAAACAACATTCATAAAACCATACTTGCAAAGCAAGTGGGAAACCATATAACCTGTAATACTTCCCATCATGTTTAATCTTGTTGTGCAAATGTAGAATCAGAAGGTCAAAAGCCTTTTTACACCATGGGTAGTCAATGTACTTGCCTGATTCAACTAAATCAAAGTCTTTCCTATCAATTATAGTAGTTGTTGGTTCTTCAGAATGGATGAATGAATGTATGTAGAATAATTAGCAAACTTCACAGCATCATCATCATTATCCCCCCCAAACCTTGTTAGAAAAATTGTCAACCAATTGTTTCTTGGTGATGGCTTTTCCGACACCAAAATACTGAAGAATAATCCTGTTTGGTTCTTCAATATAAAAGACAAAATCATTCTCATTGTCTGAACATTTTAACCTAGCTATGATAGCAAAGTTACGAATGGTGAATCGAAGAGTGGTGCTATTTATATGTATCAGGATTGCATCTTTTGAGCTACCCTCAATCTCTCTCAAAAATATGCACCTAATAAGTTGTGCTTGAACATGACACCTACAGATGCTAGACAATTGGGCAAAACATGTGGTTCCACAAAATCGATTATACTGAGTTTCAGAAAGTTTTTCAGCTAACACATTCATTACTTCAATATTTGTGTAACACTGCATGTGAGGTGTGCATGTTGGTTCTCTTTTGCCTAAAAACTTAACAGCCTAAAAAAAATGCATATACAGTTTTACTAAAATATACATGTATACATAACTAAGACACAAATACATATATCAAAATGTATGAAATAGATTTTAAATGACTATACAAGTTTTATAAAGAAAATATACATTATACAAACTGATTTCAATTGTATAAATGTTTATATTGTATATATATATAAATTGTTGTACCGCTACTAATACAATAACTATTGATATTATACTTATACAAACAAATTCAAATGTATAATTGTTTACATAGTATGTACAGTGAAATACAAATAATTTATGTATGTGTATAAGTGTGTGCAATTGTATATGGCTAAATGAACATTATACAAAAAGTATCCTTATACAAATGCAAAAACTTAAACATAAGCAATGCACAAAATTGTATCAAATGTATAAATATGTATACTGTATATATAGAGATATTGTTGTGCCGCTACTAATACAATAACTATTAATATTATACATTATACAATCAATTTCAAATGTATAATTGTTTACATTGTATGTGTATAGAAATATTTCTATTTTATACATTTAGTTTGGATATTAACATAGTGACTATACATAACTGTATAAACAAAAAAATACAAGGCATATATCAACAGAGAAAATATAAGAATAATATACGATCGTTACATATACAAAAATAATTTATACAAATACCTCATCATGCTCCAATGAGCCAGAAACAACCATTTCCTTTCTTTTTGCATTGTCATTTGTATAATTAGTTGTTTTTTCTTTCCTTTTTTTACTTGACCCAGCATCAGACTCATCTTTCTTATCTCCCTCCACAAATTCTGATGTTGGATTGCTTCGATTTTGCACTAATTTCCTCCTATCTGATTGGGTCATTTTTCAATTTGGATCTGATCTCTTGCATTGCATTGGATTTGGACATTGAACCTGCAATTTCCCCAAAATCCTGAGTTAGACTCAAGGAAAATGATGGTTGTTCAACAATTTTTTCTCCATGCAAGTGTATACCTCTTGTGAATCTTTTAGATGGAGACTGGCATCCATTGTTTGAATGAAAACTCTGTATGGATGACGAATCGATATGAAAAATAGATTGAAAAAATTGGAAAGAAATATACAAAAATTTAAATTAATCGATTGAGATAAGTTTTGGCGGTACCTGGAATTTTTGAAACCGCAATTGAGAACGTGGTGGTGAAGATTTGAATTTTCAAATTGATTTTGGGGAGAAAATTTGGGAGAAATTGAAGGAAATATGAGATATCAACGAGATGAAGAGATTGTATAAAAAGGAATAACGTCAGTTTTTTATTTTTATACTTATACAAATCGGTGTGCCCCATTAATACCAAACTGACCGAGACTTTTGCTCCTCAAAGGAAATAAATAAAACGGTAGCTACTTTATTTATTTTAAATTAATAGTTTGTCATTATGTACAATTTTCCCTATTAAAAATAACAAGAATCTAAACTCAAAAATTGTTTAAAGTTTGAAATATTACAATTTAAATACAAATTATGTTTATAAAATATGTACTACATAAAATAAAAATTTCCTAAAATTTATAGGGAATCACTACATAGGTCATAGCCTATAGAATATTGTCATAGTTTTTGTGTTTTATTATGATCATTGGAAAATAATTAGGTTAATATTTCGATTCAACTATTTATGCTTTTACTTGAAATTAAAATTAATAAATATCATAAAGATAATTTTATTTGTGTATTTGATTAACAAGTAGTAACACTAACACCATGTAATATTGTCTTCTCGATATTTATGATAATATTTTTAAATTATAATTAATTTAAAAATTATAAAAAATATATTTTTAAGAAAAGAGGGCTGGCCCGACAAAGCCCGTAGCCCACGTACTTGTAGGTTGGGCCGACCATTTTCTGGCCCACACAAAAAATGGGCTAGCCCGTCAAATTTCAATGCCTGTAAGGGTTGGCCCGGATGGGGTAGGCCAGCCCATATTGACAGCTATACTTTTCATGCCTACACTTGCAATGGTAAGAACACACGGAAGTAAAAGGAAAGTGCTTTACCATTTCCTTTTCTCTTGTCATTTATTTTGTTGCACCTTTTTCCTTTTATAGTTTCAACTACGTAATTTGCCCGCGCTTCGCGCAGTCATAAATAATAATTGCATTAAACATGCAAATAATTCTTTACTAATATCCATACATTAAAGATAATGGAAAAAATAGGTTCTTAAAAAAATATTAGCAGTATTCCAACATGAATGTGATTATTTGTCATTATCACATAACTCAAGAACCTCTAATGAATGAATTATTCATAAAATAATAAATCATTGGTTCTTTAATCAACATTAAAAGGAAAATAGAGAAGAAACTATGAATATATATATATACAAAGGCATTTCGTAAGAAAAAGAACACATTTAAGTTGCATAGATTATACGAATCTGATATATGTCTCAGAGAAAAATTCAAAATTTTATTAACAGATTCAAAAAAAAAATTATGCTTGAACATGAAAGCAATTATAATTTTTGAATTTGCATAATGAATTTCTTCAATTGATAAGTGAGAAACTTCATATGTATGTTAAAATAGATAATATGTAAGCTTATATATAGTACTTTTAAGCTATAGAATTTTATATAGAATATGAAAACATGAATTCTTGGAACTGAGTACAATAATTATTTTCTGCACAATGAATATACCTACTATATGTGAATATGTTCAATATAACTGAAGACATTAACTTTAAAGAAATATAAACAACAGAGTTTAAAATATGTACTAAAAACAACAATTAACATCATAAGCATAAATTAATGACTATAAAAAAATACCAGGATATGTAAAAATAGAATGAAATAAAAAGGGAAAAACTGAGTCCACTGAATGCGCAGTATCCCCTAAAGAAAATTATTCTCCTCTAATACTTGAGGTTTAAAGAATTAGATCCGCTTAGATGAAACAATTTTATTCACCAACGTATTAATATAAAATCAATGGTGTCAGTAAGTTACTCAACATGAGCAAAGTACACGAATATTTAATTGTGTAGAAGAAGAAGTTCAGAATTTTCGTTGTTTTAAAAATGAGTGGAAATTCATTTGTTTATAGACAACAAAGGGTAGTGTGAACAAATGCTTATTGTGCCTTATCGGAAAGGTCACTACTCTTTGGAAAAGTCTCAACCATTAGGAAAGGGCACAACCTTTCATAAACATCACAACCTTTCATAAAAGTCTCAATTTTTCATAAAAGTCACAACTTATCATGAAAGAGGAAGGCTAGTTTTGAAAATAAATAAATTAAAAGGAAATCCTGGTTTGTGGTGGCGCCACGTAGGCGGGCCTGGGTTCTGTCTTATATATATATATGATTTATTTGTCTTTTTTAGAGGAATATTTGAAAATAATCTTCAACGTAATTATTAGTTTTGTCTTTAAACTATTTACAACATTGAAATTATCTATTTATTTGATTAACTGAACTTAAATACACCCTCAATATATCGCATGACAAAGCAAGTGATCTGAAGTTCTTGTAAGAGCATAGAGCTCTTAATTAAATGTTGAGTCAAAAGTTAAAAACACCCATAAATTTGACAAGAATTACTAATTTTATCCCAAACTATTAACAATTTTAAAAATACCCTTGAACTATAGAAAAAGCTCTAAAAATATCCCCCATACACTTACTTTCCTAAAATTACTCCACTCATCTTTATTTTTAAAAAATATTATTTAGTAGTTTTCATCTTTTTATTGGGTGAAATAAAAATATTTAATGAATATCCACAATACAACGAATGTATAACAACAATGGACATTTGTTTAAAAAAAATTGTTTCTTAAAAATATTTTGTTTCCTAAAAATAAATCAATATGTTTAGAGAAAAGGGCCGAGAATACCCCTCAACTTTCATTTAATTATTAATTTTACCATTTGTTATACTATGTGGTCATTCATACCCTCACCGTCTACAAATGTGTCACACGTACCCTCCAAACAAACGATTTTCCCTAAATTGACTTCGAATCTTCAATTTCAACCCAAATTATCCATTTAAATACAATTCTCAATTAAATTTGACTCGCAACCCAAATGTATAAAATAAAATAAATAGTGGCAGATATATGATATATCCATTTCATCTTCAATGAATTATTTCTCCTTTCCTACTTCACCCTCATCTCTAAAGTAGAAGCTGAAGAACTTCATGTTGCATCCCTCACTGTCGTCCTCATTCTCTACCATCATCCTTCAATGAGAATCCAACATTAAATTGAATCAACTACTCATAACCTAACTTTGTCGGAAATGGATCGAATTAGCACAAAAAACACTCTTCTACTGAGTTTTATGTTGAGTTATTTGCTAAATTTTGATGATGGACTTGTTGATGATGAGAAGAAACACCTCTGAGGATATAATCTAACATATTTTGTATAATTTGGACCTTTTCCCTTTATAATAAAGATATACTAAACTATTGTTTACACTTTGGTCTAATTTTGAAGCTTATAATCTAATTTGGGAAATCATTGCATGAGAATCGATCAGTGGCGGTGGCAATCACCATTTTTTCCAGCGAACAGGGGTTAATTTACTTTTTTCCTTTTTTTGCTCCTATTGAATTTAACTAGAACACTTCTTACTGTTTGGTTTGATATCAATTAATCTTTTACCACTAATTGGATTTCACAGATAAAAAATTTGGTGATTGGGTAAAGCATAACAAGAGCATATTATTTTTAAATAATAATTTCATCCTTGAACACCACGTGCCCCAAGAATATCACAGACTCAAACTAAAACTAACACTTAGAGAACTTTACATACAACTGGTGGTCGTGCAAAATCTAAAGCACAACCCAAAAAAATTGGTTATATTAATCCATACTTCTCGAATAGACTAGGATGTCATCAAGGAATACTATCACAAGGGAGTTCAAATAGAGCCTGAACACACGGTCCATTAAATCGATAAATTTTATTGGGCATTAATCAAACCAAAAGACATAACTAGAAACTCATATTGACCAGAACAAGTCCTAAAAGTGTCTTTGAGATGTCCGTCACCATAATCCTCAACTAATGGTAGCTTGATCTCAAATCCATCTCAGAGAACATTGTTGCACCCTGAAGCAAGTCAAACAAATAATCAATATACGACATCAAATACCAATTATTGATGATCATTTTCAAGACTCGAGCCTACACCCTGGATGTGTACGTCACTTGAGAACCATTGTTGGTCCCCAAGAGAACCCTCATCATGACTGACTACAAGAAAAAGACTAACTCAAGCATACACAAACATCAAACTGAAGAATTATTTTAAAACAACTTATTAAATCTTAAAATTATCTAAAAGTACCGAGTATTAAAAATAAAGTTATAAATAAAATATCTAAGATTGAATAGTTAAAGACTAACCAAGACTGTCTATTTATGAAGCATTTATTGTATAAAGTGAGGTTTTGGAACAAGACCCATGACACCTCAAAGTGTTACTACTAACAAATAATAAAACTAGAGTCCTCTGAAAGCAAGGAGGTATCACCAAAACATAATAAGTGGATGATGTGATCTCAACGGATCTCATGTTGACGATACTAAGTACCTAAATATGCACCATGAAACAATGCAAGCTGAATGACATCAATACATTGAATGTACTTTGTATGTAATAGGGCTGAATAACACAAATAATTCAACAGAAAGGCTAAAAATAACTCAAATGAAATAGAGTATAAATCATGATGAAAATCATTTGAGCTCTTACTGTAGGAAAGCAATTATAGTAAATATTGAACTGAAATGTATATATAAATATATACTTTACTTTACTAGGGAGTTTCTTCAACCAACAACCATCACTTGATGATATAATGTCTTACCCACGTTATCAGAGCAACCCTATACCTTGCCGGAGTATAAAATGCAACTCAACTGATGGATCTACTAAAAAGCCTTCTCAAGGCAGGTGAAGAGTCGCCCGTCTTGTGGTACGATCCTATCTATGTTGGCTACGTAGTTTATGGGGGTTGTGAGTTGTCTAAACTTTTCCCCATATCAGCGTTCAATACTACTCCCAAAATATAAACTAGGTTAAGATAATTACTCAAAAGGGCATCTTTAAGAGTAACTAAAATGTACTCAATCTTTCTGAAATACTCTGAAAACTCTTTATATTTTTCTAAAATTAGTACTCTCTTTTCAATGTGAAAAATAATACCTTCTTTAAGGGGAAACTGAACTTCTCTTTATCTGGCGCTTTTGAAAACTGTTTATGCTCTTCTTATAGTAGTTCTTTTCTCAATGTGAAAATAGTACTTTTGGAATCATTTGTGTTCCCTTAAACTCTTCTCAAAAGATACCTTAAAAATACTCATGAACTCACTTTAAAATTCCAAAACCAATGCATGAAAATAAATGCACAAAGGATGACAATAAAAATCTCATCAACTAAGGTTCATGTGAAATATAAGCATGAACAACAACTCAAGGATATCAATGCACATAATATTGTAATCTCATAATATAAGAATTTAGAAATCAGAACAAGAACATAACCCATATCAAGAATTTCATAAAACTGAGGGTAGAACCCTAGATTCAACTTTCTACTAACGGAATTGAGATGTAGGGCATGAGGACGAACTAGTACAACACTATGAATGGTCTTACATACCTTATATGCTCCAAATTCTTGAGAAAATGTGAGATCTTGTCACGACCCAGGGGTACCCTCTAGACGTAACACGATGTACTCGACCCCGAAGGGGTCTAATACAAGCCCTTAGCATCATAACATAGGTAATAGAAAAGTATGGAAAATTTAAAACTTCTTAAGACCATACAATCAAAAATATTTTCATAAGCAAGCGGAAGTCTTTACTAAAATCTTTGTCTCAAACCATGTACCATAATTCTTGAATAAAACTCTTGGGACGCAGTCCATACAAAATCTAAAACATAAAGAAATAACATAAAGGAAATATGGGTTCATCCTCAAAGCTATGAGGACTCACAAAGTCTTCAAGTCTTCTTGCACCTTAGAAACCTAGCCTCCAAAGCAACTCAAGTCTCCAACCCTACATTTGATTAGAATGTAGGCAATATGCGTTAGTACAAAATGTACCAAGTATGAAAGCTAGCACAACATCATAGGATCATCTCAAATGGTTAGTCAACATAAGACAAAAGAATAAGAGATAACAATATAGTCATAACATAATCATCATAATCATAGCATAATCATCAACATAAGCTTCATATAAACATAAGTCAACATAATACATAGTCATACTCATATAAGCATAATAGACTCTTAGTCTCCTTTACCATAATAGCACCATTCTCAAGTAACCTCAAAAGCATACAAGTGCAAAGCAAGAATATCATCCCATAATACCACCCAAGCCAAGTATTCCTTTTTGGTCATCTTAATCATAGTCTACATACATGGTCAACTCTTAACTTCTCTACCATAAGGGTTCCATACTCCTAAGTAACCTCAAGACACACTTGTGCAATGCATAAAAGGCATCTCATACTACCCTTCACACTAATCATAGCCTTGAAGTCATCCTAGTCATATTCACCCTACTTTAGCCTCATTATTAGCTTAACTCTCATAACTAAGGGAATCTCTCACCTTTAGTCAACTATAACTAGGAAGGGCAACTATAGCACAATCCTATCTCAAGACTTCTCGTTAATGACCCTAAGTCATACTTGTGCAATGCATGCATAGGACCCCATAATACTATACATGCTAAGTACTACCTTTAGGTCCTCATACTAACCCTTCTTAGTTTGGAACCTAGTTCCTCTTTTTAACTTTAGAACACTATGAGGTACTCTCTTAAGCACATCTTAGTTCATTATTAGGTTGAAACATATGAGATACTTCCTTTAGTATGTCTGAGTTCACTATTAGCATGGATACTATGAGATACTTACTTAAGCATGTCTAAACCCCTTTTCTACTTTGAACACTATGAGATACTCTCTTAAGTATGTCTAAGTTCATTCTTCACATGGACCCTATGAGATACTACCTTAAGCATGTCTAAGTCCACTTATACTCTTGAACACTATGAGGTACTTTATTAAGTAAGTTTTAGTTCATTATGCTTTAGAACCTATGACATGTTTCTCAAGCATGTATTAGTTCATAGGATATGGAGATTGCTACTAGGAACCTTAACTCAACTATGTGAAGGCTCTCATCTCATGAGACCTAACTTTGGGAAAACCCACACTCTACTACGTAAGAGTTCCCTCTTTAACTTGGATAGTCCTCACATCAACTAGGTGTGGCTCTCCTTTCTTCTTGGAATCCGGACCCTATCATGTGTGACACTCCATCTCATTGTCAATATCCACTCGGAGCCAAGCATACACCCTAAGGTTGACTTGCTAAGCCTTGCTTAGCACTCATATCTCATGGAAGGATGTCCTCGACAATCCATCCATGCTCAAGTGATTCTACCACTTTCATCTATCAAGCATTCATAAGGTAGGTTAGGTGAGTATACGCCTTTCACCACAATCCAACCTATTAGACTTATATTCTCGTTAAGACTTTACTCTCAAAGCCTTAACATCAATAGTTAATCATCTTAGCTTCACCCTAAAGCCTTAGCTATCATGATCACAACCTTACTCTCAAGGTTTCTTTCTTAATCTCTTCTTTATACCTAGATTTCAAGGTAATTTGATCACATCTCTCATTACTAGGTGATTCTAGTTTTAATTGATCATAAAGGTTCAATTCTAACTTTACAATTCAAGATCAATCATATACAATAGAGTCTAGTTTAATTCATGATTATATGATCCTAACTTTGATCAATTACTACACATAACATTAAATTAGGAAGATCACATATGAACCTTCAACTTTGCCTCTATTGGAATAAACCCACAAAGATCACATTCATCAATTTAGATTAGGGTTTACCATAGAAATCACATGAAATCATCATAATATCATTAAATAAAGATAAATCAATCATAATTGGGTGATATCCACTAGATTTGAATCACACCCAAACCCTACCCACAATGCAAGCACAACCCTAGCTAGAATTGGGTTTTTGAGTTCACAATTAGGGGGAAACTATGGGGGTTCTATGGGTGGAAGAACCCATAGATGAATAAGCTTCACATACCTTCAATAAAATACCTAAACAAAGCTTGAATCAATGGAGAAAATCGCCCTAAGTTACTGCCCTCTTCTTCTTCTTCTTCTTCTTCTTCTTCTTCTTCTTCTATTCTAAAGAGATGATTTTTGGAGAGAGTTTTGGGGTCTTTAGATGAATGAGTTCTAATGATTAGTTTAGGGTTTATTTAAGCTTATATAGGTGGTTAAATAACCTATTAACCGACCTACATTAACCCTTAATTAATAACTAACTTAACCCCTAAACACTCAACTAAAAACTAAAAGCTGAAAACTGATCATGACTATGCCCACCCATCCATGTACCGTGGATGGGACTATTGTCCATGGTTTGGTCTCCTGGTTGGGGTCGAAGGCCTCTACGCCCATGACCTACGGGCATGGACTGATCTACTGGCCGTAAACGGCCATCCGTAGGTCACCAAAATTCTGTTTTGGGGACTGTTTTGGGGCCCTCCTCAAGGTCCTCTTGGGTGGTCCTTGGGAGGTCGTACCTGGACGTTTAACCCCTAAAACCCCTATTCTAAGTACGGGAATCATTTTTACAAGTTTTAACCCTCAGACGACACTTCAAAACTCTTACCAAAGGCTCTAGAACTCACTAGTTCAACTCACTAAATTCCGGGGTGTTACAGATCTTTGGATGAAAAGATAGCAAGAATTTATTTCTTGAACCTTAGAGATGATTTCTTGAGGAGATTTCTTGAAAATCTATTAATTTAGTGAGTAAGATATATTAATTCGTGGTAAGATGGAGAAATTATGAAGTTCTATGGTAAAATCTTACCTTGAATGATGGATGAACCTTGGAGGAAGTTAGTTTCTTGAAAACTTCTCTTTCTAAGGTAAATTTATGAACTAGGGAGGTGAACTACATAGTTGGAGGTTTTTAAAAGACTCAGACGCCCGCACAGAAAATGCCTCTAGTACACAGGAAGGCAGTAGCTTTTGCCTTGGCACGAGCCTGTAACACTCTCAAAAACTAATAAACTAAGCTAGAGCGTAATATGTAAACTTGTAGCCTAAATAAGGTTTAACGTAAAGATTAGAGTCATAAAATAACCTCCGTTAATTAGTACAAGTGTTTTTTGACTTAAACGTCAAGGCATGACCCCCGCCCCCCCAAGGACTAACCAAGGGTCCTTGAGGAGGACCTTGATGACAGCCAAAAAGCTATCAAGAGGCAGCCTACCCACGAAATGGGCACCCATGGGCTGTGGGTGGACCCACACCTCATAAGTGGGGGTCGTGGGTCAAGTACGTCGTGTTACATCTAGAGGGTACCCTGGGCCGTGATACATTTGGTAGCAAAGCATAAGGTTTTGGGATGATTTTAGGTTGATATCTCATAAACCACGTCTAGTAGAGTCTTGTTCATGAGTGTGAAGCACGCCAAATTTATGAATAAGAGGCCATAAGATGTTTAGGAAATTTCACTTCTTTCATTACTCTTTAGTCATGCCTTAGAGTTTTAACTCTATGAAGTCCTTTTCCTAACCCTTCTCTTATGTCTTTAGGATATGAATACAAGAAGGGAGAACACAAGAAGGATGGAAGAGGAGAATGTGAATGAGGGAGTTCCTCCCCAAGGTCCCCAAGATGCTCAAGACCCTCAAGTTCCTATTGATGCGGGGGCTATGACAAATATGGAAATAAGGTCGGCTCTCCAAGTATTGACCCATGCCATGATAGCTCAAGCTCAAGCAGTGACAACTCAAGCCCAAGCCATGACGGCCCAAGCTAACATGGAGGTTGTTACTCCGGTTAATGTAAATGTGAATACGACCTCTTCAAGGATAAGGGACTTTACGAGGATGAATCCTCCCATGATCTATGGCTCAAAAGTGGAAGAGGATCCACAAGGGTTTATTGATGAGGCCTATAAAGTGCTTGATGCTATGAGAGTGTCTTCACAAGAAAAGGTGGAACTAGTCGCGACCAATTGAAGGATGTGGCTCTAGTATGGTATGAGCAATGGAAGGGTGAGAGACTCGTAGGAACGGACCCGGTAGATTGGGAATTGTTTAAGTTGGTCTTTCTTGATAGATTATTTCCCCTAGAGTTGAGGGAGCAAAAAAATGCAAGAGTTCATAAATCTTCGACAAGGGGGTTTGAGTGTGAAAGAGTATGCCCTTAAGTTCACTCAATTGGCCAAGTATACTCCAACCTTAGTGGGGGATTTTTGGGCCAAGATGAACAAATTTGTTATGGGGATATCCGACTTGGTAGTCAATGAATGTCGTTCGGCAATGCTCATCCCAAGTATGAATATTTCACGTCTCATGGTTCATGCCGAACAAATTGAGGAACAAAAGCTCAAGCAAGTGAATAGGGAAGTAAAGAGGGCTAGAATCGATGATGGAAACTCTTCCATGGGTAAATCCGAGGGTCAAGGTAGGCCAAGGTTCAAGAGAAGGTTCTCCAACCAAGGCTCCTCTAGTGCTCCAAGGGTCAACAAAGATAGGGTGTCTAACCCTAAGCCTCAAGGAGGCAATAATGGTGGATCTTCCATGGTAAGGCCTACTTCTGCTAAGTGCGGTAAAAAACATGATGGTAAATGTCTTGCCGGCATGGGTGAGTGCTATGGTTGTGGTAAGAGTGGTCATCAATTGAAAGATTGCCCAACACGTACGACCAAGGGGAGAGAACACAAACAAATTCCTCCAAGTGGTTCAACTTTTGATGCTATCAAGAAGAACCACTTTTATGCTCTTCAAGCCCGAGGAGACCAAGAGAGCTCCCTGAATGTGGTTACCCGTATGTTGCAAGTTTTTCTTATTGATGTATATGCATTATTGGATCTCGGCGCCACCTTATCTTTTGTGACACCTTATGTGGCGATGAGGTTTGATGTTCCTCCGAAAGATTTATTAGAACCTTTTTCGGTTTCTACCCCGGTTGGTGACTCTGCGGTGGCTAAGAGGGTGTATAAAAGATGTCTCATTTCCTTGTCCTATAGAGTTACTCTTGTTGACTTGATAGAACTTTACATGTTAGATTTTGATGTGATTCTTGGTAATGGATTGGTTGCATGCATGTTATGCCTCTATTGATTGTAAAACCCGGGTGGTTAAATTTCAATTTCCAAATGAACCTATTTTAGAATGGAATGGGGGAAATTATATGCCTAGAGGTCAAATTGTTTCTTGTCTTAAAGCTAGAAAGATGATCTCCAAGAGGTGCATTTACCATCTTGTAGGGTGAAGGATTTTGAATCTGAAACCCCTCCTCTAGAGTCGGTTTCGGTAGTGAATGAGTTTCTGGAAGTTTTTCCCGATGATTTTCCCAATATTCCTCCCGAACGGGAAATAGATTTTGGTAAAGACCTTATCCTGGATACGCAACCTATCTCTATTCCTCCTTATAGAATGGCTCCAACAGAGTTGAAGAAGTTGAAAGAGCAACTAAAGGATTTGCTAGACAAGGGTTTTATTCAACCAAGCATCTCTCCATGAGGTGCTCCGGTATTGTTCGTTAGGAAGAAGGATGGAACTCTTAGAATGTGTATTGATTATCGGCAATTGAACAAGGTGACCATTAAGAACAAGTATCCACTTCCTAGAATTGATGACTTATTTGACCAACTTCAAGGGGCTAGCTAATTTTCCAAGATTGGCATACATTCGAGCTATCACCAATTGAGGGTGAGAGGGGTTGATATTCCCAAGACGACTTTCTGAACTAGATATGGGCACTATGAATTCCTTGTGATGTCATTTGGCCTAACTAATTCCCCGACGACATTTATGGACCTTATGAATAGGGTTTTTTGACAATATCTTGACATGTTTGTGATAGTGTTCATTGATGACATTTTAATATATTCAAGGAGTGAAAATGAGCATACAGGCCATTTGAGGATAGTATTGCAAGTCCTAAAGGATCATTAACTCTTTGCAAAGTTTAGCAAGTGCAAGTTTTGGTTAAGGTCTGTAGCGTTCTTTGGTCACATTGTGTCAAGCAAGGGTATAGAGGTAGATCCAAAGAAGACGGACTCGGTCAAGAGTTGACCTAGACCTCTACCGCCAATCGATATTAGAAGATTTTTGGGTTTGGTCGGCTACTATAGGAGGTTTGTCGAGGGTTTTCCTCTATTGCTTCTCCTTTGACAGCCTTAACTCAAAAGAAAGCTAAGTTTGTGTGGTCGGAAGCTTGTGAGAAAAGCTTCCAAGAATTGAAAGATAGGCTTACCTCCACTCCGGTGTTGACTTTGTTGGAGGGTACCGAAGGTTTTGTTGTATATTGTGATGCCTCTAGAGTGGGTTTGGGATGTGTCCTCATGCAACATGGGAAAGTGATTGCCTATGCTTCAAGGCAACTCAAGATCCATGAAAATAATTATCCAATCCATGATTTCGAATTAGCGGCGGTAGTATTTGCCTTAAAAATATGGAGGCATTATCTATATGGGGTGCATGTTGATGTGTTCACCGATCACAAGAGCATTTCAAATGTTTTTAGCCAAAAGACTTGAACCTCTAGCAAAGAAGGCGGTTAGAGTTATTGAAGGACTATGACATGAGTGTCCTTTACCATCCCGATAAAGCTAATGTTGTAGCGGATGCTCTTAGTAGATTGTCCATGGGTAGTATGGATCATATAGAGGATGAAAAGAAGGAATTGGTTCGTGATATGCATAGGTTGGCCCGACTAGGTGTTCATCTAGTGGATTCCACCAAGGGTGGTGTCACGGTCCAAAATGGTTCCGAATCATCCTTTGTAATGGATGTTAAGGCAAAGCAAGCCCTTGATCCTATATTAGTGGAGTTGAAAGAGTCGGTACTCAAAAAGTCCGTTGAGGCTTTCTCCCAAGGGGGAGATGGGGTGCTTAGGTACCAAGGTCAATTATGTGTTCCATATGTTGATGGATTTAGAGAGCAAATTTTAGAACAAGCTCATGGTTCGTGGTATTTTATTCATCCGAGAGACACCAAGATGTGTCATAACCTACGGGAAGTCTATTGGTGGAATGGTATGAAGAAGGATATAGCGGGTTTTGTAGCCAAATGTCAGAATTGTCAACAAGTTAAGGCCGAGCACCTAAGGCTGAGAGGCTTGTCTCAAGATATAGATATTCCCACTTAGAAGTGGGAGGATGTGAATATGGATTTTATTGTGGGTTTGCCTCATACCTGAAGGCAACATGATTCTATTTGGGTCATTGTGGATAGAATGACAAAATCCGCCCACTTTATTTCAGTTAAAGTTTCCTTTTCGACGGAAGACTATGCCAAATTGTACATCAATGAGATAGTGAAGTTGCACAGGGTTCCCTTATCTATTATTTTGGATTGGGGTACTCAATTTACTTCACACTTTTGGAAGGCATTCCAAAAAGGGCTTGGTACTAAGGTTAAGCTTAGCACAACCTTTCACCCTCAAACAGATGGTCAAGCGGAGTGCACCATCCAAACCGTAGAAGACATGTTGAGGGCATGTGCCATAGACTTTAAGGGTAATTGGGATGACCATCTCCCGTTAATAGAGTTTGCCTATAATAATAGTTACCACTCAAGTATTGCCATGGCTCCTTTTGAAGCATTGTATGGTAGGAGGTGTAGATCCCCGGTTGGTTGGTTTGAAGTAGGTGAAATTGCTCTAATTGGTCCCGAACTAGTTTATGAGGCCATTGAAAAGGTTCAACTCATTAGAGAGAGGTTGAGGACGACCCAAAGTCGACAAAAGTCTTATGACGATGTTAGAAGGAGGGATCTAGAATTTGAAGTCAATGATTGGGTCTATTTGAAAATCTCACTTACGAAAGGTGTGATGAGGTTTGGCAAGAAAGGGAAACTTAGTCCCCGGTATGTGGGCCCTTATCAAATTTTGAAGCGTATTGGGAAAGTTGTCTGTGAGTTAGACTTGCCAAATGAATTGTCTCCGATTCACTCGATATTTCATGTTTCTATGCTCAAAAAGTGTATTGGGGATCCGGTATCCATTATTCCTCTAGAAGGGTTAGGTGTTGATGAAAGTCTTTCCTATGAGAAGGTTTCGGTAGAGATCCTTGACCGACAAGTCAAGAGATTGAGAAATAAGGAAGTAGCTTCCAATAAGGTGTTATGGAGAAATCATATAGTTGAGGGTGCTAATTGGGAGGTCGAGGCCGACATGAAGTCCCGATATCCTCATATTTTTCCTTCTACTCCTATTCAAGCTTGAGGTAAGTAGTTCCTCTTGAGTTTTAGTGTTTTGGGAGTCATGTGTATTGTATGAGTTTTCCATGATTTCCTTATGTTACGCATGTTCCTGATGAAATTCATGTTTAGTAAGAAAAATGAGTTTTATGCTTTATGTGTCCCTCATGTTGATTGTGCATTTTAGTATGATGATGTCATATTTGAATTCATCATGTGATTTGATGAACATGCTTTGTTGTGTTTATGATGTAATAGCATATTGGCTCCATGTTGTTGTGTTGAGCTTGCTTTTGGTTGGAGAAGGTAGTTCTTCCTATGAACATGAGAAATGTTGAATTTCATGCATATTGGGTTGGTAGATGTTGTTCCTACTTCCTTGTATTGCATTGACCATGTCTTGAGAAGGAGTTGAAGTTTCCTCCTTTTGAATAGTGCATGAAGTGAATAGTGCATTTGTAAATTTTGCATATTTTGATGTTTCATGCATGATGGGCTGCTAGTCTCGAGTTTCTATATTAGTTTGGTCTCTAAATCATCATTTGAGGACGAATGATCCCAATGGGGAGATAACGTAACACTCCGGAAAACTAATAAACTAAGCTAGAGCCTAATATGTAAACTTGTAGCCTAAATGGGGTTTAACGTAAAGATTAGAGTCATAAAATAACCTCCGTTAATTAGTACAAGTGTTTTTGGACTTAAACGTCAAGGCATGACCCCCCAAGGACCAACCAAGGATCCTTGAAGAAGACCTTGGTGGCAGCCAAAAACCTGTCAAAAGGCAATCTACCTACGAAATGGGCACCCACGGGCCGTGGGTGGACCCACGCCCCATAGGTGGGGGTCATGGGTCAAGGCTGGACCTCCCCTTACCTTGCCAAATTCTCTGTCTGAGCTACGAACATGTATTACGGTTCGTGGACCCACTCATGCCTCATAGGTGAGGTCTCGTGAGTGAGGGGTGGGGTTGGACAAGTAGAGGAGCTGCAGACCCCAACCCACGAGTGACCAGCACGGTCTGTGGGTCCATCCACGCCTCGTGGGTGGGGGTCGTGGATGGGGGCCTGCAATGCTGCTCCAATCTTGGCCAAAGGTGCATTGTTTTAAGTAAATTCTATTTTAATAATTTAAGGGTGGGCACGGTTTGTATTGTTTATTTAGACATACATAAGCACTTTTAAACCATTAACTAACCTATTCTACTTCATAAGAGTCAAATCATAGCCAACTTCCCTCTCCAATATTTCTCTCACTAAAAACCTTCATTGAAGAAGAAGAAGAAGAAGAAGTCAAGTTCTAGGGTTCAAGGACTGATCTTTCCACTCAATTTTCGTGAGGAATCTCCATAAGGTTTAGTGGCTTTTCATCTATGGGTAGTTTCCACCCATAGAGTCCCTTCAAAAGTTGATTCAAAGCTTCTAATTTCCCCAAAACCTAGGGTTTCAATCTAAGTCATGGGTTCTCTTTCAAAACGTTTTCAATGGTTGATTTATGATAGATTATGATTGAACTGATGATTTATTATTGATTTATGATGAAATCCTCCCAATGAACCCTTAAATCCCCCCATATTGCTAAGTTGTGAATTTATGATGTGGGTTAGTTGATTAAGAAAACATGTCAATTGATTAGGTTTATATTGATTGAGTTAGTGAATCATGATGTTCCCCTATCTAATGTAGTAATCCTAGAAGTTTGGGTTGAGTTTGATTCATAGCCTTGAAGGGCAAATTATATGGGTTTGCACATGTTGATGAGAATTATGTATGAGTTTATGATTCACTTAGATAGTGAAGATCCTATGACTATTGTGTAATTGTGGTATTGTTACAAGATCATTCTCCCCATACCCTTACACATGACTATGCATGAATTGTCTAGGACTATGATAATGTTGTTGTGCTGATTGAAAGGTTATTCTCATGAAACACTATGAACATGATGTGAAAGGCTTACTTACATGTTAATGATGATTCTAAGGTTGAAAGTCCATTCTCACCTAATTGAATCCATGAGCTATTTTATGAGTTGTGTTGAATGAAGGGTAAGATACTCCTTCACACATGTAAATACAATTCAAGACTAAATATGTAAAGTTTGGGAAAATAATGCTTAGCACCGAGTGGATATGAAATATGAGGTAGAGGTCATCCCGTCAATTCAATAGGCTGGTTCATCTAAAGTAGTCTCATGAGATGGAAGCTCCCTCGTCAATACAATAGGTTTGGGGTTTCTAGAAGCAATCTCCTTATCCCATAGCTATGTGCCCACATAGGTGTTTAGCTAGTGGATCCACCTAAAAGCTAATACATTTAGTTCTACCTTAGGCAAGTAGGACATCTTTTTTCGGTGTGGGACATGACACCGGATTCCATGTAGCTCACATGGTCTATGTCGGTTAAGGCTATTTCCCTACATGACAAGAATATGAATATGACAAGAACATGAACATGAACTATACTTATGACTTCTCAAGGAGTTCTACTTAGTGTGAGTGGGGGTATGAGACTTCACTTATGCATTGTACAAATAGGCTTTTGGAAAGGGGTATGGTGTGATTTTCTTATGCTATGAAGATATATGAATTTATGCATGTATGATATGGATTGTTGATAAGAGTGACTTTGTTTGCTACAAGCTATGAACATGAATGTTTCCTTGTCTATGAGTATTGGCTATAGATGAGTTCATGGTATGATATGCATGATTATGGTGATCTAAAAAGTGGTACTTAGTATTAGATAGGATTATGAGATCTTGTCTATGCATTGCACAAGTATAGCTTAAGATTTCTTATGAAATGGTTTGGCTTATGTATTTACACTAAATCTGCATGATGACTCTTAAAGTTGATAAAGAGCATGGTTTCAACTAAATTGTCCCTTTTTGCATGTTTTAGGGATTTTTATGCATGGCTTCCATTTAGTACATTTTTGTGCTAACCCATATTTTCTACATTTTTCTATAAGTGTAGGGCCCGATTGTTTAAGTGTGCTCCCTTCTTAAGTAAAAGCTTGGATTGACTATTCTCCACGCTTTCAGTGAGTCCTCATGGTTCGAGGACAAGAGTTAATCATTTCTAGTTTCCATCTTACTTTCTCTTTTTGAACCTATGTTGTAAAGGGTTGTGACCCTTATTGATATTCAATTGTATTAGATGGTTTTAATGAGACAATGTCTAGACTTCTATATTGATTTTATGAAAAGACTTCGATTGTAAAAAGTTTTAAATTCTACATCATTTCTATTACTTATGTTATGATATGCTAAGGGCTTGTATGAGACCTCTTCGGGGTCAAGTACGCCGTGTTACATCTAGGGGGTAACCCTGTGTCGTGACAGAGCCCGCACGGAAATTGCCTCGGCCAAGCGGTTGACGCTTGGCAAGACAATGTCTAGTAAAGTAGGCATAACTTTTTATTCCGAACTCCAAATGATGCAAAATTGGTGGCGTTGGAAAGAAGACTCAAATTCTTTTTATGTGATAGGTTATGGGCCACCTAACTCTTCATATTCGAAGAGATATAATCATTTGAAGTTGACTCAAATAGAATCTTATATAAAAACTTAATCGGTAAGGAAGCTTTCAACTCAACTTTGTGCTAAGGGATTCTTGTGACCTTAATTCATTTCCAAATTTATTCCCACAATGAAGAATTGAACTTAATACCTAAGCACAATTTAAGAATCACCTGATATGACCTTATACGCAATTGAAGAATGATCTGGATCTTAGCTTAGAAATTTGTAGGGTGTTACAATCATCTTATTCAACTACATATAGTCAATACATATACACAAGGAACCATCCTTACAGAATATAAGCATCCCATAGAGAGACACTAAGCCTAATGAACCCCTTACTAATGAGGTCAATGAACTTCTCCTTAAGCTCCCTTAACTCAGCTGGAGCCATCCAATATGCCAGAATAGAAACTAGTTTCGTGCCTGGCTCAACATCAATATCGAACTCAATGTTACAATTAGGAGGAAGATTGGATAGATCTATAGGAAACACATGAGGAAACTCTCTAACTACTAGAATTGACTCAAAAGACAGGAATGTCGGCACTAGTATCATGAACATTAGCAAAATAGGCTACACATCTCTTTCCTACGAACCATAGCGTGCTCAGTAATAATATCACACCCCTAGACATATGGCTATCGATACCCATCCACACAATCGAAGGGATACCAAGCATGTACAAAGTGTTAGTCTTGGAAAAGCAATCCAAAATCGCATAATAAAGAGATAGCCAATTCATGCGTAAAATTCCGTCAAAAGCTACCATATCTAAGATAATAAGGTCTTCCCACGTATCATACCCCAATATGGTCACCATATAGGATCGATAAAATATAATCACTTCTAAAGAATCACCTACGAAGATAGCTACACACATAGGCATGGCAAAGGTTCACACAACAACTCCAAACACATATCAAAATAAACAGACACATAAAAAAGTTGACTCTAATATGATTAGAAAGACAGTGTAATTGTTGTACTATGCTCTTAAGTTAGGTTTAAAAGTCAAAGGAATGTGGTGAGAAGATGGAATTACCAAGACCACTTCTTAGAGTTCTTCTGCTCAAGACACTTCAACAAAATATGGATGCTATATAAATATGCAAAGTAAAAGGAGATCTTATCTGTGATTATTATTCCTGAAATGACAGTTAATATATGGTGATTGGACATATTAATTAAGATCTCAAAGTTCATTTATGGCTCATCTCAGAGGGCAGTCACAATTAGTCCTAAAAATACAGAGGAATGATCCCTTTATTCAAAAACTACCATAAAAATAAATGTAACTAAAGCTATAAAAAGGGCCATTGTGAAGGAAAGAAATGGTGTCATCTACATTTTCAGAGGAATTGACACTTCTCAAGATGAAATCCTCTCCTGAATCATGGCAGACAATCTCCCAGATGGAAGTATTGACATCCCTATCCTCCCAGAGATACATTGTTGGGCAAACAACACTTGAAAACAAGTACATTAAATTGAGTGAACATCTACAAAATGAGTCAAAACTGCTTTACCATTGAATTCTCTTCGAAGACAAATGCTAATCATGTATTAAGAGGCAATTGGAGCCTGAAATCTGTAGATAGGGGTACATATACAAGATGTGAGTGTAAAACATGTCATGTATGAAGTTGAAATAAGAGATTTGTCAAAAGGTAAGAAAATAAACTAAAAATAAAAGCGAAACAAATAAATCGAAAACAAAGAGAGTATTAAATTAGTATTTTTATAAAAGAAATTAAGACGATTTTAGTTTTTTTTTGGAACCCCAGGATAACCCGTAGCCGCTACAACCCCTGCCCTTCAGGTGAGCACTTTGTGCGCACTGGGTAAACCCCCACTATGTAATAGTCTGCAAATCACATATTATCACCACTTTATTGTCAATGACTTAATATATTTGATTTGAACAATTCATGAGCTATAACAGCCACCTAATCCAAAGTAAATTAAAAGTATTTTCAGATAGAAAAAGACTTCCCGACTCATGGCCATTCTATAAACAGCCGAAAGGAATAATCTGCTGTTATTTCCAACTCCTAATTAGAGATTTGTCAAAAAGAAAGAAAATAAACTAAAAATAAAAGCGAAACAAATAAATCGAAAACGAATAGAGTATTAAATTAGCATTTTTTATAAAAGAAATTAAGATGATTTTTGTTTTTTTTTTGTTTTTTTTGGAACCCCAGGATAACCTGCAACCGCTACAACCTCTGTCCTTCGGCTGAACACTTTGTGCGCACTGGGTAAACTCCCATTGTGTAATAGCCTGCAAACCACACATTATCACTGATTTATTGTCAATGGCTTAATATATTTGATTTGAACAATTCATGAGCTATAACAATCGCCTAATCCAAAGTAAATTAAACGCTTAAGTCATCGACCGCCCTTTAAAATTGTTCGCATAATTCACTTAGACACCTCAACTAAGACTTGTACCTATTGAACACCTAAATTGTTCAAAACATGTACCTATTAAACACAAAATGCTGATATGGCAAAAAATGTGTTTTGCACTTCCCTGAAGCGCGTGAAAAGATTCAAAATAGTGTCTTTTTGAATTTTTTTTACATTTTTTCTTCTCTTATTTACACTTGGCATTATAATTAACTTAAAAACATTTTTCTTCTTTCATTTACACTTTTTTCAAAATACAAAAGGACCCCACTCCCTACCTGTCATCTTCTTCATACCTTAGTTTGCAAAACATTCTTCATTTTAGCTCCAACATTGTTTTTCTTTCTTTTTTTTTTTTATAAAAAAAAGAATATTATTTCTTTCAAATATGAAGATAAATGAAAATCAACTATGAAGATTCAGATTTGAAAGTTCGTATGATTTATTTCAAATCTCATAAAAATAAGGAACAAATATGAAGAAGAAGAAAGAAGAAAAATGATTTTTACGTAGAAAAAAAGTTAGCCGATATTTGTTTATCAAAATTTTTAAACAAAGATTTTTACTCAAATTCATATATAAACCTATTAAATTTATCAAAAATGATATTCAAAAAATTGAAAGAATGAATTTTTGAGCTATCAATATCATTTTGTCATCGATGTAGAAATGAATAACCGCCGACAAAATTTTCTTTCTTCTTCACTCTTAGTATGAAAATGTATATATATATTTTTTAAAAGTTAATATTCAAGTTATTTGAAAAGAATTAGGTTTTGTGATTTGAGAAAGAATGTGTTTTGGGAAGAAGATGAAGATGAGAGGGGGTTGGGTAGAATAGGTTGACATTTTCATTTTTTTCTTTTTCTTTTTAAAAAAATTAGATATAAAAAGTGTTTGAGATAATTTTAAACAAAATTATTTTTTTTATAATTTTCGGGGCTCAGTGCCACATGTTATTTTTTAATTAGTCGTTTTGCCACGTCACCGCAAGTGTATCACACACTCTTCATATATTTTGCTGATTATAAAAAAATGCCTAATAGAAACAATTTTTGAATTGGTAAAAGTGTTCAATAGGTACTAATCTTAATTAAGGTGTCTAAGTGAATTATGTGGACAACTTTAAGGGCTACTTATGCATTAAGCCTAAATTAAAAGTAGGCTAAATGGTCTGCGGAACCCTTGTACTTGTATCAGATTGTAAATTGAACCCTTCTACTTACGATTTTGTCAAGTGAACACTTAAACTCAATAAAACATAGTATTTTAAACCCTTTTTTCATTTGAGCAAAGATGTGTGTAGTACAACCAAATTACACCTGAAATCCATGTCATTTTTAATAACACGTCAAACATTAAAAGATAAATAATAGTAAAAAAAAGTTATTTCTTTTCCTCTCTCAGGTCACCCCAGCCGCCGTCTCCATCTTCCTTACCTAGAAACTTTCTGAAGAACAAAAAATTCAAAATTCACTAGCAGCTATGATAGCTTGAGAATTAGGTGTTCCCATTTGGCAGTTTTCTGGAAAAGACAGATTCCTCCTCTTGACCCAATTGCTCTGTATTCTCCTTTGTATGACCCAATGCTTGCAAAGCGATCCATGATTTTTTCTTCCCCAGAGCACTCCAAAATTCAACTCAAGCTACGAGACCGAGTTATTCGACTTAGTCGTCTCGATCTGAAGTCGAGTATCAAATTTCTCGATTCAGTCCGTATAGTCTTGTGATTTGAGCTTTCAATTTTAGAGAGAAGTTTTCAATTTAAATCTTCAAATTAAAAGCTCAAATCATGTAACCCGTTTTTTATTTGAAGACAAATAAATCAGCACAAAGAACTATTCAAACAAAAAATGAATTTGAGCATTTGTTTCTTTTTGATTTCATATTAATCCATTTATGATTTGAGCTTTCTTTTCAATTTGTATGTTTGTTGTGGGATGTTTGAAGGATAAGTACTTTCTTTTAAAATGGATGAGATTACAAAAAAATATGGTGGAAATTATGGGCGGCTGTGACCTAATTTTTTCCCACAGAATAAGAGAAGACGAAGGGGATATTTTGGTTTTTCCTTCTAATTTTTTTTTCTGATTATATGTGTAATTTCAATGAAAAGTATCCATTCACGCTCTTAATCAGTGTGTATCTCACGCATTTTTCCAACTCAGCAATTTTATTGCCACATAAGTTTGGTCAATGGTCAGAGGTATTTCAAATATTATGTTTTATTGAGTTTAAGAGTTCACTTGACAAAATTATAAATAAAAGGGTCTAGTTTACAATCCGACACAATTACAAGGGTCTACTAGACCCTTTTACCTTAAAAGTATTTTCAGATGGAAAAAGACTTCCCGGCTCACGGCCATTTTATGAAGAGCTGGAAGGAATAATATGCTGTTATTTCCAGCTCCTCGATTAGGGCCCCGGCCTGATCGGTGGTAACCTCTCTAATGGCTTCTTCTTCTCCATCATCTATGTCTCCTCCGATGATCCCCATGGAACTCCACTCACTCAATCGAGAGAAGCTCTTCAACTCTCTGCGTGACCACCTAACTTCATGCGCTCGTCCTCTCCAAGGCTTTGTTCTCCTACAGGTTCTCTGTGCTTTCAGTATTTTTTTCCCCTCTTAACCTTCACTCACTTCAGCTTTCTCTTCTGACTTCTCTCGTTTCGTAACTCAAAATTTGAATTAGGGTGGCGAAGAGCAAACTCGACATTGCACCGATCACCTAGAATTGTTTAGGTATAAGTAATTATATATCTGTTTATCTGCACTTGCCAATGGTTATACTTATTTTTAGCATCTATAGTTATTGCGTGACAAATTGACATTTTATATTCTGTTATACCGTGATTTCTAGCAAATGACTGGAAGAACGTAATAAGGCCTTTCAACATTCTTGGTCTTGATGTCAGCGTCACTGAAAATAACAGTAGTTGGAGTACCCCTAAATTTGATCGGATTTGATTTGTATAAATGGATAGAACCATTGATGTCAAATATTACTAAGTGATTGCAGACCATAATTTAATTTATCCATGCATTCCTGTTGCAATTTTTCTCTCGTCTTGTTTATTTTCTCAATTACATTTCATTATAGAATTTCTGTAACATGCTTAGAATGAGCTTCAATGTTCTGTATTCTAACAATTATCTACTCAATGAGGAGAGTAATTGAACTATGTACTAACTTCTGTTGCTTCTAGACAGGAGAGCTATTTCGCCTACTTGTTTGGAGTGGAAGAGCCTGGATTTTATGGAACTATTGTAAGATATGATATAAATAAGAGTTTTTTCTTTCTTTCTAAAGATTCTCGGATAGTCCTCAAATGTCTAATCCCTTGTTCGAGAAGTAGCTTATGATCTGGTAACTGACATTATCTAGATTCAATTGTATGTTTGTTTGAATTGATAGGGAGACTCATATTCTCCCTTTCCAGTGATTACATTGCTAAAACTTCTTCTTTGTTTTTTGGTGAAGGTGATAGCTTTTTGTGAAGTCAATGTAGGTGTATAGGCTAAGAAATGAACTTAAAGATTCAATTATTTGGGCTTCTCTAGGATCAAATTTCCTCTTTCAAAGAGGTTTAAGGCACTTCAATCACTCCATTCTACTTATTGTTTGACTCTAGTCATCCTCAATGAATACTTTTATGCAATCATTTTTTTTTGAAATGGTAACAGAATTGTATTAAAATCACAAAAGGTTGTGAATGCCATAATTACAGTGGTAGTGAGGCAAATTATAATCTAGACAAAAGTTCTACAGTAGAACTTGTAATAGAAACTCATGGGTCGTTTGATAGAGTGTATAAGAATAGTACTGAATAGAGTGTATTAGTAATTTAACATTAGTCATGATGAGATTAGTTATGCAGCTTATGCTAGGATTATTTCCTATCCACTGTTTGGTTTGGAGTATTAAGAGCAGTCCTGTCTTTGTACTGTCTTGTGCCAGGAATGCCTTCTTGGCTACCATCCAAACAAAGCATGCCACTTTGTAGGGTATCTTGGCCTTCTATATGTGCTTCCAAGGTCAATGTACATAAAGGTTGTTATCATTATTCATTCTGTGATAGATTGTTTTCATGAATATGTCCCAACTACCATATTCTAACTTGCTCTTGTGAGGTCCTAGTAAATAGATTAAGAGTGTTGTGGAATTCAGTGAATCTGTCCACCCATTGTTCAGGTAAGTTGGTGCTTCACCGCTTTAAGTGATGAAGCATAGCAATGCTAGGCTGCTGCACTCCGAAGACCTAACGTGGTGGAGGTGAAGAGAAGCGTTTGCTTCGAAAGATGAAGCGCCCTAATGCGAGAAACTATGTGAAGTGCTACTTTATGTTTCCTAATTCTTAGAAAGTTGATTTTAAGGAAAAAAAGAGTCCCATTTAATATTTCGCGAGACCCACACTTGTTCGGCTTCTTCAAGCTGCTCCGCTAGGGTTTTTCTGGTCTTCTTCTTTTCCTTCAGGTGATTTCTCTTCTTCTTTCTGGTGCTGCTAGCGCTACGGTTTTTTCTCTTCTTTTTCTATTCTCTTCTTTCCCCTATTTTTTTTTCAACTTCTGCTCTGTTTTTTTTTTGAATTCATATCTGTTTTGTTGTTCAATTCTGCAGTTCTGCTCTTTTTTTTCCTTCGAATTCAGCTCTATTTTTTTGTTCCATTTCTTCTCTCCTTTCTTCTTAAATGTTGTTGCCTTGCTGATTTTTTTTTTCACAGTGATTAAATACGTTGCTGCTTTTTTTCTTTTAATAGTGATTAAAATATAATGCTGATAAGTTCTCTTAAATCTTAACAACCAATAAAAATATCTGACCCAGCTTGGAAATGTGGAAAATATAATGCTGATTGTTTTAATTTGAACTTTTGGTTATATATATTATCTCTATATATTTTGGAGGGAAGGTGGAGCCTAAGAAGGTAGCGCTTGCGAAGTTGGTTGAACGTAAGGATGAGGAGGAATAATGGACGAATGGGGTAAGGTATAAAGTGGTGAAGAACGAGGCGAAGTTAGCCGTTACGACTGCTAAGACAACAACTTTTGAACACATGTATGTGAAATTAGAGGACAAAGGCGGGGATAAGAAGTTGTACAGGCTTGCCAATGTGAGAGAAAAGTAGGCTCGTAACCTGGATCAAGTGAAGTGCATCAAGGACGAGGACAACAAGGTTTTGGTGGAAGAGACACTCATTAGACGGAGGTGGCAGTCATACTTTCATTAGCTCATGAACGAAGAGAGGGACAAAAACATTATGTTGGGGGAGTTCGAGCACTCAGAGAGGCATCTCAACTTCAGGTGTTGTGTCTCTCAACTTCAGGTGTTGTAGGTATATTAAGGTTGAGGAGGTTGAGGGTGTTATCCATAAGATACGTAAGGGAAGAGCAATTGGACCAGATGGGATCCTAGTGGAATTTTGGAAGAGTGTAGGCAGAGTAGATTTGGAGTGGTTTACTGTGTTGTTTAATGTCGTTTTTGAGACGACGAAGATGCCTGAAGAATGGGGGTGGAGTGTGATGATACTGTTGTACAAAAATAAGGGTGACATCCAAAATTGAAACAACTATAGGATTATTAAGCTGTTAAGCCACACTATGATAGTTTGGGGGAGGGTGGTGGAGATGAGGGTGAGGAGGGACGTGTCTATTTCCCTAAACCAGTTCGGATTCATGTGGGGGTGCTTGACGACAAAGCCATTCACCTTGTAAGGAGATAGGTGGAGCTGTTAAGGGGGAGAAGGGACATTCACATAGTGTTCACAACCTGGAAAAGACTTACGACAAAGTCCCTAGGGATGTTCTATGGAGATGCTTGGAGGCTAAAGGTGTACCTATTGCATACATTAACGCGATCCAGGACATGTATGATGGATCCAAGACTCTGGTAAGGATTGTGGGATGTGACTTGGAGTACTTCCTAGTTGTGATGGGGTTGCATCATGTATCAACTCTTAGCCCATTTTTGTTTGCCTTGGTGATAGACGAATTGCGCGACATATCCAAGGTGAGGTATCTTGGTGTATCTTATTTGCGGATGACATAGTCCTGATTGACGAGACTCAAGGCGAAATTAATGCTAAGTTGGAGGTTTGGAGGCAAACCTTGGAGTCTAAAGGGTTCAAGTTGAGTAGAACCAAGACATAGTACTTGGAGTGCAAGTTTAGTGACGTAACGACATAGGTTGGTGTAAAAATGGGGCTTGATACACAGGTCATTCAGAAAAAGGAAGTTTCAGATCTTGGGTCTATTATCCAAGGAAATGGGAGATAGACGATGATGTCACACATCGTATAGGTGCAGGGTGGATGAAATAAAAGTTTGCATATGGAGTCCTTGTGATAAGAAGGTGCCACCAAAACTTGAAGTCAAGTTCTACAAAGCGGCGGTGGTTAGACTGACAATGTTGTATGAAACGAAGTATTAGTCAAGGACTCTCATGTTTAGAAGATGAAATTTGTTGAGATGAATGCTGAAATAGATGCGTGACAAACTAGGAGAGACAAAATTAGGAATGAAGATATTCGCAATAAGTAGGAGTGGCTTCGATAGAGGACAAGATGCGATAATCGAGACTGAGATGGTTCAGACATGTGCCGAGGAGATGCAATGATGCCCTAGTGCGGAGGTGTGAGAGGTTGACTATGGATGGTTTCAAGAGGTAGAGGTAGGTCGAAGAAGTATTGGGAGAGGTGGTTAGACATGACATAAAGCAACTTCAACTTACCGAGGACATGACCTTAGATAGAAGGTTATGGAGGACACATTAGGATAGGAGGTTAGTTAGTTAGTTGAGCGTTGTGTCACTTATTCTTCTTTACTATTTGTCGTACTATTAGTAGTATTACTTTTGTAGTTTCTTTGTCCTTTGAGTGGTTATTATTTTTATATTTTAATTATCATTCTAACTTGTTATGACTATGGTTTAGGTTGATTTGTCAGTTTGCCATTATTGTCTTCATTTACGTTATTTCTTCCTATTTTACTTTGGACTATTTTTTTTCTTGAGCTAAGAGTCTATCAGAAACAACCTCTCTACCTCTAAGGTAATGGTAAGGTCTGCGTACATTCTACCCTCCATAGACCCTACTTTGTGGGATTACACTGGGTTGTTTGTTGTTGTTTTTTCTTTTTAACCTGTGTGGCATGAATTTTATATCGAATCTCAAAGATTTGATCATCATTACTCTTGTGAGAGTAAGTGCTCTTAGTTGAATTCATCATTTAAGGAAATTGTCCAAATAATACAAGGTAATTTAAAAAAAAACATAGAATTAAAGGGATACAATCAATACATATTAAGTTTGCCAGGCAGATTAGAATATAGTTTTGTTACACTAAAGATGAGTGTAAGGAGCTTTGCATAATATTCTAAACCATGTGAAAGATGTGTTTACAAGTTGAGGCTTCTAGGGAGTATGCGATTCTTCCTTTTTCTTCAAGTCTATTAATGTTTGATGTAAGGAAATTTAATAGATAGTAGCTGATGAACCTTATTGTCTAACTTTCTAATGCTTACAAATTTGAAGCATCCTTGAATATTTCTTTCTTAATGAAGGATATAGCAAGTGGGAAATCTATGCTCTTTATTCCTAGGTTACTGGCTGACTATGCTGTTTGGATGGGAGAAATACAACCACCTTCTCACTTCCAGGTAACTTTTCATTTTTCGAACTTGTATTTCATTGCTGATCCTGTTCGTCAAGTGTTTAAGGCAATGCAAGGATTTGATTTACCCTTTATTGGTCTTTTTCAGGAAAAGTACAAGGTTACCCAGGTCTTCTATACTGATGAGATTAAGGAAGTTTTGCTTGATCAGTACCAAGCGACAGGAGCACCATTACTATTTCTCTTGCATGGGCTTAATACTGATAGCAACAAGTATTCTAAACCAGCAGAATTTCAGGTTTATGTTTTGTCCCATGAACACCAATATACTTCTTGCATGGGCTTAATACTGATAGCACAAGTTCTCTAAACCGGCAGAATTTCAGGTTTATGTCTCATCGTATTATTTGCCAAGTCATTGCAAAGAATTATACAAAATTTACCATGTTTTTGTCCAGTTGAGCTGAGGGTCTTTCAGAAACAGCCTCTCTACCTCCACGAGGTAGTGGTAAGGTCTGCGTACACTCTACCCTCCCCAGACCCAACTTAATGGGATTTCACTTGGTATGTTGTTGTCCAGTTGGTTCACATAGTTAAGCCAGATATGGTAGTGCTAGAGTAATTACTACACCTTTTAGGAACGGCTGAGGGCCATACTGACATACCAAGAATTCTGTAAAATGTGAGATCTAAAAAATTGTAGCTTGTCAAAAATTTGCTTATGGTCACTGTAAAGAGGAATCTTGGGCCTAACTCAACCTTAAAAGCTAGCTTATGAAGGGAGGATTGTCCAAGTCCATATAAAGAGACCAAATTCCCATCCCTTTTATGTAATTGGAAGTCTGAACACTCCCCCGCACGCTCAGACCTCGTTAACTGGAGCGTGGACACTATAATATTGGGGGCCCAACATCAGTGAACAAAGAATGGGATGGGCCTAGCTTTGATACCATGTAAAGATAGATCTTGGGCCTAACTCAACCTCAAAAGCTAGCTTATGAAGGGAGGATTGTCCAAGTCCATATAAATAGACCAAATTCCCATCCCTTTTACGATGTGGGAATTCTTAACAGTCACTACTTCCATCCCAATGACGACAATTTTCCTATTTTAGGGCATCCCTAGGTGTGTGACACAATTCATTTGTTGGTCATGTTTCATGCAACTTTTAAAAGTTTTTAGAATTTAAATTTAAACTATGCTATGATGTTTTCATGGTTAAACTAAGTTTCTGACAACTACTTGGATGTAACTCCGCTAGTTCTAGCAATAGACTTAAGACACTACTTATCTCTGTGCTGATCATGCCTGGTCAAATCGCCTCACAGAAAGTGGGACAGAGGGAGTAATTTTCTCTTCGCTGCAGTCTACTTATTTAATTTAGAATTATTGTAGTTATGATCTTGTCATTCTGTTTCACAGGATAAATTAAACACTGTTATGTCACTAAAAAGGACAAATTGGCTTGCTGGAAAACGAATTAAATAAGGGCAAAAAGAAAGAAAACGATTAAGCATTTGCTGAAGAAGCAATTGTGCGACAATTAGTGACGGAGACATATCTAGTGAACTGATGAGGGCAGGCTTCCCATTATTTCTCCCAAGAATGATTGAAATTAATAGACGGTAAAGGTCTGATACTCAGAAGGAAGATACGGGACCATTGGGATGAATACATCTACCTGTCATATTTTTGTCATCCTTATTGAGAATTCCATTACTTGTGCGAAACTTCTACAAAAGGTAATTTTGTTGATAGAACCCAGGTTCTGGGACATATTGTAGCCAAAAAAATTCCAAATTATAGGCAGTGTAACGAGCTATGTAAATATCATGGCATTAACATCGTAATTTACAACAGACATGTCACACCAAATGGCAAGTAAAAATAATACATACTTGAGACTAGGAACTTTTTATTTTTCCCCGCGAAGATCCCGCGGTTATATTCCTTCTAAATTGTCCACCAAATATGTGTGGGTATGCTGTTCCATAGGGTGATTTGCAAGTATGACTTCCATAGGGGGTGGTCTGGAACTTTTGGCTCCACTAACAAAACTTCTTTAAAAACAAACCCCGCTTAAGAAAATCTGTTGGAAAAAACTTTTGTTGCCCATAAGGCCTAAGTTGTTGGCATAGATTAGTTTTGCCTATAAAGCAGGAGTTGAGACTTTCCAGTAAGTCAGAGACCGTGAACCTACTCAACTGACCACACATTTAGCCTTAAAAGAAAAAGTTGCATGTGTTGCTCAATTGTTCACAATTTATGATGAGCAACACTTGGTACTATTCATTCTACCTATCATGTTAAATTAGTCACAGTCGTGAGATATTGACAAAAATTACCTGTATTATTCAATTGCTTACAACTTGTTCCACCACTTTATTAAGGAGCCATTCTTATAATACACAAAATAATATTCAATGCCTTTGTATGTTGTTAAATTACTGTTGAAAAGATACAATTGAATTTAATCATGATTACTTTTTGAAAAGTAAGTCAGTCAATGCAAATGAAATATCTTGTCCAATAGGCAACACATTGTACTATCTTCAATCTCTGTAACTTACTGAAATGTCCTGAAGTTCTGCCTCATAGGTAAAACTAGCTTATGTGTATACTACAATAGACTTAGGTCTGATGAGAAACAAAGTTTTCACACAGCAGATTTTCTAAGTTGAGGTCATTTTTTGAATTTTTTTGTTAAGCAGGGACAAAAGTTCAAAACCATCCTTTATGGTATCCTTATTTTGCTATATAAACTGTTACATACTGGGATCATTTGTTTTGTTGGTGCCTTTCCTGTACCAGCACTGAAAGTTCCAATCGTGAGTTCGTGACCTAGGCATAGACCATTTAAACTTCAGAGTGTTGAGGAACATATCCCCAACTTTGTGAACTTTGAAGTGACTTCGCAATGGAGAAATAAATGATTGACGTCTTCATATTGCTCCTGAAACAACAAACATGCAACAATTCTGAAAACCATTTTTCTGAAGGTTGTGTTAAGTCCTACATGCCCCTCCTACAACCAGCCAAGGAAAGCACCTTATTTCGTAGGGAGCCTTGTTCTTTCTTTAGGGAACTTCATTTAAGAATAGCCTTCTGTATGGAGGAGATGACAATGGGGTCACAACTCACAAGCACATTTTTACTGATCATGGATGCTAGAATCTTGATCAATGCCTTATATATATCTCATTGATACTTTTTTTCTACTGATGATTTTAGTTGTGAATCATTACGGTCGCCCAACTGGTTTCTTCCCTTCTGAAAGGGTCTGAAGATTTCACACCTACAGTATGCAGATGGCACATTGGTGTTCTGTGAGGTGAACTGGGACCAAGTGAGAATGCTGAGGATCATTTTGAAGCTATATCTAGTTCACACATAAACTGGACCAAACGTTTTCTTTATCCGGTAAATGGGGTAAACCAGTTACACTCTTTAGTCAGATCCTTGGAGGAAAAGTTGGTGCCCTGCCTGCTGAGTTTCCAGGGATGACTTTGGGAACCAAAAACAAGTCAAAGGACATTTAGAATGGTATCATGGAGAAGTGTGAGAAGAAATTATCTATTGGAGGAGTAATTATTTGTCTGTGGGGGTCGGCTAATTCTGATAAACTCTGTATTAGATGCCATGCCTACTCACTTGATGTCCTTATTTCCTGTCCCAGTCAATGTGAACAAGAAATTAGACTATCAGAAGAAACTTCCTCTGGGAAGGAAACAGTAACAAGAAATGGTTTCATCTGGTAAAATGGGACTCTCTTACAGTCAGCAAAAGGAAAGGGGGATTGGACATCAATAACCTTAAGATTTAAATAATAACTTACTGATGAAATGGTAGTGGAAATTTGCAGATGAGGAGAAAACACTCTAGAAAGAGATGATTCTAGACAAGTGTGGGAGAGAAGGAAGATGGACAACAAA
The DNA here is from genome assembly GCF_019186545.1 of Solanum stenotomum. Taxonomy (NCBI): domain Eukaryota; kingdom Viridiplantae; phylum Streptophyta; class Magnoliopsida; order Solanales; family Solanaceae; genus Solanum; species Solanum stenotomum. The sequence goes on along the minus strand of NC_064290.1, from coordinate 25,726,190 downwards.
ATGTTTTAGTAGTTCATATTGAATTAGTCTGTGGAAATCAATCAAAAATCTTCGGCCAGTGTTCAGGGAGAAATCTTCAATCAGAATAGGTAATAATAGGAAGACATTATTTTGGGAGGATAATTGGTAAGGCCAAGGACTTCTGTAGCAGAGTTCCCCAGATATGTTTGTACTTTCTTTACCTTAGGAGGTAACTGTAGCTGATCTATGGAGCATTCACGGATGGAATCTCATTTTCAGGAAACCACTTAATGACTGGGAAATCAAGATTTTAGTAGAATTGTTAGATCTTTTGTAACAATTCAAGGATCTTTCTACTGCTGAAGATTCTTTAAGGTGGAAAGTGAGAGACAAGGTAATTTTACTGTCAAATCTGCTTACAAAGCGTGCAACACTTCCAAATTTCAAATTGAAGAGTGGCCATGGAAGTTGATATGGAAGGTGAAAATACCTTACTTGGTTGCATGTTTCACCTGGTTGCTAGCCAGAGGATCAGTGCTCACCATATATATCCTTAGTTAGAGAGGATATCCTTTCTGTTCTAGATGTTTTTTTCTGGAGAGGAGTTGGAGACTGTTCCACATTTTTTTCTTTGCACCGTAAAGTGACTTTACAATTGTGGAAAATGTTTCTCAGCTTCAGGGGTATAAGTTGGGCTATGCCTTGGAACATTGTAGATGTTCTAGCAAGTTGGAATAGAGAAGGTGTCAACTCAAGCCAGAAGGAGAGACGGAAGGTCATTCCAACCTCTATTTAGTGGACAACATGGGAAGAAAGGAACAAAAGATGCTTTGACGATAAATCAAGTCATATCCAGAAGATAAAGTTGAAGTGTTTGGTACTTTTGTATTTTTGGTGTAAAGGAACATGTGTAGAAGATCATGATTCAATATCTGATGTTTTAGACTCCTTGTGGATAATAGAGGAGCTGTAAGTTTGGTCTCTTTACAGTCCTGTATTCATGGATGATTATACAGTCTTTGGATAATCTTACTATTCATATAAGATATGTTACCTGTTTCAAAATAAATAAACAATGAGTACCATATTCTTACTACATGTTTGTTTGTAAGCAGTTATTTAGTGAATGATGATGGTAGTTCGAAGCTATCCATAGTGTCTAGCTATCTTGTCATTTTTCCTGTCCAATAATATCTTTTGTCAATTGCTTTTTCAAATTTGGAAAGATGACATTCAAACGAAATCCATGCCTGAAGCAGTTCTAGTTGGAGTTCAAACTCCTACAGTGGTTGTTGACTTGTTATGCCTGTGGTCTGTACAGGGTATTGAGAAGTTCCAGACAGATCTAAACACATTGCACCCTATCCTAACTGAATGCCGTGTTATAAAGTCCGACTTAGAGCTTGCTCTCATTCAATATGCCAATGACATAAGCTCTGAAGCTCATGTTGAGGTCAGTATTGTTCTACTTTTTCATGGGAAATTTCATTTAGTCTTCTTAATTTCATTATAATATCCTGCATATTTAAGTTACCAGTTTCAAAAAAAATAATATCCTGCATATTTTCCTAATTATATCTCGTACTTCTCTTATTGGGTACCTGCAACTTACTTTAAAATATTTTGTCAAAACAGCCTACAAGTCTTTCGTTTAGTAGAGCCGCTAAGGGAGTGGCTCCAGCTATAGATAGGGTTAAATCTGCAGGGGTCATGCAAATACATAGGCCCCTTCCCTTCTCTTTTGGATAAATGGGGTGGTTTAGAAGGCGTTTTCTGGTCCATTTTTTTCTTAAGTCACAGTCATGTCTCTTGCCCCCAGTATAGTGACTGCTTCCATGTGTTGCTCGAATTTCATCGGTGTTCATCCATCTTCATTCCAAACAAAGGCAAGCATCTCCATTGAGTGAATGTAACTACTATGCCGCGAGCTGGTTAGATGCGTGGGACAGAGGGCTCGTAGTACTTGCTAGTGTGGCTATGCAGTAGAAGGGAAGGAGCCTAATTCAACCCTTTTTTTTCCGAGTGTAGTGCGTGACATGTTGGTTAGGTGCATATCATGAGTTTAGACCTTGTTGTGGACAAAATCCTAGTATTTAATGGAGAAAGGTAGAATTGCAGGCCCATTCAGTGTTTTGGACGGCGAAAGGCGACAAGGGTCAACCTCGCGACGGCTCGCCTTTTTGAATTGAGGCACCAATTAATACCAAAGACTTGAAATATTTAATTGCATATATAAATATCCAAAATCTCAATAACAATAACATATTAACAAATATTTCAATTCAAAAACTAATAGTAGATAGTAGATAGTGAAAGTCTAGAACTTGAATTACTCAATAATTCATAAGACAATTGACAAACAATACCAGAAATCTAAAAGTCTATTCTTCTTCAAGATTTTCAAAATCTTGAAATTCAGCATCCATTTCATTATACTACTCCTCATTTGCTCCCTCCTCAAATTCTTCATCAATTACTGTCCAAGTCCTACTTGAACTTGTAAATGTAGTTTGTACTACTTTGCCCTTGTCAAGCGCCCTTGAACTTGAAGAAATTCCCCTAAGACCATAGATATTCTCGTTAGCTCCAATTGTCGTAGCAACAGTACCCCAAGTAAGATCACCTTCCTCATATACTAGTTCATCTTCTTGATCTTCGGGGAATCCAACTAACCTTTCATTTGACTCATCAATATTATCCAAGGCAATTGCATTAATGGTATCACGAGCCTCATAACAACGTTTTAATGTTCTATTGACTTAATGTACACTAGATCATTGAGACGCGATAGTGCAAGCCTATTTCTCTTCTTGGAATGAATCTGTACATAAATTGTAGATAATAATTAATAGATACTAATAATAATATAATATGGAAATTAGGATAGAAAATGTTCTTCTTACGTGTTCAAACACACTCCAATTTTGCTCACATCCGGATGAGCTACAAGTTAGACTTAATATTTGCTCACTCCAATATGGATTAATCTTGAATATGTCACCAAACATCAAATTGATGCAATTAGCAGCACATGGAGTCCAATAAATGTGTGTGTATGCACCCATCATCATGCTTCCCACTTTAACATTCTCACTAGCGTTATCAGTGACAACTTGTACAACATTTTCCAATATGATTCTTTCAATAGTGTTCTCGAACAAGTTGTACATTTTGGTAGAATCGATAAATTCATTGCTAGCATCAACAGAACCAAGAAACGCACTACCTATTGGAGAATTCACCAAAATGTTGATGATCATTTTACCATTTCGTGCCGTCCATTTGTCCATCATAATGGAACATCCAAACTTTCTCCATTGCATGTTATTCTCATCAACAATTTTGTCCACTTTCTTCACCTTTTTTTTAGGTGAGTAACTCTTACTTCATAGAAGGTACGCTTCATTCCGGGACCATGTTGTCCTACTTTCTCAATGAATTTATCAAATGATTTATAATCAACAAAATTAAAAGGGATCCCTACATCGTACATCCATAATGCAAAAGCACTTACCGCGCATTCCCTTAGAATGTTCTTGGTTTCATCAAATCCTGCTCTCTTTTCAAAGCCTCCCTTTTGTTGTGATTTTTGTGAAAAATAGAGATTCAGAGGACCTTTCGTCACGTTCAGCCCCGTGGATGATGTCCTTCCACTAGAAGACATCTTTTGAGTTTTTGAGGGAGTCATCATTTCATCATATTCATCCATATCATCTTCATCATCAATATTAACCACAGGTTCTTGCTGCCTCATCTGATATTTCGGATTACTCACGACTTTATTTTCCACATATGCCCTTATTTCTTCCCTAACTTCCGTTGGACAACTTGGACATTGTTTTACATTTTTGTTTCCACCCATCAAATGTTCCTTGTGTCGAGTAATACCACCATTATAAGTAGCTTTACAAAACATACATATAACTTAATCTTTTGTTGGTCCTTGCATACCATAATTCCATCCAATGTCCTTCTTTTTGCTAGCATCAGACGCCATTAAAATCACTATTTATGGACAAATAAATATTATATTAATTAGTAAGTTGGGCAGATACAAATATACAAGGACTAGATTTAAAAAAAAAAAATATATAGGCAGACTGCAGTAATGAGTAGTCTCCAAAAATTAAAAAGACAGAATGAAAAAATAACACAGACTGCACACTGCTGAGTGCTAACAGCAGCAGCAGAAGAAGATAAGGCGCTTGCCTTTCACAACCCTGAGCTCATTATCCACCATGTTTTGAACTATGCGCTAGCTAGCCCTCGGGGATTTCTCAGTTATAAAAAGAAAATTGTCAAGTTGGAAATTGAGACATCTTTTTTCACAGAAAACTTGCAACATTTTTTGCCAAGGTTTTTATTTCTTGTGTATTCTTGATGATTCTGAGAGTCAAATGTTGATATATATTAATTTGCAAGTCAGCACGCCATGACAGGTTTCTGACTTTCGTTCTTTTTGAGATTTGTCTTTTCAGCAGGATTATTGATCCTCTTGTAATTCTATACTTCTCTTTCTCTCAACCCCACCAAATAACAAATACAAACACAACATTGGTGACTAGGGGTAAACAATCAGAAACATCTTCTAATCCTTTTAAGGAATGAGCAAATCTTTGCTTCTATCACCTTACCGCTTGAGATAAATGTTTGTATTTATCCTGAAAAAAGAGAGTAAATGTTTGTATTCTATGGGTGTTTTCTCGTTGATTCAGTTGAGTTGTTGAGTCAGTAGGCTCTTTAATAAGAGAGTGATGCTTCAATTGGTATCCTTGGTTGGTGGCAGTCAAACATTTTACATGTTAGAATATTGATCAAATATGAAACCAATTTCTTTCCCCTATACATGAAAGAATTATACTATGTAAAGCTGGGAAAGCACTTGAAAGGATTAGTAATATATTTACTTTAGCAAGGTTTTCCACACTCCCGTGTATAGTTAATCCGGCTATTGTAGATGCAGCTTATATCTAGTGTATCACTTACTCTTTCCAACATTTTTTGGGGATTATCCATGTTAAAGTGTGTGGCCATCTCATCTAAAAGCTTAAGCTATTAGATAAAGCATACTTTTATTATTTAATTATATTCTCAACAATTCAAAATATAATTTTCTATAGTATCTTTCTTATTGTGTTTCTTAGCTATGGGTGTCCTTGTATATTATCTACTCTCCACCTGTTCTTTTATCTTTTTACTACCAGTTGCATTTTTCTGTGCAGGTTATGAGGAAAACAAAAGTAGGGATGAAAGAATATCAGTTAGAAAGCATGTTTCTTCACCATACCTACATGTATGGCGGCTGTAGGCGTTGTTCATACACATGTATATGCGCTACTGGCGATAATAGGTAAGTTTGCTTTTCCTTGCATCTTTCATTTCAAGCAACGATGCACTATAATTTGAAAACTGTAGCCCCCAAGGCCTAGCTCGAGTGGCAAAAGGTGGAGAATTTGTTGCTTAGGTCACAGGTTCAAGCCCCACACCATGCAAAGCGAAGCCCAATATTTAAGTGGAGAAGGGTAGAGGGGCGTGCCCATTATCCACCGAGTTTAGAAGGCTCTGATTGGTCCAAAGGGCAGGTCACAGGCAGATTTCTCGGTTATCAATTTTTTTTTTTGGAAACTGTAAACCGTTGAGCAGATTTTAGATTTTGCCTGATTTATGGGCATTAAATCAAATAGCTAGTAGTGGCATGCTAACTGCCATGTAGCCTAGGATAGGAGAATGAGATAGTCTTTGGTCTCTATGTAATCTATATATGTGTATGATCTATATTGAACCAAGAGACATGCTCGCTGCAGTGTTGTCTTGGAGAGCTGGAAGTATGTTATCTAAGTATCAGGACATGTACTATATGTAGGCTTTTAAGGAAGCTGAGTGGGTTCTTTCAGAAGTACCTCCTTCCAGGTGACTAATGAAACTGATGCTCTGGTTCAATTTTCAGCTAATTTAGTTCCCTAGTTGAAGTATGTTCTGATAACCATGTTACATCAATTTCATGACGAGCTTAATTCATTATGTGTACTTTGGGCTGCTACCCTTAGTGAACTGGGAGAATTGTAGAAGGAGAAAGTAGAGAGAACAACATGAAGGATGTCTCGATAAAGATTAAACGAGTCTACCCTAAAGAAATAAAAGCAGGTATGAGACTATAGGAGAAATAATTAAAAGAAGAAACTTCACCCACTCATCCAAAAAAAAGAAAAACTACTTCACCCTTCTTTTTAATCCTAAGTTCTGGGTAAGTTTACCATTGAAAGGAAAATGGAATTCATTTCATTCCCTCTTTTTTTTTTTGAGAATTAGTATTGTTTTATTCTTCAGCATTGGGAATGCTGACCACCATAAAAATTTGTTACAAAAAAGGTCTCTAGCTTTACAAAGCTCCTAGAAATTCTATTAACTCCTCTATTTCCTCTATACAGTTTTTACACCAAAAATATAAAGTTACGAGACAGTTCAATTTCACATCATGAACTGATCTGACCTTGTCTTCATTCTTCAAAGCACCTTCCATTTCTCTCCCTCTAGACTGACCACCATATGTATGAGGGTGTTATCCTCCACCATTTTTTCTGACTTTTACTTCCCCCTCTTTTCATCCAACAACTTATTAGATGAGCTACATATTCTCAAATCTTCCTCCTCCATAATGCTATTCTCCCTCTTGTATAACTTATTTACTGTTAAACTTCCTTCTCAACTGTGCCTCCATCTAAGTCTGTCAGGCTCCATTGTTGTCCCACCAGAAGTGCCCTCTTCTTTTAGCAAGTCAGCTACTCTTTCCACCTCCCGGTAATTTAAGTGCCTTCTGAAGTTGAGATCCCAACCCCGGGAGACTAGCATTCCGACACAGTAATCTCAGGACTGCCAGATAGTGACATGAGATCTGGAAATTTTTCTTGCAGTGGCACTTCCCCTATCCAGTTATCCTTCTAGAACGTAACATTGTTACCATTGCCCACTCTGATTCTAGAGTTCTCCTGGAGCTTTGACCGTACCATCCCATAAGTGCAATTCACTTCATTAGAGCACCAAGGACTGTTTTGACCAAACTTGTGGACAATTACTTCCTTCCAGAGAGAAGTTTCTTCATCACAGTTTTTTTTTTTTTTTTTTTTTTTTTATGACAAGGGAAACCCGCAGCCGCTACCTTTTGGGTGCGCACAGGGTAAAACCCCCGCTCCTATGCAATAGCTCGCATAGGAGAGGTAACCCGCACTAGGCAAGCCCGGTGCGACGAGCTCGACCCAGAAGGCAAACCCCTTGCTTTCGCTGGCAAGGGGTTTCGAACTTTAGACCTCCAACATGGAAGTCCCAAGCCCAAATCACTGGGCCACCCCGAAGGGTTCTTCATCACAGAATCTTCAAAGCCAAATCATCAAAAGGCAACAGTTTTGAATTTTGAGATTTCTTATTCCTAGTCCTCCTTGTCTTCTCTTTGTTACCTTTCCACACAATTTCTTCTTAGTCTATTTAGCTTCTTCACTACATTGGCAGGAATAGGAAACGGTGGCATCGCATATGTAGGTAAAGAGTCCAACACTGAGTTTAATAGTGTGACCCTTCCCCTAAAGACAAATATTGTGCTTTCCACTGTGCTAGTCTCTTTTCAGACCTTTCTATACTTCCTGCTTAGTGGCATGCCCAAATGCACAGTGGGCACTTTGCTCACTTCACACCCCAGCAAACTAGCCAAAGACTGAATATTTGTTACCTCTTTGATGGGGAAAATTCTACTTTTCCTCCAATTCTCTTTTAGACCAGAAACAACTTCAAATACCACCATTATTGCTCTAACTGAGTGACCTGTTCCATTGTAGCTTCACAAAAAATAGTGGTGTTATCTGCATATAGAAGATGACATATCTCCAGACCACCCTCCCCTATTCTGAAACCCTTTAACCAATTGTTGTAAATTGCTATTCTCATCATGCAACTGACCATAGCCAAAAAAAACAGGAAAGGGGACAAAGGGTCCCCTTGTCTGAGTCCCCTCATTCCTGTCTTTCATTGAAGGGAATATAATTCAAAGAAGATATTTTCCCTTGTCTCTACCACATTTTGTCAATTTTTCCTTGTCTAATTTATGGTGTTTTCATTGGTAATAAAAATTTAGTTTATGCCCTCATGGTTCTGATCAGTGATCAGATCCCAGGTCAGAATTAGGCGCTACCGACTCTTCTCTTATATTCTGACACTGATACTCATTTTGATTGGCACGACTTGGATGTGGTTAGTTGGAATTGAAGATAAAGGGATGTAAACTTTTTCTGAAAAAGTATAAAGGGTAATAAACTTAGGAATGAAGACCAGAGTTTTGGTTCTGATCTTTTGCTCTTTATTTGGAATGAAATGACAGGGGGAGTTGAGTGTTGCAGACCTAAATACAAAAATACAACTGTCAATCTGTCATCTCTAATATCGTGAACTTTTAGATGAGATGGTTCACATGATTCATCGTGGTTTGAGAATAGGCAGCTCTTGGATTCAAGTTTCATTGCCACAGATCATTCAATGCTATTTCCTTATACAAGAGAAAGAACACACAACAACAACAACATACCCAGTGAAATCCCACTAAGTGGGGTCTGGGGAGGGTAGAGTGTACCAGACCTTACCACTACCTCGTAGAGGTAGAGAGACTGTTTCCGAAAAGAAAAAGAACACACGTGAGGGATAAATAAATAAGTAAAAAATCCTCTGTAAAAGCTTATGCTTCTAGGTGGGGAGGTTCTCACAAACCAGGGGAATCAGGTCATTCCCCTTATTCGAGAACTTAAGTAACTTGCTAAACAGGGTAGTGGGTTGTTTGGTTAAGAAAGAAAAGTAGGAAGCATTAAGTAACTTGCTGCTTAGATTTATTTTTGTAGCTGTCAAAATATTAGCCAATAGAAATACATGCTGCTTAGATTTATTTTTGTAGCTGTCTAAATATTAGCCAATAGAAATACAAGTGAAGATCTTAGAACTATAATTATCGACCAAATTCAGTTGTGTTCCTATAGCATCGGATTCCGCCTTTGTCAGTATGTGAGACTCGGTATCTTTATGGGTAGGGTGTTAAAATTCAGAATCAATTTATCTTATATGTGAATTGTTAAGAGTTAAACCCGACTAGCTTGGGATTGAAGCGTAGTTAATGATAAAGTTAAACGAGGTTTGAGATCAATTTTCAAATTATCAGCTAACACTACCACATTCTATTGCAGTGCTGTACTCCATTATGGTCATGCAGCAGCTCCAAATGACAAGGTATGTTATTTGTGTGCCTCTGTTAATATGTTATGTCTATCCTATACTGCTGGTTATCCGATCTGTATTGAAGTTGTAAGAGAACTTGTGTCATTTTGTGGACAAACATAAATCAAGTACCTCATTGTTATCTAGGTTAATTATGGTTGTTGCATAGTGGTGTTGTAAGTTGTAACCATCTTTTCCTTTGTGCGATAGAAATGATTATTTTGAGTGTCTTTAGAAAGGTCATCTACTTGGAACCCATTATTTGTCTGTTGTATGCTGATATTTGACCTTGCGCCAATATTGTTAGATAGTTGGTATATTAAATAATATATTATGTGTTCCACGTTGAAAAGAATATGGATTGTGTAAAGTTTGTATATAAATAGGGCTCAGTGTAAGACAATTAGTTTATGCATCTGATACGACCCCACTTTTGAAGACATATTTTAGGAAAATAAAGGGTGAAAGGGGAAATAGAGATTCTAGTACTGCACATTGAACCAATCAGCCAAACATGAAGTAACTGCCTCCTTGATGTTCTCCAGCAATTACCAATATTCCAACTATTATAAGATAGGCTTTACAGTTTTCTAGTTGTTTGTTGCAGACAATATGTATCCTATAAATATCTAGTCAGGATTATTTTTAAAGATTATTGAATATATGTTTGAATATCAGTTTCTGGGAGTTTTGTCCACTCCATAGGGACAAATTTATTAGCTGTAAATTGTGTTAAAGATTCTTGCAGTCTGTTACCACTAGCAATTTAAGAATTTCCAGCATCTAACATCTTAATAATATTTTCCCATGCATTTACTTCTCACATGGTATCGGAGCAGTGGTGAGAAACATCTAAGAAAGAGAACTCAGTTAGCTAGTCGCCGTGCTTCAAATTTTGATGATTTCTTCCTTCTCAAAATTTTGATGATTTCTAAGGGATGATGTGTGCTATCTATGTGTCCTTCAATGTTGTGGAGAAACCAATACCATCATAGGGTCTCCCTACTCTCAAAAAACCAAATCCCATCAACTGCTCTGGAGACGACCCCTACGTGCTCTCATGCGCAACCTGAATGCACCAGATCCATATAGTTTTTTGGCAAGACAAGTCGTTTATCATTACTAGATGTCAATTTGAAGTGCACTGATGTATGTAACTTATGTATCCATAGGTCTATATTGGACTTGAATCAGATTTTGGATCATTCTATTTTGAATGACTGCCTTCATTATGTTGTTTCCCTCATTCACAATAAAAAAATAAATAAAAAGATAAAAAGAAAGCCATTTCATTTTGACAAAAAGACCCATACCTAAGTCACGCGTGAGGTCATCTCCTTCCACCTTTGGAAGCAAATCTGGTTCTTGGAGATCACAAAGTTGTTCTGAGCCAGACTATCCAGTTTTTCGTCAATTTTTTTTTATCTCCGCAACACTAACCGGCCAACTCCAGTCACCTATTCTGGTGTTTTGTCTGATTTTTCCGACCAAGTTCGTGCTTCTCTACAGCCATTCAAAACTTCTATTTGCACTTTGGAACTCGACTGAGCCTTTAGACCTCCCTTCACTACTTCCAGATTATTTTTCAGGAACTTTCCATCCAACTCTGTCAACCAGCAACTTTCTGGTCACTTTCGGCAATCTTCTCGGCCCATCTTCTTACTAAAGAATATACTTAGATATTTGGACTTGTTTACAATGATACTTTCTCTCCCATGGCTAAATTAAGAAAAGTCTGCCTCTCTCTATCTTTGGTTGTTGTTTGCCATTAACCTATTTATCATTTGGACATCAAATATGTTTTTCTCCGTCATGACCTCAATGATGAAGTTTATATGGAGCAACCACTTGGTTTTGTTGGTCAGGGAGACTAGTGGCCTTGTATGTCGAATGTGACAGTCACTCTATGTTCTAAAATAGTCTCCCTGAGCCTGATTTTGTATGTTCAACATAGTCTATTTAAGAGATTGGCATGACTCATACACAAGTTGTTCTCTCTATGTTTTGTCATCTCCAATCTATGCATTTATTTAGTGGTTTATGTTGATGACTAGACACAGGTGCCCATGCGTTGCATGAGCCCAATATTTTAGTATTTTTTAATTTTAATTTATGTGATATAAGTAAAATTTAGAAAGGTGATTAAATTTTAATATGATTTTTAGATATATAAGTTGTTAATTACTTTTGTTTGCTCAAATTTAATGTGAAGAGGTCCATTAAGATGTCCATACTTGAAGCAATTTTTGTCATGGATCATTGGTTTTTTACTCAAAGTAGTTACAAGATATAAATATATATTACCGAAATTCAAAATAATAAAGCAATAACTATAGAATATGAATTTAAAACTAAAAGTCATAGCTAAAACGGATTCCATAATTTCAAAAAAAGTATACACTAATTAAATTAAAGTAGAACAAAAGAAATAATGTTTTAATTTTTTTTTCCGAAACACGCTGAAGCAAGCACGTCGATGGACACATGCCTGCTTCAACGTAAAGTCTTGAATTTAAAACTAAAAGTCATAGTTAAAACGGTTTCCATAATTTTGAGAAAATTATACACTAATTAAATTAAAGTAGAACAAAAGAAATAAATTTTTAAATTTTTTTGGAAAGTAGAACAAAAGAAATAAATTTTTAAATTTTTTTAGAAAAAATTATACACCGATTAAATTAAAGTAGGACAAAATAAATAAATTTTTAAATTTTTAAATTTTTTTCCGAAACATGTTGAAGCAGGCACATCTCCGTCTCCGTCGACATGCCTGCTTCAGCAGAACTCTCTCTTATATAATAAGAGAATATTGTTATTACTGCCAATGATCAGGATGGTATCACTAGTTTGAATCAACATCTCTTTAAACACTTTCAAACTAAGGATTTGGGTAGATTGAAGTTTTTTTAGGTATTTTTTTTTTTGATAAAAGTTAAAGTTGAAGTTTTTTGTAGGTATTGTGGTCGCTTAATGTAGATTATCGTTATTTCACAACGAAAGTATGCTTTAGACATTCTTGAGCAGGTAGGAATGATGAGTTGTAAACCCATTGACACTCCTACCTGAATGCTAAGTTTCTGCCATACGTGAGGAGCCTCTTAGCGGTACTGCAAAATATAAGCGGTTGGTTGGAAAGTTGAATTACTCCATGTGACTTAGACTTGACATTTCCTTTACTGTGAGTGTTGTAAGTCAGTTTATGTACTCCCCTTTGTAATAATCCTATGTAGTAATTATTGGGATGTGTATGTCTGCATTCTTTAGTATATAAAATCAGCCCCAAGCAAAGGACTACTGGTCGAGATTTGAGGCCATAAGCATAGCGTTGGATACACAAATCCTGATTGGGCAGGATCACCTTCTGATAGACGTTCGACATATGTGGATATTGTGTTTTAGTAGGAGGTAATTTAGTGTCTGGAAAAACAAGAATTTGAGTGTGGTTGTTCGATCTTGTGCAGAGGCAGAGTATTGAGCAATGACAACTCACATGTTCATAAAATGCATGTTGCGGAGATGAGGATGTTGAGATGGATGTGTGGGCACACTAGGAGCGATAAGATTAGGAATGAGGTTATCCGGGAGAAGGTGGGAGTGGCCCCTGTGGTGGACAAGCTGAGGGAAGCGAGACTGAGATGGTTTGGGCATGTGAAGAGGCGGTGTGCAGACGCTCCAGTGAGGAGGTGCGAGGGGTTGGTGGTAGAGGGTACGCGGAGGGGTAGAGGTAGGCCTAGGAAGTATTGGGGAGAGGTGATTAGACAGGACTTGGCTCAGCTTCACATCATCGAGGACATGACTCTAGATAGGAAGGAGTGGAGGTCGCGTATTAAGGTTGAAGGTTAATAGGGTTAGCGTGGTCTTTCCTTGCGAGGGTATGGGTTGGTAGTGTTTGTAGTAGTCCTAGCCTGGCACTTGTAGTTCTTGTCTGTGATCCTATAGTCATGTGTTGTTTACTGCGCTTCGCCTCTCACAGTATTTTCTTGATGTTATTGTCTCCGTTGTTGATTATGCCTTTTTTCCTTATTGGATGTTATGTTCTATATAATGTTTCCTCTTCTCTTACTTGGTTTGGATGCACTTGAGCCGAGGGTCCACCGGAAACAGCCTCTCTACCTCCACGAGGTAGTGGTAAGGTCTGCGTACACTTTACCCTCCCCAGACCCCACTTTGTGGGATTTCATTGGGTATGTTGTTGTTGTTGTTGTTGTTGTATGGCAACATGTGAGCTAGTTTGGATCAAATAGTTGCTTTGGGAGTTGAAATTTGGAGAAATAAGTCGGACGGAACTTGTGTGTGATAATCAAGCCGCCCTTCATATTGCATCAAATTTGGTGCAACATGAGAGGACTAACCACATTGAGATTGATTATCACTTTTTCAGAGAGAAAAGATACTCTCAGGAGATATTATTACAAAGTTTGTGAAGTTGATCAGCTTGCAGATATTTTCATGAGTCCTTGTATAAGTTAAATCTGTAACAAGCTCAGTACATATGACTTATATGCACCGACTTGAAGGGAGGGGGGGTTGGGGTATGTAATAATGTATTAGTGCCCATTTGGATTAGCTTATATTTAGGTGCTTTTGGCTTTTAAGCACTTCTTTTTTTGTTTTGGAAGTGTTTGGAAAGGTTAAAAAGTGCTTTTAAGCACTCACTTTTAGGCCAAAAAAGTTTAAAAATAAGCCAAAAGTCAAAAGTAGGTGTCATCTACTTATGACTTTTTTTTTTTGGATGACAAGGGAAACCCGTAGCTGGCTACCCTTTGGGTGCGCACAGGGGTTTCTCCTATGCAATAGCTCGCAAACCACATAGGAGAGGTAATCCGCACTAGGCAAGCCCGGTGCGACGAGCTCGACCCAGAAGGCAAACCCCTTGCTTTCGCTGGCAAGGGGTTTCGAACTTGAGACCTCCAATATGGAAGTCCCAAGCCCAAACCACTGGGCCACCCCGAAGGGTTCATCTACTTATGACTTCTAGCTTTTGACTTATAAGTTACTTTTTATAAGCCCATCCATATAGGCCCCAAGTGTCCCACATAGGTATATGGATTGTGTAAAATCTGTATGTAAATAAATTTAAGACAATTAGTTTATGCATCTTAATGATCTTTTCCCGTGCTTTTACTTCTCACAAAATATGATCTCTTTTTTGTCTTACATTGTGCAGACATTGCAAGAGGGAGATATGGCACTTCTAGATATGGGAGCTGAGTACCACTTTTATGGGTCTGACATAACTTGTTCTTTTCCAGTGAGTACATGTGTCCTTCACATTTGTAAGCACATTGAAGTGTACTATCATTTTGCATGTTAAAGTTCTTGTAGCCATTGTCATCTAGAAATATAACAATAAACATTCACGTGAAGAATATATATGCTCTTCAATGTCCTGGAGGAGATGAGGACCATATTCCTTGAATATATAAGCACACTGTAGCATTGTTAACTATTCTACAGTAATTATATTGTGATAATTTGCATGTTGACTACTCTGTTTTATGCATTTGTTTGGATCTCTTTCAGTCTATTCATTTTCTTTTTGCTTATTGCTTATCCAAATCATTGATAGTGAGGCATCTGCCATGCTAAGCACTAAGTTTTTATTCCATATTTAGCTCTTGTTTGAGTAGCCACTGCATGATTGGGTCTTACATCTTAGGTCTATGTTCCAGTAGTGCTTGTTGCTAGCAGACAAGTATTGATCTATACTCAGCATTGTATCTGTATGCTTGGATACCTTCTCTGCATAGCTTCCTCTCTTCTTGTGCTCACAACTTTAAATTACTCAAGTATCAATTATTTTACTTTTTCTCATATATACTAAGATGCTGCTCCCAGTGTGTTTTGTCTATAACCTGTAATGCTTATATTCCTTAAGGTTTACACTCGTGAATTTTGCAGGTAAATGGGAAATTTACTCGTGACCAGTCACTTTTATATACTGTGAGTATTCTCTCCTGCGCATAATAGGATGATGTTTTTGCTGTCAGGCCTGTAGGAAAGCAAACATGCTCATGTAGGGTTCCAATGGAGTATGCTTGATGTTTTTTACCTCCTTGAGATGGGATATGATGGGCATCTCATCTGTATTACCTCTTGTTGATGTTTTTCCTTTAAAATGGGGGAATATGATGTGCATCTCATTGGTGCACAAGCTGAGCTTGTGAGCTGATCAGATTGTCTTTCTATTAAAAAAAATGCATTATTTGGTTTAGGATTAAAGTACAGACTTAGTCTCTAGAGATCCCTTAACCTGAAACCACACGTTAGGAAGCACGCTCCTGAACTTATGCGGCAAACTATGTACCTCTCTGAGCCTTCCACCTTCATTTTTGAAATTGGTAAGGCCTGTATTTAGGGATGGCAATGGGGTGGTGCGGGGCGGGTTTAGCTTAACCCGCAAATTTTTTAATCCGCCTGCATAACAACTTTTTTTATTTTCAAACCGCCCCACCCCGCATAGACCCGCCCTGCATGAACCAGCCCCGCATAAATTTTTTAATATTTTTTTTTCTAGTTAAGTTTGATACTGAAAATAAAATTCATAAAAATAAATTCATTTTTCATTAAGTTGTATTAATTTAATAGATAATGACTTAGAAATTTGTTTTTTAGAGGTCAATTGGGATACATGTAAGAAGTTGTATTATTTTTTATTGAAGCATTTTCATTTACTATCTTAAATATTTTAGTAGCTTTAAAGAAATTATCTTGATAAATAATGCTCTATCACTCTTATAACATGTAAAAAGTTAAAATTAAGTTTGAACTCACATAAAATCACATATACCCGCAACCTGCCCTGCCCCGCCCCACATTACTTTAAAAACAAACCCACTTCCACCCGCCCCGCATCCCTCCCGCCCCGCACAACCTTAAAACTGTTCCGCATAGCCTTAAACCCACCCCGCCCCATTGCCATCCCTACCTGTATTAAGACTGAATATGAAGCTTACAGGACCTTTGAATGTAATTTTCCATGTTCATGTGCTTTGACTTCACCTTGGAATATAACAAAACGTTTCATTATTATGTAATCACTATTATTTGCAGGCTGTCCTTGATGCTCATGATGCTGTCATTTCTGCCATGAGGCCTGGAGTGAGCTGGGTCGATATGCATAAGTATGACTTTGCTGTCCAAATTTTGAATTTGGAATAAGTTGTTGAGATAATCTTTTTTTTTCTTTTTCTGATTCACAAATCAATAGGTAGAATCACTAGAAAAACTTATGGCAGAACTTGGATCACTTAAATGATGATATGCTTTGCCTAATGTCCTCACAAAATCAGTTGATTCTATATTTCGTCAGGTCATATAGATAATGAATTATAGCTTGTCCCCTCAATTTCAAATTGAACATTTCCTTTTGAGGACGTCAAGATGATGTTAATTTTTCGAAAGTGGAATATCTCATTACTTGTTACATGCAATCAGAAGATCATTTGTTCCCCTTCCCATAGTTCCATAAACAGAAAGATTATCAACAAAATAGAAAAATCTAGATAAACGAGAAGGGTAACTACAGACATACATTTGGAGTCCCTTATTGTGAAGTTCTCTTGAGTAAACATTCTGACTTGATAAATTGTTATGCCAATGTTTTAATAATCTTTTAGAGTCATGTAAAATTTTCTAGATATCAAAATCAGAACGGAGGGTGCAATAATCTACATCCCTATCCACAAACCTTAGAAAGTTAGTTCTCTCTCTTCGGACACAAAGAAACAAAAAAATCACGCATCTCCATACTTGGCCAGAAGAATGAATGTGTACAGTTTGGAGCTTTGACAATGAGTGTAAACTCTATATCCCCCCACCACAATCACATTCTCTGGTCTAATTGCTGTTTTTGTTTATGTATTTCTGATTTATCCACTAGGTCAGTTTGGTCTCAGTGAATAGATTGAACAAGCTCGATTTGACGCACATGAAACCTATTAGGCCAAAAGGTCCATGGAGAGCTTTTAGAATCAAGGTCCAGCAAAAAAACTAAAAGTTTCTGACATTGGAATTTGCTGAAGTTCTAGTTCTTTCATTAAACTTTTCTGCTATATTCTTCACTATTTTGAATGTATAAGTGGCAACCTTACAACTTATCTTTCTCCATGTACCAAGTCTTGAACTCTTTCTCGGAAGATGAATTAGTCTGGTCTTATGTTACCATGAAAATTAGTGAAACTTGTGAAGTGGAAGAGAAACTAAGAGGAACTCTGGTTCATATTCCCTCAGGCTATTGGGGTTCAAATAGCTATGTTTAGATGTCCTAAAAAAGAAAGGTAAGTACTATAGGAGTAAATTAAGTTACCTACTCTATTTACATTAAATTTAGAAAATATTCACAAAGATTCTAACAAAACTGTCCCTGAACAATCAATTGAAGTTAACCTTCTTTTTCGAAATAATGAGATGCTATGGCAAGTTCAAACATGTTGTAGTTTATGCTATAATAGAAACATGAAGCTTTATCTGCATCTATAAGTGTTTATTACTGCCAAAAATCAGGTGAAATAGAAGAAGTAGAACAGTTGGTAGATTTCCTAGGATCTATGTAATTATGGATTTAGCTTGTAACTTTTTGGAGGTAGGCAGCATACCCTTAATGCTGAAGAATACAACTTAAACTTTATCAAAAAAAAACTGTCAGTTATCACATGGCATGAATGTCTACCTTTACACAAATCATTATAGCTTGTTTTTCACTTGTATTTCACCATGAATTGCAGATTAGCTGAAAGGGTCACTTTGGAATCACTGAAGAAAGGGAACCTACTTGTTGGGTATCTTCTATTCCCTTTGTATAATTACTCTCTCTCACGAGCCTTTCCTATAGAGTCTGGAGTAGCTGATATGGAATAGGGATTTCTTTACTTTGATCAAAGGGATGTTGATAAAATGATGGCTGAGCGACTTGGGGCTGTTTTCATGCCTCATGGATTGGGGCACCTTCTTGGAATTGATACTCATGATCCTGGGGGTTACTTGCAGGTTTAATATTTTTAGTTAAATGTCTTACTTTGTTAAGTAGCCTGCAGTTTTTCATATATTCTCTGGATATAATTGAGAAGTGAATAACTGACTTACAATTTCAGGGAGCTGAAAGACCAAAAGAACCTGGATTGAGCTCTCTACGTACGAGCAGAAAGCTCTTAAAGGGAATGGTCAGTAGTCTAAGTTTTGGTGACATGACATATTAGATTTAAGCTATTAGGTCCAAACTACTATTTCGTGAATTGTCACTGAATAACCATTAATGTGGTTCTTGAAAATTGCCCAACATGTATGTGTTGGCCATGCAATCAATGAATTATGACTTGAGTACAAACAACATGCTCATGTCTTTTCAATACCTTTTTTGTTAATAGATCTGAAATGATTTCTTCAATACCACCTGCTTTAATTGTTGGTCTTAAAATTTACTTGACAAGTCACAGCTTATTGCCACAATTACAAAAGATAAATTCAAACTTGATTATTGACCATGTGAACTTTCTATGTTTTTAGTTAAAATAACATGAAGGTATATTAAAAATAACATAGTACTGAAATAATTTATTGGGTTTCAAGTAATTCAAGGAATTTAGACATCAATGGGCCATTTTCTGTATCTGTCGGCAAAACCTCCCCGCATATAAAGTTTCTTAGTCCTCACTAATCCCAGAAAATCTATTCACGGTCTTTACATTGTTCCCTTGCCGTTTTGAGTGATTAGCATATTTCAAATTTGGTTAGGCTATAATTGTGCGGATTGTTTTTTTAGGTGATCACTGTGGAGCCTGGTTGTTACTTCATTGATGCCTTGCTACTTCCTGCCTTGGAGAGTCCAGCGGTTTCAAAGTTTTTCAATCGTGTTGAGATCAACAGGTTTAGAGGTTTTGGTGGAGTCAGAATTGAAAGTGATGTGGTGTGTTTTTGCTGGACTTCTTAGGTGTTATTGGAATAACTGCTATATCATGTGCATATTAGCTTGAATGTGGTTCCTTTTTAACCTCTACACCTTTGTCAAGTTGTACCTATCTGTTAAATTTTTCCTTTTGCTGGACTTCTTAGGTGTTATTGGAATAACTGCTATATCATGTGCATATTAGCTTGAATGTGGTTCCTTTTTAACCTCTACACCTTTGTCAAGTTGTACCTATCTGTTAAAGTTTTCCTTTCTTTGGGTCCTTGAAGTGTGTTACTTCTAGTGGATGCGTTAACATGAGCAAATGCCCGCGGAAGATTGAAGAGATTGAGGCAGTGATGGCAGGGGCGCCTTGGCCGATAGAAAAGACTACCTTTCTCTCTGGAAATGGACAAGTGTAAATCTCCCAAATTTTGCATGACATCAAGAAACTAGAATAATTGGTCCTCTAGCCATCTTATCCTCGGTATCTGGGCCTCTGAACAACTAGACATACTTCTAGTCTGTTTTGAGAGGCAACTCTGTACTTGTTCTTGAATACCTAGCAGATACGTATATAAAAGTTTGAAACATGCATTTGTAAATGAAGGGAAAATTATGGATTATGTTGCTGTTGCTTCCTATTATGGACTAGTCTTCTTAGATGTGCTGATTGGTGTTATTTTAATTTTTATCTGTATACATGAAATATTTTCTACATTTCTGCCTTTATGTTTTCCGTACACTTTGTATGCCATCTGCTCATGTATGGATTGCATAGAGAAATCGTGTAGATTAGGGGTGTCAAAATAAGCCCAACTATAAGTAACCCATTCAATCCGCCCAGAATTTTATGGGTTGGACTTAAGATAATTTGAATTGAGTTCAATTTTAACTTATTCAAGTCTTCTCTCATTTTAAGAGAATCTCCAATTAAGTCCAATTTAATATTCAATTTCAACTCGTTTTAAGATTCTTTATTTGTATTGATGTAGTTTATGTTTTTGTATTTAATGTATAAATTACTATTTATTTTATACCTTCTATGATTATTTATCTTTCTTTTTTTTAAAAAAAAATTAATACGGGCAAAGCCCATTTATTATATACCAAGAAGTCAAATAAAGCTTTGGTCCAAAAGTGACCAAATCCCAAATAAAAAAAAAGGAAACAAATGACAAAAAGGAAAAAGAAAACAAAAAGGCAAGGAAGAAGGACATAAACTTCTGATGGCTGCTCTTCTTTGATCAACATGACGACTTTGACAAAACTAGCGATTCGAGGAGAGCCTTACCTCTTGATGACGGCAGAGATGAGACAATATCAAGTTTGAGCGATATCCACATGGGCGTTCAAACTCTCACAAACACCATGGATTCAACTCATTGAAGACTTCTTCAACTTGACACCAATTATTACAAACGTATCTCAAGGTAAGGCTCATATCCAAAACTTACAACCCTTGAATTGATAAAAAATTGTTAGTTTCACTAAGTAATTTCATGACTTGTGCAGATTGAACCCAAGGAGTTGATACCATTGCAACAAACCCATGAAACTACCAAGTAAGACCCTCATTTTTCAATCTAGTAATCCTTGTGATTTTCTGTTCCTTTTTGTTAGCTGCGACAATGTTGTTCTATTGTGACTGCTCTTTTTTTTTTTTTGATGAAGTATTGTGACTGCTCCTTTTTTGTTCTTCTAATTTGTGATTGAAATGTTGAACCTGACATTTTGACACTTTCTTACCCTTAATTGCGGCAAGTTTTGTTTGTCTAATTATAATATAGTTCTTGCCTATGATGGTAGCTCCTGTGTAGAATTAAATTGAATTAGTTTTGTACCTACAAAACTAAAAATATGATTAGTTAAAAAACCAGCCAGTGTGTTCCATTCTTTGTAGGTGTGTTTGATTTCACCACCTTGTCCTTCATAACATCTCTAATCCACCTTATGTCTACAAAATTTACCCATGGGACTTCCCAGATTCCATCTAGAATCTTCTTGATGATGAGGGAATCTGTCTCCATAATTAATGGAAAAAAATTATGATGGATGCAGTACAATAATCCATCTCTAAATGCCTTAACTTCTGCCTCCAGAGCAGAACGAATCTCAAAACTTATGGCTTTAGTAAACAATAAATCTCCTTTAGAATTTCTGACACAAAAAACACTAGAACTTAGACCCAAATTGACTCTACTAGAACCATCTGAGTTACACTTGAAAGCCCTTACATTTGGATAATTCCATCTCACCACTTTACTAATAATCAATGGTGTATAAGCCTAAAAAAACTTGACAATCCATGGTCAATTTTTAGGAATATCAGACAACCAAGGGTATCTACAAATAGATATTCCTATTAGTTTCTCTAATCATCCCATTTCTGGTCATTTTCCCATGCTTAATCACATTCATTCTTTTGCAGATCCGCCAAATAATAAACACTGGTAGTTCTTTGTGTAATGGTTTAAGCTTAGCAACACAATCAAAATCCCACCATTTATTCATTGTTTGTTTCAAATGCATAAATGGATCCTGAATCCCTGCTGGTCTTGCAAACATATTCCATAGGCAATTAGAATCAACACAGGAAACAAATAAATGATAAAATGTTTCTTGTATATTATCAGAACAACAACAACATTCCACAGTGTGCAATTCTGCTCCTAACCAAAACTTTCCCAATAGGTATTCTTTGAAACCAAATTCTCCATAGAAGGAAAGAGACTCTGAAAGGGATCCCTTTCTCCCAAATATTCATGATATCCTTCTGCTCATTCTTCCTTTGTTAGATGATGTTCTAGGCACTTCCAATTGTAAACCTCCCTTTACTATTAGGCATCCACCAAGGTTTATCTCTGTCATCTGAAACCTGAAAATTACCCAAGACTAAATGCACCTGGTCGCAAAACTCCTTAGTAAATGTGTCTGACATAAGATTTTTATTCCACCTCCCATTCACCATCAACTGATTAACATCTTCTAAACACCAACTTGCTTATGAATGATGGGTAAAACATAATGAAGGACACCTAATTGAGTCCAATTGTCAAACCAAGTACTAGAATGACCACATCTAGGTTCCCACCATATTTCTTGATCCATCTGGTCTCTAGCATGTAGCATCATATTCCAAACCTGAGATCCACCCCTCCATTCAACAATTTGTGGCCTGTGCCTCTTGCAATAGTTGTTCCAAATGAAATTGGACCATAAAGAATTTGTAGTCCTAAAATTCCACCATAACTTTGCAAATAATGCTTTAGACACATCAACTTGAGATCTAAATTCAAGACCTCCCTCCACTTTTGGCAAACATATATCTTCCCCGAGACCTTAAATTTTCAAAAGGGAAGGTCTGCCTTAAATTGCAGTACCAGGATCAGGTGTATGAGACTAGTCTACGGTTTGTAGGACTTTTTACTGGTCGTAAATAGGGTCCGTAGAAGCAATCCAGACTTTGTGAAATTTTAAGGGGTCAAGTTGATTTCTTCAGTTGGTGTCTACGGACCGTAGGAAGACCTACGAGCCGTAGCAGGGTTCCATCAAGTTTGAGAAAAATTCATGTTCCCAGTACTTGGTCTACGGTTGACCAGTATGGACCATAAAAAAATCAACGGTATGTAGGTCAGAACCGTAGATCGAGTCCAATAGTTATTTTAAGGGGCTTTTGGGTTTTTTCCTAATTGTTTTAAAAAAAATACCATGTCATTTTGTCTTCTACCCTTAAGCCGAGATAAAGCTTATAAGTCCTAAAACTACCCATTTCAAACCCATTCTCCTAATTCCCCAAAACCTAACAAACTTCACTCCATAATTTCCTCTCAACCTAAGGAAGAAGAAGAAGAAGCTAGGATTCAATTCAAGTTTCCAATTCACTATTCTTTGTGGGATTTGAGTAGAAAGGTATGTGAGAATACTCATAGATTCAATTCCTCCATGGAGTCCTCAAGGTTTTCGATTTCTCAATTCAATTTCAATTGATCAAAATTAGGGTTCTTCTTAGTTCTATAAGGGTTCATCCAATTATGATTTTTATTTTTGAATTAGTCTTGTAAAGCATGATTCAATGTTGATACATGATATTTGAAGTTATATAGACCCATGCATGATTCATGATTTTTAACTATGAACCTATGAAGAACCCATGAACGTATGAATTATGAATTTTGGAATATTATGCATGTCTTATGAAAATGATGTTTATGATGATAGGGTGCTTTTAGATGAATATATCAATGTTGTTTTGAAAGGTTTCCTCAAATAGGAATATGATCATGATTGTGAAAGGTATTTCTCACGTATGGATTCATATTGGTGAAAGGTTTTCTCACTTATGCTTGAATTGTAACTTTAGGAGCTATTCTATGTTTTGATTTTAAGATGTGGATTATTATTGATCATTGTCTTTCCTATGCTATAATGATATTTGACTTTTATCTATTCCGTTGAGATTTAGACTTAGCATCGAGAGGCTTGAGGTGGAGGCTCAAATAGGGTAGTCTCTGATAGCAATCTCTAGTCCAAACTACGTGCCCCTATAGGATTATCTTAAATGACTTAGCTAGTGGATTCATTTTAAAAAAAGATGATATGTACGGATTCTACCTTGGTAAGTAGATTCCCCTTCTTTCGGTATGATGGATATACCAAATTTCATGATATAACACTCATGGTCTTATTGTCAGTTAAAGCTAATATCCCACAAAATGACTATGTTTCTTCAAACATTTTCTTATGTCTCTTATTTTAAATGCATTAATTATATTTCATGATATATATGCCATTGCTTCCTTAAGTCTTTTTAAATGTTCAATTATTGTTCATGCATTGCATTTTTATGCTATTTATGACACCACGTCTATTTTATGCATATTTCCTCATACTTAGTACATTCATGTACTAATGCATACTTGTGTCCACATTGTTTCACTAATGTAGGGTACGATGCTCCTACCTCTGTACTAGTGACTAGTTGATTTCCTTTGGCATTGAAGATTGGTGAGTCCTCATGTTTTGAGGACCGAGATACTTTCATAGTTTTCTATCATTTCAGTTGTCATGATTTGTATGTGATGTATGTGTTATGTCCCAATCACTTTCCTTATGATCTAATAGAGGGCTTGTTGAGACTTATGTTAGACTTCCACTTTGTCAAAACTCTTTTATGATAAAGGCTATAATTTTTTGAATTTTCTATTTCTATTATGGTAGGCGCTATCACTCTCCAGTTGGTTGGTTGTAGTTTGAAGAGCCTAGACCTCCTGGTACAAACCTTACTAAGGAGGCTTTGGAGCAGGTGAGGGTGATTCAGGATAGACTTTGGGCGGTTTTCGGTTGGTGATAGAGTTTTCTTCTGTATGTTTCCCATGAAGGGTGTGGTGAGGTTTGGAGATGGGGCAAGCTTAGCCCTGAGTATATTGGGCCTTTTGAGATCCTCTAGATAGTAGGAGAGGTTGCATATGAGCTAGCTTTGCCTCTAATGTTCTCAGTTATCCACCAACTCTTTCATGTTTCAATGCTACTCTGGTATGTTCCTGATGAGTCACATGTTCTGTAGTATGATGTAGTAGAGTTGGATGATCACTTGACCTTCATGGATGAGCTAGTTTCCATTCTTGCCAAAGATGTGCGAAAATTGTGTTCGAGAGCCAATCATATAGTTAAGGTCTGTTGGAGATATTGTCAAGTCGAGGAGGCTACTTGGGAAATCGAGCATGATATGCAAGAGTAGTTTCCTAGCTTGTTTGAGCCTTTAGAGCTTCTTAACTCTTACTTTCGCGGATGAAAATCTTTTTTAGTAGTGGATGTTGTAGTGATCTCTAGGTCATTTTTGTGTGTATGCCTCCTTTTCAGTGTACAAGCTTTTCTGTAGCGATCCCAAGTCATTTATGACTTGTTGGGACTGACAGTTTGCTCACTTGGTCATTTATTTAGTTTTTATGTTAGTTTAAGTGTTTTGGATCTTTTGAATCTTGAATGTTCATTTTCGATAAGAAGTTCAGGAAGATGACCTCAAAATCTAATTTTGACGATTCCATCAGCTCCATAAGAGTCATTCTAAGCTAGTAGCATAGTCAACATGTCTCCCGAGGCTTTCAGTGTGAGGCGTAGGATTAGGAGTTTTAACTTTCAAGGTGAACCTGAAGTTTGACTTTAGTCAAAATTCTGAGAAAATGATATTGGATGAGAATTATGTATTCGTGATTAGCTCCATAATGTTGAGTTTGGTATAGAATGACCCTTTGTTTAGGTCCCGAGGCTTCTAGGCTAATTTCGAGGCCCTTCGTAGATTTTGGCTTTAAATGAAAATTGGGTGTGGGACCCACTTTTTGTCGAAACAACCTCGAACCAGAATTTTGATGGTTACTTTGAGTCTGGAATGTCATTTCCAATGGACTAGCTTAGTTGTTTTGCACGCACGGGGTTCCGGATGAATCTCGAGCACCCCATTGAAGTTTGAAGACCCTAGCCCTCTGTTTTCAGCTAGGGTCTCACGTTTGCTCAACTATCCTCGTGATCGTGCACCTGGCCCCGAGTTCGTGCATGTGGCCTTGTGGTGTGAATGACTGGCACCCAAACGTGCACGTTCGCGCGCGGGCTGTTGTGGTCGCGAGCGACCAACCGACCTGGCCCTCTATTTAAGCATTGGTCGCGACCATCCTAGACCCCTGTTGGTAAAAATGTGATTTCTCCTCTATCCGAACTCCAATTTTGTTGATTTAAAGTCTCACGTGCTCGTAATTTTTGGAGATATGTGGTGGAGTGATTGGATTTTGTTGGTCACACTCCGTTTGAAGAGAATTTCTCCAGTAAGCTGCTGTCCTTTTCTTTTATTTTTGTTTCATATTGTGTTGTTGTTTCCATTGTTTTAGGCCATGAATTGTGTACTATTTTGGGAGACAAGTTCGAGGCATGGCATAGGAGCTTTTGACAATTTGATTCCGGAATTTCCATTACGGATCCCACAATTCTTGTTTGACTCCAAAAATTGGTCCTTCTCCATTTTGGGTGATTTTGGTGTCTAAACTACCCTATAAACGTAGTGATCCTATTCTTGATAAGACGGTAGAGTTCAGAGGTCATGTAGAAGGGAAAAACTTTTGCCTTGTGAGTATGAGTGCCCGTGATCGGCCTACAAGTAGGCTACAATTTCTTTTCTATTTAGATTGCACATGAGTGTGTAAATTCATGATGATTGGTGTTAATTGGGGGTGTATACCTAGTTATTCATGCTTTTATTTTAGAAACCATGATTTTGGGTTGATTACTATTGTTTTGAGGGTGGTACCATGATTAGGTAGGGTTATACGTGTGTTGTTACATGCTATGTGATTTACTTGATTTCTTACGTGTTTCTTGAAGCATGTTTCGACCATAGTTTATGATAGAAGAGTGTTGCCTTAAACCCTACACCTTGTGATTTTTGTATGTCTCCGACACTGCTCGGACATACTAGGTCCTTATAAACGAGAATAACAGACTTGAGTCTGATAGTATGAGCCTTAGTTTAGGCATTTATGCAGCTTATTGGCCCTTCTGTCTTTTCTCCCTACTTCTCCAACTTCGATGCGTTACCGGAGGTTGTGTGCTTTCTCAAAATAAGAGTACTTCAGGTTTGAAGCCTTTTATGATACATTCAGGAGTGGACGTCGATACACGATGGCTTGGAGCCTACTAGAGATTCTCTTAGGAGTCAATACACCCTTGGACACTTGCTAGCTGGGTGGCTGACGCCCCTAAAAGTGGGCTGGATGGCTTGGATATCTGAGATCCTCTACGGAGTTGACACGCCTCTGAGTCACTCTTGCTAGTTGGGCAGCTTACTCCCTTGGGAGTGGACTGTATGGCTGGGTGGCCTAGGGTTGATTACTCTTGCTAGGTGGACTAGGAGTTGACCGGTTTTGTTGAATTTCAATCTTGCTAGCTTGGCTGGGAGTTGACTTGTCCTAGTTTACTTGGGCTGGGAGCCCGACTAATGTTCTTGAGTTCAGATTTGTGTTACTCTTCTTCCAAGTAGACTTAGCTATTTTGTGTGTGTTAGAATAGAAATAAGTATTTCTACTTAAAATAGGAATAGTAATAGGAATAAGAATAAGAATCCTAGTTGGGATAGGATTCTAATATAGTGTATATAAATAGGCTCTCAGTGTAACAATTTAGATACACAATTCAATAATATTTTTCCCTACATTTCTCCCATGGTATCAGAGCATTGGTGAGAAACTTCAAGTCACCGTGTCAAATTTCGGCGACGACGGTTGGGACTGATTTGTGTTTTCTTTCGTTCTGAAGGTGTTGTGTGAAAGACAACACCATTACGAGGCTAGGGAAGCTCAGGCGATCGAACCCCAATTAGATTCACCGGAAAATAGCCCCTCACGTGCCTCCACGCGTTATTCGAAGGTGAAAGTTTTTCGGCGAGATCTGCCCAAGCACTGGCGCATGAGTGTTGCTCCGGTCATCTGTTTTTGAGCAGTTTTCTTCTGTTGGGGTCGTCCAGTATTTTCGACCAGAACCCATTCAGTTTTCTCCAGATCTGATCACCGGAATTAGGGTTTCGGTGATTTTCAGGTAGTTTTCGGCAAAATCAGACCACTGTAGGGCAGTTTTCGACAGTTTCCAGCGTACATACCAGTCTATGGAGAATTGACGAGGAGGAGAACGTTTTGGAAAACGTCGATCCAAGTGTTGTCATTGTCATAAACCTAGACACACTCGTGACATATGTTATATTTTGCATGGTCCACCACCCAGTTATGATCCTATTATTCTAAAGGAATATAATGAGCTCCTTCGAAATTGCGCAAGTAAATAACGTATAGGAAAACCTCGATCCAAGTGTAGTCATTGTCATAAACCCGAACACACTCATGACATATGCTATATTTTACATGGTCCTCCACCCAGTTATGATCCTATTGTTCTAAAGGAATATAAAGAGTTCCTTCGGTATCTTGCAAATAAACAAACGTCTCCACAAGTAGTTTCGGTTGCACAACCTGATGTTTCTGTTGCGGGTAATTCTTTTACTTGTGTGTCACAGTCTAGCACTCTTGGATCATGGGTCACAAACTCTGGGGCTTCTGATCATATCTCTAGTAATAAATCACTTTTGTCTGATATTGTTTATTCACAATCTCTTCCAGCTATTACTTTAGCCAATGGGATCCAAACAAAACCAAAAGGGGTTGGAAATGCCAAACCCGTATCTTCTGTCACCCTAGACTCTGTTCTTTATGTCCCTGGTTCTCCTTGTAATCTAGCATCTGTTAGTCGTTTGACGAAAGCCCTACATTGTAGCATAACCTTTTTTGATGATTTTTTTCCTTATGCAGGACCGCAATACGGGACAGATGATTGGAACAGGACATGAATCACAAGGCCTTTACTATCTTACCTCTTCAAATTCCTTAATATCATGCTCCGTTACAGATTCCCCAGATCTAATTCACAAACGTTTGGGACATCCAAGTCCATCCAAACTGCAAAAGATGGTGCCTAGTTTGTCTAGTTTATCCACATTAGATTGTGAGTCGTGTCAACTTGGGAAACACACTCGTGCTACATTTTCACGTAGTACTGAGGGTCGTTCAGAGTCTATTTTTCATTAATTCATTCTGATATTTTGGGTCCTAGTAGAGTCAATTCCACCTTAGGATTTCGTTATTTTGTTAGTTTCATTGATGATTATTTGAGATGCACTTGGGTTTTCTTAATGAAAGATCGTTTTGAGTTATTTTCTATATTCAAAAGTTTCTTTGCTAAAATACAAAATCAGTTTTAGGAGTTTATGTCTCACCAAGGAATTATTCACCAAACATCTTGTCCATACACTCCTCAACAAAATGGTGTAGCAAAAAGAAAGAATAGGCATCTCATTGAGGCTGCTTGCACTCTCCTCATTGAATCCCATGTTTTGCTGCGTTTTTGGGGTGATGCAGTCCTTTCATCTTGTTATTTAATTAATAAAATGCCCTCTTCTTCTTTTCAGAATCAGGTTCCACATTCCATACTGTTTCCTCGTCACATCTCTATCCTATCCCCCCTCGTGTCTTTGGGAGCACATGCTTTGTTCATAATTTAGCCCCATGGAAAGATAAATTAGCTCCTCGTGCCCTCAAATGTGTCTTTCTTGGTTACTCTCGAGTTCAAAAAGGGTATCTTTGTTATTCACATGATCTTCATCGATACCTTATGTCAGCTGATGTTACATTTTTTGAGTCTCATCCTTACTATACATCTTCTGATTATCCTGATGTATCTATGGTCTTACCTATACATCAGGTTTTACCTGTGCCAACCTTTGAAGAATCTACGGTTACTTCTACATCTCCAGTTGTAGTGCCACCACTACTAACTTCTCATCGCCTTCCACGTCCAGCCCTAGTCCCTGATGATTCATGTCATGCACCAGACCCTACTCCTACTGCGGACTTGCCTCCTCCTAGCCAACCGCTTGCACTTCAAAAAGGTATACAATCCACTCGAAATACTAACCCACATTATACCTTCTTAAGTTATCATTGTCTATCATCACCCATTATGCCTTTGTGTCGTCTTTGTCCTCTATTTCCATTCCTAAGACTACAGGTGAAACACTTTCTCATTCTGGATGGAGGCATGCTATAGTTGATGAGATGTCTGCTTTGCATAAGAGTGGTACTTGGGAACTTGTCTCCCTTCCTGCAGGTAAATCTACTGTTAGTTGTCGTTGGGTTTATGTAGTCAAAATTGGTCCTGACGGTCATGTTGATCGACTTAAGGCTCGCCTTGTTGCCAAAGGGTATAATCAGATATTTGGGCTAGATTATAGTGACACTTTCGCTCTTGTGGCTAAAATAGCATCTGTCCGCCTTTTTCTATCTATGGCTGCCATTCGTCGTTGGCCTATTTATCAGTTGGACATTAAGAATGCTTTTCTGCATGGTTATCTTGAGGAAGAAGTCTATATAGAGCAACCACCTAGTTTTGTTGCTCAGGGGGAGTCTAGTAGCCCTGTATGTCGATTGCGTAGGTCACTCTATGGTCTGAAATAGTCTCCTCAAGCTTGGTTTGGGAAGTTCAACACAATAATTCAGCAGTTTGGCATGACTCGTAGTGGAGATGATCACTTTGTGTTTTATTGGCATTCTGCACCAAGTCGATGTATCTATTTGGTTGTTTACGTTGATGATATTGTTATCACCGGTAATGATCAAGATGATATCACCGATTTGAAGCAATATCTATTTAACCACTTCCAAACTAAAGACCTTGGCAAATTGAAGTATTTTCTAGGTATTGAGGTTGCTCAGTCTAGATCAGGTATGCCTTAGACATTCTTGAGGAGACAAGAATGATGGGATGTAGACCTATTGACACTCCTATGGATCCCAATGTTAAACTCCTTCCAGGACAGGGGGAGCCACTTAGTAATCCTGAAAGGTATACACGGCTTGTTGGAAAGTTGAATTATCTCACAGTGACTAGACCTGACATCTCTTTTCCTGTGAGTGTTGTAAGTTAGTTTATGACTTCCCATTTGATAGTCATTGGGAAGTAGTTGTTCGTATTCTGCGATATATAAAGTCATCTCCCAGTAAAGGACTACTTTTTGAGGATCAAGGCCATGAGCATATCATTGGATATACAGACTCTGATTGGGTTAGAATCACCCTCTAATAGACGTTTGACATTCGGATATTGTGTTTTAGTAGGAGGTAATTTGGTGTCGTGGAAGAGTAAGAAATAGAATGTGGTTGCTCGATCTAGTACGGAATCAGAATATCGAGCAATGATGACAGCAACTTGTGAGCTAGTTTAGATCAAACAGTTGCTGGGAGAACTAAAATTTGGCAAAATTGATCAGATGGAACTTGTGTGTGATAGTCAAGCGGCTCTTCATATCGCATCAAATCCAGTGTTTCATAAAGGACTAAGCACATTGAGATTGACTGTCATTGTCAGAGAAAAGATACTCTCAGGAGATATTGTTACGAAATTCGTGAAGTCAAATGATCAGCTTGCAGATATCTTCACCAAGTCCCTCACAGGTCCTCGTATTAATTACATTTGTAACAAGCTAGGTACATATGATTTGTATGCACCAACTTGAGGGGGAGTGTTAGAATAGAAATAAGTATTTCCTACTTAAAATAGGAATAGTAATAGGAATAAGAATAGGAATCCTAGTTGGGAAAGGATTCTAATATAGTGTCTATAAATAGGGTCTCAGTGTAACAATTTAGATACACAATTCAATAATATTTTTCCCATATATTTCTCACAGTGTGCTTGTTGGTCTTATGGGGGTCCGTCTGGATTTTATTTAAGCTTTCACACGAGTGTACCTTCTGGGTTTATGGGGTCCAACTAGGTTTAGTTTAGTTGTACTTAGATTCATTTTTGGTATGCTTGTGTGCCTTCTTTTCATATCCACTTTGACCTTTGTTTGTGTCTAGATCGTATCTTTTCTGACTATTTTTATCTTTTTTGCTCGGTCGGCCTATGATGCCTACTTACTACCTTGTTATGGTACTTATGCTATACTCTGCATCTTTTTGTTATGCAAGTCCTAGTACGAGCTATCAACGATGATCATTCGTGCCGTCTTTTATAACTTTGGGATAACGGAGACGGTGAGCACTTGGCATCTTGGATCAACCTATCTTCTTTTATACATAAGTTAGCTTGTATTTTTCCTTTGAGATGACTTGTTGTGGTCCACTTTTAGGACTTGTATTTATCTTGCTAGATAGCTCTGTACTCATGACTTCTAGGTTATGGGAGGGTTTCCTTTGTATATAGTGTGTTGTTTGCTTTTCGTTTTTGTCTTGTCTTATTGTTAGTATTATTTTATGTTTAGTTCCACCCTTGTACCCACTACGTTTCGTACTAGGTACGAGTCGGTTTACCAACTAATGGATTTTAGAAGGTGCCATCATGACTCGAAAAGTCGGATAGTGGCACTACTGGTGGGCTATGGTAGGTGTCATCACGCTTCGAGTTTTTGGAGCGTGACAAAGTTCACCCATGACTTTCAACCCTTATTTCATATAGGAGTAGGAAGGATTACTATGTTGGATGGCTAGTGTAAACTAGTTAATTTTTATAATGTCTAGCATTAGAGAGTTCCTAATTTGCCTTTGATTGAAAATTTTCAGAATTTTAGGATTAAATAGTGTAGAGCAAATATGGAATGTCTATATAGGCAATTCCAACTATTTTGGAACTGAGGTGTTGTTGTTTTTGTTTGTTGTTGGTAATTCCCTAGAAAGGACTAATGCTTTCGCACCTTCTATCTTTCTTTCATTCGTGAACTAGTCATTTTACCCTAAGAAAAATTACACTTCTACATGTAAGTCTTTTTATACGATATCAATATATTAATTAAATATTTTTAATTTGGTATACATACTAACAATATTATAATGATATGTGATAGTTTGTTAGTTACTATGCTTACTAGGTTAGTAGTTAATGCATATTAAAAATAGTTTTCATAATTATTTTATTAGTGTATATCATTTTATAATATGTTTACAAGCGTTTGTGGAAAGAATTTCTTTTTCTTTGGAGAGGGGCAAGGTATATTAAGCTAATTTTTGTGTGGCTGAAAATTGATTAAGCTTTTAAGACATTGATGAGGGAATGAAAATGTTAATTGCAAACAAGGTTGTGGTTGTCGATAAAATTAATTTTCAATATATATATATATATATATTATATTGATGCTCCTCATTCTATAATTGTATGCTTGCCCAGAAACTGTGTAAAATCGTATGTGGCTTATTTAGTATTCATTGGTAAGCTTATCCTACTATGAATATTAGTTTACTAATGGAAATTTTGAATCCATAATTCTATGATTGCTTTGATCTCTAAATTATTCCTATCATAACTTCTTGGAAAATTTGGTGAGTAAGATGTGAGATAAAGTATGGTATTGAGAAGATGTATGTCAAGAAGTTCATAACCAATATATTTTTTGATAACTAATAACCTGTATTAATCACCAAGTAGGGAATTCAAGCACCACAACATAACTACATCCCAGTTTGTTGTCTTGATATATAAAAAAAATTGCTCCTCTAGGTAATTTTTTTGCGAGATACCTATATATGATAAATACACTATAATATTTAACTGTTGGAATATAATACTCTGTTTTCCTGAAGCTCTTTGCAATTACAATATAGTTCTCTTGCTAAACTATTTATATCTCTTTGTTTCTACACAAACACTTTGGTGAAATTTCCCTCAGTCCAGACGACATGAATGAATTCAGTACAAACCATTTTCATGATCTTTACTGAAGTAGTTTTTCCTGTTGGACATCCTTGAGGTTCACTGTCTTTAACTTTTTGCCACTACAATAGTCTAGTCATCAATATCCTTGCATATTCACAATCTATAAATAGATGTTCATTGGTATCTTGTGCTTTTCCATACATATGCCATTCTTGATCCACATCTATTCCCCAATTTGTTAGTCTATTTGTTGAATTCAAATGACCATGAAGTTGCACCATATTGTAAATATAGCTTTTGGTCTAGCTTCATGTGCAAATATCAAGTGATTCCAAGGGACTTTAGGTTGAGCTTCTAGGAGTTGCAAATAGATAAAATTTATCATGCTCTTGACGAAAGGTGGTTTTCCTTGGATTTGTTGCATTGTTCCTCTAGAATCTAGGATCTTCCTTACCATCCAGCTAGCATGTTATGGTGTAGGAAAATTCTCAATTTTTCTCCCTTTCATATAAGAAGCATTTTCCGTCTTATACATGATCTATCTTGCTTGTTTGCTAAGTCCCAACACATTTTAGTTACTGTCACTTTTTTCAGATTCTGAGATCAAATAGATGTAATCCACCTATTGCTTTTGGTAGGCACATTTTGCATCAAGAGACTAATACCCTTTTAGTAATTTCATTTGTACCCGACCAAATTTAACTTATACGATATGCTTCTAGAATTTTAAGTAATTTTGCTGGGATGAGGAAAATTTGTGCTCAGTAAGTTTGAATCTCATTCACCATTGTCATTACTAATTGTACCCTCCCTACATAGGACGGTTTTGTGGCTGTCCAAGAAGTGATTTTGATACTATTTTTACTATCAAAGCCTACAACTATAATACACTCAACTTCTTAGTAGTTAGTGGTACACCTAGATATCTGAATGAAATTTCTTCAACGGGAATATCAAGTTGTTGGATAATAATCTCATTTTCTTCTCTGGCAACCCCTCCAAAATAAATGTTCCTCTTGTTTAGGTTGGCTTGAAACCCTGAAGCATTAGACAATATCATAGACTTGTCATATAAAAACTGAATTGATCTTTTGTCCCCTCTTGCAAATAACAATAAATCATCTACAAAATCTAGGTAAGGTAGCTTCACTCTAGCACATTTTGGATGAAAGTTGAACTGCTTGTTGCTACCTAACTCATTCAGTTGTCTTCCCATAGACTCCATTGCTATTGCAAAGAGATAGGGAGACAAAAGATATCCTTATCTCAATCCTTTAGCTGCTTTAAAAGGCTCTATTACTATTCCATTGATGTTGATTGAGTAGGTAACTAAATTCACACAACTCATTATACACTATATGAACTTTGTTGGAAACTTCAATTCCACTAATATTTGTTCAATAAAATATCATTCGATAGAGTCGTAGCTTTATGTAGGTTTACCTTAAGCATACTTCTAGGGGATATTAGCTTCCTAGAATAGCTTTGGATAAGTTTATGAGCCATTATTATATTAACTGCTATCCTTCTCTCTAAAATAAACCTTACTTGAGATTCACTAATGATAATGGGCATGATATTTTTCATTCTAACTGTTAGCACCTTTGAGATCACCTTGTATAACACTATACAACAAGCTATTGGTCTATATTCCTTAAGTATCATAGGTTGAGTGACCTTAGGCAGTAAGGATATAGTAGTGCAATTGACTTGTTTATGAAATTTGGATGTTTTAAAGAACTCATGAACAACTAAACACATGTATTTTTTGATAATTGGCCAAGCTGCTTTGTAAAAATGTGCATTAAAGCCATCCACTCCTGGGGATTTATCGTCTCATATTCCTTAAAGTCTTTCTACTATCTCTTCATTTGTGATATCTCTTGCATATATCTAACTAATGTTGACGATCCAGTGTTGGGCCTTTACTCATTGTTTCTTTACTAACTGTTGGCAGAGAATGTGCTGTAGTGCTCATGAGGAATTTGTAAAATTGTAGAATCTCTATTTGAATGTATGTTGTATCTGTCAGTTTTTGCCCAGTTAAAGCAATCAACTTTATTATTTATTTTTTGTTGCATCTTCTCCTTCATTAGCGTAGAGAAATATTTGGTATTTGCATCTCCTAGTTTAATCCAATTTACCCTTTATCATTGTTTCATAATACTTTTTCAATGAGTGGCAATTTTTTCAATTGTTCTGGAGCCTTCTTTTCTTCATATGCAAGAATATCGTTATAATTATGTTTCAGTTGGTGCTACAGTTGTGCCACATGTAGTCTAGTTTTGTCAATCTTTTCAGTAATCCCTTTGAAGTGCTTATAATTGAGATGTCGACGAAATTGAGAGTTTAGCTGCTTCAGTTTCTCCAACATTGTTTTCATTCTTCCCTTAGCTTCGCTGGCCCTCCAGTGAGCATTAACTATAGGAATAAATTGAGAATAATTTACCCATTTAATGTAAAATTTGAATGGTGCTTTGATGATCTGTACAATAGTCCCTTTGAAGTGCTCAATATCGAGATGTCGACGAAATGGAGATTTGAGCTGCTTCAATTTCTCCAACATTGCTTTCATTTTTCCCTTAGCTTATCTGATCCCCCAACTAGCATTACTTATAGGCATGAGTTGAGAATGGTTTACCCATTTATTCTAAAATCTGAAAGGTGCTTTGATTATCTTGCTTGCTTGTCTGAATGATGATTTGGTGATCTTGCTTGCTTGACCGAATGATGCTTTGATGATCTTCCTTGCTTGAGATCAAACGTTGGGGACCAATAATTTTGGATTATTGGCATGTTATTTATAGAATATGGTCATGTACACATAATTTCCTGCATATCCATCATGTTTTGGAGCCTCACCTTATAGTAGTCTTCATCATGAAGTTATATCGGCAGCTTAGTCACCTATGATCAATTTTGAGTTATAAACCTATTCATATAGTTGTACCCATGTATATCCCCAATAACATTAGCAATTAGGGCAGATTTCCAGTTCTTTGTCTCTGTCCAACCTCTTTTTTGTCCAACATTTATTTTTAATCTAAATGAAGTAGGAAAATGCAAGTTTCAAATGATCAACTTGAGACACAATTGGGAGGAGATAATTTGTAATTTGGACAGAAACAATAGGTCCAAGAAGACTATTTTTATATAATGAAATTGACCTACATGTACTTGTGTCAAAATAAATACTAATTGCAGCTGTAGAAATGGTAAATGTGGTGGAGGAGGTACTGTCGGGGACAAAGACTGTCAACTAATATCAATTGTGTTGTATCTTTATAATTGCTAGTATTTTTTTCTTAACGTAATATCATATGTTTTATTTTTCTAGGATGCTGTAATGTTTAAGATCACGTCTGCATCTCAGTTGTAGATGAATCTGGCGAGTCTCCAACAATTGATTTTTTGAAGGCTTACATGGATGAAGTGGGTGGGGTTAAGAAGGCATGTTTATATGGTCTTGGTTCTCAAGCAGCTTTCTATGAGAACGTTGGTTCATCATCTTCTTCAACTACTCAATCTCAAGATTGTGATTTTGATACTCGAGTGAAGGAGTACGTTCAAGAAATGAAGGAGGAGATGAAGGATGAGATGAGAGAAAAATTGTGTGAAGAAATGAAACATGAAATGCAGCTAGAAATGCAAGAGCAAGTTGATAAGATTCTCCAAGAACATTTGCCTATCCTCATAGCTGGCCTACCTAAACCACCCTGTGGTACACCACCCTTTGATACACCAAATTAGCTTAGACATGACTCATCATCACATAACAATATGGGTCATTTAAAATTTCCAACCTATCTTAGGCAGATTTTTCTTTCTTTGTTTCCATATTTGGATTTATTTTGAACTCTTTTTGTTAGGATCTGCATTGCTAATTTCAAGTTATAACTTGTCAAAGAATTACTGTTTTTATTATGTTTCTGGGCTCTTTAAGATTTGTAAAAGATATTTATTGATGTAAATATATAAAGTGAAATTTTACTATCGAATTATCATCAGTCAGTAATATTGAATTATATATTACCAATCAATTACTGACCGAATATCGAACATAAATGATATATATTACCAACAAAATAACAATCAGTTAGTAAACTTCCTAACGAATTACTAATGAGCATTTTTGCGTTTCCAACATATCACTAACCAAATTGAATAATGAAGAACCAAATTTACTAACTGTCTTTTCTCTTCGTTAGTAAACTTACCAACAATATGCCAACAAAAAAATGATTGATGAATTTACCAACGAAAATTCTAAGGTCATGTTTCAACAATTATCAACAATTTTTTAATGTGTTTTCCAACTGTTTTTTAGTCAGTAATATTACCAACTAACTGAAATGGGTTGGTAAAATTTACTAATGAAATTTTTAGCAACAGATTAATATTAGTTAATATTTGGTTGAAAAAATCATTTACCAACCAATTTAATCAATTTACCAACAGATAATATTGTTAGCAATTCAAGGGTTTTTTGTAGTGAGAACTACAAAATGTCTAATGCAGTTCATCAAGTGAACCAAAAATTACAATACAAAATAAAGGGGGAGAAATTTTGAAATTAAAAGAAATACATAAGAAAATAAAACTACTTAGAATTGACCTAAGAATGAGTTAAGTGAGTTGCACACAAATTTCAAAGTTGTGGCCAAGTAGACAATGAAGTGGATTAAGAGCTATGAGATTTCGGGTTCAAATCTTATTCTAGACAAAATATACTATGTAATTTCTTTCATATGTCCTAGTCAAAATATTTTACTATTATAATTTGACCCAACATGAAATCTAAAAAATGAAAGGAGCTTTTAAATGATGTAATTTTTAACATGTCATAATGATTTTGTGGATAAAAGATATTTTTAAGTGGAAAAGGTCATAAATGATCAATGCAGATAAGGTTTAATAATAAAAAAATGAAAAAGGAGAGCCAATATCAGATAATCGAGAGTAGTGATGGAAAATGGGTGGGTTGGATTAAATTTGGGTGAATTAGAAAGATTATAACATAAATGGGTAATAATTCAATTCACTCATCATTCATAGGGTTAAAGTAAATTGGATAAAAAATGGTTGGTTAGAAAATAGATTAAACATATTTTCCTGATAAATGGTACTCTACTTTGAAGTTTAATATCCAGAAAATATAGGTTTTCTTTCAAATGAGAAATGTAAAAAATAATTTATTTAGTTTTATTATATCTGAAAAGTAATAATTTTTTTTTCGTATAACTTTTAAATATAAAAGTAATTTACTTCGTAAACAAATAAAAAATAATTAAAAATAAATAATAGTGTCAGAAATATTTATCATGACTTTGAATTCCGAAATAAATGAAACATTATATTTTTTGAGTAAAATGTGCCACTTAAAGCAATATAAAAAATAATACACCAGTTTGTTTATTTTACACTATATTATTTATCTATTATGCAGAATTGACTATTTAAGGTTCTTTACATGCTTATCAATACCCATATTTCTTTTCTTGAATTAATAGAGTTTCATAAGATCATAGTTTTTCACGAAAGATAGATGATATAGTTTTTATGTTAAGGTGGAGACTCAAAACGAGTATTCTCTGTATCTATTTGTTTGTCTTAAATTCTTTTTTGTCTATTTGAAAAAAAAAGTCTCTTTTCTAATTTGGTAACTCTTTATTTTTAACATCCCATGTGGCTTGTTAAGATCGCAAAATTAAATAAAGTTTTGATATATTAAATATATCATTAGTTGAAGACTACAAAATTCAAAAGTTCTCTTTATTTATTTTTAAAAATGTTATTAGTTAAAATTTTTTATGGTCTATTAGGCCTTTTATTTATTAACAAGACAAAGGTCCATCAAAAGGCCGTCCCAAAAGTGACTAGCCCAACTAGAAATAGGCAAAATTAAAAACAAATAAAGTTTGATCCTATCTAGAAACTTCCAACATAATATCACATTGGTCCACACCTGAATCAGGTATGGAAACCAAGGGTTTTCTATTTGACTCCAGACTTTGAAATATGATGAAAGCTTCAGATCTACAATGATGGTTTCAGAGCTGTGCTTTACTTCTAGTTGGTGATACCTTATTCTCCTCTGCATCATCTTCCTTCTATTAGTTCATTGCTAAGTTGCCTTTGATGTTGTAGTAAATGTCGTAGCAACTCTGAGGAGATTTTTCTCTTCAAATCGGTAAGGATCTTTTGTCTTTTTTGGTTGTATATATATTTGCTGATTTATGTGAGAGTGTTCCTCTTTTGGATCTCACAAATCCAAGAACCTTTTGTGTCAATGTAATTATTTACCATTTTTCTTCTCGAGTACCTTTCTAGCTAGATTTACTTACACCTCCATAATTGATGTAATATCTATGATGTTATG
Source organism: Solanum stenotomum (assembly GCF_019186545.1). Classification (NCBI taxonomy): domain Eukaryota; kingdom Viridiplantae; phylum Streptophyta; class Magnoliopsida; order Solanales; family Solanaceae; genus Solanum; species Solanum stenotomum. The sequence continues at coordinate 25,686,483 of NC_064290.1, read as the reverse complement.
ATTTGAATCTATCTTGAAGCATGAGTTGAGTCCTTCACCTATAGTCCTATGATGATGTCTTCCTCCCCTTCCCTGATGTTCTGTTTTATCTTTCTAATTTTTATCCTCAAGTTGGGCATTTTTTGCTTGTCTGAATTCAAAATCTATTTTGTTTAAGTTGGTAATATTGTTAATATAGTACAAATGATTCTTTCTTTCTCTAGAAATCTACATTTGCAATGTAATTTTCTAGTATGTTTACTTCTTTTTAGATGTGTGAAAGCATCACATGGGTTTATCTATGCTAATTTCATGATATCCCCAACTAGATTTGTTCTGTGCCATGGAATCTCCCAGTCCCCTGAAAGAATTTTAACTAGAACTAGCGAGTTAGTTTCCACTATTACCTTGTAAATCCACATAGAGAAAAAATGATATATTGCTTCCCTGATAGCAATTTCCTCTGCCGCTATGTTGGTAATTGTATGAACTTCCTCTCCTTAGGCATACACTAAATCTTCTATATGATTCTTATAAAGAAAAACATAGGAATTCCTGCCCAGATTGGCCCTATATGTCCTATCAGTATTGCATTTTCGTTATTTTTATTCTGATGGCTTCTAACTAACAGATAGATAACTAATCTTGGGTTCGTACTTCTCTATGTGATTTACAATTTCTGGCCAACTTCATCTGAATTTGTTTTGGTTTATGGTATCAAATCTTCACTAGTCTTTAAATATCAGTGTTCACATTAAAAACTAAATTGTTGAAATTGACCATCCTCCCATTCTTTAGAATGTTAATACTATTCTAAAAGTACCACATCATGATGAATAGCACTGTTATGAATATCTTCTTCAGATTTGGACAAACAACGTTGTCAATCATTTTAGTAGTACCTCAGATAGTTTTAATCCCTCATGATTTAAAATTGCAAAATTAGCAAAGAACTTCCGTAGTCTTAAGGATATGGAAGAGGTTAGAATAAGTGAGACGTAGTCTCCTTTTTAGAATCTACACAACACCAACATTTTGGTTCCAACTAAATCAACATGTTTTGTATAACAATATCCACTGCTTTCCAAGCATTCCATACAAAAATGTCGTTTGAAATGGGAATTTCTTTGCCCTTTGTTTTCCCATAAACTTAAAGATCTCCTCTGGTTCCACATGCCTGATGTATTCCCAAGAGCTTTTTGTTTAAAATTTGCCAATAGTTTTAAGCATCCAGAATGACAAATCAATAGGCCTATCATATTGGGAGGTGGTGTAGTCTTTGGAATATATTGCATATATTTTAATGGGTAACATTCCTTTAGCTTTTGAACATTCCACCCCTCAGTATTAGCAAGCAAACAAGTTTCTACTTTTTTTTTTCATTTCCTTTTAGTATTCAATGATGTCACGATCCGATTTCTTAGGTCATTATGACACCTATCACACTCCACCAGTAAGTAAGCGTAACCCTTAGCCCAGAGCCATAAGTAATAGACTACCAAATAGAAGCCAACAACAAGGAGTAAAATGCTTATAACAAAGCGAAGAGAAGATAATCACAAAAAAAATACAAGAACCATCCAAAGACCTGACATCAGTTAGTAGTTGAGCATCTAATCCAAAATAAGAGTACAAGGATTTGAAAATACAACATAAGTACATGTTGTCTCTGAATACAATATAAAGACTAAGCCTAACAAGAGTAGACGGAAACCAGTAGCTCTAGATGCTAGGAGCTCACCCTAATCTCCAAAACTCCAAGTTGCTCTGCACGACTCCAAATCAACGGTGATAACTCAACTGCAATCGGCAGAGGCCAAAAGTGTAGTATGAGTACCAAAAAATGGTACTCAATAGGAAATGGCCGACTGAGCTCAAAAGATAACACAAGCATAAACAACAAGTAATAAGGAGAGCGTAGCATAAGTAACAAAATAAGAGATGCTAAAGTAGATAGACAATAAAGAGAAGAAACAAGATACAAAGGTTGAGAAGCCGAGTCAAATACGTACCTAGAACACAAGCCAACAACCTATTCGCAAGCAACTAAGATACCAAGTAAACTACACAGGGCCAGGAGGACCCACAACCACAATTATGAAGTCCAAAACCTATCAGCTAACAAGAAAACAATAACATAGAACATAATATAGTCAAACAATGACCTAGTCGGACCCCAATAAGCTCGGAAGGTACAAACAACAAACATAACCTAAGTGGCCCTCATAAACTGGAGGGTACAATTAATAAATAAATATACTAGTGATAGGCAATGCATATGAATGTAGAGGGTGCAATAGGGCCATTAAAGAAGTGCCACCAATTTGAACCAAAGAAGTGAAAACCGGGATCTGAGCCCAAGTAACCATGACCACAGTCAACTCACCGCCTAGCTTGAAAGAGTGACAAATCATTCCAAGCCGCCCAACTAGTCAGTCCATTTCTATCCTAGCTAGTAAGACTGACTCAGGGGCGTGTCAGAAGAGGATCTTAGTATATCAAATCTGTCTAACTAGAAAGTCCACTCCAAGGGAGGTAAGCTGCCCAACTAGTAAGAGTGACTTAGTGGCGTGTCGACTCCAAAAAGGATCTCAAAGTGGCCAAGAATCATGCAAGAAAGGACGTCAACGTGTCGGCTAGTCTAGTAAGAACTAAGTGCATCTTGAATGCCTCTAAAATCTAAAGTAGGAAAGGAGCACATCGTAGATGTCTTGTGATATTAAAAGCCAATAAATCAAGTGGTACAGGTGGTATGACTTCCATTAAAACCAGTTTAGGATAAAATCCAGGTAAAACAATATTTCATCATGAATGATAAATATGCATATGCATGAACCTGGACCATACCACAAAAATCAATGAGAATGAACAAATAATGCAATACGTTCCATCACTAGCATTCAAACAAGACACTCATGTAAAATAACTATACAACCAACCAAAACACCCTACTGAAGGGGAGAGTACTAACCTGGGATCCCACTATTCCTCGTCCAAACATTGAGACCAACAATATAACCAAGCTCAATAAAGGTATAACAAGTTAACTGCTACACAACAAGCGAAGGGGCCAAATAAGAGGTCTTAAATCAATAAAAAGGGGAACCAACTCAAGGGGTGACACCTACCCCAATCATACCGCTCTAGTCCCTGATTGAGCATAGCTAGAACCAACCCACAAATACAATGATTCCAAGGTCACAAGTACCAATGCAAGGAGAACAACCCAATACAGGCCCAACAGGGAGCAAAACATTACTATGAGGTGGTAAAACACAATTTAAAACTCCTAAGGTCCAATCTAGTCTAAGGCCATAAAGCGTCAATCCTAACAAGGGTAAACAAGATCATCTATACCATAAGAGAAGCTACAAGCTAAACCAAGGATCCCAATACCCACACTAAGCCTAAGGTTTCTGAAAAATCAAGAAATGATGGAATAACAAGAGAAAATCTAGACACCCAACAAATACCATTCAAAATTACATTAAATCTGTACTAGGCATTAACTAAGAATCTCTATCAAGAAAGTAGATTGAAACCTACCTTAAAGCTGATCACGAGCGCTGTGAATCTAACACACATGAACTATTTTCATGTGAAACATCTCCAGAGATCGCCACGCTGTCAAATTATCATTCACAGCATCATTACAGACGTTTTGACATTAGAATCACAATAATTAGAAATGGACCCAAAATTGAGTCAAAATGGGAATGTGGGACCCATACCACAAATCCTAAAATTGAATCATCCAAAAGGTCCTAATTGACTAACCATGCTTGTATATCAAAACAATAGTCAATTTTCTGCCTGAATCAGCCCAATACATACAAGCAACAAAAACTCACTAAATAGATGAGCCAGCCCACATAAACACAATTTTACCTCAAACAAAGAGCCTCAACAATTTCTAATCATAGACACACGTATCCACAACCTTCAAGATCACATAGGATTTTGAATCATTAAAAATGGAGTTAAAACGAGGGAGTTATCGATGTAGCTAAGTTGGTTTAAAGACTAGACAAAATACTTCTCCAAGAATGTGCCAAAGCCTCTACGAACAAGGAGGGTTAAGATCACGCGCTCCACGAATGCACCAAAGCTTCCGTGAATTATAAGGGACAATGCCCCAAGATCAACGAAAGTATCATAACTTTTGTGAACGCGGAGGGAAGCACCAGCTGATGCACATTAGCTGGTTTTGGAAGCCCCAAAGTCTCCGACGAGGTGCTTTGAAATTGTTAGGAACCCCGTGCACGTAAATGAAATATGATACCCCATCTAATTTGGCATTCCAAACTGAACGGAACCATTAAAACTTCCATCCGAAGTCGTTTTGATGACAAGTGGGTCCCACATCCAAGTTCTATTTTAAGCCAAAATCCATAAGAAGGCCCAAAATGAGACTCGAATCCCCAAGAATTGCAAGAAAGGCCATTCTAGACCAAACTCAATATTCCTAAGCTAACCGCACTGACAAAATCCTCTAATTATGTTTACCAAGAATGTTTACCAAAATCAAACCTTGGCTTAAGCTTCCAAGTTAAAACTAGAAGTCTTAGGGCCCGAACCAACCATACTCCTAGCCTAAAATGACCCTGTTGATAAAACCATCAGAATTGCACTAAGGCCATCTTCCTAAACGTTTGACTAAAGTCACCATTCAAGTTCCAAATGCTTCAAAACATGGAAAAGTGCACAAAACTCAAACAAACGACCCTATGATTGAACTGCCAATCCCAGAAATGTTAAAAAGATGAAAATATAAAAAATTTGCTAGAGGGTCATTACAAATGATACAGTTATCCTAGGATTTTCTATTTATTAAACCATAAACTAGAATTACCTTTCATAATCTTCCACTCCATTTGGTATTCCACCAATTCCTTCATCATCATTATTTTCTTTCATATTGTGTTTGCACCTCTATTCTAGGCTATCAATGGCTTGAGTTTTTTGTGATGCTTATTAAGTGAAAGGGAACCCCACTATGAGGGTTTATTCCTTAGTTTCCACCATAATTTTCATTAAAGAGAATTTTATACATCTCTAAGTGATCTAACAAACTACCCTCCCTTCTTTCTTGGGCAGACAAAGTGTTTTCTAACTTACCTAATACATACACTTTTTGTCAGCAGTGTTTTTTAGAGTAACATGTTAAATATTTTGTTAAATTTTCTTTATCACACTAATTGGAGGGTATAAATAAGATAAAAGATTAATTGGCCTTCTCTGGACAACAATTTTGATTAGAACTGCTCTCCCCCTGCATGATAACATTTCTCCTTGCCAAGATTGAATTGTACTGCCTATATTCTTGATCATGCTATCATAATGCATCCAATTTTGTCTTATTCTTCTTAAAGTTTTGATTGTGGATACCAACCCTACTGAAACTTTATCATGTAAATAAAAACCATTTTATCTTAAATTATCATCTGACTAGAAGCAACTTCATATTTCTTGAGCACACTTGATATTGTACAGAAATAGTTACATGTAAAAGTGTAATTTATTTGTAATACGGCAAGCTTATTCATTAGTTTACTAATATGTGATATTATGCAATGATGTAAATTAAAATGATATAATATATTCAAATGTTGAATTCATCCAAAAAATGTACTACATTACAGTACTATAATTTTCTTAAAGGAATAAGCACTCTAAACTTAAAAGTTGATCGAATTTTGATTACTAAAATTAAGAAATTCTAGTTGGAGACAAAAAAAATTTAGTACACCCTTTGTCGTCGGCAAAAAGCCCTGGCATTATTGATCCTGTCTATATAAATTGGTTTTCTGCCGCACAACTTCCTACTTATATAATCAAAATTTGACCAACTTATAAGTTTATTGTCATTATGGCTTGAGAAAGTTAGAGTACCATATTTTATTTTCTTTTTTGATGAATTCATTATTAGAATAGACTATATAATTTTAATGTACATTTACATAATATCACACACTAATAATTGAAGAATAAGATTACGGTATAACAAAGAAATTTTATTTACAATGATAGAGGTAATTAGAATATAACCTATACTTGAGTGGTAACTTTGATAAATGACGCCACTTAAAACTCTACTATATGGCCCACATAGTGATAAGTATAGACCACTCGTTCTTCTATGGGTTCACTTATTTCTAGAAAATAAGATTCAGTGACCTTCGTTAAGGATTCTGATCTACCTCTGAACCTATTAAATGGCTAATGCTTAGACTTAATATTAGCATGATGTTTCTTAGAAGTTGAAATCTTAATAGATTCCTATCCCGCCTTCCTAAAAATATGTGGGAGCCCCTCTTTAATGATCACGAGATTTCTATTGAAATATGCTAATCAACCCTAGTGACCTCAACAATCACATGATTTTGAAGCAACCCTACATATAAAGAATAATATTACACTCGATGACTAATGCAAAAAAGATATGTTATAAGACAATTAGTGTATTATCAAATTCAAGCATTAGTATACAAAAGAAAAGTCACGACTTTTGCAATAGGCGTATATCCAATTACTTGCGTATGGTAAACAAGATCTAGCTGCCATGACAAGCTAACATATGATAAGGAGCATCTTGACCCTATGCAATGAGTTATGAATAGTAAGGGTTTTGGGATCACAACTATCATCTCAAATACGAATACCAAAAAGGTGATTCTTTTAAAATAAATATGTTCAATCCATTAATTGAACACAAGTGATACTAATACTATTACTACTACAAGGGTTTAATATAGATGATATGTGTCATGCCCCGAGCCTACACCTTGGGAGGAAATGGCACTCGAGAACCATTGCTGGCCCCAAGCGAACTCTTGGCCTGTCTTACTACTCAGCGGAAGACTTACTCATGATAAAATACTTCAAAATTAAACCAAAATCTCAATAAATAACTTAGAATGTATAAAGGAACATTCCTGGCCAAAATGGCACTCAAGTCTCAAACGTCAAAAGATGATTGGAAAGACTCAAGAACTAACATCAACTAACTATCTACGAAGCCTCTAACAACTAAGATGGATGTCGGGACAAGAGCCACAACATCCTAATGAACTAAAACGATAAAGTAATGAAAAAGGGGTCCTCCAGAAGTAAAGAGGCTCACCAACAACTTTGAAGCTCAACTACAATCAACGATGCGCTGGATGCTGATCCTGGTTACCTGAATCTGCATCATAAAATAATGCAGACCAACTGACATTAGTACATTGAATGTATGAGCATGCGAGGGGAATAATAAAACAAGACATAAGCTTGAAAGAAACTAAAGGAACATACCTGGTCTCAGCTCAACTCAACTCAACTCATTTCAATATAAAGCAATAATGTAAATGCAGTATAGAGAACACATTTAAAAACATGGATAACAACTCTGTGTATTTAGAAATACAATAGTAACTCTATATGTATGCAAAGATACAATATAAACTCTAGAATGTATATACAAATACAATTTACTTCTGTGTATATAAGAATACACAATACTTCTTTGGGAGTTTCTCTAACCGACAACCATCACTTAAGAGCTATTGTGATGATACATTGTTTTGCCTTACGCTGCCAAGGCAGTCCTATACCTTTCCAGGGGCTTAGAACCTAATTACTAAGTGGATCCACTAGTCTATGCTAAAAATCACTAAGGAATCATCTAAAATATATGACCCTTTTCTACCCATGATGGCTACATGGTTTATAGGGGATAAGAGTTGTCTGAACTCTCCCCCATATCGGTGCTCAATACTACTCCCAAAGTATAATACTAGATCATATGTTTATAAACATAACTCTATTTGTGGTTTGAGATAATTACTCAAAAACTAGCCCAAAGGCTCTCTAGGAAATCAGTGTTTCCTCTCTTGCTTAATTGTGAAAGCATTTACTCTTTACTAAAACTAGCTCAAAGGATCTTTTGGAAATCGGTGTTTCCTTTCTTGTTTAAATGTGAAAACATTTACTCTTTGGGAATACATAGTCCCCATATACTTTTTTGAAGAAATGAACTTTACTGTTTATTCTTTACTCAACTCAAAACTCAAGTCTTAAAACAAGTTTAAAGCATTTGCAAAAGACTTTTAAAAAGACTCCAAGAACTCTCTAGACTTAGCTCTTAACTTTCCTTGAATTTGAAAGTTATGGATTCAAGGTTGTTATTTGTGATAGGAAAGATCTCGTGATGTTTAGGAGTGTTTTTAGATAGTTAAACATGAGAAACGATCAATAAATTACTGTCTAGAAGCAAGTCTGGGACGCAGAGATACATTTTAATATTTGGTCGCGAAATAAATTTTTGAAGCAGAAGGGTTTGTGGCCTCTCCTCGATGCAAAGAAAATTTTTCCAATCTTATGGAACAGGTCCGCGTCGCGACGCGGACCTGTTACCCAGATCTGCCCGACTTGTTCCTTCTTCATTTTCTAACTCCAATTCGCCTAAATTTGATTCTTTTTCTCAATTCCTCTTTAGATTCAGATATCCTGTATATGTACACAAGAATCTAATCAAACACAACTCTAAAATCGACAAGATTCCATCAAGAACTCAACATCCCATCAAATCTCAAGAACAAAAACCAATTTCAAGAACACAATTCAAGATTATCAAACTTTCAACTTACTAGAACGAATTTCGTTGAACTAAACATGATTGGCGCGTGGGTGAACGAACCTAATGCTATGAAAGTCTCACATACTTCTTTAGGGATCAACCCTTGGCGAAACGACTTTGATTCCGCTAGAAATCTCCGAGAACACTTGACTTTTCTCATCTTTTCTCCTCTTTAGTTCTTTTTCTAAGAACCCTAGCGTGAAATTTGAGTGTGTAAAGTGAACCATTCAGTTTAGACCCCAAATAAATTACTAAAAACGGATTTAATTAATTGGGTCATGAAAAGACCAAACTACCCTTCTAAAATCCGGTTTTGACTTTCTTTATCTACAAAACACAACTTTAAATGGGCATATCTCCCTCATACGAACTCGAAATTGATCAAACTCGATTGAGTTGGAAAGATAATTCAAAGATCTTTCCTACAATATCTTGTAGCAGACCTAACTAATCCTGATCTAGGAGTTATGGTCGTTTTAAGTTGACCAAAAACTTATACTTAGCTTAACTTTGTCAAACCTTCCAAATTAGATTATTTTCAAAAACGGTTTCTTTCTAATTCTAAGTCTTTCTAATAGCAAGGTCTTAAAATTTCTCCCCCTTGGGAAAATTTTTCATCGAATGAGATTACTCTTTGTAGGCTAAGACATAATATCTAACTAAACACCCAACAAGCAAAATGTAAATACAACATGCTAACTTAAAATAAAAGCCAAGAATAGGATTAGCACCTTAATTTGGAACTTCTCTGGATTCGAATAGATGTGGGTATCTCTTCTTCATATCCTCCTCAACTTCCCAAGTAGCTTCCTCAACAAATTGATTTCTCCACAGAACTTTGACTGTTGCTACTTCTTCAGTTCTCAACTTGCAAACTTCACAATCTAGAATCGTAACAGGAATCTCCTCATGTGATAAGATATTCTTGATACCAATATCTTCAGTAGGTATGAGAATTGAAGGATCACCCATGTAATTCTTCAACATGGAGATCTGAAATACTGGATGAACTGCTGCTAACTCTTGGGGTAGCTCTAACTCATAAGCTACCTTGCCAGCCCTCTTGGATATTCTGTAAGGACCAATATACCGGGGACTAAGCTTCTCCTTCTTTCCAAATCTCATAACACCCTTCATGGGTGAAACTTTGAAGTACACCCAATCATCTACTTCAACTCTAACGCTCTTCTCCTAATATTTATATAGGATTTTTGATGACTCTGCGCTGTTTTCAACCTCTCTTGAATAAATTTCACCTTCTCCATAGCTTGATGAACTAAGTCTGGTTCTATCAACACAGCTTCACCAACTTTAAACCATCCAATAGGAGATCTGCATCTTCTCCCATAAAGAGCTTCATAAGGAGCCATTTGGATGCTAGAGTGGTAACTATTATTGTAAGAAAACTCGATGAGAGGTAGGCGATCATCCCAATTACCCTTGAAATCAATCACACAGGCCCTCAACATATCTTCTAAAGTCTGAATAGTGCGCTCTGCTTGACCATATGTCTGAGGATGAAAAATAGTGCTCAAGTTCACCTTTGAACCCATGCCTTTCTGGAATGACTTCCAAAAATGTGCAGTAAATTGTGCTCCTCTATCTGAAATAATCGATACCGGAACCCCATGAAGTCTGACTACCTCTTGAATATATAAATTAGCATAATCTTATGCTGATTGGGTAGTATTTACCGGCAAGAAATGGGCTGATTTATTCATTCGATCTATAATCACCGAAATCGAGTCATGCTGTCTGTGAGACCGTGTAAACCTATGATGAAATCCATATTGATCATATCCCACTTCAATTTCGGAAGTTCTATATTCTGATCCATACCACCGAGCCTTTGGTGCTCTACTTTAACTTGTTGGCAATTCGGCCACTTAACAACAAACTCTGCAATGCCCTTCTTCATACTACTCCACCAATAAGCCTCTCTCAGATCACGATACATCTTTATGGAACCCGAATGTATAGAATATCTGGAGCTATGAGCTTTCCCATGATCCTCTCTTGGAGCTCATCCACCCTTGGAACACACAACCTACCTTGATACCTCAATACACTATCTCCCCCTTGTTCAAAAGTCATTACTTTTTGCTTATGAACATTTGCCTTCAATTCAAGACAAATAGAATCTTGGTCTTGTTTCTCTTTAATTTCTGACACTAATGATAATTCATCCCCATTCATCACCACTACTCCTCCTTCTGTGGAATCCATTAGTTGAACTCCTAATCGTGCAAGTCTATGCACATCTTTTGCTAACACTTTCTTATCTTCCTCAAAATGAGCGGTACTACCCATAGATAATCTACTCAAGGCATCAACAACAACATTAGACTTACCTGGATGATAAAGAATACTCATGTCATAATCTTTGAGTAACTCTAACCACCTTCTCTGTCTGTCTGATATTAAGCTCTTTCTAACTAAACACATACTGAAGACTCTTGTGATCACTGAATACATCTACATGAACACCATACAAATAATGACACCATATTTTCAAAGCAAATATTACGAAAGCCAACTCCAAGTCATAGGTTGGGTAGTTCTTCTAGTGAACTTTCAACTGGAGGCATAAGGTATAACTTTTCCATTCTACATTGACACACAACCCAAACCAACTCTAGACTCATCACAATATATAACAAAGCCTTGCGTACCTTCTAGTAAAGTCAATACTGGGGCAGTAGTTAACCTCTTTTTTAGTTCCTGAAACCTTTTCTGACAAGCTTTAGACCATTGAAACTTTACTATTTTTTGAGTCAACTTGGTCAAAGGGGACGAAATAGATGAGAACCCCTCTACGAACCTTCTATAACATCTAGCCAACCCCAAGAAACTCCTAATATCAGTTGGAGATGTGGGTCTAGGCCAATTCTGCACTACCTCTATCTTCTGGGTAGCAACTCTAATTCCATCACCGGAAACAATGTGGCATATGAATGCCACAGATTCAAGCCAAAACTTGCACTTAGAGAACATGACATACAACTCTCTATCCTATAGAGTTTAGAGAACTATTTTGAGATGACTAGCATGATCTTCCTCATTCCTCGAATAGATTAGAATGTCATCAATGAACATGATAACAAACATATATAAATAGGGCTTGAATACTCTATTCATAAGGTCCATGAACGCTGCATGTGCATTAGTTAAACCGAACGACATGACCAGTAACTCATATTGACCATAACGGGTCCTGAAAGCTGTCTTTGGAATATCACATTCCCTTACTCTTAACTAATTAGCCAGATCTGAGGTCTATCTTATAGAAACAAGTGACATCCTAAAGCTGATCGAAAAGATAATCAATTCTCGGAAGAGGATACTTATTCTTGATAGTAACCTTGTTTAACTAACGATAATCTATACACATTCTAAGGGAACCATCCTTCTTTCTCACTAATAAGAGCGAAGCGCCCCAAGGTTAGACACTTGGTCGAATAAAACCCTTCTCAATGAGATTTTTTAACTGCTCTTTTAAATCTTTCAACTCTGTTGGTTCCATTTTATATGGAGGAATAGATATAGGACGAGTATCGGGAAGAATATCTATATCAAAGTCTATTTCTCTATCAGGAGGGACTTCGGGAAGATCATCTGGAAACTCTTTTACTACTGGAACTGACTGAATATGAGGTATTTCAATACTAGAGTCATTAACTCAGATTAAGTGATAGACACACCCCTTGGAAACTAACTTTCTTTCCTTAAGGTACGAAATAAAATGACCCTTAGACACTGCTGAACTACTCTTACACTCTATAACTGGCTGATTAGGAAATTGGAACTTAACAACTTGATTTCTACAATCAACTAAGGCATAACAAGCATGAAGCCAGTCCATATCTAGAATGACATCAAAATCTACCATGTCTAACTCAACTAAATCGGCCATGGTGCTCTTGCAATTGACGAAAATGGTACAATCACGATAGACTCTCTCTGCTAGAATAGACTCACCAACAAGTGTGGAAACACTGAAGGGCTCAAGAAGTTTCTCAGGAAGAACATCAAAATTCATCGCAACATAAGGAGTTACAAAGGGTAAACTCACTCCTGGATCTACCAAAGCATAAAAATTAAAGTTAAAGACTTGGATCATACAAGTGACAACATCTGGTGAATCCTCTTGATCTTGATGACTAGTAATAGCATAAAGACGATTTCCTCCTCCGCCTGCCCCTGAAGTAGCTCCTTTATATGCAACTCTATTTGGTGGAGTAACTGAAGAAAATTGGGCTCTATTGCCCTCATTACCATTACCCCGCATGTTCTTTGGACACTCTCTCTTAAAATGACCATTCTGGCCACACTTGAAACAACCAGTGAAGCCATCAAGACAACCCTGAGTGGCTTCTACCACACTTAGTACATGCACGAGGCATACTACTCCCTTGTGCCATACTACCTTGAGAATGGTCAGGTCTAGCTCTGAAATTCTGTGAATTTTGACTATTGTACTCACCTTTGTTTCTTTGTGCAGTTGCACTAGAAGATGATGGAGCAGGCCCCTTTTGTTTCTGTTGGAAGGAAGACCGGTTCACATTACCCTTTTTCTGCCGAGACTCATTCCTTGATATCTTAGCCCTCTTATTCTTAAACTCTTCTCTATCCCTCAACTTGTCCTCCTCAACTTGTTGCACATGGATCATTATCCTTGCTATGTGCATATCCCTATCAGCATAGCTGCCTTTCCTTCCTTGCTTGACAAGTGAGACAACCCAGCAACAAATAAACTCATCCTGCTCCTCATGTCAACAACCATCTCCGGAGCATAGCAGAAAAGTTGTGTGAACTTCAGACTGTACTCGTGAACACTCATAGACTCCTACTTAAGGGTGAGAAACTCTCTTATCTTTGCCTCTCGCAACTCACGTGGAAGAAACTCCCCATGAAAGCACTCTCAAACACATCCCAACTCACTATTGGCGCGCGCATCCTTAGTCCTATTCTTTTTCAATTGGTTGAACCATATCATAACAACAGTCTTCAATTGATATGTAGGTAGTTCCACTCGTTCTGCATCTGCAACATGCATGATCTAAAAAACCTTCTGAAGCTCCTCAACAAAGTTTTTCGGGTCCTCAGTGACACTTAGACCTGTGAGGCTTGGAGGATTCATTCTTAAGAACTCACGGACTCTAGAAGTATTAGGCACTTCTTGACGATTCTCTCTTTGTTGCCCAGCTTGGTTGGTCACAACTTGGCTCAACATCTGGATGGTCTCACGAAACTCAACATTGGGAACCTCTCCTTGGGGTTGCACTTCAGGTGCATTACGTACCCCTTGTTCTTGTGGTTCAACATTTCTTCTAGTCGGACAACCTCTTACAGCTCTTCGTGGTGGCATGATCTGAAAGACACGTGCAATCACGAGTTAGAAAGCAACTTTTATAGAGATACACTCTATCACATGAAATTAGTATGAAAGAAGTGAGATAGTTCCTTAGTGTCGCAGCCTCCTAATTATAAATGTGACGCGCTTCACACCGATAACTAGGACTCTACAGACATGGCTTCATAGACACCCTAGGACTCTTGAAATCTACGCTCTGATACCAAGTTTGTCACACTCCAAGCCTACACCCTGGGCGGTACTAGCACTTGAGAGCCATTGCTGGCCCCAAGCGAACCCTTGGCCTGGCTTACTACTCAGCGGAAGACTTACTCATGATAAAATACTTTAAAAATAAATCAAAATATCAATAAATAACTTAGAATGTATAACAGAACATTAACTGTCTAAAATGGCATTCAAGTCTCAAACATCAAAGCAGGAATGGAAAGACTCAAGAACTAACATCAACTAACTGCCTATGAAGCCTCTAACAATTGAGATGGATGTCGGGACAAGACCCACAACATCCTAATGAACTAAAATGATAAAGTAATGAAAATGGGGTCCTCCGGAAGCAATGAGGCTCACCACTCACTCTAAATCTCAACTAGAATCAACGATGCACTGGATGCTGATCCTAGTTACATGTATCTGCATCATAAAACGATGCAAGCCAACTGGCATTAATACATTGAATGTACGAGCATGCGAGAGGAATACTAAAACAAGACATCAGCTTGAAATGAACTGAAGGAACATACCTGGTTTCAACTCAACTCATTTCAATATAAAGTAATAATGTAAATGCAGTATAGAGAAAAGCTTTTAAAACATGGATAACAACTCTGTTTATTTAGAAATACAATAGTGAATCTGAATATATGCAAAGATACAATATACACTCTGAATGTATATAAAAATACAATTTACTTCTGTGTATATAAGAATACAAAATACTTCTGTGGGAGTTTCTCTAATCGACAACCATTACTTAAGAGCTATTGTGATGATACAATATTTTGCCTCACGCTGCCAGGGCCGTCCTATACCTTGCCAGGGGGATAGAACCTAACTACTAAGTGGATCCACTAGTCTATGCTAAAAAACACTAAGGAATCATCTAAAAAGTATGACCCTTTTCTACCAATGATGGCTACATGATTTATGGGGGCTGAGAGTTATCTGAACTCTCCTCCATATCGGTGCTCAATACTACTCCCAAAATATAATACTAGCTCATATGTTTAAAAACATAACTCTTTCTGTGGTTTGAGATAATTACTCAAAAACTAGCCCAAAGGCTCTCTAGGAAATCAGTGTTTCTCTCTTGCTTAATTGTGAAAGCATTTACTATTTGCTGAAACTAGCTCAAAGGCTTTTTTGGAAATTGGTGTTTTCTTTCTTGTTTAAACGTAAAAACATTTACTCTTTGGGAATACATAATCCCAATATACTCTTTTGAAGAAATGAACTTCACTCTTTATTCTTTAATCCTTACTCAACTCAAAACTTAAGTCTTAAAACAAGTTTAAAGCATTTGCAAAAGACATTTGAAAAGACTCTAAGAACTCTCTAGACTTGTCTCTTAACTTTCCATGAATTTGAAATTTATGTATTCAAGGTTGTGATTTGTGATAGGAAAGATCTCATGATGTTTAGGAGTGTTTTTAGATTGTTAAACATGAGAAATGATCAAGAAATTATTGTCTGGAAGTAAGTCCGTGATGCGAAGATACATTTTAATATTCGGTCACAAAATAAATTTTGAGGCAGAAGGGTCTGTGACCTCTCTGTGACACAGAGAAAATTTATCCAATCCTAAGGAATAGGTCCGCGACGCGGACCTGGTACCCAGGTTTGCCCGACCCGTTCCTTCTTTGTTTTCTAACCCCAATTCGCTTAAATTTGATTCTTTTTCACAATTCCTCTTTAGATTAAGATACCCAGTATATGTACACAAGAATATAATCAAACACAACTCTAAAATCGACACGATTCTATCAAGAACTCAACAATCCCATTAAATCTGAAAAACGAAAGCCAATTTCAAGAACACAATTCAAGATTATCAAACTTTTAACTTTCTAGAATGAATTTCACTAATCTAAACATGATTGGCGCGTGGGTGAACGAACCCAACGCTATGAAATTCTCACATTCCTCTGTAGGGATCAACCCTTGGCGAAACGACTTCGATTCCGCAAGAAATCTCCAAGAACACTTGTCTTTTCTCCTCTTTAGTTCTTTCTCTAAAAACCCTAATGTGAAATTTGAGTGTGTAAACTGAACCAATTCAGTTTAGACCCCAAATAAATTACTAAAAATGGATTTAATCAATTGGCTCATGAAAAGACCAAAATACCCTGCTAAAATCCGGTTTTGACTTTCCTTAACTAGATAGCCCAACTTCAAATGAGAATATCTCCCTCATAGAAACACGATATTGATCAAACTCGGTGGCGTTGGAAATATAATTCAAAGATATTTTCTATGGTATCTCGTAGCACACATAACTCATCCTGATCTAGGAGTTATGGGCGTTTGAAGTTTACCTAAAACTCATACTTAGCTTAACTTTGTCAAACCTTCCAAATTTGATTATTTCCAAAACTGGTTTCTCTCTAATTCTAAGTCTTTCTAATAGCGGGGTGTTACAATATGAGATAAATATTTACACAATATGAATAGTCAGATGGATAAAAAATTGAAACACTTTTTGTAGATTATGATTAAATTTGAAGTTTGGAAAAATGAATAATATCTCTTCTTTCGATGTTGAGTTAACCATTTATTCTACGTAAGAAATAATTTTAAAATATTTAACAATAGTCGACTTAATTTCTATTTAATTATATAGAACTACGTCTTAAATGTAATGACCCTCATGGTCATTTACATACTTTGAGTAATATTACTATTTTGCCCCTTCTTGTAGCTTTTGTGTAGTGTTTGAGACGTATTGTGATAGGATGAAAACATACTGAGGTGGTCGAGAGAGTTGTAGGTGAGTCTCCCTATTTATAGGGCTTTTATATTGAATGAATCGACTTCGGTTAAAATCTAGAGAATCTAATGTTGGTTGATATTTCTGTCATTTCCATGAGCATTAGAAGGTCTATTTTGGATAGTAGCGTGGTTGGTTCAATTTCTGAGGCCTTCTGTGTGAGTTTGAACCATTAAGTGAGATATTTTTGAATGTTTATCAAAGGGTTGACTTTGATCATTATTTTAGGTGAATGTGCTCGAATGAGATTCTATCACTGTAGTTAGCTCCAAAATATTAAGTTTTGTCTAGAATGACCTTTAGTTCAGATCCCAAGGTAATCAATATGTTTTAATGGCATTTTGTGTTATGGTTATTTTGGTTGTTTTATGGAAGTATTGACTTGGGTCAAGATTTTATTGAGATGACCTCTATTAATTGTTTCGTCAATATTTTAGAGTTGAAAATGTTGACTTTGGTAGGGTAGCATAGTTTTTTTTGCATTTACGGGGTTCTTAACGAATCTTTGCCCCCATTAGGGAATTTTCTTAACTTCAAGTTGAGCTGATGCATCTTTGTGCTGTGATGTAAACCAATTATATTGACTATGATTGCATGTTGGACAATACGATCGGGAAGATCAACTTCCTTGGACAACACATTCGTAAACATTTACCATCGCAATTACGATTAAGGGATAGTAGAACTAGTCAATGTTTATGAATCACGATTGTAACCATTTTAACCTTGAGATCACGATGAGTATTGAGTATCAATTAAATCTGTTCCTCATGATGTCAACATGTATAATTCTCGAGACTAACTTTTATTTTGTGATTTGGAGCTCAATTTTTGAGGAAAATAAGTGGGGATTATTGGGAATTATTGGCAGGTAGAATGGAACGTATCTTGGGTCAATAATCTTCCATTTACCTAGCAAGTTCCATCAATTTCTTTCCCTTGATTCCATTTTTGATCAATATTTAGCTCACTTTTGGTGAGAGTGGTTTGGGCGCAGGCGATGCTCGAATTTGTGCCCATTTTCAAAGAACAAGTTCCTTGAGCTGGTTGGGACCTTATGATAAAGTTAATTTTTGTATTCTGCGCATTGGTCTCATGGTCCTATTTTGATCCAATTTTTGGATCTGTATATTTTTATGGAAAATTGGGTATCATTTCACTTGTATTAGAATCTTCTTCACTAATTTGATTGTGTTGCATCATTTGAAGGCTACTGAAAAATGGAAAATCTCTAGAATAAAGATTCGAGAGTGGTTTCGACCATGAGGCAGGTTACAGTTTCCTCCTTTTTAGACATGGCTCGTTTATTCTATATAAATTGGGTAGCATTAATTGTTAGAAAGGTTTTAGGATGAGATACTAAGTTTGTATAACCCTAAGTTATTTTTTTTTGGCCATTTTCAAGAGATAAGCCTTGCCTTTTAACTGTGAGCATTAGATTAGAATTAGGCTTAGTCTTGATTTAAATAATAAGGTTGTTAGAATTATTCTATGTGGCTTTAAACATAGGTTTATATAAGTTGGTTGGTTTTATTGTGGTCTTTCTTTTCAGTATTCCTGAGCTTTTTGTAACACATCAGAATAAAAAATGTAGAAATGTCAACTTTTTCAATAATCTGGAGCCAGTCCGACGGAGCCACCCATGGACCGTGGAATGATACACAGACCATAGGTCTAGTCCGTGGATTGGTAAGTCAAGTTTTTTGTATTATTCAACAGTTCACCAGGATGGTCCGTCGTCCAATGCATGAGACATAGATTGGTCTCGTACGTGCGTCCCAGACATTCTTATGAGGAAGTTTCGATTGAGCTTTTAGATCGACTAGTTAAGAAGTTGCTTCCGTAAAGGTTCTTTAGAGGAATCAGTTAGTTGAGGGTTTTACTTGGGAGGTCGAGGCCGATATGATGTCCCGTTATCCTTATCTCTTTCCCTCTGTCCCTACTCAAGCTTGAGGTATTTAGCTCCTCATGATTTACTCTCTTGGTGTCATGTGTCTTAGATATTTCCATGATTTCCTCATTATGCATGATTCACGATAAACTTAAATTTTGAGAAAATGAGTTTATTTGATCGGTCTCTACTTGTTTATGTGCATTTGAGTATGAGTTGCATATAGACTTCATGTTATGATGTTTTGAACATGCTTTAGCTTGGAGTCGATGTATCCTCTTTAGATATGTGCATTTATGTAAGTGCATGCATTATGGGCTGTTAGATTAAGTTTCTACCTTCCTTATGACGTCTTAAATCTCATTCGAAGACGAATGTTCCCAAGGGGGAGATAATGTAACACCTCAGATTCATAAAGGTAGAAATGTCAGATTTTTCAGAAATATTGAGCCAGTCCGAGAAGCCACCTGCGGACCATGGAATGACACACGAACCATACGTGGATTGGCCAGTCAAGTTTTTCAAAATGTCAAGTTTTCTATATTTTCAATAGTGTACTAGGATGGTCCTGCTTCCAATGCATGAGCCATAGATAGGTCTCGTAGGTGAGTCCCAAACTTAGTTGAATTCAGGATCCAAATGTTAGGACCTACGGTCGTGGTCCACTGTTTTTTGTTGGACCCACTGACCATAGGTGGGTGTCATCGATGGGGGGTCCTGAATTTGATGTCTCTGATCTCAACCACGGCTGACCAGGAAGGTCCGTGGTCTAAAGTTGGTAGGGTACAACAATTATTTTTCTAGGGGATTTTGGGTCTTTTCCTAATTATTCTAGCCTAATACTATGTCGTTTTACTCTTCACCTAAAGCCCTATAAAGTGCTTTAACCCCCAAATTTTCCCAATTGAAATCATTCTCACAAATTCTTAAAAGAAGAACAAGTCTTCCTCTCAAATATTTCTCCCTAGATAGCTTGAAGAAGGAATCAACCTAGGGTTTCAATTCAAGTCTCCAATTCCACCATTGAAGTCAAGCTTTTGGCATTGAGGTATGATGGTTTTCATCCATGGAGCCCTTTCCTCCGTAGAGTTCCCAAATTCTCCAATTTACAAATTTAGAAATCCCCAATTGAGTTAGGGTTTTTCTTCCATGTCACGGGTTCCTTTAAATATTGATTTATTTGATTTGGTTATGAATTATTATGCATGAATTGAGATATATTCCATGATTCTAAGATAAATCCCAATAAACCCATGCTTAACCCATGTTTTCAAGATATTCATAATTTAAACTGGGTTTTGAACTATGAAAGGTGAATTATGGAACTACACATGTTGTTATGGAATTGATGAGATATGACGTAGATTGCTTTAAGAGTAAAAGCATATATGTTGTTGTTGTGGTTAATTGTTGTTAAAGGATTACTCACATAACTACCTTATGCATGACTGAAAGGTTTTCTCACATAAAGAATTCTAAGGTTGAAAGGTCTTCTCACCTAAAATGAATCAAAGTTAAGGAGCTATTCCAAGAATGAGGCAAGCAATGATTACCCATGATATCTAATAAAAGACAAAAGTCTATTACCCATGTCACATGATATAAGGACAAGAGGTGATTACCCAAGTCCTTTAAAGTAAAGATGAATAAGAATAATAAATATTATGTGGGAGTTATGCTTAGCACCAAGTGGACAAGTGGCGATTATCCATGTCCCATAAACTATTTGCCACCATAGGTTGTTTAGATATACATTAACTAGTGGATCCACATAAGCTAGAAGTTGTCTTACCTTGGCAAGTAGGACACCCCTTTTTGGTGTGGGGTAGACACCGAATTCTGTGTTGATAGTTCACATAGTCTTATAAGTCGATTAAAGGTAAATCTCTCACAATAATGAACTAAGGTTACTTCAAGAAGTATCTCACATGTGTTTTATGATGATGTTTATTTGCATTGACCATGTTGTATGACTTATGACTTCTAACCCTTTTTATAGCACATTTTAGCTTGGTCATTGCATCTCATGAAGTTACCTTTTTAAGCATGTTTTCAAATGTTTTATGCATAGCTATCATACTTGGTACATTTTGTAATAACGCATACTCTTGCCTACATTTTCCCCCAAATATAAGGTCCGACCTTACAGATTCACACTTCCATGGCTAGGGATCTCATATAGAAGCTTGAAGATTGGTGAGTCCTCATGTTTCGAGAATCGAGCTTGATTTTTCCCCTTTTTATCTTTACTTTCAGTTTTGGAACTTGATGTACGGGCTAAGCCCCGATCTATCCTACATACTAGATGGATTTGAGACGATGTTTAGGTTTCCATTTTTCTCTAAAAAACATTTATATGTTGAGACTGTCTTTTAATCTCTTATATTTTATTATCTTGTATGATGAATGCTAAGTGGCTTGTATGGGACTTTCGAGGTCCTATACGCCATGTTATGCCTAGGGGCTACCATGGGTCGTGAAACTTTTACTTTATTATTATCACTTTATGGGCCTGAAGCATTGAACTTGGACTGGTTGGAGTTCTAAGTGTATGATTGCATTCTGATGGGTGTCTACCTGATTTCTTGATTGATTTGATTGAACTGAGGATGGATTTACTATGTGTTGGTATGCATTTCATGCCATGACATCTTCATTTGGCATATTTTGAACCAAAAATAAGAGAATGGTGTAATTTAGACACTTAAACAACTTGATTATGGTTTCTACTTGTTTTTGGCTCAGTGGGATTGTATTACTTATTTTTATTTAAAGAAACTTGAATTAAGAAAGGAAATGCACCATTTTCTGAGGCTTTTAATCTAAAGAGGTGCTTATTTTAACTCATCAAGTTACTTTTACTGATAAGCTCAAAGAGACACTTCGGGGAAGCTCAAAGAACTATTTCAGGGTATATTTATTGTATTTCATCACTTGTAAAGTCTGATGGATCATTTTGGATGGCTCGAGGAACTTTGTCGGGCTTTTACTTTTATGCATTGGCCATTTATGCTTTGCATCATCCTGTTTTATCAGTTTGGCCGTGATTGTCTTGTATTGGTAGTTGTTGTTATTATTATTATTATTATTATTATAATGATGATGATGATGATGATGATGAGGATGATGATGATGATGATGATGATGATGATGATGATGATGTTGATGATGATGATGATGATGTTGATGATGATGATGATGATGATGATGATGATGATGATGATCATCATCATCATCATAGCACTACCTTGTCTCTTCGTTTATATCTTTTCGATCTGAGCTCGATTTTTCTATTATGCCTACTGAGTACCTCATATTTTGGTAATCATACTACACTTCTGCATCTTTTTCCGATGTAGCTCCTAGTACAAGCCACCCTTGCTGAGTTCAGATTTCTTATGGACATAGTTAATTTGGACTATGGTGAGTTGTTGGCATTTAGAGATTGTTGTTTTTCCTCTTTTTTATTATTTGTATATTTTATATTTTGATTAGCAAATTTGATGTATATAGTCCTTTATTTACTTAGATGTTTTTGTACAAGTTTCACTAGGATTAATATGGTTCTTGTATACAGTTTCGTCTTTCTTGGTCACTTTCAGGTCATTTTTATATATCTTATGTCATTTTATACACATCTATGCTATAGGACCCTCTTTTTATTATTAATATTTATTTTGCTTAGTTCCATGTTTAGCATATCTATTGCTTGTAGCAGGGTTTAGCCTTGCCTATTGGTGGGTTTATGGTAGGCTCTATCATGACCCTATTTTGGATTGGAAAAATATTGTATCAGAGCTTTAGGTTCATCGATCTTACCAGTACAAGAGCAAGTGCTTGGTAGACACTCGTAGATCGGTATGATGACGTTCGTATCCTATCTTTGAGAGGCTATTAGGTATTCTTTAGAATACTTCACTCTTCTTGTTCCTTATTATGCACCCTTGACTTCACCAACTTCTAAATTTTTTTGTTTCATTTTTTCTGAAATGTCAGGGATGAGATCATCAACGTCTGGGCGAGAGTATCATGTGCTTACATCTGGAGCCCCAACTACGGGTAAAGGTTGAGTTTGAGCTAGAGGTCGAGGTAGAGCATAGTCACCATCAGTAGAGTCCGTTATATAGGTAGAGTAGGTCCAGCGACAATTGGATAGTGTGGGGCCAGCCTAGTCTCCATTATGATTCATTGTCAAACTAGTCTTTCAGGACACTTTGGCTAGGATCCTCCACTTTACATATGGTATGTCCCAAGATGGGAATTTACCTAATACTTCGGTAGCCCTTAAGTTAGATATGAGGCACATACTTTGTAGGGTCACACAATTTTCAGGTACCAAAAGCATAACCTATATCTGTGTCTCTTCACTTAGCAGTGCCGACAACTGTTTCGCCTGTGGCAGTTAGGCCGGTTATGTCTTCTAATGAGTAGAAGATATGGGGATAGCTTACAGATTGAGTCCTCTTAGGTTTTCAGGTGCTTTGGGCGAGTATTCCCACGAGATTCTTGTGATTTTTTAGGAGAGGTTGCATAACCACAGGTTGGTTGAGTTGCATGGTGTAGACTATAATGCTTTTTAGGTGGATGGGCTCATAAAGCCTTGGCAGAGATTTTATCTAGTTTGTAGATCAATCAGGCACCCTCGGTGACTTGGGCTCAATTCTCTAAGGTGTTCTTGGAGAAGAATGTACCTTGCAGCTTGATGGAGAGGTTGGGCCAATAAAGCAATGGCAGAGATTTTGTGTAGTTTGTAGGTCAATCGGGTCACCCCTAGTGACTTTGGCTCAATTATCCAAGGTGTTCTTGGAGAAGGATGTCCCTTGCAACTTGATGGAGAGGTTGTGAGATTTAGCAAATCTGCAACGGTGGTTGATTTTAGTTTCTAAGTATGACATAGGATTGCATGAGCTATCCAGTCATGCATCTATGATTATGATGGCAGAGCATAAGTGAGTGCACATATTTGTTAGAGGGTTGACTTTAAGCCTTCAATTGTCTACAAAGAAGATGGTAGAATCGGGTTGATCATTCCCTCAACTTGTAGACCATGTGTGAACCATTGAGGGTATATGTCATGAGGCCTATTGAGGAAACCATAAGAGGCCCCACTATTAAGGTGGTTTTGTGGATTTTAGTCCTATGGTACAAGTTTTTGGTGTAGAGGTTACCCACAACAATTTCATCACAGTAGGTCGATTTGCGTTGAACTGCGAATTACAACTTGTAACTTAGTGGGTGGTAGTGGTTAGGCCAGCCAGACTTTAGTTCTAAATTATTAGGGTTTTCTTTTTGAGTATTTGGACCTTAGTAGTTAGTTGGGTCCAGTCAAGTCATCTAAGCAAGTTTCTTCTGGTAGGGGTTGTTATGAGTGTGGCAAGTTGAGCCACTTTGCTAGAGATTGCCCCACGATATGTCACCACAAGTGACTGGGTCAACAAATTTAGGCCCCTAAGGCTCCGGTACAGTCGACTAGAGGTAGCACACAAGGTAGTTGGGGTGGTCCCCATGGTACTATAGGTTGTCCTCAGTTTGAGAGGTTGTGCGATGGAGGTGGATGTGGTAATATTTGTGCCTTTCTCTGTAAGCAAGAGGTGGAGGATTTGGATGTCATCATCAATGGCATGATTTCATTCTCTCATCAACCTACTTTTGTTTTGTTTTATTTGGTGTCTACTTATTCTTATGTATCTTCATATTATGCAATGCGTTTGGAGTTGTCTTGTCAACCTTTGCATGTGCCTTTGTATGTAACTACTATCGTAGGTGATTCTTTAGTAGTGGATAGAGTCTATAGATCATGTATGGTGTCCATCTTAGAGTATGCTACTTGGGCTAGCCTATATTAGATATGGTAGATTATGACTTGATATTAGGCATGTATTCTCTCTACGTATCATGGGATCTTGGATTGCTTTTCTAAGACTGTTACCTTGTGTATGCCCGGTAACCCTCTAATTATATGGGCGGATACTGATAGCCTCATGCCGAGGGGTGTAATTTCATTTTTGGGGATTCAGTGATTGGTAAGAAAGGAGTGTTTAGCTATCTTGCTTATGTTCGTGATACTAATGCCAACACTCCTTGCCTTTAGTCAGTTTCTGTTGTTTGAGAATTTTCTGATGTGTTTCCTACCGACCCACCAAGTCTTCCTCCTAATCGTGACTTTGATTGCATCGTTGATGTTGATTTGGGCATGTAGCCAGTATTTATTGTTCCTTATCAGATTGCTCCATATGAGTTAAGAGAGATTAGGGAGAAATTCCAAAACCTCATGAGTAAGGGGTTCATTAGGCCTAGTGTGTCTCTGTGAGGTTCTCATGTCCTATTAGTGAAAAAGTAGAATTGTTCCTTGTGTATTTGCATTGACTATAGACAGCTAAATAAGGTAACCATCAAGAACATGATCTGATGCCCCATATTTTTGAATTGTTTGACAAGTTTTATGGTGTAGCGGTGTTATCTAAGATAGACTTGAGATAGGTCTACCACTACTTGAGGATTAGAGCTACAAACTTCCTAAAAACTCTTTTTTGGACTCGGTATGACCATTAATAGTTCCCAATCATATCTTTTTGGTTGACTGATGCCCCAACAATGTTCATAGAGTTGATAAGTTATATGTTCATGACCTACTTGGAATCCTTTGTGATATTGTTCATTTATGACCTTCTAGTCTACTCCAAGAGTATGAAGCAATATAAGCAGCATTTGAGGATTGTACTTCAAACTTTGAGAGATTAGTAATTATATGCCAAGTTCACTAAATGAGAAATTTGGTTTCAGTTGTGGCATTCTTAGGGTATGTGGTATCCAAGGTTTAGATTATGTTAGACCCTGTGAAGTCTAGGCCTACTTCTCCTACCAATGTTCACAATTTTGTCTGGTTAGTAGGCTACTACAAATGGATTGTGGAGAAATTTTCTTTGATTGCACCACCATTGACTAGATTGACTCACAAGAATATCCCTTTCTAGTGGTCTTGCAAATGTGAGCTGAGATTTTGAAGATCAAGGCTTTTTTTTACTTCAGCTTCGATGCTGACCCTTCCTACTAAGGGCCATGGTTTACCATCTACAATGATACTTCCTATGTTGTCTTGGGTTCTATGTTGATGCAGCAATCTAGAGTTATCAGATAAGCTTTCTACAATAGAAGATTCAAGAGAGGAACTACCCCACTCATGACTTAGAGTTGTGGTGGTAGTCTGCACGTTGAAGACTTGGATGAACTAAATGTATGGTGTTCATTGTGAAGTCTTCACCAATCATCGCAGTCTTCAGTACATTTTAATCCAGAAGGACCTTAACTTGAAATAACGTAGTTGGCTTGGGTGACTAATGGACTTTGATGTTACGATTTTTTATCACCCAGGAGAGAAAAATGTGGTTGCATATGCCTTGAGCTAGAATGTGGTGAGTATGGAGAGTTTGAATTTCCTACTAGTAAATAAGAGACCTTGGCTTCAGAAATTTAGTCTTTAGCTAATTGAAAGGTTTAAATTGTTATTTGTAAGCCCAACAAGGTTCTTGCTTATGTGGAGGATATGTCTTCATTGATGGAGCAAATTTTGGAATAGCAGTTTAAGGATGCAAGAGTGAGGGTTATTTGAGTTAAGGTGCTCAACAGAGAGACTGGGAAAGAAACCTTAGTTCCGAAGGGTGTTCTGAGAATTGAGGGTCACATCTGTTTTCCTAAAGTTTGTGACTTGATTCAGTTGATTCTAGAGAAGTCTCATTGCTTTTTATACTATATTCATCTACTGTAGTAAGGATGTATCATGATTTGAGGAAGAACTATTGATTGTGTGGGATGAAGAGAGATAATGTAGAGTTCATGGCTAGGTGTTTGAACTGTCAGGAAGTGAAGTACGAATACTAGAGGATATGAGGTTTTACCCAACGTCTACCCGTTCTCAGCAGAAATTGAGGCGGATAGCGGTGGATACCATGGAAGGCTTTCCACTTACTTTTTGGAGAATTGATGTTATTGAGGTCATCATTGATATATTGACCAAGTCTGCTCACTTTCTATTGGTTCAGGCTGTGTTAAGTTCAAAGAGGTTAGCTCATATCAATATTTGGGAGATTATTTGTTTGCCTAGGGTGCTAGTGTATATAATTTTAAATTGTTGAACTTAACTCACTACATGTTTCTAGAGGTCTACTTAGAGGGAGTTGGGTACCCAAGTTGAGCTTAGCACAACTTTCATCCACATGATGACTCTTAGTATGAGAGGACTATTTAGGTTTTGGAGGACATGCTTCAAGCTTGAGTCATTAATTTGGAGGTCCGTAGGACATTTTTTAGACTTTCACATAGTTTTTGTATTAGCAATAGATACCATTCGAGTATTCAGATGGCTCTATTTTAGGTGTTTTATGGTAGAAGGTGTCGACATTCAATGGACTATTTTGATGCTTTTGAGGTTAGGTTTAGAGGTACCGACTTGTTACATTATTCTATGGATGATATTCGTATGATCTAGGAGAGGCTTTGTACTGAACAAAGTAGGTAGAATAGATATGTTGATTAGAGGGTCGATCCTTGGAGTTCATGGTTGGCGATCGTGTATTTATGCGAGTGTCAACCATGAATGGAGTGATGAGATCCAGGAGGAAGGAAAGCTTAGTCCTAGGTGTAGTGGTCTTTTTGAGATTTTAAGGCATATTGAAGAGGTAGCTTATTAGTTCTCCTTACGTCCAGCACTTTCAGGTGTTCACCCTGTGTTTTATGTCTTTATGTTGAGATGGTATCTTCCAAATAAGTCAAAGGGGCTTCAGTGGGATTCAGTGCAGTCGAACAATTTCTTAGGTTTTGAGGAGAAGCCTATCGCTATTTTAGACAAACATGTAAGGAAGTTGAGGTCTAAAGAGATTCTATTAGTGAAGGTTCAGTACATGAATCATCTAGTCGAGGAGGCTATTAGGGAAGCTAAGATTAACATGTCGACTAAATATCCTCACCTTTTCAAGCCTTCGAGTACTTTCTTTTCTTCAAACATTTGAGGATGAAAGTCCTTTTAGTAGTGGATATTGTAATGACCCTTGTGGTCATTTGCTTTCTTCTGAGTGATATCACTATTTCCCCCCTTCCATAGCTTATGAGTAGTGTTTGTAATGTGTTGGGAGGTGATATGCTTCCTGAGGTGGTTGGGATATTTTTGGGTGAGTTTTCCTATTTTTGGGGCTTTTATGTTGACAGAGTTGTGTTTGGTCAACATCTAGAGAATCTGAGGTTGGATGAGATCTCCATCAGTTCCATTAGCTTTGGAATGTCCAATTTGGGTTAGTTGCATGATTGGTTTGGGTCTTAAGGCCTCCAACATAATTTTGAGTTTTTAGGCAAGATTTTTTTTAAATTTTGCCAAGTGTTGACTTGGTAAACATGCTCGGATGAGAATCCATCAGCACAGTTAGGTCTAGAATGTTGAGTTTGATCTTGAATGACCTTTAGTTTGGATCCTAGGTTATTTGGATGTTTTAGTGTCATTTTGTGTAATTCTTGCTTTGGTTACCTCGGGTAACCATTTTATCAAGACAACATCCATTTGTTGTTTCATTGATTTCGTTGAGTCTGGGATGTAAATTTTAGTAGGTTAGCATAGTTCGTTTGCATTCATGGGTTCCAAACGAATCTCGATTCCCAATCAGGGCATTTTCTTGACTTCAAGTTGATTTGATGCAGCTAATTTTTGGTGCCATAGGCATTGTTCAGTGCATCCATGTGCTTGGATTCAAGTTCACGAAGACCAGTGCAGTGGTGTGAGTGATCGTGAGCTAGGCACTATGATCGTAAAGACCAACTTACTTGGTTAATGCATTCAGAAATATTAACCACGCGAGTAAGGGTCAGTGAACCGGGTCAATATTTATGAATCGCAATCACGACCCTTTAGGCCATGCAATCGTTATGAATAACTAAGTATTAGTTAAACAAGTTCCTCAAAATCTCAGCAAGCATAATTTATGAGACCAATTTCTCTTTTATGATCAAGAGCTCAAATTGGTAGATAAATCAGTGGGGATTGCTGGGAACTGTATGTGGATAGTGTGGAAATTTATTGTAGGTGGTTAATCTTTCCTTTACCTTGTAAGTTCCGTTGATTTTCTTCTCTGAATTCCATTTTTTATCATTCTTGAGCTTACTCGTGGTGGGACTATTTTGGGCTCGATCGATTCTCAGATTGCGCCTATTTGTGGGTCTCATATTCCTTAAGATGGTTGGGACCTTGTGATGGAGTCAATTATATGATTCCATATGTGGGTCCCATGGTCCTATTTTGACTCAATTTTTGGATCCAAATCTTTTCATGGCTAATTGGGTAGCATTTCGCTCGTCTTCATCACTAATTTGACAGATTAGCATCATTTGAAGGTTGTTGAGAAGGAAAAAGCTCCCGTAGAGGTTCAGGTGGGGTTTTTCCCTAAGGTAGGTTACGACTTCCTCCTAAGACTTGGCTCAATAGAATTTATATAAATTGAGTAGCATAGATCGTTAGGAAGGTTTTAGGATGAGATTTTAGGTTTGTATGATCATTAGTTGTATTTTTGGCCAATTTTGAGATATTAGCCTAGCTTTTTAGCCGGGTTCCTTAGATTAGTATTAGACTGAGTCTTGGTTTACTTTATAGGGTCCTTAGAAAGCTTCTAGGTGGCGTGAAACTTAGGTTTATATGTGTTAATCAGTTTGGTATGATTATGTGCTTTTCTTTGAGTATTCCTAAGCTTTTACTTCATTATTATCTATTTGTTGTATTGAGGCCTTGGATTGTCTTGAGTTCCAAGTGAGTATGATTGTACTATGATAGGTGTGTACACAATTGTTTGTGTGGTGTGATTGAATTGAGAATGGATTGATTGTGTGTTGGTATGCATTTGGCATTTTGAAATGAACTTTGAGTATGATTGTATTCTTATCGATTATGTGTTGGTATGCATTTGGCATTTTGAACAACAAATAAGATAAAGGGACACTTAGAAACTTGGTTGACTTTATTAGTATTTCTACTCTTTTTGGGCTCTATGGAAGTGTGTAATGATTTATATTTAAAGAAAGTCGGAATTTTGAAATGAAATGCACCAATTGCTTGAGGGATAAGACTTGAGAGAGGAGAAATTTATTTTGGGTAAGTTAGGAGATAATGAGGGGTTAGATCCTTTAGGAAACACTGAAACCCACTTAAAATAGGCCAATACGACGTAGTATATGGATTAAAAGGGTACGAAAAGACTAAACCCCTGATTAAAAATTGACAGAGGTCATTTACGGTTGCCCTCCATAGATCATACAACCATTTACAGACCATAAAAGGGTTCCAATATGACAAGGGGAAATTCATGGGTATCGAAAGTTCAATTATACGGATCATTCTATGGTCTATAGAAGATAGTATGGCGCGTACAATTGCCCATAGAAGTTGAGTTTCCTGATTTCTAAAGTCTCTTTGTACCGACTAGACTACAATTTGTAAAAGATTCTACGACCCAGAAAACTCTTTGTCTTGTTCAAGAAATTTTCCCATCTTTTTGAAGTCTGGTGTCCGGCCAAGTCTATGGTCTGTGAAAACTTATATGGACAGTAAAAAAGCTCTTAATCCCTGGACCTGAAATCACTGCTTATGAAGTCCAATAACCGTTGTATAGACAGTAAAAGACATTTCCTGTAGACTTCAACATTTTCTAAACTCTTCCTGATCAGATTTGAGCTAGGCACTTTGGGGGTGTTGCAATATCTCCTCCTTGGGAACATTCGTCTTTGAATAGAGTCTAATAAAGATGAAAAGTGTGGGGAAAGATCTACAACCCAATTCCGAAAGCTAAATACATAAATTTTATTGAGTAACTGATTCCGAACTAAAATATGAAGTTTAAAACTGATTTCATGAACATGAATGCATAAGTAGACATAAGTGTAATGACCCTCCAGGTCATTTCTCAGTAAAATACCTTATTTTCATCATTTAGAGAGTTCTCGTAGTGACCCTAAGTCATTTATGACTTGCTGATACTGATAGCTCGGTTACCTGGTCATCCATTTGGATTATGTTCAAGTTTTAGTGTTTTGGAGCTTTTGAAATTTGAACAGTTGACTTCGGTAAGAGGTCCAGGAAGATGGCCTCCGAATGCAATTCTGGTGGTTCTATTAGCTCCAGAATCTCATCACACCCTTCTTTCAAAATCTCATCACACCCTTCATATGTGAGATTTTCGTGTACACCCAATCATTAACATCGAATTCAAACTCTCTCTTTCTAACATCCGCATAAGACGTTTGTTTACTTTGAGCTATTTTCAAAAGATCTGAATTAGTCAAACCTTTTCTATAGCCTCATGCACCAACTCAGGCGCTATCAGAGCGACCTCACCAACTTCAAAACAACCACTAGAAGACCTATACCTCCTACTGTAAAGAGCATCAAATAGAGCCATTTGGATACTTGAGTAATAGCTATTATTATACGCAAACTCAATCAATGGAAAATGATCATCCCAATTACCCTTGAAGTCAATAACGCAAGCCTTTAACATTTCTTCCAAAGTCTGAATGGTACGCTCGGCTTGACAATCACCATTCAGATGAAAGATCGTACTAACCTTAACTCGGGTACTAAGGCCTTCTTGGAAAGAGTTGCAAAACTGAGAAGTAAATTTTGTACTTCGGTCCTACATAATAAATAAGGGCTCCCATGCAACTTAACCATCTCTCAGATATACAACTTAGGTTAATCCTCAGTTTAATACAGAGTCTTTACAGGAATGAAATGTGCCGACTTCGTCATCCAATCCACGATGTCCCAAATCAAATAATGCTTCCTCCAAGTGCGGAGTAAACCGATAATGAAATCCATATTCAAGTCTTCCCACTTCCAAGTAGGAATACTAATGTCTTGAGTCAAATCTCCCAATTTCTGAAGCTCAACTTTCAGTTGTTGGAAATTTGGACACTCAGACACAAATTTCACATTATCCTTCTTCATCTCATTCCACAAATAGAGCTCCCGTAGATCACGATACATCTTGGTGGCTCCCGGGTAAATAAAATACCAAGAACTGTGAGCTTTTGATAAAATTTGTTGCCTCAGCTCATCAACATTCAGAACACATAGATGACCTTGATAATGAAACACACCATCTCCCTCTTGGGAGAAAGCCTCAATGTCCTTTCTATGCACCATTTCCTTCCACTCTACCAAAGTTGGGTCAAGGTCTTGCTTTTACATATAACATAAGAGACGATTCTGAACCATTCTAAACAATGATGCAACCATCCTCGGAGTAAACCAAGCTAACAACCAAAAGACCTAGTCTATGAACATCACGAACCAATTCCTATTGACTATCTTTAATTTGAGAAACACAACTCATCGTCAATTGTCTGAGAGCAATGATAACCACGTTTGCCTTACCCTAATGGTAAAGAACACTCATATTGTAATCCTTCAAAAGTTCGAGCAATTTTATTTGGTGAAGATTTATATTCTTTTGCTTGAACACATATTGTAAACTCTTATGATCGGTGAATACATCCACACGGACACTCTAAAAATAATGTATCCAAATCTTCAAGGCAAACAAAACTATCGCCAACTCCAAATCATGAGTAGGGTAGTTCTTTTCATACACTTTAAGATTCCTCGATTCACAAGCAATTACTTTACCGTGTTGCATTAGAAGAAATCTAAGTCAATTCTTGAAGCATCATGATATACCACAAACCCATTGGAACCTTCTGGTTATGTCAAGATTAGGGCTGAAGTGAGTCTAGTCTTCAACTCTTGGAAACTTTTCTCATACAGTTCTGACTATAGGAACTTTACCTATTTATGAGTCAATATAGTCAAATGCGAAGTAATAGAGGAAAATCCCTCAACAAATCTTCTTCTGAATATTCAAGGGGAAACATGTCTAGGTCAGTTCTTAACTACCTTAGTCTTGTTAGGATCAACCTAAATACCTTATGCGGAAACAATATAGCCAAGAAAAGCAACAGACCTCAACCAAAACTCACATTTGCTAACACTAGCCAAGAACTGACAATTCTTGAGAATTTGCAAGACAATCCTCAAATGATCGACATGCTCATCCTCATTCTGAGAATAAATCAAAATATTATCGATAAACATATAAATATATTGCGTGAACACTCTATTCATATGATTCATGAAAGCCATCAGGGCATTAGTCAAGTCAAATGACATCACCAAAATCTCATACTGACCACATCGAGTTTGAAAAATCATCTTCAGAATTTCAGTTTCCCTTACCCTCAATGATAATACCTTAATCAAAGATCAATCTTTGATAAGAAACTAGCACCTTGAAGTTGATTAAACAAGTCATGAATAGGATACTTATTTGTTATCATGACCTTTTTAAATTGTCGATAATTAATACACATATAAAGAGAACTACCTTTCTTAAGAACAAACAAAACTAGAGCATCCTTGGGTGAGATACTCGTCTTGATGAAACCCTTATCCAACAAATACTGCAATTGATCCTTTAGTTCATTAAGCTCTACTGGAGCCATACAATAAGGAGGAAAGGAGATAGGCTACATATCTGGAAGAAGGTCAATTCCAAAGTCTATCTCCCTTTCGAGAGGAACACCTGGAAGATCATCAGGACACACTTTAAGAAACTCATTAAGAACAGGAGCTGACTCAAGAGTAGGGGCTTCGAATTCCGTATCCCTAACCCAAAATAGATGATAAATGTAACCTTTAGAGATAATATTCCTTGCCTTAAGGCACGAGATAAACCGATCAATAGATGCTGAATTTCCACCCTTCCAATTAATGAAAGGTTTATTTGGAAACTTAAATCTGACCATTCGGGTTCTATAATCAATGGAAGTATAACAAGAATGGAGTCAATCTGTACAAAGAAAAACATCAAAGTCTATTATGTCTAACTCCACAAGATCAACTAAGTTGACCTTATGGGAAACTAAAATTGGGCAATTTCTATAGACTTGTTTAACAATAATTGAGTAACCAACCGGAGTAGAGACTAAGAAAGGTTCTAAGAGAATTTCAGACTGACATCAAACATCATATACACATAAGTAGTCACAAAAGACAATATAGCACCTAGATGAAGCAATGCATAAACATCAAATTGAAAACCTCGTAATGTACCAGTCACCATATCCACAGAACCCTCATGATCTTATCATGTCTAAAAAGCATAAAACTTTTCTGACATTGAGTATCACCAGAACCATAAGAAGCACCCTACGAAGTCAGGCAACCAGAAAAAGCACTAAGCTGAACCTGATGACCATCTTTACCCTTCCCACCAAGTGAAGGAAGGTCTCTGAATCTAAAACAACCTTTACGACAACCATAGCAACCATCGGTAGCAATTAAGCACCTTTCTCAATGACTCTTGCCTCCCTTTTTGCAAGCGAGGAATGAAGATTCATTAGAACCATCTCCTTGAGGAGGGTTAGACAGCCTATCCTTATTGAACCTTTGACCTGAAGCACTAAATGGATTTGTATAAGAGAAATTTTGCTGAAACTGAGAGCATTTATTTCCACCGGACCTCGAGTGAGAGAAATCACCACTATTTGTCCTTGCCCTCTTAGACCCCCTAGATTTCTCCATAAGTTTTTCCCATTTGATTTGTTGGGCATGAGTTATCAAACTTAAGACATCCGTATACTTTATCAACATTGCGGTTCTACATTAACCACTATATCAGACATACCCAAAACAATGCACTAGAGTCGACAACCATTGTCGGAGCATACTTGAACAATTGAGTGAACTTCAAAGAATATTCCATGACACTCATGTTTCTTACCTCAAGTTGATAAATTCTTGCACCTTAGACTCCCTCATCTCAAGGGGAAAGAACCAATCAAGAAATTCCCCTTTCCACTTGTCCTAATCCAAGGTATCGACATCAATAGCCCTTTCCCCTTTCATTGAGCAAACTACACTTGAGCAAACCTTTTCAATTTATAATCAACCAATCCCGCCCTTTTCACCAGAGTCACTCCCATAATCTCCACAATCTTATGGATTACTTTAATTAACTCTTGTGCATCCTTATCCACTTTTGAACCATGGAATTTGAGAGGATTCATCCTCGTGAAGTCTCTTACCTTTGCTGCCACCGTACCCACATTTGGATTCAAATGAGCTACAATCTCTCTATTATCTTGTGCATTCATAACTTAAGCCAACACTTAAAAAGTGGTCCTACACTCCACATGAGATATTTTCTTGGCAAAAGGGTCAACAAGAGCTTGAGGAGCTTCGAGTTCCACATTATCGTTGACATTCCTTTGTATGGGAGCTCTTCTTGGAGTCATATTCTGAATAGGCATGGAACAAGATTTAGGAGGAAGTCTCTTATAGATTTAAACTCTATCGCACAACTTTAGATTAATGAAAAAAATTTAGTTTCTTAAATGTTTCATAGCCTCCATGTCATAAATATGGTGCACTTTACACTCATGAATAAGACTCTGCTAAATGCGTGTTGTCAGACACCTATGACTATTATTAAAACCTATTGCTTAAATTACTAAGTTTTTGATGACTCAACCTACCCCTAGATGTGACATGGTGAATAGAATCCCTAGAGACCCTAAATAAGTTACTTGACATAAGCATAACAGTAAGAATGAAATAAAACATAATACTTCAATTGGAAGTAACTTTTTCATAAAATATATTGATACTTTATCTGAAAGTATCCCTAAACTCATAAGTTTTTCAATTTCATGATGCATTCATAATCTCAAAACATGGTTCATATTCATAAAAATAGGCATAAGACATGGGTTCACATAAAATTCATTGAAATTATGTAATTTAGATAACATCATGTATGATAAGATCAATTAGGTCAAATTTAAGTATAATCAATTGAACCGATGAGAAAACATGTGAAACACTAGATATTTGGGTTAGAATCACAGAGGAAAGTAGAGAAATCTTAGAACTCAATGTATGAAAATGATCCATTAATAAATTCTCACATACCTTTGATGCATCCTAGTCTTTGAATTGGGGAAGGAAGCTTGAAAGCTTTAGGAAACATATTCCACTTGAGAGAATTATTAGAGAGAAACCCTTGAGAGCTTTTGGGGGTTTAAAGTAAAAGAGAGGGAATGGGTTACTTTTTAAAGAGTAAATCAATTATAGGACTTAGATATATGGTAAAAATGACATAGTTTAGGTGTTAAATGTATAGGAAAATACCCAAATACCCTTTAATAAAAACTTCCAGAAGTGACTCTATGGACCATCGTGTTGGTCCATAAGTCAAGATACTGAAGACCATCTTCACGCCAACTTTTCATGAGCCACTGTCTATGACCCATCGAACCAAACAATACAATCAACCCAAAATTCCACCAAGTCTGGAACACTCTATGACCACTTCATATGAGTCGTAAGTCCCTCCTACGAACCGTGTTGTTGGTAAATAGAAAATCTTCTAAGACTTGACAGTTCAAATTTTCCCAAGGCATTTCCATAACTTCTCTCCTACGGACCTTGTATGGTCTATAGGTAAGCCCGTAAAACCTGTACTAGTAGCAAAATTTGCAACTTTCCTTTTTTACTAAAATTACCAACTCTGAGGTGTAACACACCCTTATGTTAACAAATGAAGTGTGACATATGCTAAAAACCTAAGATTGGGGGAGAAAAAAAAGGAAAAACAAAATTGAGATTGAAATGTATGCAAAAGCCTAAGTTTGGGGGTTCATGCAAAAAGAAAACTATGAGATTTGAGCTAAAAGCATAAGATCACCATGAGTTTAAAATTGAAAAACGTTGAAAAGGCCGTGAATGAATAATAACAAAATTGTGGGTGCTAGCTTATCATATTCATATAACTCAAGGTGAAAAAAATGGAAGTTGAATATGCAACAAGGGAGAAATAAGATGGAAAGAAAAGCAAAAATGTGAGCAGAAACCTCAACTAAATTGAAAGAATTAGGGACGCATTTTAACCGCTTGACCAAATGATATCCTACCTATTGCCCAAACCTAAGATAAACCCTCAAGTCCTTGAGGATTTTAAGTCTTGTCAATCTACATTAGTGGTGATCTACATACAAGGCAAGTATATGGATCAACGTGTATATGCTTTAAAACATTTGTGAGATTGAGTATTATTGTATTATCTTTAATCCCTTAAATTGATATCTTTAAATATGTGTGGGATTCTCTCTTATGTGGGTGTCATTGCATCCTTCATATGAATTGTGATGTCTAGATTTCAATTAAGTTGCATGAATATTTCATATCTATGTAAATCTTAAGGCAAAGAAAGAAGGTTGATCCTATTAGTTTGAGATGCTTTAATATTGTACTGAAGAATGTCTGTCCTATAATTTGCTTAAAATGTTTTGCTTAAACCTTTTCTCAACGATTTATGGCAGAACTAATAATAAGTGGTGATTGGTTTGAGTATATTGTTTTTATCCTTTATTCTATGTTCTTAATGGTTAGAATTTATGAATGTAATTATGCAAATCCTATCTTGGGAGTAGTCGAGCTTTGATTATATGCTTAATGAAATGTTTTGCATG
Source organism: Solanum stenotomum (assembly GCF_019186545.1). Classification (NCBI taxonomy): domain Eukaryota; kingdom Viridiplantae; phylum Streptophyta; class Magnoliopsida; order Solanales; family Solanaceae; genus Solanum; species Solanum stenotomum. The sequence continues at coordinate 25,649,075 of NC_064290.1, read as the reverse complement.
AGGACAAGCAAAATTTCAAGTTTGGGGGTTTGATGAGATGTTATTTTACTAACTCATAGGAATCAAATTAATGAATTGTTTCCATGTTTCAATGCTATAATTGAAGGGTTTTTAGGCCCTAGTTCTCTTGTATGAAGGCATTCCTTGGAAAAACATGTTCAATGGATTTGAAGCCAAAAGGCACTAAAGCACACTAGCGATGGAACCTGCATCCGGTAGAAGTAATCAGGCATTTTGCCAGCTTGATATCTTGAATGAAGTTGTGCTAGCTTAGTACCAACCTGAAGTTGGTGTGGTACTATGACCGATTGACATCTGCTGATTCCAATGCAGAAGCTCTTGATCAAAATTCAAGGTTAATGTGGGGAGTCAATTTGCATTCTTCTTTCTCTTATTGGAGTCTCAACAATGTAGCACAGGTCCAAAAGATAGAATTCGAAGGGCAAAAATGAAATTTTTGAAACAGAGTGCTTTCTTTGGAATCTTCCAAGGATAGAATAGGGATTTGTGAAATTATGTACCTTCATCTTCTTCACAATTACGACAATATATATATGAGTGAATATGATATGATGTAATATGATATGAAATAGTATGCAAGGTGGATAATAGAGAACAATAGTAAGAAAACGTCTTAGATTGTAATGAAAGAAAACTCATAGTAGGGTCAATCTAAGTTTGGAGTTCTAGATTTGGTTATCATTTTAGCTTAGAATGCAACTTTCCTTTATAGGTAATTGATCTAAGTCATCTTTCATTAGTATCTAAACTTTATCTAGGGGGTGTGTGCTAGATGTGGGTGTAAAACCCTAAATGGTTATTGATTAATCGACTTCACTATTGACTATATTGAATGAATCTATTGTTGTCTTAAAGTTTGAATCTAAAATCAGTAGTTACAAACATTGATTGATCTCTCTAACACCACTGTAAAACCTCAGAATCTAGTAGTCTAAGGTAGGGGCTAAGTCAAAGGTCATGAGCGAAAGAAGAGCCTGGGCAACCTTCACGTGGACCCAGATGGCCCGTGAAGGGCACCACGAGGCGTGGTGTTACCCGTGGTGGCTCACAATGAGGGACCAAGTGGAGGTCACCTTCCACGACCACCAAGACGGCTTATGGTTGGGACCACGGGTCATGGTGATGGGCGTGAAAGGCTACGTAGTGAGCTAGTCAAGGCTGCCTAAAAGTGAGACCCTCCCACGAGCCACTTGATGGCTGGTGAAGGCCTTGACCAGCCTTGGAGAGGGTTGTGAGGGAAAAGTGACTTTCAGGGTTGTTTGCCAAGCCACTGGTCTAGGACCATGGCTGGCACCACGGCTCGTGGCGCCTCTCGTAAAGGTTGTTCAGTCCACTGAAAGTTAGGGGATTTTCGGTTCTTTTCCGGTTTTGATTAAATTAAAACTATGTCATTTTACCCAAGACTAGGACCCCTATATAAGACATTCCTTGGAAAGAGCATGTTCAATGGATTTGAAGCCAAAAGGCGCTAAAGCACACTAGTGATGGAACCTGCATTCGGTATAAGTAATCAGGCATTTTGCCAGCTTGATATTGTCTTGAATGAAGTTGTGCTAGCTTAGTACCAACCTGGAGTTGGTGTGGTACTATAACCGATAGACATCTACTGATCCCAACGCAGAAGCTCTTGATCAAAATTCAAAGTTGATGTTGGGAGTCAATTTGCATTCTGCTTTCTCTTATTGGAGTCTCAACAATGTAGCACAGGTCCAAAAGACAAAATTCGAAGGGCAAAAATGCAATTTTTGAAATAGAGTGCATCCTTTGGAACCTTCCAAGGATAGAATAGGGATTTGTGAAATTATGTACCTTTATCTTCTTCACAATTATGGTAATATACATATGAGTGAATATGATATGACGTAATATGATATGAAATAGTAAGAAAACGTCTTAGATTGTAATGAAAGAAAACTCTTAGTAGGGTCAATCTAAGTTTGGAGTTCTAGATTTGGTTATCATTTTAGCTTAGAATGCAGGTTTCCTTAATAGGTAATTGATCTAATTCATCTTTCCTTAGTATCTAAACTTTATATAGGGGGTGTGTGCTAGATGTGGGTGTAAAACCCTAAATGGTTATTGATTAATTGACTTCAATATTGACTGTATTGCATGAATCTATTGTTGTCTTAAAGTTTGAATCTAAAATCAGTAGTTACAAACATTGATTGATCTCTCTAACACCACTGTAAAACCTCAGAATGTAGTAGTCTAAGGTAGGGGCTAAGTCAGAGGTCATGAGCGAAAGAAGAGCCTGGGCAACCTTCACGTGGACCTAGATGGCCCGTGAAGGGCACCACGAGGCGTGGTGTTACCCGTGGTGGCTCACAATGAGGGACCAAGTGGAGGTCACCTTCCACGACCACCAAGACGGCTTATGGTTGGGACCACGGGTCATGGTGATGGGCGTGAAAGGCTACGTAGTGAGCTAGTCAAGGCTGCCTAAAAGTGAGACCCTCCCACGAGCCACTTGATGGCTGGTGAAGGCCTTGACCAGCCTTGGAGAGGGTTGTGAGGGAAAAGTGAGTTTCAGGGTTGTTTGCCAAGCCACTGGTCTAGGACCATGGCTGGCACCACGGCTCGTGGCGCCTCTCGTAAAGGTTGTTCAGTCCACTGAAAGTTAGGAGCTTTTGGGTTTTTTCCGGTTTTAATTAAATTAATACTATGTCATTTTACCCAAGACTAGGACCCCTATATAAGTGATTTTAACCCCAAAACTCACACATTCAAGTCATTTCCTCAAAACCCAAAAAAAAAAACCAAAGTTCTTTCTCTCAAATATTTCTCTCTCTAGAACTTGAAGAAGAAGAAGAAAGAGTTGAAGCTAGGATCAAGGTCATGTCTTCATTCCTCAAGCAATTATGGGCTTTTATAGTAAGGTATTATGGCTTTTTAACCATGGAATCCTTGCATCCATGGAGGCCACAAAATTCCCCAATTGAAAATTAGAAATTCCCTAATTTGAGTTAGGGTTTTTTTTTATAAAGTTGTGGGTCTTGATGAATGTTGATCCAATTGATTGGGTTATGATTGTTTATGCATGAATTGATAGGATTACATGTTTTTAGGATGAATTTACATGTACCCATTCTTAACCCCTGTTTCTAAGGTGAAATTAATCTAAATGGGTTTTTATCCATGAAAGGAGAAATCATGGATTTATATGTATTCTTAAAGGATAAATAAGATACATTGTGAATTGCTTTGAGATTGGAGCATATGTGATAATTTTGATATGTAGTGCTTTGAGAGTAAAGCTTATGTTTATGAATTGATGATTTTCTTTATGTGATTGTTGTGGAAGTGATTTAGCCACATGAATAGCTTATGTATGAATGTGAAGGGCTTTCTAACATTGAATAATTCTAGGTTGAAATGAATGTCACCTAAAATGAATCTTATCTAAAAAACTAAGAGCTTGATGAGGCTAGAGGCGATTACCCATGAACTCTAAATGAGAAGGATATGAGGCGATTACCCATATTCCTTAGAGTTGATTAAGAGGCGATTACCCATATTACTTAGAAGAGAATAAGAGGTGACTACCCTTATTCCTTGGTGTTTAACAAGAGGCGACTCCCCACATTCCTATAATGATGATTGGACATGGAGGCGATTACCCATGATCCTTATATAAAGACATGGAGACGAGTACCAGTGTCATATAATGTGAGGCATGGAGGCGAGTACCTACGATCCCATAAGTTGGATATGGAGGTGAGTACCTGTGATCCTTTATGTAAGGCAAGAGACGAATACCCATGAGCCTTTATAAAAAGGCAAGAAGCGATTCCCCATGTCTATAAAAGATAAGATAAGATAAGTATAATAGATGATGAGCTTGGATTGTGATTTCACGTATCAGGACACTTCATCCAATACTAAGTGCCAACGATCGTTAGTCAGTAATATAACTCAACTAAGTAACTTAGGGATGAATCCCACAGGGAGTGGTACGTGCTTAAGAATCAAGAGCCAAGTATAAATATGCTCAAGTCAATCAGAGATAAAAATATTTATGAATAAAAACATGGTTCAAGTTTAGGGTGACACAAGTGTCAAATATCAAGGGGGTTTGATTGTAATTATCAACTACAACAACAAATAACACGAGTAAACAAGTAAGGAGACGGGTTCTTGGGATGTGATCGGATTATGGACTAAGGTAGACAAATGGGTAATTGCAGTTGATAGTAAATAGTTGTAAATCAGTGAATAAGCTATACTTTAGTGGGGATAAACTTTCTCTCGAATCAAATTTCTCTCGAACACCAATAAGCAGCAATTAAGAACAGCCTACGCTTTTGTCCATTCACTCTCTCGAGCTGAATGTGTGGAAAAGGGTTTAGGATTCACTAGCTAAAACCATGGCATCCCATTACCCACAAACCATCAAATCAATAATCTTTGTTTTAAAACCTCTCTCTCGAGCAAGCCAAAAACACGAAGGTAGAGTTGCATTTGCAACTACAACAATTTATATTAAGCTACAATTACTGAATGAAATCACTTTTAAACAACATTTACACTATCAATTAACAATACCCAACAGCTAAATCAATCCATAATCACATAATCACACCCTAAGAATTGAAGTTTTAGCTAGACATCATAAAAAGATAGAAATTGTTACCAAATTGTGTTTGCATCAACTGGGTACGATTAATTTCGTCTTTACAAAGGTCCAAATTGAAGAATCTTCAATACCCACTTTCAATTTCTCAAAAATGGAAATCTTCAAAGCTAAGGAAAATATTGTCTCAAAACTTTGAGTTCTCCAACTTCAAAAAACTGATAAAAACTATTCTATAATGAAAACTGGATTGATAGATAGTAAACTAAGAATTTAAAAATGTATTTATAGTATCCAAAAATGTGTTGCGAATGACCATTTGGCATAGTAAGTCGGGATCGCTAATCCACTCGGTGATCCGCCCTTTGGTCAATTCCATCACCTTTTTTCTTTGGCCTTCATCATCTTCAAGTTCTGAAACTTTGGGCGATCTAGCACTACATCGCGGAACCGTTCGGTGACTCGTCGACTGCTCCTTTCTATCGTCGACTGCTCCTTTCTATCGCTGACTTGATTTTCTCCTTCATGGCTTGGCAGGCTAGAACTTTAGGCGAGATCATGGCCACTCGGTGAATCGCCCAATGGGTTAGGCGATCATAAGGCCTTCTTTTCTTCGTTTTTTTGGCTAACTTGTTTCTTTTTACTCAATAGTGTCCATGATTTGTTCTTCAATCCAAATACCCAAAAATCAAGGATTTACATCAGTTATTAGCACAAAATATGCATTTGAGGACACTAAATTTATTAAAATAAAGCCCTAAATGAGTCCAAATCGTGGACTCCTCAACACCCCCAACATAAACTTTTGCTTGTCTTCAAGTAAAACTCAAGTGCAGTAGTTCAAAAAGGATGCCTCAAACAGTGCTACACAAGACTCAATCATGAATGCACACAAAAAGACTCAACTTACTCATGCAAGGATCAATTGTGCACTCAAAGATTCAAGTTGTGACTCACCATTACTAAAGAATCTCAAGCTCACAATACTTGCTTCAAATGCAAGTTCAAGCTCAACAAAGGTGTTCAAATGCCCTCACACAAAGGATGCTTCCATATCCACACACAATGGTTCAACAATTTAAAGCTCCGGAATCAAATGCAACACTCACAATCACAAAGATGAACATAATGCATGATTTCACCCATAGGTTTCCCTTATTTCCAAGCCAACAATTGTTTCAGCTCACTCAAGATCAAAAAGGTCTTTTCAAGTCTTGTAATGGGGCTGAGTGCAAAGGTATGGTCATTTAGGCTCAATGGCGGTAATCCTCATGAAATGCGGTGTGAACAACACTTTCTTTGCTTCCCTTCATCATTCTCATTCGTGCTCACAAGTCACTCCATTATTCACTTCCCATGAATTGTTGGAAACCCCATTTCTTTTTGTATTTTCACAACTTTATTCCACAACTTTTTCATTCTTTTCTTCTTCTTTTTTGTATAGAGGTGTTCCATTTTTCTCAAACCATCAGTCAAAGGGGACTTCTTTGCACTTCCTGATTTGCCTTCTTTTTTCACCACACCCCCAACTTAGGCTTTTGGCCTAAGTTGACTATTCACACAAACCACAAATCATGAGGATTATGGGTAATGGATCAAGAAAGGTTACAATTTGCATCAAGTTTCTTCTAAGAAAAGGATAAAGCTCAAAGGGTGTTCAAACAAATATCACACACTCACAAAGTTGGCCACAAAAGAGGTATAGTGTCAAATTGTTTCACACTCTTCAAAGTTGCCTAAAATCATATCATGAGATTGCATCACTTAGTCAACTGGACCAACGGGGCAAATTCCAGGTGTCATCATGCATGGTTCACGGTAAGCTCATCCCACAAGACATTGGCACCAATGACAAACAAGACTCCACACTTTTGCTAATGTGCAATGCTCATCACAACAGACTCAATTTGATACTTGGCTAGTCACAATGAGATCCAAAGAGTTAACATATTGCCTACGCAACTTCATTTGGCCTCATCGTAGCCGCACATTCATTTTTGTTCGATTATGAGCACTATTCAAGTCATTGGTATTGATCAAGACCAATACTCAAATTTTCAAGAGAATAGCCACATTCAAACACAAAAGAGGTGGCATAATTTCTTGGAAGGGCCCAAAAATCATTTACAATTAAAAACAAGGAGCCACAAGCTCAATCATCCACAAAATGCAGTATTAACAAAATTTATAAATCAAAAACCCAAATATAAACACAGAACAATCATCACAAAAGGTGGGCCTCACCCCACCACATATAAAAACCATTTGTCCTCAAAAGCAAACAAAAATATCCAAAAGTTAAAAAGTAAGACATAGAGGGAGGTAAAAAGGAATCCTGTCTACTCAGTCACTCTATCTATTTGGGCATCAATGCCCAATGAAATGCTCTAAACTGGGGCATCAGTGCCGAGTCCATCATCAGCAGTACCAGATCCACTAGGAGCTACCATGGACGTCTCGATCAGGGATGTCTGGATCACTGACTGTACAATAGTCTCCTCCAGATCTGGAAGGTCTTCATAAAAAATGCTCTCCTCCCTTATCTTTATCTACTCCTCGTCGGTCTCTACATCTGACTCCTCAACTGCTGTATCATCCCTATATACATCTCCGGTAGTAGCCGGAGGAATCTCAGGAGCATCCACATCATCAGCAACCTCCAGTAATGAAGTGAAGTCTGTAGACTTTAGATAGTCTACATCCTTCCTCAGATCTGCTACTTCAATTTTCAAAGTCGTAACCTCGGAGGTCTCCCCTTGTCTGTTCTCTCACAAGCTATGACTCTAGTAGCCAAATCATCAACAGAAGCCCGAGTGGGGTCATTGCAGCAAGGATGGCACTTTCAATCATCCATGGAATGGATCTCTCATGTCGGGTTGCCCTCACATCAGCTGAATGGGTCAGGTGCCCCATCTTCAGGAGCATAGCCTGAGAGATCCTGGTGGGCTGGGCAGCGGTAGAGGCACCTGGGGCCTGTGATGAAGAAGAAGGGGCAGACGTACCTGAAGGCCCAGAGGCCAGAGTAGGCAAGTATGCCTCTGCAGGTATCAAATCAATATCCACCTCCGGGGATGTGTCCGCCGGAGCTACCCTTCTCCTGTCAGCCTCTTCTCGAGTGTAATCAGCCTAAATGCGCTAGAAGTCAGTGGAGGAAGACGGTTTAACCTCAATATCTCTCGTATAGTCCCGGGGCACTCTAGCTTGTCGACATAACTCCGTGATCAGGACTGGGAATGGCAAGGACATGTGCCTCTACTTGGCCCTCATTGCCATCTGCTGCTTAATAAGCCCCAAATTAATGCTCTTCCTAGAAATAATTGACCCAAGGAAGGCCGCCTTAGGATGACAGAGAATTGACTCATTCTGGGAAGGCATAATAAAGTTGTTGATGAATTCGAACTAAACACGCGCAGCTACACTCAAGTCCCTCTTCTCAATCGGGACTCCTGCCTCTATCCACCTTGGGGTGGTGTCTGAGATCAGGGGCGCCAACCAACCTTTGAGCTCATCCAATGAAGATATGGTAGTAGTCAGGTTGGTGTAGTCAAAGTCATACCCCCTGTCAAGTACGATGTTGATATACTCGCTATAGCATCCAACTTCTTTACCCCTAACCACAACCGACTTAACCAGTATGAACTCGTTGGACCTATTTTTGCTCTTGGAACTAATTTACCATACGATGTATAGAACTTCCTGACCCATGAAGGAATATATAGGCCTCGGGGCCTTGTGAACTGCTCGAATCTGTGGAAGCGGAGGGTGTCCCTCACATCGGAGTATTTCCCCTCAAGGCCCTCTGTAGATAACAACTTCTCCTCGAGAATAGTTCGCAATCCATCACCTTTCAACCGGTTGAGAAGCCTGGGAGGAGGGACAACTAGTGGCACATGAGCCACAAGAGGTGCTGGAGCCGGCACTGAACCTGCTGGTGTGGAAGCTGAGGGGACTCTAGCTGAGTCAGGGTAAGATCTAGGACAGAGCTCATCCCGTCGGGACTGTAAAGGCTGGTCGACCTCAGGCTCTGATAAAGTAGCCTGGGAGTCAGCAGTCGCTCTGATTAAGTAGCCTGCGAGTCAGCAGTCGCTCTCACAGATGTGGGCCTCTTGCCCTTGCTTTTATCTCCTACTGGGAGCTCTTGCCTTCCACTTTTGGGAGGATTTTATCCCCCTTCATTAATTGTGATACCCCGTGCTCTTTTTTGAGGTGGCATATCGATGTTTGTCCTTACCATGTTGCAAAACATCGGGTACAAGTTAAAAATAATTTAATTAAAAGAACAGAAAAATAGTTGCAGACAGACTCATTGAACCGGTTGACGAGTCGCCAAATCGCTTTGGCGAGCCACATCGGGATTGCCGAAAGGATTGTCTAAAAAATCTGAGAAAATTTTGGCATGTCGGCGATGGGAAGGCCTTTCGGCGAATTGCCCACAACATTAGGCGAGCAAGGATTAGCCCGCCGAAAGTTACAGAGCAATTAAGGGTCAGGGGTGCAAACAAAGGTTGATCAAGAAGGACTTTCAGCGAGTTGCCGAGTGTATTCGGCGACCTCAGGCTTCTCGCCGAAAGTTACAGAACCAAACTTCACATTTAGCATGAAATTAAAAGCAAGATGGGGAACTTCGGCGAACCGCTGAGTGGTTCGGCGAGCTCGACCCAACTCGCAAAACGACCCAACGTGCCTACTTTCAACTCAACTTCTCAAATTCAACCCCGCAACCCCCGAAAACAAAATCAAAGCATGCACTTTTCAAATAAAGCTCAGACCCAATACACCCATTACCCCAGGATAGTCAGACTTCTCCCAGTTTTGCCAAATTTGGCCATTTGATGACTTTTTCCCTTAAGAATTATGTCAACCGCTCCATCATTGGGCAAAATACGTCATTTGGCACAAAAGCAGGCTACTTAGACTTCACCCGACTAGACCCAACAACATGCAAGCACAACCTCACAATTTTTTACTAATTTTAAGGCACACAATCACGGGAATTCACCAATCAAAACATTACGACCAAGATTATCAAATTAACACAGGCACATACGAAAACAATTACAATCAGAGAGGCCCAACACACATTACTAAGATATGATTCACTGCAAATGAGTACAAAATTGCTAAAAATAAACTCGGGGTTCGGAAAACCAACCTTAGATGCCGAATAATCAAGATAGAAATGTTAGGCGGCAAAGTAATCCACTCTGAACACACAATCAATAACTCAAATACAATTGTAACGACCCGAGAGCACCCCCTAGCCGTTACATGCGTATTCGACCTCTCGAAGGTCTCATCCAAGACTTAACATTCATTCATCGCATAGATCATAAAAATCACAAAGAATTTAAAACTTTTATTCAATAAAATCATAAGACTTCAAGAGTCATCAATATTTGAAAACATCAATACGCAAGCGGAACTACTAAGTCTCTATAGCCAATCTTACACAAGAACTTAAACCGTACTAAAGGACACGACCCTTTACAAATGAAATGAAACTTAAGTGTCTATTACAATGACTAAGAAACTTCTAAACATAGTCCTCGAATCTTGAGGACATACCAAAGACTTGGAAGAGTGAAGCAATCCAAGTTACTCCAAAGCACAATCTCCTCCTATTTACCACAACCTACACTTGTAGTAAAATACAAGAAAGGGGTTAGTACAACACACGTACTAAGTATGAGGATATGCAAAACATGCTAAAAAGGACATTTATGAGGAAGTTATGCTTTCATGCCATTTTGATAAAATCTCATGAACATCAACATAATAGGCACCTTACAAGTCACTACCAATAATACAAAGTCATATGCTTCACAATACCTCATAAACATACAAAACCCATTTACCTTTACCTTTTTGCTTTGGACCTCCACCTTAAGTAACCCTTAAGCAATACCTTTGTGCAATGTATGGGCAACGTCCCATACCATCACCCACACTAGGGCACCACCTTAAGGTCACACAAAGTGCACTCACCATGCATACCTCAACCTTCACCAATTGATCACATGAAACATATAAGCACATAAGCCAACAAGTCACTTCATAGTGCTAGAACACTCATCAAATGTCATCCCAACAATCACCTAAATAAGACATGGTGAGGCAGCCCATACTACCTCTCCATACCACACCCAAGTGATCCTTAAAGCTACACAAAACAAGCTCCATTCACATCTCAACATAAATCGATCATTCAGTTAATGCATTTAGACAACTTCATTCACTAGTGACATAAGATCATCACATACATTCAATTCAACATAAGCACTTACATTCAATTCATTATGACTCACTTTCACATTAGCATGCTCAAACACCAACACTTTCATTAATTAGCCCAGTAAGACTCATTCATTCATTATCATTACTAAGACACACCAAGATCTCCCTTAAATGTCTACTTGTGCAATGTCTAGATGATGTCCCATTCCACCACCTATCCTAAGTAGTACACCCTTAAGAGACCCTAGTTCATTCATTCATTAATGTGGGGGAAGAGCATTAATTGACATAGACCATGGAGCTTGACATGGAATCCCCGTAATACCCTTACCGGATGAGGGATCCCTACTTGCCTAAGGTAGGGTCATTCTTTTAGCCTTTACGTGGTAGAGACCACTAGCTAGTCCTATGTGGGCACATAGTTAAGGAATATAAGGATTGCTTCTAGGTACTCTCATCTCAAATCACGAGGAGCACCCATCTTAAGGGTTGCTACTAAATACTCACATCTCAACTAACGAAGGAGTATCCACACATCTTCATATCCTCTCGGTGCTAGACATTACTCCCCCACGGAGTTAGGACATTCATTTCATTCATTCATTTAGGGATAAGGATCGCTACTAAGTGTACTCTTATCTCTACTCACGAAGGAGTACTCATCCTAACCCAACATTCATTCATTTACGGATAAGTGTTGCTACTAAGTATTCGCATCTCAACTCACGAAGGCATACCCATCCTAACCCTCATTCATTCATTACGGAAGCTCCTAGATTCAAAGATGAGAAAACCTTTCATCTAGGAACCGCATTCGTTTAAGGAGTACTTTATGAGACTATCCTTACAATAGATCCAACTTTCATTCATTAGCATTAACTCCCATTCTTTTCATTCATTCTCACATTCTTTCATTCATTCTTCACTAGGTGTGAGAGTAGGTAAACATAGTCTATCCTAACCTCTTTTTTATTATAAGTCATTCAAAGAAGACAACAACCAATCATACCACATAAAGTCTCTACACAAGGTCACATTTCATGCTTTTAGACCATACAGAAATTCACATCATATCACATTAACTTCACATAATCAACATTACTCAAAACAACAATCATCCAATTTTTCCTACAAGGCCATGATCACAACATGCTTATAAGGTAAACACCTCCCCACTTTCAGAAGGATCAAACCTCACAATTCTAACATCTGCGACATATTTATAAAATACTAGAATCAATAATCTATTCACGACTTTATCATCATCGTAAGCCTTAGGTCACAATTGCCCATTCAAGGCCAGCATCCAATATAACACAATTGACCATCAATTCCTCATAATTCAATATAGAACAATACATAAATCAATAGCCCATAACAATCTAAACACTAATATCACATTATTAGCTCATAAACAATAGACCCACTTTAGACCCAAAATTAGGATTTCATGATATGCAAGGGTTCATGGAGTATTTGATCTTAAAACCATCAATATTAACAGAAATCATCATTTGAAATACTTTCATGCAAGAACCCAAGCTTAGAATTGAAAATGGAGTTTTTAGTGTTTTTGAAAAACTTTCAAATCACTTTAATTTGGCTCTTTGAATGAAAGGAGAATCAAAGATAAAATCCCCATACCTTTGTGATTAATTTCCTTAGGAATTGAAGGAGAAATCAGTAGAAACCCATCCCCTAGCTTTAAATTTCATCAGTGTCTTCCATGGAGTTCTTGAGAGAGAATTTATTTGAGAGGGAAGGTTCAATTGGATAATGAGGTCTAATTCTAGGTTTTGGAGTTTAAACCACTTAAAATATCCTAAAATAGGTAGAATAACCGTTTATAATAAATCCCCAAAGTACTCAAACTACCCCTCACTTAATTGGACCTTTTAAACAAGTCAAACTTGAGTTTTATTTTCGTAGATTTTGTCGGGAAACAATTCCGCAATGCGGAGGTGTTCCCGCAAGTTTCTAGTAATTAAATTTTGAGACAGAAGAGTCCGCGACAAGTCCGCGACGCGGACCAAACTTTTGTTCCTTGGTTGAGAAAGTCCGTGACGCGGACATGCTCCCTCCATGAGCAATTTTGAAAGTTGCCTTGGCAGCTTGCTTGGCCAAGGTTGGGGTCTTCCTGGGGGACCCTTCGGTTGGTCCCGGGGCGTCGTACTCAAACGTTTTAACCCTAAAAACATTTATTAAGACACTAGGGTCACCTCCACTGATTTTAGACTCCAAACAACACATAAAAACACGAACAACATATTAGAACACACCAGCACGTGAAAGACTAGTTTTCGAACGTCTTGGTCGTCCCTTGACGTTTGACTTCCAAACTCTTTAAAACTGACTAAGAAGGCTATTCTTCATTATTTTAACAAGCTATTAATGCATAACACCCATGTGATGCTCTACTTTATCCTACTTCATTTTGAGGGGTGTTACAATATCCCCCTCGAATGACACTTCAAATACTTCTGAGAACTCAATGACCCAACTAGCAACTCACAACAAGTATGTAATATCATTACTACAACACACATCAAGGAGGAAACATCAACTCCACATAAAACCATTACAACAAGACTTCCATGCAATTTAAGTAGGTAGGAATAACATCTACCACTCAATATGCACAAAACTTTACCATTTCTAATTTCTTTGGAGGAACTTCATTCTCCATAGCATATCATGCTCATTACAACATTTATAGGCTCACCTTACAATTTCTCTCAAGAGCATAATCATGCAACATCAAGATCACACCAAGGAATGCTCAACTAGGCATTTCATGGAGCAATTTAAACAATTCTTCATAAATGTATATAAATCATGAGGGACATAATCAAGAAAACACATTTATTTATTTAAACAAGAATTCAACTAAAATATGCACATCATAAGGAGAACATGGAAACTCAATTCACATTAGACTCCAACATGAAACATGCTACTAAGAACTCTTGTTTCAAGCTTGAATTAGAATAGAAGGAAAAGATAAGGATATCAATAACCTTACTACTCAACTCATCATCCCCCACTTAGGGTAAACCCATCTAAGGTTATCATCAAAAAACAAAGAAAATTGACTTACCTTCATTTGTTCCCTTATCCTTGTTAGCTTGAAGCATATAGAAAGGATTCCTCTTAGGAGCATTTGGATCCGGGCAATCACGAGCAATTTGATTGATCTCTTTCCCTTTTACCTTAAGTGTAGGACAATCTCTCATCTTATGACCCTTACTCCCACATCCAAAGCATCCATCCGTACCGGCAAGACACTTGCCCAAATGTTGCTTTCCACAAGTAGCACACCTAGGCCTCTCAAAAGTAGAACCACCTCAATTCCCTCTTTGAGATTTAGGGTTAGACACCCTATCATTGTTGACCATTGAAGAATCTTGGTTATAGAACCTCTTCTTAGACATAGATTGGGTTTGTTCATCTGGCCTAGCCCTCTTCATATCTCTATTCATCTTCCTAGGCTTCGTCTCCTCAAGTTGTTGAACATAAACCATAAGCCTAGAGATATCCATATCATGATGGAGCATGGTCGTACGACACTCTTCTTCAACCAAACCGGAAACCCCCATCACAAACTTATTCATTCTAGCCCTAGAATTTGCTACCAAGGTAGGAGCATACTTAGAGAATTGGGTAAACTTGAGAGAGTATTCCTTCACACTCATATTCCCTTGATGTAGGTTCATGAACTCAACCAACTTTTACTCCCTCAACACTAATAGGAAAAACCTATCAAGAAAGGCTGTCTTAAACAATCCCCAATCTATTGGGTCAGCCCCTATGGGTCTCTCATCCCTCCATTGCTCAAACCACACTTGAGCTACATCCTTGAGTTGGTAGGAAGCCAACTCCACCTTTTCCTTAGGAGTCACTCCGATTGCATCCACAATCTTAAACACCTCATCTATAAAGTTTTGTGGGTCCTCATCTACCTTAGAACCCAAGAAGGTAGGAGGATTCATCCTTGTGAAATCCCTTAACCTTGAGGCCATGGTACTCTCAATAACATTCACCCTAGGCCTCACATCTCTATTTGCTTGAGTAGTCATGGCACAGGCTAAGGAGAGAAAAGCCTTTGTAATCTCCCCATTAGACATATCCGGGGGAACCATCGGACCCACATTATCTTGCCCACCTAAAGGAGCTTGGTCACCTTGCATTCCTTGGGGAGGAACTCCCCCATCATCTATCTCCTCTTCCGCTTTCCTCCGGTTAGCCCTTGTATTCATATCCTATAAACACAAGAGACGGATTAGGAAAAGGACACTTACAGACCAAACTATAAGGCACGACATCAAGAATAATGAAAGAAAGAGAAACTTCTATCGTCCTATAGCCACTCACTCATAGATGTGTCGCAACTCACACCGATGAACAAGACTCTACTAGACGTGGCTTTCGAGACTTTGAACCTAAAAGTAATCTTTAAAACCTTATGCTCTGATACCAAGTTTGTAATGACCCGAGAGCACCCCCTAGCCGTTACATATGTATTCGACCTCTCGAAGGTCTCATGCAAGCCTTAGCATTCATTCATCCCATAGATCATAAAAATCACTAAGAATTTAAAACTTTTATTCAATAAAACCATAAGACTTCAAGAGTCATCAATATTTGAAAACATCAATACGCAAGCGGAACTACTAAGTCTCTATAGCTAATCTTAGACAGGAACTTAAAGCGTACTTGATATACCGTGAGTTTACGGTATTTCTAATACATTTCACTTACAAGTTGTGTGTGTCTAGGGCCTTTTTATATTGTGTTTTTATGGTTTTTATCATGTTTTGCAGGAAAGGTGTTCATGCGCGAAATTTTCGAGACAGCTGAAGGAAATGCAGATAAAGGGCATCTACGGAGGTGATCTACGGACCGTAGATCCATCCACAGTCTGTAGGTTAGGAACGTAGATCAGCAGGCATGCTTTTGAGGATAAATCAGGGAAGTCTGACCAAGTGTGGAACGACGGTGCCCATTGACGGTCCGTACATTGATCTACGGACCGTGCTTTTGATCCGTAGAGTGAGACTGGGAGGGTTCCAGTACCTGATTTTTGAAGATTCTGAGTATGGAGTTACGAAGGGGATTGACGGACCGTAGGTCGATCTACGGTCCGTACTGCTGGTCCATCGTTTGCTTCAGAGAAGCTGAGTTTTGGAAGCTGAAATATTTTCTAAGTCCTAAGCGACGGAAGGGACTTACGGACCGTAGATCCATCGACGGTCCGTAAGTCAGTCTCGGGGATCGAAGACGCGTACCTGAACAAAACTTTTCTTAATTTGTTTCCTTTTTTATTTAGGATTTGTTTTCTATAAATAGGACATGTAAACCTCGTTTTCGGGGGTTAGACACTATTATTCTATTTTTGCTTTGTAACTTTGGAGATTAATTTGCAACCCTAGCAATTATTGATTTCCAAGTTCGTTTTGAAGATTTTGGCTTTGCAATTCAAGTTAATTTTCTGGGTTTATTATTCTCTTTACGTAAGTTCATGATTTCTTCATCTACAATTATGAATTGTGTTCTTGCCAATATGAGTAACTAAATCCACAACTAGGGTTGTGGGAACCATGATCAATTAACAAAGTATGAATAGTAAATAAGCAATTTTTGACTAGTATTTTGCAGGCATTGATAATTCTTTCGGTTAGAAGTCTTTTTAACGGTGGCCAACGTTAGAACTTGCCTTGTTACTACTTGCCGGACCAAGGAGGTAATTAACAAGAAAAGAATTATCAACATAGATTTAGTGTGATACTATCTAATAGGCTAGTGTCGATTGGTGCGAAGTAATAACTAAGCCAAACATCGATTACGATGTCTAATATGAGGTAAAGGTAAGGGTTAGTAAATTATACACACGTAGCCGGACCAAGGTGCGGGGTGAAATTCTCTAGATGCCGGACCAAGGATTTAGAGATACCTAACTTATCACTTTGCATGTAATACACTAGAAAAGGATTGCTATTACTAGGATTACTGCATTATGAGATTATGGGGAACACGTATACCCTAGTTATTTCTTTTATCTTGATAACAACCAAAGTTGAGTTTAATTATTGATTACTTATTAAGTTCTTACGATTTGTTTCACACAAGCACAACTCCCTTTTTTATTACCTGTTTCTGGAAATAATTTGACTAATTGAATATAATTGTTGGTTAAAAGTAAAGTCTAAACCATTTTCCTCGTGGGATCGATCTCAACCTACAAGTTGGGTTCTTTACTTGATAACGATCGCTTATGCTTCTGAAAAGAGGTGTAATTTGAGCGTATCAGTACTAAGGGACATGACCCTTTACAAATGAAATGAAACTTAAGTGTCTATTACAATGACTAAAAAACTTCTAAACATAGTCCTCGAATCTTGAGGACATACCAAAGACTTGGAAGAGTGAAGCAATCCAAGTTACTCCACAACACAATCTCCTCCTATTTACCACAACCTACACTTGTAGTAAAATAGAAGAAAGGGGTTAGTACAACACACGTACTAAGTATGAGGATATGCAAAACATGCTAAAAAGGACATTTATGAGGAAGTTATGCTTTCATGCCATTTTGATAAAATCTCATGAATATCAACATAATAGGCACCTTACAAGTCACTACCAACAATACAAAGTCATATGCTTCACAATACCTCATAAACATACAAAACCCATTTACCTTTACCTTTTTGCTTTGGACCTCCACCTCAAGTAACCCTTAAGCAATACCTTTGTGCAATGTATGGGCAACGTCCCATACCATCACCCACACTAGGGCACCACCTTAAGGTCACACAAAGTGCACTCACCATGCATACCTCAACCTTCACCAATTGATCACATGAAACATATAAGCACATAAGCCAACAAGTCACTTCATAGCGCTAGAACACTCATCAAATGTCATCCCAACAATCACCTAAGTAAGACATGGTGAGGCAGCCCATACTACCTCTCCATACCACACCCAAGTGATCCTTAAGGCTACACAAGACAAGCTCCATTCACATCTCAACATAAATCGATCATTCAGCTTAATGCATTTAGACAACTTCATTCATTAGTGACATAAGATCATCACATACATTCAATTCAAAATAAGCACTTACATTCAATTCATTATGACTCACTTTCACATTAGCATGCTCAAACACCAACACTTTCATTAATTAGCCCAGTAAGACTCATTCATTCATTATCATTACTAAGACACACCAAGATCTCCCTTAAATGTCTACTTGTGCAATGTCTAGATTATGTCCCATTCCACCACCTATCCTAAGTAGTACACCCTTAAGAGACCCTAGTTCATTCATTCATTAATGTGGGGGAAGAACCTTAACCGACATAGACCATGGAGCTTGACATGGAATCCCGGTAATACCCTTACCGGATGAGGGATCCCTACTTGCCTAAGGTAGGGTCATTCTTTTAGCCTTTACGTGGTAGAGACCACTAGCTAGTCCTATGTGGGAACATAGTTAAGGGATAGAAGGATTGCTTCTAGGTACTCTCATCTTAATTCATGAAGGAGCACCCATCATAAGGGTTGCTACTAAATACTCACATCTCAACTAACGAAGGAGTATCCACCCATCTTCATATCCTCTCGGTGCTAGACATTACTCCCCCACAGAGTTAGGACATTCATTTCATTCATTCATATAGGGATAAGGATTGCTACTAAGTACTCTCATCTCAACTCACGAAGGAGTGCTCATCCTAACCCAACATTTATTCATTTAGGGATAAGGATTGCTACTAAGTATTCGTATCTCAACTCAAGAACGAATACCCATCCTAACCCTCATTCATTCATTAAGGAAGCTCTTGGATTCAAAGATGAGAAAACCTTTCATCTAGGAACCCTATTCATTTAAGGAGTACTTTATGAGACTATCCTTACAATAGATCCAACTTTCATTCATTAGCATTAACTCCCATTCTTTTCATTCATTCTCACATTCTTTCATTCATTCTTCACTAGGTGTGAGAGTAGGTAAACATAGTCTATCCTAACCTCTTTTTTATTATAAGTCATTCAAAGAAGACAACAACCAAGCATAACACATAAAGTCTCTACACAAGGTCACATTTCATGCTTTTAGACCATACACAAATTCACATCATATCACATTAACTTCACATAATCAACATTACTCAAAACAACAATCATCCAATTTTTCCTACAAGGCCATGATCACAACATGCTTATAAAGTAAACACCTCCCCACTTTCAAAGGGATCAAACCTCACAATTCTAACATCTGCGACATATTTATAAAATACTAGAATCAATAATCTATTCACAACTTCATCATCATCATAAGCCTTAGGTCACAATTGCCCATTCAAGTCCAACATCCAATATAACACAATTGACCATCAATTCCTCATAATTCAATATAGAACAATACATAAATCAATAGCCCATAACAATCTAAACATTAATATCACATTATTAGCTCATAATCAATAGACCCACTTTAGACCCAAAATTAGGATTTCATGATATGTAAGGGTTCATGGAGTTTTTTTTTTATATTAAAACCATCAATATTAACAGAAATCATCATTTGAAATACTTTCATGCAAGAACCCAAGATTAGAATTGAAATTGGGGTTTTTAGTGTTTTTGAAAAATATTCAAATCACTTTGATTTGGCTCTTTGATTGAAAGGAGAATCAAAGATAAAATCCCCATACCTTTGTGATTAATTTCCTTAGGAATTGAAGGAGAAATCAGTAGAAACCCATCCCCTAGCTTGAAGCTTCATCAATGTCTTCCATGGAGTTCTAGAGAGAGAATTTATTTGAGAGGGAAGGTTCAATTGGATAATGAGTCTAATTCTAGGTTTTGGGGTTTTAACCACTTAAAATATCCTAAAATAGGTAGAATAACCGTTTATAATAAATCCCCAAAGTACCCGAACTACCTCTCACTTAATTGGACCTTTTAAACAAGTCAAACTTGAGTTTTATTTTCGCATATTTTGTTGGGAAACAACTCTGCAATGCTGAGGTGTTCCCGCAAGTTTCTAGTAATTAAATTTTGAGACAGAAGAGTCCGCGATAAGTCCGCGACGCGGATCAAACTTTTGGTCCTTGGTGGAGCTAGTCTGTGACGCAGACATGCTTCCTGCATGAGCATTTTTGCAACTTGCCTTGGCAGCTTGCTTGACCAAGGTTGAGATCCTTCTCGGGGACCCTTAGGTTGGTCCTGGGGTGTCGTACTCAAACCTTTTGACCCTAAAAACATTTATTAAGACACTAGAGTCACCTCCACTGATTTTAGACTCCAAACAACACGTAAAAACATGAACAACATACTAGAACACACCAACACGTAAACGACTAGTTTCTGAACATCTTGGTCGTCCCTTGACGTTTGACTTCCAAACTCTTTAAAACTGACTAAGAAGGCTATTCTTTATTATTTTAACAACCTATTAATGCATAAAACCCATGTGACGCTCTACTTTATCCTACTTCATTTTGAGGGGTGTTACAACAATAAAATACAAGAAATATAGATAGCACTATGCGGGTGTCAGTTTGGGAAGATTAAAAGTGAGGGAAAGTGAAAGAGTTTGAAAGTTTAAACCTTTGGCCTTTAAAAACCGTCCAATTCTCGCCCATTCGGCAATATTAGTTTTGCTCGCCGACCCACTTGGTGACACGTCGAGTGGATACTTACCTTATTGAGTTTTACAGGACTTTTAGTTATTGTGGGGGTCCAAACGGTGGTCAAAGTCACGATCGCCGACCTGGTCGGTGATTCGCCAATTAGCTCCTGGGCTCGACGAGTTTTGCAGACTCCAATTTAAAATTATCTTGAGTCAAACGACGGTTTAAGTCGGGCACGCCGACCTCTTCGGCGATGTGCCGACTGGACCTTTGGTTCGCCAACCTGCTCTTTTCAAACACTTCCCAGACTTTGACCTACACAATCAACACATCATTGTTTCAAACTTAAAACAAAAGAAAAGAAAACTTGGGTTGCATCCCAAGCAGCGCCTTAGTTAACGTCGCGGTACGACGCAAGTCCACACTCAAACCTCATTCTTGGGGTTATCCATAGTATCACTAGGCAAACCCTCTTGTTGTCTCGGGTTCAAATGAGACGAGATATGACCCATTTGGGTCTCCAACTGCTTGATCGATACTGAATAGGAAGTAACAGTTTGGCTAAGGGTCGACACGTCTTCTTTCATTTCTTTTAGAATCTTGGTGGACCCTTCAACTTTGTTTAGGATACGAGAAAGCATATCCTCAGATCAGCCACCTTCCGAATCCTTTGGGTTTTGGTGCTCATGGGGAGGCACATACCTATCCTTCTCCCCACCCTTCCAATTTGGATTTTGGTCCCTCCATTCTCGATCCCGATCCTTCCAACCTTCATCCCTATTCCAACTTTGGTTAGCACCCTGCCTTGGGTAGTTTAAATGATAACAACCACCTTGGTTGTCTAGGAAATTCACCTCTTTGTTGTACAAAGCCTCAAACTTTTCCTTATCAGGATTAGCACACCCGACACCCACGATATTGACACTTCAAGCACCAGTTCCCATGACATTTTTGGACAGAATGTTAAGTTGTGTCATGATCTAGGCCATGTTCTGGCCCCTCTCTTGGTCTTTCTCCATTTGCTCTTTGGTCAATTTGAATGTAAGAGGGGAGGCCTAGTCTTCACGGGTGTACCAAGCTCGATTAATCGTGGTCATGCCATCCAAGAGCTGAGATGATATCACATACGGTTGCTGCATCAAACCTTCCAGAGAAAGTTGGTCAGCAACACTCTTGTTTACCGAGTCAAGGCTTCGGTAAAAATACTGCAGCAACACGTTGTCAGGCAAGCCATGGGTTAGGCATTGGAGCACCAACTTCTTGAATTGCAGCCAAGTTTCATGAATTGGCTCGCCCTCCAGATGCTTGAAGCTATGAATGTTGTCTCAAATAGTCATCATCTTCGAAGGAGGGAAAAATCACACATTAAATGCGGTGACCAGCTCCTCCCACGAAATGATTGATTCTCGTGGCAATTCAGCCAGCCACTTACACGCTTCTCCCATCAAAGAGAATGGTAACAACCTCAACCAAACCGACTCTTGGGATGTATTCTTGAAGGAGAACGGTCCTCAAATATCCATGAAATTTCTAATATGCTCATGGGGATCCTCATGAGACAAACCACTAAACAACCCCTTCAATTGCAAGAGCTGCAACATAGTACTTATGATATGGAACACCGCATTCCCTTTGGCCAGAGGCAAGCGAATGACACCAATTCCACCCATAAAATGGGAGTCATTAGCATTAGGCTCATTGACATTGTTGAGGTTACCGATGTCATCGTGATGGCCTACTTGGCTGCCATTACTGTCAGTCACACTCACACTTCTTGTTTCAAAACATAAACAAGCAAAATAAAACTAAATTAAGTAAGTTCAACTATGACTAGCAAGAACAAAATTCAACTTAACTAAAGATTCTCAACCAACACCACTCCCAGCAGTGGCGCCATTTTGATTTCACGTATCAGGACACTTCATCCAATACTAAGTGCCATGATCGTTAGTTAGTAAAATAACCCAACTTAGTGAGTTGGGATCGAATCCCACAGGGAGTGGTACGTGCTTAAGAATCAAGAGCCAAGTATAAATATGCTCAAGTCAATCATAGATAAAAATATTTACGAATAAAAACATGGTTCAAGTGTCAAATATCAGGGGGTTTATTGTAATTATCAACTACAACAACAAATAACACGAGTAAACAAGTAAGGAGACGGGTTCTTGGGATGTGATCGGATTATGCGCTAAGGTAGACAAATGGGTAATTGCAATTGATAGTAAATAGTTGTAAATCAGTGAATAAGCTAAACTTTAGTGGGGATAAACTTTCTCTCGAACAATTTACCCCGAATCAAACTGGTTTCTCTCAAACACAAATAAACAGCAATTAAGAACAACCTACGCTTTAGTCCATTCACTCTCTCAAGCTGAATGTGTGGAAAAGAGTTGAAGATTCACTCTCTTGAGCTGATCCCATGAGAACCCAGTACCCACAGACCATCAAATTAATAATCTTGGCTTTAAAACCTCTCTCTCTTGAGCAAGCCAAAAACACGAAGGTAGATTTGCATTTGCAACTACAACCCTTTAGATTAAGCCTCAATTACTGAATGAAATCACTTTTAAACAACATTGACACTATCAATTAACAATATCCAGCAGCTAAATCAACCTATAATCACACAATCACACCCCAAGAATTGAGGTTTTATCTAAACATCATAAAAAGATAGAAATTGTTACCAAATTGTGTTTGCAACGACTGTGTACGATTAATTTCGTCTTTACAAAGGTCCAAATTGAAGAATCTTCAATACCCACTTTCAATTTCTCAAAAATGGAAATCTTCAAAGCTAAGGAAAATATTGTCTCAAAACTTAGAGTTCTCCAACTTCAAAAAACTATTCTATAATGAAAACTGGAGTGATAGATAGTAAACTAAGAATTTAAAAATGTATTTATAGTCTCAAAAAATGTGCTGCGAAGGACCATTCGACGCAATAAGTCGGGATCACCGATTCACTCGGTGATCCGCCCTTTGGTCAATTTCATCACCTTTTTGCTTTGGCCTTCAGCATCTTCAAGTTCTGTAACTTTAGGCGATCTAGCACTGCACCGCAGAATTGTTTGGCAACTCGCCGACTGCTCATTTATATCACTGACTTGATTTTCTCCTTCATGGCTTGGAATGCTAGAACTTGAAGCGAGATCATGGCGACTCGACGACTCGCCCAATGGGTTAGGCGATCATTAGGTGACCTTTTCTTCGTTCTTTCGGTTGCCTTGTTACTTTTTGCTCATTAGTGTCCATGCTTTGTTTCTCAATCCAAATACCTAAAAATAAAAGATTTACATCAGTTATTGGCACACAATATGTATTTGAGGACACTAAATTTATTAAAATAAAGCCCTAAATGAGTCCAAATCGTGGACTCATCAGATTGTTGCTTGAGTTTCCTTCCATGATGAGTAAGGATGAATTGAGGTTACTTCAAAAAGCATTCCTTATGTTGAAATGATCTATTATGTGCATTGATTATGCCTTATTACTTATGTTGTCTAACTCTTATGTTTATGTTGATGTTTATGCAAGATATCATATTTAGTACATTCATGTACTAACGCATACTCTTCCCTACATTTCTTATCCAAGTGTAGGGTTCAGCGTTCCCGACTATCATCCCCGTGGCTAGGATCTATAGTAGAGGCAGGATTGAAGATCGGTGAGTCCATATAACATTTGAGGATTTGGTCACCATTTGCTTATGTTCTTTTGATTTTAAGTTTTGAACATTGTTTTATGGGTTGTGTCCCAAGAATATTTGTATTAGATGGTTTTGAGACAATTGTATGAGACTTCCTCTTCATTTTATAAAGACTGTGTTGTTGTTGAAAATATTTTAAATTTTACCAATTTTCTATTATCTTGACTATGAAAGCTAAGTGGCTTATATGAGGTCTCTCGGGGTCTTGTATGCCATGTTACATCTAGAGGGTACCCCTGGGTCGTGACAAACTTGCTAATCTGAGCACAAGGTTTAGAAATGTTCTAGGATGTCTCAAAACCACGTCTAGTAGAGTCTTGTTCATGAGTGTGAAGCGCGCCACATGTATGAATGAGAGGCTACAAGATGTTTAGGAAAATTCACTTCTTCATTACTCTAAGTTGTGCGATAGAGTTTAACTCTATAAGGTCTCTCTCCTAATCCTTACCCTTGGTCTACATGATATGACTACTCGAATAGATTTTTCTAGAAGGGCTGAGGGAGAAGAGATTGGTCAAAGAGCTCCTTCTCAAGCTCCTCAAGCTTCGGTTGACCCTTTGGCCGAGCAAGTGACTAATGTGGAGTTTAGGACTGTTTTTCAAGTGTTGACTCAAGCCGTGACAACCCAAGCCAATAGGGAAGTTGTGAATCTCGTGAACCTAATTATGGGTACAATGGCATCTTGAATGAAAGGACTTCACTAGGATAAATCCTCCATAATTCTATGGTTTTAGGGTTGAAGAAGATCCTCCAGAGTTCATTGATGAGGTTTACAAGGTCTTGACTATTATGGGAGTGACTCCCGCGGAAAAGGTGGAATTGGCCCCTTATCAACTGAAAGGTGTTGCTCAAATTTGGCTCAACTAATGGAAGGAAGAAAGACTGGTAGATGCAGGTCCCTTAGAATGGTAAAGGTTTAAGTCCGCTTTTCTCGATAGGTTCTTTTCTCTTGAGATGAGGGAGGCAAAAGTTTTTGAGTTTGTTGATGAGTTCGAGATTTGGACTCATTTAGGGCTTTGTTTTGATAGTTTTAGTGTCATCAAATGCCTAATTTGTGCTCGAAATTGATGTTAAACTCCTGATTTTTAGGCATGTGGACTAAGGACCAAAGCAAGGAACCAAACAGGTACAAAGGAACAAAACAAGTTGAAGAAGTGGAGAAAAGCAATCCTGGTGATCGCTAACACTACTCGGTGAACCATCGAGTGGCTCTTCAGACCACCCAAAGTTCTAGTGTGCCAGCCTTGAGGGAAGAAACCAAATCGGTGATAGATATGGGCACTCGACGAATCGTCGATCAGTTTTGTGATAACAAATTGGATCTCCCAAAGTTACAGGACCTAAGATGCTGAAGGCTAATGCAAAATGGCGATGGAATAGGACACTCGGCGGATCACTGATTGATTCGGTGAGGCGCGACTTAATCGGCCGAGTGGACTTTCAGGCTTAATTTTGGGAAACTATATATTGGATTTTAAAAGTAATTTTGAGGACTTCTCGGCTAGATATTAGAGTTCTCTCCCTGATATAACAGTTTCCTTTCTAGACTTAGAGTTTTCTCTGAATTTTTGAGTTCGAATTATACAATTTTGGAGGATATGGAAAGTGGGTCTTTGAATTTCATTCTCGAAAGTCATTTTAAAGGCTTGGAGACTCTTACCAATACCATGGCTAATGCATTTGGTAATTGTTTATCTGTTTATATGATGTGTGGCTATAACCCCAATTATTGGGGTGTGATTCTGGGTTGAATTAGCTTATGGGTATTAATTATTACTAATTTAAATGCTATATTGAAGTGGTTTAGTTATTAGTTATGTTTTAATCTATGAATTGTAGTTGCAAATACAGTTCTAACTTTGAGTTCTTAGCTTGCTTGAGAAAGAGGTTTATGAACCAAAGCTTTTGTTTAATGATTTGTAGGTATTGGGCTGAGGCGGGTTCAACTCGAAAGAGTGAATCCTAAACCAACTCCTACCCATGTTGCTCGAGAGAGAGGATGTATTAAGGTTGTGGGCCATTTTTATTTTTTAAGCTTGTTGATGTTCAAGAGAAATCACTTGAATCGAAGTAGTTGTTCGAGAGAAAGCTATTTTAATTATAGCCCAACTTACCCACTGATATTTAGCTATTTATTAGTAGTTTCAATTACCCATATAGCAAAATTTTCCTATAATCAATCACATCCCAAGAATTCCTCTCTATATTGTTATTTCATTGTTGTTTAATCGCGTTGTAGCTGATACTTAAATACCAAAAACCCCATCTATCATTTGTGTCACCCCCTTTAGACTTGTTTACATGTCTTTTTCAATAATTTCTCTTTCTATAGCTGATTAGACCACGTTCGTACTTGCTAATTGAATTTGAACACGTGCCGCTCCTTGTGGGTTCGACCCTAACTCTTCGTTGGGTTTTATACTACTTAATGATTGCTTGCACCTAGAATTGGATGAGGTGTGCTTGAAACGTTAATCAAAATGGCGCCACTACTGGGGAGTGGTGTTGTTTAAAATTCTTTTATTGAAGTTGAATTATGATCTTTTTAGTTGTAGTTGAATCAACTTACTTTAGTTTATGTTTTGTGTTGCTTGTGTTAAACGGAGGAAGAGATGAGCATAAACGGGAGTAATGGTAGCCAAGTGGGCCACCAGGATAATATTAGGAACCTCAATGGTGTGAATGACCCAATTCCATTGGGTGATATGGGTGCAATACGTCTACCTCATATTAAAGGGAATGACGTTTTCCATGTTACTAGCACAATGTTACCACTCCTCCAATTGAAAGAATTATATGGAGGATTGGCTCACGAAGACCTCCATGAGCATATTCGAAACTTCATGGACGTTTGTGGTCCATTCTTATTCAAGAATTATCACAAGAATCAGTCTGTCTCAAGTTGTTCCCATTTCATCTAATGGGTAAGACTAGTAATTGGTTGGATGAGTTGCCAAGGTACTCCATCACCTTTTTGGGATGAGCTTACTACAACATTCCATGTGAGATTCTTTCCTCTGTCAAAGATTATGACCCTTAGGGATAGTATCGAAGGTTTCAAATGCTAGGAAGGTGAACCTATCCATAAGACATGGCTAAGGTTTAAAAAGGTGGTACTTCAATGTCCAACCTACGAGCAGTCGAATCATATATTGCAGCAGTACTTCTATAGGATCCTTGACTCGGTGAACTAAGGAGTTGATGATCAACTTGTTCCCAGAGGTATAATGTTGCAGGCCTATGAAGTAGCGTCTCAGTTTCTTGATGGCATGACCAAGATCAATAGGGCATGGTACAGTCGTGAAGACCAAGTCTCACCTCTCAGTTTTAGAATGACAAAAGAGCAGATAAAAAAGGATCAAGAGAGAGACCAAAACATGGCCAAAATGATGACCCAGCTGGATCTATTAGTGAAAAATGTGATGGGTAGTGGTATAAAGAGTGTTAATGTTGTGGGTGTTTGTGGAGTGAACCCCGAAAAAGCTCAGTTTGAAGCATTGCACAATGAAGAGGTGAACTTCCTAGCTAATCATGGAGGAGGTTATCGTGCAAACTATCCAAGGCCGGGTGGAAATCTGGGTTGGAATAAAGATGAGGGATGGAGAGACCGTGGTAGAGAATGGTGTGATTGTAACACCATTTGAAAGGAAAGAGAGAGTGAAAAGGACAGGTACGTCCCACTCCATGAGCGATAAAAGACCAAAGAGTCTGAAAATATCCGTACGGAAGACATTTTCTCACGTATTCTTAATAGAATTGAAAGGTCGAACAAAGTGTTGAAAGAGATGAAGAAGGATGTCTCTACACTTAATCAGATGGTCACCTCCCATTCCGTGTCAATCAAGCAGTTGGAGACCAAAATGGGTTAAATTTCTTCTCATTTGAATCCAAGGCCAAAAGAGGGCCTACCGAGTGATACCTAGGTAAACCCCAAAAATGAAGCTTAAATTGGTACTTTCATCGTGCCACAACGTTAACTAAGGCGCTTCTTGGGAGGCAACCCAAGTTTTTAATGCTTTAGTTTTTTATTTTGAATAATGTGTGTTGATTGTCAGGGTTGAAAAGTGAAAAGCATTGGTAAAATGGTAGTTTGGCGAGCCAAAGTCCAGTCGGTGACACGCTGAACAGGTCGGCGAGCCCCGACTTGGACTGCCGTTGGAACCACCAAGCTTAACGGGGAACTTGTAAAACTCAGCGAACTAAATGCTTATTCGTCGACTCGCCGAATAGGGTGGCGAGCTCGACTTGGTCTGCCGTATGAACACCCAAATTGATGGGAGTCCTGTAAAACTCGGTGAGCAAAAATACCACACGGCGCGTCACCGAGTGGTTCGGCTAGCACACCTTACTCCGTCGAAGGTGCTGAAAACTGAAATGTTTTAAAGGACAAACGGTTTAAAATTTCAAAATCCTTCATCTTCTTTTATTTTTAACTCTTGTACCCTTTCACCCAACTTTAGATTTTTCTTATTTCATTGTTCTTACCAACTTTTTGTTCAAAATCATTGCTCGGAATTGTGGAACTTTGCCGCCTAGCTATTCAAAATTAAAATTTGGCATGATGGTTGATTTTTCGAACCCTGTACTTGAAATTTGTTGTTGAAATTAAATGCAATAGGTAATTTGTTGTTGTTTTGTGTTGGGTAATTGCTATAATCGTGTTTAATTGTTGGATTGCCGGTAATGAATCAAAATATGTGCCTAAATGCTTAAAATTGATCGATTCATATGCTCTTGCTTGTAAAATCAAGTCTAAATTTGTTGGGTTGTGGTATATTTGTGTTCGGTCTATTGGGGTGAAGTCTACGTAACCCCTAATTGTGCTAAATGACGTAATTTGCCCAATGATGGAGCGTTTAACGTCATTCTCAAGTGTAAACGTCGTCAAACGGCCATTTTTTGCCAAATCAGAGGAAGTCTAAGAACCCCGAGGGCATGGGTGGTATGGGTCTAGTGTTAATTTAATGGTGTATGTGTTTAATTTTGAATTCGGGGGCTGCGTACTTGATTTTGAGAAGTGGGGTTGAAAACTGGCATATTGGGTTGTTTAGCGAGCTAAGTCGAGCTTGCCGAGTGGTTCGGCGGTTCACCATAGTCCCGCTCAGATCGCCCTTAATTTCCATAATTGGATGAGGTTGTTTTATAACTTTTGGTGAGATACCTGAACTCGGTGACTCTTCGAAGGGTCTTCTTGATCACCTTTTCTGCGCCCCTAACCCCTAAAATACATTGTAACTTTCGGCGAGCTACTTTTAGCTCGCCGATTAGTGTCGATGATTTGCCAAATGACCCTAAACATCACCTACTTGTCCTGAGTTTTGAAAATTTTTGCGTTGGTACATTCGGCGAGCCCGATCTGGCTCGCCTAAGTGGCTCGACAACTCGCTGAATGGTTCCGCGAGTCTTTTTGCAACTAAATTTCTACATTTTTCTTGAACTTTTTCTAACATTTTCTATGTGGTTTGCAAGAATGGCTAGAACAAACTTGAATGATAGTGACATGCCGCCCCAAAAGCGGGCACGAGGGATCGTAATACATGAGGAAGCAGCTGTTTCCAACGCCAAGGGTAAGAAGTTACCTCCGAAGGGAGACAAGGGAAAGGGCAAAGTGCCCATAGCTGGAAACTCTAGCAGTGAGGGAGAGTCATGTGATTCTCAGGCTTCATTCACTGAGGCTGAGGACGACTAGTTGTTACAGGCCCAGCCCTGCAAATAGAGTTACGCTCCAAACCTCGTCATGATCCGTCTAGGAATCCAGAGCCGCCCCTCCAGCTTCAGCTCTAGTGCCTCCTCCGACACAGACAGTGGTTCTAGTACCACCAGTTCAGCGTCCCCCTCCTCGGTTCATTTGGTTAAAGATCGAAGGATGTAGGACCATCTTGGAAAATAAGATATTATCCATGGATGGTTTAGTGGATAGGCATGCAGATGTGTGGGGAACTCTCCAGTTTAACAAATTTTTGATCTTCACCAGGCCTCGTGGTCCATAGATTCCCACCTGATCTGGGAATTCTACTCAGCCTATAGTGATCTAGTAACTTAGGGAAAGAAGAAGGCTAGTCCCTTCAGGCCAGTGGAGTTTTTGATGGTCCGAGGGAGGAAGGTTAGATGCAGCAGCGATGATATCAACGATGTATTTGAGAGGGCTACGAATTTCGTACACGAGTACCAGAGTATGACTACTGCAAAGAATCTAGATGACCTGAAAGGTTGGCTATCCCCCTTGATTTCTGACACCACCCCGAGGTGGATTAAGGCCGGAGTGCCTATAGAGAAGAAGTACCTAAACATAGCAGCTCGATACTGGTTTGGATTCATAAGCAGCACAATCTTGCCGTCGTAGAGTGAGGCTATTCTCCACCACCAAAATGTGGCTGTCTTAGGTTTATCATAGCCAGGAAATGGCTGAATTTGGGATTGATTATTGAGTAGGAGATGGCCATGAGAGGGCCAAGCAGCGATAGACGCCCCTTCCCTTTCCAGTACCGATAACAGAGTTGTGTCGTTAGGCTGGAGTTCCTCGTGATGAGAAGAGGGATGTCGAGGTTACACCCACATCTTCCATCGACATCCGGCGCTACACACGAGAGATGTCAGATAGGAGGAGAGCAACTCCGGTGGACACATCCCTGGAGGTTGATGTCAATACATTACTTGTAGAGGCACCCTTACCTACTTCGACCTCTGGGCCTTCAGGTAATTCTAGCTCCACTACTTCTGAGACATCACGTTCTTCTACTTCTCCCCCACACCCTAGATCTAATGTTGGTACTACTGCCTCTAGGACTTCGATCACCTAGGCCATGCTTCTCAAGATAGTGCACCTATCCCATTCTGCCAATGTGCGTGCTCTCTAACTAGAGGTCGAGGTTCCCTGGATGATTGAGAGAGCTATTATTGTTGCACAGACACCTCTCACAACTTTTATTGATGCCCTCATAGTGAGAGTAGAGATTTGAAAGCCACAAATTTTACTTCACTATTCGGGATGGTAGAGATCCCAGATGATACGAGTGTTGGTATTCCAGCCTGTGTATGGTATCTCCGACTACCACCAGAGATGATACTAGGATTGATGTTGCTACTGCTGAGTCCGAGGCTGAGAAAGATGATGAGCAGCTTGAGGTACGAGATGAGGTTGTTTATGAGGACCTGGCCGATCTAGAGAGTGAAATGTTTGAGACAGCTAGATAGGCTTCCTTGATAGATACTTTTAAGGCAGGCTCCAGTGGAGCCAAGGCTGATGAGACACCAGGCGCTGATGCCCAACCTGAGAGTGTGACCCCGGGCACTAGTGCCCAGATAGATGGAGTGAATAAGATACAGACTTCACCCCAGGCTTAGCTTGGCAGAATAACGTTTTACCTCCCTCTCTGTTGTTTTATTGACTATTCTGTTTTTAGTTGCATTTGAGGACACCTGCTTATTTTTGTTGGGTGGGGTGAGATATTTCCACCTACCTCTTGTGATTGTTTTGTGAATATTGGGCGTATTTTGCTTATTGATATATATCTTGGTTGTTGAATTGTGTTGTGGATGTTTTAGCTTGTGTCCCATTGTCTTGTATGACAATGGGTTTTAAACCTAATCTTAAAATTTTGCCACCTCTTTTGTGTGTGATTGTGGTTGTTCTTGTGCAAATTTGAGTGTCAGTTGTGATCAATACGGATGACTCAAATAATGCTCTCAATTGAACGAAATAAATGTGCGGCTACGATGAGGCAAACAAAGTTGCACAGACAATATGTGAACTTTTAGCATCTCATTGTGACAAGCCGGTTATCGAATGAGTATCTTGTGATGAACATTGCACGCTAGCTAAAAAGTGTGGAGTCTTGTTTGATATTGGTATCAATGCCATGTGTGACAAGATTACTTTGAACATTGTGTGTGATGACACCTAGAATTTGCCCCATTGGTCCGGCTGATTGAGTGATGCAAGCACTTGAAATGATCTCAGACAAGAATTTTGAAGAGTGAACCAACTTGACAATATACCTCTTTTGTGGCCAACTTTGTGAGATGTGTGAACCTTGCTTGGGACCTTTTGAGCCTTACCTTTTTTCTTGGAAGAAACTTGAGCAATTGTGACCTTTTTTTTTCCATTCACCCATAACTTTCATGAACTATGGTTTGTTTGAATAGACAACTTAGGCCAAAAGCCTAAGTTGAGGGTGTGGTGAAAAGAAGAGGAAAGTCAACAAGTATGAGAAATCCCCCTTTGTGTGATTGATTTGAAAAAGATGGAACCCCTCCATGTAAAAAAAAAGAGAAAAAAGAAAAGGAATTGAAATAGAAGAAAGTAAAGAAGAAGACAGAAAAAGTTGTGAACTAAAGTAGTGAAAATTGCAAAAGAAATGAGGTGTCTGGTGGTTCAGATGAAGTTGAATAATGGGTGGATTATGAGCATGTTTGAAATGTTAAAGAAAAGGAGGAAAGTAATGTTCAGACCATACTTCATGAAGGTAGAAGTCACTAAGCCAAAACGACCATACATTTACACTCAACCCCATTACAAGCCTTGAAAAGACCTTTGTGATCTTGAGTGAGATGAAATGAATGTTGATTGGAGAATAAGGAAAAATCTATGGGTGAAGTCATGCATGTGTTCATTTTTATGAGTGTGAGAGTTGTATGTGATTCCAGGACTTTAAATTGTTGACAAATTTTGTGTGAATGTGGAATCATCTTTGTTGTGAGGGCATTGGGGTACATTAGTTGAGCTTGAACTTGCATTTGGAACAAGTATTGTGAACTTGAGCTTCTTTGATAAGGGTGAGTCGCAATTTGAATCTTTGAGTTCATAATTGATCATTATATCAGTAATTTGAACCTTGTTGTGTGCATTTATGTTGAGTCTTATGCAACACTATTTGTAGACATCCTTATTGAACTGCTGATCTTGAGTTTTACTTGAGGACAAGAAAAAGTTTCAGTTGGGGGTGTTGATGAGTCCGAGATTTGGACTCATTTAGGGCTTTCTTTTGATAGATTTAGTGTCCTCAAATGCTGAATTTGAGCTAGAAACTGATGTTAAAGCCTTGATTTCCAGGCATGTAGACTAAGGAGCAAAGCAATGACACTAACAGGCAAAAAGGAACAAAACAAGCTGAAGAAGTGGAGAAAAGCAATCCTGGTGATCACCAAGACCACTCGGCGAACCGCCGATTGGCTCCTCAGACCTTCCAAAGTTCTATTGTACCAGCCTTGAGGGAAAAAACCAAATCGGTGACATATATGGGCAGTCAGTGAATCGTCGATCGGTTCCGCGACAACAAATTGGATCACCCAAAAGTATAAGATCTGAGATACTGATGACCAATGCAAAATGGTGATGGAAGAGAACACTCGGTGGATTACCGATCGGTTCAGTGAGGCATGACTGAATCTGCCGAGTGGACTTTCAGGCTTAATTTTGGGAAACTATATATTGGATTTTAAAGTAATTCTGAGGACTTCTCGGCCAGATATTAGAGTTCGCTCCTAGATATTACAATTCCCATTTTAGACTTAGAGTTTTCTCTGAATATTTGAGTTCTAATTGTACAATTTTAGAGGATTTGGAAAGTGGGTCTTTGAATTTCATTCTCGAAAATCATTGTAAAGGCTTGGAGACTTTTACCCATACCATGGCTAATGCATTTGGTAACTGCTTCTCTGTTATTATTATGTGTGGCAAAAACCCAAATTCTTGGGGTGCGATTGTGAATATGGGTTGAATTAGCTTATGGGTATTGATTATTACTAATTTAAATGCTATATTGAATTGGGTTTAATCATTAGCTATATATGTTTTAATCTATGAATTGTAGTTGGAAATGTAGTTCTAACTTTGAGTTCTTAGCTTCCTTGAGAAAGAGGTTTTTTAACCAAAGCTTTTGATTAATGATTTGTAGGTATTGGATTGATATCGGTTCAGCTCGAAAGAGTGAATCCTAAACCAACTCCTACCCATCTTGCTCGAGAGAGAGGATCTATTAAGGTTGTGGGATGTTCTTATTTGATAAGCTTGTTGATGTTCGAGAGATATCACTTGAATTGAAGTATTTGTTTGAGAGAAAGCTATTTCAATTAAAGCCCAGCTTACCCACTGATATTTAGCTATTTATTAGTATTTTCAATTACCCATATAGCGAAATTTTCCTAAATCAATCACATCCCAAGAATTCCTCTCTATATTGTTATTTCAATGTTGTTTAATCGCGTTGTAGCTGATACTTGCAAACCAAAAACCCCTCATTTGACATTTGTGTCACCCCTTTAGACTTGTTTACAGGTCTTTTTCGATAATTTCTATTCCTATAGCTAATTAGACCACGTTCGTACTTCCTAGTAAAATTTGAACATGTACCGCTCTCTATGGGTTCGACCCAACTCTTCGTTAGGTTTTATACTACTTAACGATCGTTTGCACCTAGAATTGGATGAGGTGTTCTTGAAACGTTAATCAAAATGCTGTCGTTGCGGGGTGTGGTGTTTTTTAAAATTCTTTTATTGAAGTTGAATTGTGATCTTTTTGGTTGTAGTTGAGTCACTTACTCTAGTTTTTGTTTTGAGTTGCTTGTGTTGAACGGAGGAAGAGATGAGCAAAAACGGGAGTAATGGTAGCTAAGTGGGCCACCAGGACGATATTGGGAACCTCAATGATGTGAAAGACCCAAATGTGAATGACCCAATTCCATTGGTTGGTGTCGGTGCAATACGTCTACCTCCAATTGAAGGAAATGTCATCTTCCATGTTACTAGCACAATGCTACAGCTCCTCTAATTGAAAGAATTATACGGAGGATTGGCTCACGAAGACCCCCATGAGCATATTAGGTTCTTTGTGGACGTTTGTGGTCGATTCTCATTGAAGAATGTATCACAAGAATTAGTCTGTCTCAGGTTGTTCCCATTTTCTCTAATGGGTGAGGCTAGTAAATGGTTGAATGAGTTGCCAAGCAACTCTATCACCTCTTGGGATGAGCTTACTATAGAATTCCATGTGAGATTCTTTCCCCCGTCAAAGATGAAGGGATAGTATTTGTGGTTTCAAATGCTTGGAAGGTGAACCTATCCATGAGATGTGGCCGAGGTTTAAGAAATTGGTGCGTCAATGTCCAACACATGGGATACTTAATCATATATTGCCACAGTACTCAGTACTTCTATAGGAGCCTTGACTCGGTACAATGGAGTTGCAAATCAACTTGTTCCCGGAGGAATAATGCAACTGCCTTATGAAGTAGTGTCTCAGCTTCTGATGGCATGACCAAGATCAATAGGGCATGTTACACTCATGAAGACCATGTCTTTTCTCTCACCTTTAGAATGAAAAAAAAAGAAGATCGAAAAGGATCAAGAGAGATACGAAAACATGGCCAAAATGATGACCCAGCTGGATCTATTGGCAAAAAATGTGATGGGTAGTGGTATGAAGAGTGTTAATGTTGTGGGCGTTTTTTGGAGTGAACCTCAAAGAAGATCAATTTGAAGCATTGCAAAATGAAGAAGTGAACTTCCTAGCTAATCAAAGAGGAGGTTATTGTGCAAACTATCCAAGGTCGGGTGGAAATTCGGGTTGGAATACAGATGTGGGATGTAGAGACCGTGACAGAGAATGTTGTGATCGTAATGCCATGTGGAAGGAAAGAGAGGGTGAAAAGGACAGGTACATCCCACCCCATGAGCAACAAAAGCCCAAGGAGTATGAAAATGTCCATAAGGAAGACATGGTCTCACGTATTCTCAACAAAGTTGAAGGGACAGACAAAGTGTTGAAAGAGATGAATGAGGATGTCTCTACACTTAATTAGACGGTCACCTCCCATTTCATGTCAATCAAGAAGTTAGAGACCAAAATGGGTCAAATTTCTTCTCATTTGAATCCAACGCCAAAAGGGGGCCTACCGAGTGTTACCATGGCAAACTCCAAAAATAAAGCTTAAATTGGTACTTTCTTTGTTGCACAACGTTAACTCTGGCTCTTCTTGGGAGGCAACCCAAGTTTTTAATGCTTTAGTTTTTTATTTTGAATAACGCGTGTTGATTTTGCAAGTTGAAAAGTGAAAAGTGTTGTAAAAAGGGTAGTTTGCAAGCCAAAGTCCAGTCGGAGAAATGCCGAACTGGTCGGCGATCCCTGACTTAGACCTACGTTGGAACCACCAAGCTTAAGGGGGAACTCTGTAAAACTCGGTGGACTAAATGCTCATTCGGCGACTCGGCGAACCGGTCGGCGAGCCCGACTTTGCCCTCCGTTTGAACCCCGAAAATGTTGGGAGTCATGTAAAACTCGGCGAGGAAAAATGCCACTCGGCGCGTCGACAAGCGCGACTTACTCCGATGAAGGTACCGCAAACTGAAAGGTTTTAAAGGCCAAACGGTTGAAAATTTCAAAATCCTTCATCTTCTCTCATTTTTAACTCTCGTACCCTCTCACCCAACTTTATATTTTGCTTATTTCCTTTTTCTTACCCTCTTTTTGTACGAAATCATTGTTCAGAATTGTGGAACTTTGCCGCCAAGCTATTCAAAATTAAAATTCGGTATAAAGGTTAGTTTTTCGAACCCCTTACTTGAAATTTGTTGTTGAAATCAAATGCAATAGGTAATTTGTTGTTGTTTTATGTTTGGTAATTGCAATAATCGTGCTTAATTGTTGGATTGCTGGTAATGAATTAAAATATGTGCCTAAATGCTTAAAATTGATTGATTCCCGTTCTCTTGCTTGTAAAATCAAGTCTAAATTTGTTGGGTTGCAGTATTTTTGTGTTGGGTCTATTGGGGTGAAGTCTACATAACCTTGAATTGTGCTAAATCATGTAATTTGCCCAATGATGGATCGTTTGAAGTCAGCGTTAATTGAATAGTGTATGGTTTTAATTTTGAATTCGGGGGCTGCGTGCTTGATTTTGAGAAGTGGGGTTGAAATCTGGCACGTTGGGCTGTCTGGCGAGCTAAGTCAAGCTCGCATATTGGTTTGGAGGTTCGCCAAAGTCCCGCTCATATTGCCCTTAATTTCCATAATTGGTTGAGTTTGTTTTGTAACTTTCGGCGAGATGCCTAAGCTCGTCGAGTTCACTCGGCGACTAGGGAAACTTCTTGATTGCCCTTTCTGCTCCCCTAACTCCTAAATTACACTTTAACTTTCAGCGAGCTACTTTTAGCTCACCTATTGGTGTCGGCGATTCACCAAATGACCCAAAACATCATCGATTTGTCCTGAGTTTTGAAAAATTTTGCGCTGGTACTTTCGGCGAGCCTGATCTGGCTCACCTAAGTGACTCGATGACTCGCCGAATGGTTCGGCGAGTCTTTCTGCAACTGAATTTCTACATTTTTCTTGAACTTTTTCTAACATTTTTCTATGTCGTTTGCAGGAATGGTTAGAGCAAACTAGAATGACAGTGGCATGCCACCCCGAAAGTGGGCACGAGGCATCGTATTAAATGAGAAAGCAGCTGCTTCCAACGCCAAGGGCAAGAATTACCTCCGAAAGGAGGCAAGGGAAAGGGCAAAGTGCCTATAGATTAAACACCAGAGTACAACTTTGGCAGTAAGGGAGAATCATGTGATTCTCAGGCTTCATTTTCTGAGCTTGAGGATGACCAGTTGTTATAGTCCCAGCAAGCAGAGTTACGCTCCAAAGATCGCCATGATCCGTCTAGGATTCCAGAGTCGACCCGTCCAGCTTCAGCCCTAGTGCCTCTTCAGGCACATACGGTTGTTCCAGCACTACCAGCTCAGGGTCATCCTCGTTACTCAACCGGTTAAAGGCCGAGGGATTGAGGACCATCTTGGAAGAGAAGAGATTGTCCATGGATGGTGAATTGGCCAGGCATCCAGATGTGTGGGAACTCTCCAGTTCCATGGATTCGAGATCTTCACCAGGACCCGTGGCACATACATTCCCACCTGGGTCCAGGAATTCTACTTATCCTATAGTGATCTAGTACCTCAGGGGAAGAAGAGGGCTAGTGCCTTCAGGCCAGTGGAGTTTGTGATGGTCCGATGGAGAAAGGATAGATACAGTAGTGATATGTCCAAACTTAGATCTCAATTAAGAGATATAAACAGTCGAAGTCAATTTATTGAACTCAACGTGAGTTAAGGTCGATCCTACAGAGAATTTCTTTATAGAAATGATTTCATTGTCGTGTTTACTCAAATGTTGTTATTATTTCCTAAAGAAACAGTTATGGAAAGTAAAATGGGTTTAGTTGTGATGTTCTAGTAACAAAAATTGGTAATCAAAATCCTGTTATACAATTAACAGAGTTTTAAGCTCTAAAGTTGTTTCGTTGATTAAATGAAACTAAGGTTGTGTTCCCTATAACGTTACATCTAATGTTCTTCCGTAATTGTGTTTCAGGCAATTTATTTCTACAAAATACATATGAGTTAAATATATCTCATACTTCTCAGTCTAAACAGATAATTTTCACTCAAGTCCTCTCGGTCCCAAAGATTTACTAGCTTTACCCTCGCTTACAGTAGTGTTAAACTTCTTTTCTCTCGAACCTGAACTTTGAATCCATTTCTTTTGGTTAATTTAGCTCCAATGTTTGCACTCATTAGAATACATGAATAACGAAAGCTAAATTATAATTTGCAAATATAAATCGCCTATAACTCGTTTTATGGAATTACATATCGATTTACATCATAGATCCCACAATCCCAGTTGTGGTATATAGCCACTTATGATTTCACGTAAGCATTCAGAAGAATATAATGAAAACATGACGAGAAAAATACTTCGAAGATAAGCAAATCGATACGTACTTTGATAATTCAAGAATCAAAAATTCAACTTCCAAACTTAATTCAATGTTAATCTTCAAAACCAAAAGCTAATAATAATGAAACTCATTCGTCGTTCAAGGTAAGAGGAGATAAAAACTAAAAACAACCTAATTAATTTAAATAAAGTGTTTTAAAAAGAGTCTTACTCGAAGTAGGACTGAATTGTCGGACACTTCACGACCATTTCTACGACCTGTCAAGGGCTTCACGGTCCGTGAAGGCCCTTGTGGTCTTTACTGGGCACTTCAACTTTGGATCTTCAAGGTCAACACACTGGGTAGGTACCACAGGCAACTCCACGGACCATCGTAGGGACCACGGTCCGTCATGGTGTCCGTGGTCTTTACATGGTCACTTCCCATTTAAGCTCATCAAGGCCTAAGTATTGGATCATCTTCACGATCACCACTACAGACCGTCTTTAGTATCTACTGAACTGGCAGCCTGGAATCGGTCCTGGATAAGGATCTCCAAACCATCCAACCTATATTTTAAGACAGCCAGCTCCTTCTGCATCTCATCTTTTATCTCTTTATTCATAGCTAACACATCTTGCTCTATTTGCTAGGGCATCCAATGTATAATATGGTCGACTAAGGTCCTGGTCTGGTGCTGATCTGCAACTAATTTCTCAAGAAAAATAATAGGGTAGTGACAAAGGTACTTGAAGCCTGTGAGGTTGAAGGTGGTGGTGGTGGTGCCTCTGTAGATGGTTGTGATGACTCCTCCTACTCTAGCCCTCTATCCGCATGTGGAATGTTAATTGGGATGTGAGGAACAACAGCAAAAGAACCCACAACTCCAGTTTTCGCACTAAAGAGATGGTTAGCGACATCTTTGATTTTAGAAGCTTGGGTGAGTCTAAATGTTTCACCCTATCTATCAACTTGCCTGTTTGGGGGAATGTTCGCTTGTCGACATAGTTTCCCTATGTGACAGGGAAATGGAAGTCCGACTTTCTTATTCAGTGCCATGTCTCTCATCTTGGTCGCTATAATCCGCCCTACATTTACCGGGTAACCAACCATAAGACACACTACCAAAGAGACCCGTGAAGGAGACAAGGTATTATCATTAGTTGTCGGTCTCAATTGTGCACGGAAAACAGCCCACCAAACCTTGGCCGGAAAGGATAGTGAAGCTTTAGTAATGAATGTTGGCGTTGTTGTGACCCAAACTACATTCTCCCTATCTACAATGATTTGCCTCGCAATCCAACGCAAGACTCTCTCTCGAGAACTCTGAATCTCCATCGCAGTTGTCACGACCCAAGCCTAGGGCCTAGACGTGACATGGCGAATGAGGAACCCGAATGAACCCCAAACAAGCCTCTCAAACTTGTCATCACACTTCATCGGTCGCGGAAGCACATTCAACATTAATTAATGGGAAATAGGGACTAAGGGCAAACCATTTCAAAATGACATCATAGAACAAGAGTCAAGCTCATTTACAAAATTCTTGTCCAACGCACACCTCTACATACATAGATAGGACGGGGGCCATGACATACTACCGGCTCCCCTCATAGTCAAAATACAATTGCAAGCTAAAGTCTCAAAACATAGGAGTAGGAAACATAACATAGCCCTCGAATCATTGAGGACTCACCAACAAACTCGGATAAGCACCGTACTAGCCACGTGAATGGAGAGAAGGATCAAGAGTAGCTCCGGTCCCTACATGGTGACATCATGTAGGCAAAATATGCGTTAGTACTTGGAATGTACTAAGTATGCGGGGTGCAACACAACAATAGACAAGGACACAATCGAAATACAAGAAATAGTTTCATAGGCATTATGAATAACAATATGAGGATGCATGATCAAAGTGAAGTCAAAACATGTTTAAGTAAATCTATACTAATAGTAGATATCATATGTGTATGCATGATCCAACCAATCTATAACCCCAACTTAGGATGGGGGATGCCGTTCACACCCGGACACCCTGGTGGCAAGGTATAAACCCCTCACATGGTTGATGTTGGTCACACCCCAAGCATCCTAGGTGGTGAGATATAAACCTCTCACATGGTTGATGTTGGTCACACCCCAAGCATCCTAGGTGGTGAGATATAAACCTCTCACATGGTTGTCCGGTTCTTTTCCCCCGGACCGGGCATGGTCATGCAACACTTTATATAGGAAATTCCCATTAGGCTCTAATGCAATCTCACGTATGGAATGAACATATACACAAGCTTAGTTTGTCATCAACACATCTCTGGATTGCCATACATCTCATAACTCAAGCTTTAAAGCATCGATTCATCAATTCTCCATAGTTGGACATTTTGTCAAACACCTTGAAGGCATGTAATGGAATCAAAGAGCATGGAAAATAGGGTAGTAATTATGCAGCCAAACCAGTGAACAACCTACAACAACACCTTTTAACACCCACAATACCACATGAAAATCTCCACATCCATTCCAAATTTAGATTCAAGTTCTAGAGTCACAACATGCTCAAAACAATCACTTTTCATGTTTAAAATTCAATGTGCAGGAAATTATTACAAAGAACAAGACTAATTTATGAATCTTAACTTAAACCATGAATTAGTGAGTAGAATAGAGTCTAGGCACTATGGGTGGAAGGACCCATGAGTTCAACACCACATACCTTGAGTTCTTATGAAGGTCTTGAGAGTGTCTTCAATGGAAGCTTGGAACTTGGAGCAAGAGTCTCTTCAATCTTGAGGAAGGTTTTGGATTAGGTTCTTGAGAGAACTTGAAAGAAAATGTGTCTAAGTATGGGAGAGGTGTTTTGGGAAATGTTTTAGAGATGGGAATTGAACTAATGGTATATAGGAAATAACATATGCCCTTTGCAAAAATGGTCCAACACTTAGAAAAAAAAATGAGGCGGGTGAACAGTAAAAACGCTCACTGGAAATTGCATTTCCTCCCGGACAGATTTTACGAAAATGGGCATAACTTCTTCATCCGAACTCCGAATGAGGTAAAACGAAGTGCGTTAGGTAGCTAACTCAAAGGGCTTTCCATGGATATGTTATGAGCCACCCAATTATTTGTGTTCTAGGAGATATTACCCTCCAAAGTAGGCCCTTGAAAAGGCATCACTTGAAAATTTCGGATTTTGATGCGGTTGCTCTAAAATTTGGGTTAGACCCATTCCCCACTCAATTTGACCCCCTAAACAAGAATATGAAGTTGGATTTTCGAAAAACAAAACGGATTTTTTTTTGATATAGCTAAATAAGTTTCCGATAACTTCCGAAGCCATTTTTAAGAATCTTTTGGGTCATTTCAGCAGTATCACTGGTAACCTCATAATGTTTGGCCTCAAAAAGTCCAACTGAAGCTGGTGTAGTGTATTTCGGGCCATGCAACATCCTGTTGATAGTAGCTTCGAAGATATCTATCGATTTACCCTGAACCATAATTGAGTTGAGTGGACCCCAGGTAATGGCAATGTCCTTCTGTCCCAGTTTAGCTGTCTCAGTTTCTGCAGTAAAGTTCATCAATGTGGCTACATAAGACGCATAAAACTCTCTTGCTAGATGGCTAGAATAATCTCCAGGTGCATTATTCATCCACTCAAACTGATGAAACTGGAAGATTCGATAAATGTCGGGAAATGCTATAATATCAGCCACCACCACTCTAATCTCAAGCATGATTGATCTCTTCTTGAAACTACCAGACGTGGTCACAATTCCATTATTAAAAAAGTCCTCACACCTGTTCATAGTCCACGTAGAGCTGAAACAGTCAATCAGCTGTTGTCTCGCTACGGTATCAACTTCATGGATGTTCACATATCGCACCATGGTGTCATCAGTGGTAATTTGTTCATCTTTTTCTAATGTACCTGACTCATCATGCGCTCCAGTTTCAGCTTCGATGTTGATTGCAGGTGGAGGTGTGGTAGCATCTTCCTGAGAGCCACTTTTGGACTCTGAACTGCCTCTCAAACCATCATCATACTGGCTACCTGAAGTAGCATTAGATTTACTTCCCGATTCCTCACCGCTACCGGAACTACTACCTCCCTCTTTAGACTGGGAGGTGTGTCCCGGAGAATGGCCGTCGCTGTTCAGGATCTAGTAGATTGAGGTGGGTGATCTTCCAGTGTAACATTTATCTGTACTTCTGAACTACTAGATTCCTGAGTATGATCACCTTAGGATTGCGAAGCAGTAGGTGAGGAAGGTGTAGCTGCATTATTTCTTCGGGGTACCATAGTACCTGAACAATGCAACCACCCATTAATAAACAATTTATTGAAACAACACATTGTCGGGTACTCATACTTTCCCTGTGTAATTACAAAGTGATGCCTTTCCTTAAGAAAGTCATCACCCAATCTATCATTGGGAAGGGCCACAGAATCAAACTACAAAAAAGAAATAAAAATATAGAAAGTAAAATTGAATTTTTTATTTTATGTTTTTGTACGGAAGACAAGACGGGTCGTGGTGGGTACCACGGTTCTTGAAGGCCCTCATGAATATCATATAGTGACTTAACTATGAGGGTCAGTGTACTGGAATGGATCATGGACGACTTCACGGTCCAAGGAGTGAACCATGGTCCGTGAAGACCATTGTGGTCCTCCCCAGTGTACTTCCCTTTTGTCCAAGTGTGGTCCATGAGGGGTGTCACGACATGTAGTTGATTCCACGGTCCATGAACCCCATCGTGGACTTACACTTGGCCCTTTTTTCAGTACTCTTTCCTTCCAACAACAACCTATGCCCAATTTCACCTTATCAGGAAATTACAAGATCTGTTAGCACATGAGTTCAATCACTAACACATATATCAATCATCATTTACATCAAACACAACCACGACCTACAGTGATCATACCCACATACAATAACAATCAAATTTATGCAATTCAAACTAACCCACAACAATTAGGAATCACCAATAATCATTCATCAACAATAATGCTGAAATTCGACACAATCAAGGTAGTTTTAACTTGTTGATTGATAAGTTCATGCTTATAACAAGTTAACAGTAAACTTACTTTGAATGGGATCAAAATTCTCGCCCAAAAACAGAAGAAATGAATTTGGCTTCAAGTGATTAATCCGTAGAACTAGGGTTGCGACTTCTTTTATGAATTTAGAACTTGTAGATGATGCAAACCTTTATAACCTTTGAGTAATCGTTGTGGAAGAGGAAAAAGAGAGGAAAAACTGACCTTTGGCGTTTGAAACAACCTATATACGTTTAATTTCAATTCTTCCTTACGTGTGGGTCGGGTCGGGTTGCAGACATTCTGGATCAGGGACGACGGACCGTGAAGTTGCCCATGACGAGAATCACGGTCCGTATAGTAGTTCGTGAATATGACTTGAACAAAATGCACTTACTTGAGGTTCACAAGAGACTAGACGGTCCATATAAACTATGACGGACCGTGAACCCTT
The DNA here is from genome assembly GCF_019186545.1 of Solanum stenotomum. Lineage (NCBI taxonomy): Eukaryota > Viridiplantae > Streptophyta > Magnoliopsida > Solanales > Solanaceae > Solanum > Solanum stenotomum. The sequence goes on along the minus strand of NC_064290.1, from coordinate 25,604,687 downwards.
AAGTGAACCATTTTATGTCAATTTCCAGTAGCCTCCTTTGGCTGCTGCTGAGGATGACGGGCCGTGAAGTTGCCTGTAAAGGGAATCACCGCCTGTGGGACTGCTCGTGAAAAACTATCTGCACTCAGTTTCTGCATGTCTTAGTCCACTCCTTTCTGCACACATCAACACGCAGTGACCAAAAAAACAAAGAAAACTAAGGAAAAAGAAAGTACCTATTACAATTACAATCTTGGGTTGCCTCCTAAGCAGCGCACAATTTAAAGTTGTGGCGCGACGCAGGTTACTTGATTACTCAAAATTTATCAAGTTTACATTCCTCCACAAATTTCACTTTTTCTGGAACCCCCAAGTATGCCTTGATTCGCTATCCATTAACCTTGAACCTCTCTCCCTTGTCTTTCTCTAGTTTAGTAGCTCCTGACTGGAATACCTGAGTTACCTTAAAATGTCCAGACCATTTAGATCTCAACTTCCCCAGAAATAGACGAAGACTAGAATTGAAAAGTAACACCAGGTCACCAAGAGTGAAGGTTTTCTTCTCAATATGCTTATCATGATACAACTTCATCTTCTCCTTGTACAGTGTATACCTCTCATATTCTCTCAAACGGAACTCATCCATATCATTAATTTGATCCAGTCTGAGGTTTGTTGTTTCGCTCCAACTGAGATTCAGCTTCTTCAAAGTCCAGATTGCTTTATGCTCAAGCTTAACCGGCAAATGACATGCCTTTCCAAACACCAATTGATATGGAGACATACCAATAGGCATCTTGAAAGTTGTACGATATTCCCATAGAGCATCATCTAACTTGCGTGCCCAATCTATCCTGTTGGCATTCACTATTTTAGCCAAAATCGTCTTAATCTCTCTATTGGACACCTCCACTTGGCCACTGGTCTGCGGATGATAAGGAGTTGCCACATTGTGTTGTTTAACCCCATATTTGGCTAGAAGTGCACTGAATACCTTGTTGCAGAAATGAGAACCATCATCACTGATGATAGCTCTGGGTGTGCCGAACCTTGAAAAGATATTCTTCTTTAGAAAACCAGCAACACTCTTGTTAACATTCTCAGGCAAAGCAACTGCCTCAACCCATTTGGACACATAGTCCACTGCCACCAATAAGTACTTCTTCCCATAAGAGCTCACAAATGGTCCCATGAAATTGACTCCCCACACATACAAAAATTCCATCTCCAGAATAGGTGTCATGGGTAACTTATGGCGCCAAGAGATGGCTCTTTGCCGCTAATACCCATCACAACTCCTTACTATGTCCATCGCATCCTGATGAATTATGGGCCAGTAGTAGCTACATTGAAGTATCTTGTGGGTGTCCGAGCACCTCCATGATGGCCACCTACTGGAAATGAGTGACATGCCTCTAGAATGGGCAACATCTCTACTTCAGGGATGCATCGTCTAATGATATTATCTGCACATACCCTATACAAATAAGGTTCATCCCAGAAATACTTACCTACATCATGTAGGAACCTCTTCCTTTGCTGAAATGTCAGCCCCTCAAGGAATGATATCAAGAGTAGCGGCAAATAACTGCTCATCCAGGAATTAATCATTTATTTCAAGCTCGAGTTCCTTTTTCTTTTCAGCCTCCAACCTAGATAGGTGATCAACCACCTGGTTATCACACCCTTTCATATCCTTAACCTAAAAATCAAACTCCTGAAGAAGTAACACCCATCTGATCAACCTTGGCTTCGCATCTTTCTTTAACATGAGGTATCTCATAGCTGCATGATCCGTATTGACAATCACTCTAGTACCCACCAAGTAAGCTCTAAAATTCTCAAAAGCATACACCACCGCCAGTAGTTCCTGTTCAGTAACTGTGTAGTTTTGCTGGGCTCCATTTAGTGACTTATTAGAATAGTAAATCAGATGAAACATCTTGCTGCGCTTCAGCTCCAACACAACTCTTAAAGCAGTACAACTAGCATCACACATTACCTCAAATGGCTCAGCCCAATCTAGGCCAATGGCCACTGGGGCAGAAATTAGCTTATCCTTTAGGCATTCAAAGACTTTGAGACATGCCTCATCAAAAACAAATTTCACCTCCTTCTCCAAAAGCTTGCACATGTGGTGTGCAATTCTTGAGAAATCGTTGATGAAACGCCTATAGAATCCAGCAAGAACTAAGAAACTTCGAACACCCTTCACACAGATAGGCGGAGACCACTTTTCAATCACCTCAATTTTGGCCTTGTCGACCTCTAATCCCTTTTGTGACACCTTGTGCCCAAGGATTATGCCTACCTTAACCATGAAATGGCACTTCTCCAATTCAGCACTTGATTAGCCTCATCACATATCTGTAGGGTGCTGCTAAGATTAAACAAATAGTCATCAAAGGTGTCACCTACCACTGAAAAGTCATTCATGAAGACCTCCAGAGTGTCCTCCACCATGTCCGAGAAGATGGGCATCATACACCTCTGGAAAGTTGTTGGTGCATTACATTGTCCAAATGGCATACGTTTAAACGCAAAGGTGCCATAAGGACATGTAAAGGTGGTCTTTTCCTGATCTTCAGGAGCAATTGATAACTGGTTGTAGCTAGATTATCCATCTAAGAAATACTACCACCCTTTTCCAGCCAACATGTCAAGCATCTGGTCGATAAATTGCATCAAGAAGTGATCCTTCAAGGTCCACTTGTTCAACTTCTTGTAGTCCACGCCCACTCGCCATCCAGTGACTTGTCTTTGTGGGACCAACTCATTCTTTGCGTTTACAACAATAGTCATACCACCCTTTTTGGGAACACATTGCACTGGGCTGACCTAGTGACTGTGAGAAATAGGGTATACCACCCCAGCCTCTAACCACTTGATGATCTTTTGTTTAACCAGCTCTTGCATAGGTGGGTTTAACCTCCGCTAGTGTTCAATGTTTGGGCTACAGTCCTGGTCAAGTTGGATCTTATGGGTGCATATACTCGGAGGTATCTTGATGATGTCAGCAATGATCCACCCAATAGCTCTCTTGTACCTTATCAACACTTTGATCACAGCTTGAACCTGTTCATCATTCAAATTTACAGCCAAAATCACAGGTAAAGTGTTGTTAGACCTAAAAATACATACCAAAGGTGACTGGGTAACTTTTTCAGTTCCAGCACAGGTGGTTCCTCAATAGATGGTTTTGCTGGACAACTTGGCCTATTTTTCAAATCCAAGTCCAGTTTCTTTGGAGCATAAGCGTGTCTCCCATTCCTTGCAAAGCATTCATGGTCTCTACATAGTCAGACCGGAAATCAGCTTCAAAGTTCATCAAAACGGCTGCTAATGTTTCAACAGCCAACCTTTCCTCAATGGTTGCTCCAATCTCTTCTTCATCAAAAACCTCTATCGCAGACCACACATTTATGTCATGTGGTTGTTTCATTGACTTGTAAATATCAAACTTTACCTCTTCTTTGTTGAGTCTGAATTACAGTTCTCCTTTCTCAACATCTACCAATGCTCGTCCAGTGACTAGAAATGGTCTTCCCAAAATAATGGGAACCTCAAAATCCACTTCGTAATCCAAGATTACGAAGTCTGCCAGAAAGATAAACGTGTCCACCTTTACGAGCACATCACATAGGATGCCCACAGGTCTCTTCACTGACCTATCTGCCATAATCAACCTCATTGTTGTGGGTTTAGGAACTTCTAACCCCAATTGCTTGTAGATGGCCAGCAACATCAAGTTTATATTGGCTCCTAAATCACACAAGGCCTTTATAAATTCGATTGATCTGATGGTGTACGGTATGATGAATGCACCTGAATCCTTCTTCTTTTGTGCCAGAGACCCGGTAGCAATAGCACTACAGTGATGAACATTGTCAGTCAAATCAATACTTATAGCTCTTTTCTTTGTGACCAAGTGTTTGATGAACTTGGCATATCTTGGCATCTGCTTTAGTGCTTCCACTAGTGGGATATTCACTGTAATCTGTCTCAGTATGGTGATGAATTTCGTGAATTTCCCATCCTCAGCTTTCTTTTTAAGCCTTTTAAGGAAAGAAGGAGGTGGTCTTAGGATCTGATGTAAAGGCGTAGTTCCCTCAACCTCTTTTTCTTTTGCTCCTGCTGATTTTGCTATTGGTTGAGCATCCTCCAAGTCATCTACTTGTTCAGCTTCATCCTGTTCTCTTCCACCTTGCTCCAACACCTGCTCATGTTTACTACCTACAAAAATTGGGTCATTAAGAACTTACCACTCCTGGTGGCGATAGCCATGCAATGCCCATCCATTTTAGGATTTTGGATCGTGTCACTTGGTAGTGACCCATTCTTCCTCTGATTTAATGAGGCTGAAAGTTGCCCCAACTACTACTCAATTTTCTTGATGGAGGTGGTGTGAGAGTCTACCAGTTGACTCATACTGGAGAAATCACCTTTCATCTCCTTCACCCCTGCATCAGTTGATTCAACTTTTTAGAGCACCTTGGCCAACATGTCTTCCAATTTAGACCCACTGGAACTACCACTTGACCGGTCTCTATTACCTAGGGGAACATACACACCACTGCGATCATTTATGTACCTATCTCTGTTCTGCTAGTTTCCCTGCTCTCTGTTTGTTGGCCTATCATATTTTCCTTCTCTAGAGTAGTTCCGACCTGCGTTTCTAGAGTTGTAACCCTGCTTTCTTAAGTTATATTTAAGGAAACCTCCTTGGTTGCCCAGGTAATTAGCCTTCTCATCTATATCGATATGCTAACCTTCATACATGTTTGGCTGTCCCATAACATTTACCTTTTCAGACTTTGAAACAATATGCTTCGTGAGTAGATCTACTTGGGTCCTCATGTGTGCCATGTCCTGATCCCTTTCTTCTTCCATTTTCCTTTGTTCAGCTGAAGGTTCAAAAGTGTACCCAAGATCTTCTACTTCTGCATCCCTAGTGCCTTGTTATTCTACAACACCTCGTCCATCAGTTGCACGCTCTCTGAGAATGGCTTCCTCATAAATGATCCTCCACATATTTCATCAGTAACAGGTTTAGTAACATGATTCGAAGATCTATAGAAAGCTTGTTTTAGATGTCTCTCAATGAGACCATGGTTTGGGCACTTCTTCAGCTTTAGGCTGAATCTCCACCAAGTGTCATGCATCACTTCTCCTAGTAGCTGCTTATGAGCACTTATCTCGTCCTTCATTTGCAGCTCTTTCGATTCCGAAAAGAATCCTTCTAGGAAAGCTTCCTTCAACTCAGTCCAAGTCTTGATTGAGTCATCCGGCATCTCATTCAACTAGTTGATTGCCTCTCCAGTAAGAGATAATGGAAACAGCCTCAATCTCATCGTTGTTTGGCTAACTCCAGGAATTTCTTACGATTTGCAAATCGCCACAAAGTTCATCAGTTGTTGATTAGCATCATCATCAGCTGCACCCCTGAATATACCTTTCAGATTCAGTAGTTGAATCATAGTGCTGGTGATTTTGAATTTCACACCTGGAGGTAGTGCAGGTAACACTATCGCTCGTGTGGCTCCAACTCCATCCATGTCTAAGTCATCCTCTTCATACATCATGTGAGCTTGATGTTGTATTCTACCCCTTGGAGCTATTGGTTGGCGGTGTAGAGGAATGATTTCATCCACTGCTATGTTTTCTTCCACCACTCTAGGCGGATTGTTCACAGCATTCTGATGGATACCTCTTGCAGCGGTTTCAGTTTCCAGTCACAATCTTTGCCTCTGAGCCTCAAGTTCTTATGCATTCACCATTTTACAGAGTGTCTTCCAAAGTTCTGGGTCGTATGGGATCAATGTGGCTCCCTTACTTCTGGTATTTGGCATACACTGTTATACTCACCTGAAAGAGACGCAAACAAAGAACAAGATGTAAAATTAGGAAAGATAACTACAACTCGAATAAAAGCTAGTAAAACACTTCTGAATTGAAATTCGCCGGCAGCGGCGCTAAAATTTGATACGTCCAAACTTACACCTCAATTAAGAGATTTAAACGGTCGAAATCAATTTATAGAACTTTTTTACATAAATGATTTCACTGTCGCGTTTACTCAAATGTCGTTATTATTTCCTAAAGAAACATTTATGGAAAGTAAAATCGGTTTAGTTATGATGTTCTAGTATCTAAAATTGGTAATCAACATTCAGATTAACAATTAACAGAGTTTTAAGTTCTTAAGATGTTTCGATGATTAAATGAAACTAGGATTGTGTTCCCCATAACATTACATCTAATGTTCTTCCGTAATTGAGTTTCAAGCAATTTATTTCTACAAATACATACGAGTTAAATATATCTGATACTTCTCAGTCTAAATAGATAATTTTCACTCAAGTCCTCTCGGTCCCAGAGTGTTACTAGTTGTACCCTCGGTTATAGTTCTCAATCTAAATAGATAATTTTCACTCAAGTCCTCTCGATCCCATAGTGTTACTAAATGTACCCTCACTTACAATAGTGTTAAAGTTCTTTTCTATCGAACTCAAACTTTGACTCCATTTCTTCCGGTTAATTTAGCCTTTTCCTACCTATCATTTTTCTCTCGAACAAATGACAGACATGCTCACTCTAATGCGTGCACTCATTATAATACATGAATAACGAAAGCTATATTATAATTTGAAAATATAAATCACCTATCACTTGCTTTACCGAATTACACTTCAATTTATTCCATAGATCCCACAATCCCAGTTGTGGTATTTAGCCACTCATGATTTCACATAAGCATTCAGAAGAATATAATGAAAACATGATGAGAAAAATACTACGAAGATAAGTAAATTGATACGTACTTTGATAATTCAAGAATCAACAATTCAACTTCCAGACTTAATTCAATGTTAATCTTCAAAACCAAAAGTTAAGAGTAATGAAACCCGTTCGTCGTTCAAGGTAAGATGAGATAAAAACTGAAAACGACCTAATTAATTTAAACAAAAGTGTTTTAAAAAGAGTCCTACTCGAAGTAGGACTGAACTGTCAGACACTTCACGACCATTTCTACGTCTTGTCGAGGGCTTCACGAACCGTGAAGCCCCTCGTGGTCTTTACTTGGCACTTCTGCCACTTTGGATCTTCAAGGTCAACACACTGGGTAATTACCAGAGGCAATTCAACGGACCGTCATAAGGACTACTGTCCGTCACCGCTGTCCGTGATCTTTACTTGGTCCAACCTAATCTCAACTTCTTCAAGCCTTCATATTGGAAATAATTCACGTCTAGCACCACGGTTTGTGACAAGGACTACGACCCGTCTAGATGCTTGTGGTCTTAACTTGATCACAATCATATTCAGCTTCTTTTTCCATTTTTTAAACGTAAGCAAGAATCTGTCTATACATTTAACAAACACATCAAAGCATACAAAAATACACTCGATTCTAGTATTAATCCTTAATTTTCAAGCATCAAATGTACCAAGATTTCGCGGCACATCAATCAGCGATGGTATCAAAGTTGTATATTTTAGGGCTATGGATTTCGTACACGAGTAACATATATGACTACTGGAAAGACTCTAGATGACCTAAAGGGTTGGCTAGCCCCCTTGATTTCTGACACCACCCCGAGGTGGATTGAGGCCGGAGTGCCTGATGCATTCGTGACCTATGACACTATCCTATGATATGAGTATCTACGATCGTCGATAATATAGTAACCCAACCGAGGGTTGGGGTCGTGTCCCAAGGGAGCGGTTTTGAGAATTAATAACCAATTAGAATTTCAATCAAGTTAGTCGTAGTTAAAGACATTTGCGATAAAAGACATAGTAAATTAAAAAGAGGTGACACAAAAATATCAAATATCAAAGGGGGTTTTGTAACAAGTACTCAAATGGTAGGGTAAGCTTTAAATGGAAATAAGTTCCCTCTAGGGAAACTTACCCTATTTCAAATGCGTTCCTATCGGACACCCATTTGCCATATGAAGACCAGCCTACGCCTTACCCCACTCACTCTCTCGAGCTAAGTTTTAGGATATGGGACTAGGGCTCACCCTCTCGGGCTAAACCTCATGTCGACCCACTCATTAACCCATCGGTCTAGTGGTTTTGGTTTCGCGACCTCCCTTTCGGGCAAGCCGAAAACACATAGGTGGCTTTGTATTTTAAACTACAAATCCTTTAGATTAAACCACAACTACTAGGTGAAATCACCATTAACATACATCTAACCTATCAACAAGCAAGACCCAACAAAAATATCAACCCATATTTGCTAAATCACACCCCAAGAATGGGGGGTTTTAGCCACACATCAAGAAATAAGAAATTATACCTAACATGATAATGAAATCAACTGGTATAAGAAATTAAACCTTGAATTAAGCAAAGGAAAATGAATAGAGAAGACCCACTTCCAACTTGGGGAAGAAGAACTCCTTTCTTCAAGTCTCCACAAAACTCTGTCCAAACTTGAGAGAAAAATACAAAAAAATACTATAGCCTAATAATAATTTTTACTCTAAAAATGTTCCACACAGACTACAATTCTAACTAGTATTTATAGTTTTCATAGATTGTTCTGCGGAGGATTGTTCGGTGACATTAGTGGAGATCGCCGATGAACTCAGTGATCCGCTTTTTGGTCATCTCATCGCCTTCAGTGTCTTGCCTTTAGCATCCTCACATTCTGGATCATTGGGCGGTACAGTGCTGCTTCGCGGAACTAATCGGCGACTCGCCGACTGCTTCTTTCCTCGCCTTTTGATCCACTTCCTTCAAGGCTTTGCGTACTGGAATGAAGGGCGGATCATGACTTTTCAGCAACTCGCCATGTTGAACTCGGCGATCCACATGATTCCATTTCATGTCCTTTTCAACCCTATTTGCTCCGTTTTGCGCCTAAGTGTCCATGCTTCCACTAAAACTTTAAATTCCTAAAACTTCAGCATTTTAATCAGGTATTGAGTAAAACAAGCATTCAAGGACACTATTTCTATAAAATAAAGCCCTAAACGAGTCCAATTTGTGGACTTATCAACACCCCCAACTTAAACTATTTCTTGTCCTCAAGCAAACTCAAGCTCAACAGTTCAAATAAGGTGCCTCAAATGGTGCTACACAAGACTAAATCATGAATGCACACAACAAGGCTCAATTTACTTATGCAAGGATCACTTGTGTACTCAAAGATTCCAATTGTGACACACCATTACCAAAGATTCTTATGCTCGCAATACTTGCTACTTGTGAAAGTTCAAGTTCAACAAAAGTATCTAAATTCCCTCACGTAAAGAATGATTCCATATTCACACACAAATATGAGTCAATGTAACATCAGGAATCAGATACAACGCTTACACTCAAAAAGAGGAACACAATGCATGCTTTCACCCATAGGTTTGCCCTTATTTTCCAATTGACTTTCGATTCGGCTTACTCAAGATCACAAAGGTCTTTCTAAGGATTGTAATGGGACTGAGTGCAAAGGTATGGTCATTTAGGTTTAGTGACTTTCATCCTCGTGAGATGTGATGTTCTCAAGGCATCCTCTTCCCTTCCTATCTCAATTCTTCTTGTAGTGCTCATAAGTCATCTTATTATTCGTTCTCCATGTATTGCTTGGAAACCTAGTTTCTTTTGCACTTTTATTCCACGACTTTCTTTTTCTTTATTTTCTTTTCTCTTTCTTTTTCTCTTTTTTTTTTATTTGGAGGGTTTCCATTTTGTTTTGCAATACAATAGGTTCAGGACACTTTCTTGCACTTCTTAACATTTCCTTTTCCTTTTCACCACACCCCCAACTTAGACTTTTGGCCTAACTTGGCTATTCACTAAACACATCTGAAGAGGACTATAGGTAGTGGATGAAAAAAAGTCTAAGTTTCATCGAGTTTCCCCCAAAGGAGGATAGGCTCAAGGGGAGTTCAAGAGAGTTTCACATGCTCACGGGTAGGCCACAAAAAGAGGTATATGTCAAATTGGCTCACAATCTTTAAAATTGCATAAGATTATCTCAAGAGTAAACCTTTCTAAATCAATCAGACTAACATGGCAAATTCTAGGTTTATGCATGCAAGGTTCAAAGTAAGCTAATCACACAAGGCATCAATACTTCAGTCAGACAAGACTAGACATGTTCGCTAGCATGCAACGGTCCTCACAATAAAATCAATTTGATAAATGGCTAGTTACAACGAAATGCAAAGAGTGCACATATTGTCTATGTAACTTCATTTGGCCTCGTCGTAGCCATGCATTCATGTTTGTTCAATTGAGAGAATTATTGAAGTCATCGGTATTGATCGCAACTGAATCTTAAATTTTTACAAAAGAACAACCACTTTCAACACAAGAGGTGGCGAAAAGTTCTTTTCGAAGGATCAAAATTGTTTTCGCAATTAAAACAACAGGAATCATGAGCTCAAACATCCACAGAAAAGCAGTATTTAAAACACAAATTAAAATAGACAACCCAAATATCCAAATAACACACAAAGTAACACACAAAGGTAGGCCTCACCCCACTATAAATAAAAGCATTTGTCCTCAAATGGAAATAACAACTAATCTAAAAGGTAGAGTAATGAAAGACAGAGAGGGAGATAAAGAGGTGATCCTGACTCGAGGCATTTATCTGGGTATCAAAGTTGAGGGTAACCTCCAGAAGGACCCGCTCCACTGAATCCCGCAGTTGGACCTTTGGCCAAGGAAGCCGGCACAACAGCATCTATCATGATTTCCTAAGTCTCTGCTATGTTGCTTGTTGTAGCTCCCTCAAACATCTCTTCATCAGTCTCTGCTTCCGCTCCCGAATCTTCTGTCTGCTCTGCTCTACCCCATATCCAGTAGTAGTCTATGGCCTCTCAGGCATGGTTGGAATTTCCACTGTCCCAAAGACCATGGACACATCAGAGGCCTTCAATTGATTCACATCTTCTCGCAGCTCAGATGTCAGCTTTTAAAAATCTTATCTCACTAGTGGACCCTTGCTTGTGCTCACACACCGCTATCCTGGTCGCTAAAGCTTCTATGGTAGTGTTCAGGGGTGTCACATCATAAGTTAGGGCTATCTGGATCAGGCCTAGAACAACTATTTCTAAACAAGCGGCCCAACGATCAGCAGAAAGGGCTATTTGTCCCATCAGAAGTAGGGAAATGTGGGTGAGTGGGGGCCTAGAAATAGCAGCAGAGGAACCTAGAGTGTTAGTGGAAGTAGAAGTGGTAATGGATATACCTGAAGGTCCAAGAGCTGGAGTGAGCACAAGTGCTTCTGTAGGTGTAGATCTAGTGCTCGCCACTTCAGTCTACTTCTTTTCAGCTTGATCCTTAAGATATTCATCTTCGATCTTTCGGATATTTGTCGAGGTTGTGGGCATCACTTCTACATCTTTCTCGGCATCCAGAGGTACTTGGGCATTTTTGCACAATGCGGTAATTAATTCCAGAAAAGGTAGAGATGTCTAGTTTTGCTTGGCATGCATATGAATTTTGGACGCATTAATTGTTCGAAGATTTATCCTTGTTTTCTCTATGATGCACCCAAGACATGTTGCTTTAGCGAGGTGAAGAATTGATTCATTCTGTGATGGCATAATGAAGCTGCTGATAAATCTGAACTAGTATCTTGCAGCTATGTTCAAATCTTTCTTTTCGAGTGGGATTCCTTCGGCTAGCCATTTCGGAGCGTCATTATCTGAGATTAGCAGACCAACCATTGTTTCATCGCATCCAGCTGCTTCGTTTTGATCGAGTGCTGACAGTGATCATTAATCTTAGTGGACATACCCAAGGCCATGTTGATAGCCTCACTGTCACAAGCTATTTTCCTTCCTCTAACCAATACATAGTCAAATGCTTTGAAAGACGTGACTAGTCTCTTTCGCTGAGGTACCAATGCAGTGTATGCACTATAAAACTCTCTAACCCAACTTGGCATATAAGAACCACGTGATTTTTGTGAAAACTTGAAATTTATGATATTTTAGGCACTCCATTATCTCAGGATATATATCGATCACCCCATCTATGGACATCCATTTTTATTCAATGATTGTTCTTAGTCCATCAGACTTTAATCTATTCGATAGTCTAGGCGGCTGTGGGCTTGTATTGGAGGTGCCAGTATTATTGCCTGTTCTGGAGCTGGAGGAGTCTGAGAAGTGGATCGAGAGTTTCTGATCCGCGATGGGTCATGAAGCTGTTTGGATCGTAGCTCATTCCTTCATGCCTCTATCAGTTCGTATTCATTTGAGCTCATACTCTCATTATCGTATGTCGTTGGGTCATTGGTGTAAAAACCCATGCTATCAGAGCTTGCATCTGATAGCTCAACGATTCTGTCCTTGCCCTTGCCTCTTTTGCTCAGACTGGAAGATTTCACAACATTGCTTTTGGATGCAGCTGCATCATCGTTGATTGTTATCCCTTTTTTCTTGCTTTAAGTTGGCTTGTTGCTTCTTGTAACTTTGGGTCTGGCCATGTCTGCAGTCAATAAGGAGTAAGTTAGAAATAAGTAAATCAGTGGTGCAGACCTTTACTGGCAGACAGATTCACCGAAATCGTCGGTGAATCACCAAATCTCTTTGGTGAGTCGGGTCGAGCACGCCTACGATATTTCCCCAATGGCTTTCATTAGTCGGCGATGAGAAAGTGTGAGTCGATGATTACTATCGGCAATCAAAGGTTCGTTCACTGAAAGAGTGCAATGAAGATTCAGGAATGCAGACAGAGGGCAATCGAAATCACTTTAGACGAGCCGCTAAGTTGTTTGACGAACCCGACCCAGTTCGCTAAGCAACCTAACGTGCGTTCCTTCAATTCGAATTCGACCTCGCAAATTCCCAAAATACAATTAACGGTTGCAATAATGAAATTAAATTAAGACCCATGACATTCATTCACCCAAAGCTCAAATCATTTCATGCATAGGCAAAAAGGGATTTCAAAAATCGAGATCAATTAAGCATGATTCTCAGATCGAATATGGAATTTAGACAAGATAGGTTTATCAGAGAGAGGTCTAGTACATATCAACCCAACCAGTTTTAATTTAATAACAGAACAAAATTTTAGTAGTTTCGGGAGTTGGGAAAAACCAACCTGTTATGCTGCTTGAACTGTGTTGAAATGCTAGGAAGCAATGTAATCACATACTTTAGCGCTAACCGACAACTAAAATACCAGGAGTGTAGAGATAATGAAACTTACTTACTAGGTGCGGTTTTTTGACAGTGGAAATTGAGTGGAGAATGAACATTTTTCCATTTTTTGAAACTATTGGTCTTTAAAAACAGACCAGTAGTTGCTCATTCGACGATATTAGTTTTTACCGCTGAATGATTCAGCATTACACCAAGCGATTACCCTCACCGCCGATTGTTACAGCCTGTAGCTTGGATCTTGAGTCTGTCGGCGATCTAGATTGAAGTCACCGAATAGTTCAGCTACTCGCCGAATGGGACTATCAATTACCAATCTACATTTTTCATTCATTCTCTATGTTTTCTCCTATGAAATTAATACACCATTATTTCTAGAATAAAACTAAAGCTCGTAAAGGTTTTGGGTTGCCTCCCAAACAGCGTCTTAGTTAATGTCGTGGCACGACACAGGTCGATGCTCACATCGGCCTTTTGGTGTTACACCTAGTGTAGCTAGGTGATCCCACTTACTCATACAGATGAAGCTGAGGTAGTGCAAGATTCAAGAGAGTTTTGATTAGATGAATAGACATAGAATGAGAGCCACTCGTCTGATTCACTGTTTCGACATTTTCTCTAATTTCCTCTGGTACTTTGTCTTTCTCATTCAACTTTTGGAGGATGGTTAACAATGTATTATTGATACGTCTGTTTTCAATGTCCATGCATCTTCTCTGATCTGTAGATGATGGGTGCTTGATCTTCCTTTGGACATCAAATCCAGTTTTTCGACCTTTTGGGTCAAGCTATTCATCTGACCCAACTTTTGATTTTGCTTATTTCCTTTTTCTTACCCATTTTTTGTACGAAATCACTGCTTGGAATTGTTGAACTTTTCCCCCTAGCTATTCAAAATTAAAACTCGACATAAAGGTTGGTTTTCCGAATCCCTTACTTGAAATTTGTTGTTGAAATCAAATGCAATAAGTTATTTGTTGTTGTTTTATGTTATGTAATTGCAATAATCGTGTTTAATTGTTGGATTGCTGGTAATGAATTAAAATATGTGCCTAAATGCTTAAAATTGATTGATTCCCGTTCTCTTGCTTGTAAAATCAACTCTAAATTTGTTGGGTTGCGGTATATTTGTGTTGGGTCTATTGGGGTGAAGTCTACATAACCTCGAATTGTGTTAAATCATGTAATTTTCCCAATGATGGAGCATTTGACGTCAGTGTTAATTGAATGGTGTATGTGTTTAATTTTGAATTCGGGGGCTGCGTGCTTGATTTTGAGAAGTGGGGTTGAAACCTAGCACGTTGGGCCGTCTGGCGAGTTAAGTCGAGCTCGCAGATTGGTTCAGCGGTTTGCCAAAGTCCCGCTCATATTGCCCTTAATTTCCATAATTGGTTGAGCTTGTTTTGTAACTTTCGGCAAGATGCCTGAGCTCGCCGAGTTCACTTGGCGACTAGGGAAAGGGTCTTCTTGATCGCCCTTTCTGCTCCCCGAACTCCTAAATTACACAGTAACTTTCAGCGAGCAACTTTTAGCTCACCTATTGGTGTCGGTGATTCACCAAATGACCCAAAACATCATCGATTTGTCCTGAGTTTTGAAAAATTTTGCGCTGGTACTTTCGGCGAGCCTGATCTGGCTCGCCTAAGTGACTCGGTGACTCGCCGAATGATTCGGCGAGTCTTTCTGCAACTGAATTTCTACATTTTTCTTGAACTTTTTCTAACATTTTTCTATGTCGTTTGCAGGAATGGTTAGAGCAAACTAGAATGATAGTGGCATGCCAGTGGGCACGAGGCATCGTATTAAATGAGAAAGCAGTTGCTTCCAGCGCCAAGGGCAAGAATTACCTCCGAAATGAGGCAAGGGAAAGGGCAAAGTGCCTATAGATTAAACACCAGAGTACAACTCTGGCAGTAAGGGAGAGTCAGGTGATTCTCAGGCTTCATTTTCTGAGCCTGACGATGACCAGTTGCTATAGTCCCGGCAAGCAGAGTTACGCTCCAAAGCTCACCATGATCCGTCTAGGATTCCGGAGTCGACCCCTCCAGCTTCAGTTCTAGTACCTCATCAGGCACATACGGTTGTTCCAGCACCACCAATTCAGGGTCATCCTCGATTACTCAACCGGTTAAAGGCCGAGGGATTGAGGACCATCATGGAAGAGAAGAGATTGTCCATCGATGGTGTAGTGGTCAGGCATCCAGATGTGTGTGACACAATCCAGTTCCACAGATTCGAGATCTTTACCAGGACCCGTGGCACATACATTCCCACATGGGTCTAGGAATTCTACTTATCCTAGAGTGATCTAGTACCTCAGGGGAAGAAGAAGGTTAGGGCCTTCAGGCCAGTGGAGTTTGTGATCGTCCGAGGGAGGAAGGTTAGATGTAGCAGTGATATGTCCAAACTTAGATCTCAATTAAGAGATATAAACGGTCGAAGTCAATTTATAGAACTGAACGTGAGTTAAGGCCGATTCTACAGAGAATTTCTTTATAGAAATGAATTCATTATCGCGTTTACTCAAATGTATTTATTATTTCCTAAAGAAACAATTACGGAAAGTAAAATGGGTTTAGTTGTGATGTTCTAGTAACAAAAATTGGTAGTCAAAATCATGTTCTACAATTAACAGAGTTTTAAGCTCTAAAGTTGTTTCGTTGATTAAATGAAACTAGGATTGTGTTCCCTATAACGTTACCGTAATTGTGTTTGAGGCATTTTATTTCTACAAAATACATATGAGTTAAATATATCTCACACTTCTCGGTCTAAACAAATAATTTTCACTCAAGTCCTCTCGGTCCCAAAGAGTTACTAGCTTTACCCTCGCTTACAATAGTGTTAAACTTCTTTTCTCTCGAACCTGAACTTTGAATCCATTTCTTTTGGTTAATTTAGCTTTTTCCTAACTATCATTTTTTCTCGAACAAATTACAGATACAGGCTCACTCCAATGTGTGCACTCATTAAAATACATGAATAACGAAAGCTAAATTATTATTTGCAAATATAAATCGCCTATAACTCGTTTTATGGAATTACATATCGATTTACATCATAGATCTCACAATCCCAGTTGTGGTATTTAGCCACTCATGATTTCACGTAAGCATTCAGAAGAATATAATGAAAACATGACGAGAAAAATCATGCGAAGATAAGCAAATCGATACGTACTTTGATAATTCAAGAATAAAAAATTCAACTTCCAAACTTAATTCAATGTTAATCTTCAAAACCAAAAGCTAATAACAATGAAACTCGTTCATCGTTCAAGGTAAGACGAGATAATAACTAAAAACAACCTAATTAATTTAAATAAAGTGTTTTTAAAAGAGTCTTACTCGAAGTAGGACTGAATTGTCGGACACTTCACGACCATTTCTACGACCTGTCAAGGGCTCACGGTCCGTGCAGGCCCTCGTGGTCTTTACTTGGCATTTCTGCAACTTTGGATCTTCAAGGTCAACACACTAGGTAGGTACCACAGGCAACTCCATGGACCATCGTAGGGACCACGGTCCGTAATGGTGTCCGTGGTCTTTACTTGGTACTTCCCATTTAAGCTCTTCAAGGCCTAAGTATTGGATCATCTTCACGATCACCACCACGGACGGTTATAGGAACCACGGCCCGTGTGGAATTCCGTGGTCTTCATTTTGTTGCCCATGCACTCTATCTTCCCAAGGTCCAAACACTGACTCAACTTCGCGATCACAACCACGGACCGTTATGAGGACCACGGTCCGTGAGGTTGGCCATGATCTATACTTGGTCCAACCTAATCTCAACTCCTTCAAGCCTTCATACTGGAAATACTTCACGACTGGCACAACGGTTCGTGACAAGGAGTACGACCCATCTACGTGCTCGTGGTCTTCACTTGATCACAATCATCTTCTGCTTCTTTGTCCAATTTTTCACGCAAGCAAGAATCTGTCTATACATTCAACAAACACATCAAAGCATACAAAAATACACTCGATTCTAGTATTAATCCTTAGTTTTCAAGCATCAAATATGCTAAGATTTCGTGGAACATCAATACCCTCAACTTAGAACCATTACTTGTCCTCAAGTGATGAGAAAGCAATACATTCAGTCTTCAAATTATTCAACACTTTTGAAACTACGCAACATCCATCTCAAACACAATTTGTATCCAAAACCATGAATCTTACATGAAAGGATCAATATATGACATCTCATTACTTACACTCGATCATGCTTATGCCTGTGAACTATCAACTAACACAATCTACTCTCGAATGCAATCACTGTGTCCTCACACCAAAGAAGTCCCTCACTCATGATAATTGAGGCTAAGTACTACGCTCGCACTCTCAAAGAACTTCTAACACTAACAACAAACTACCATAGGCTTGCCCTTGTTTTCTATGTTCTATCTTTCAAACACCCGGAATAGGATCACTATAGGACTTTATCAACTTGTAACATAGGATTAGGCTAGGGAATGGATATTTGTGTTTGTGAGTGACTAGTCCCTTGGTTCTCCAAAGTTTCTTTGCACACAACTGTTTTCTAAGCGATTCCCTTTTTTACTTCATTTTAGCACATCCCAACAGCCATTATTTTCTTTTTATTTTTCTTTTCTTCATTTTCTTTTCTCTTTTTTCTTCATTTCTTTTATATGCATTCAGCTTACTGGTTGAGCCTTCTTTTTCACTTCTTCTTTCTGCTCGGATTGCAATCACCCTCAACTTAAACTTTTGGCCTGAGTTATGACATCGTATCTTCGGAGACCCAAGGATAAGATATTTACTAGGTAAGAACAAAGACTGATTTTTAGGCTCAAATTGGGTTCAAGTGATAAGCTTTTTATTTGGTTATTTTATTTCTGGCTTTTTAATGGCTTAACAAAAATGGCCTACTGATCCTCTTCTATCCGGTTATTCTCAGATCTAAGCAAGACTACTCGGGCAAGTTCTAGTTTCTGCCCCTAGAGTTAGACTTCGAGCAAAACTCACACACACACATGACATAGGACTACATTCTCCAGTTTCTTGGTTCACCAATTTATTGATCAAACTAGCAATGTTCAACATGTAAGTATCTAAGATGTCTTCTATAGATCCTAATAGCCAAATTTTAGATTAAGGTCCTCATTTTTCACAGACTAGCTACTACACAGCTCAACACACAAACACTGCATATTCTTATCACAACAAAAAGAAAACCATGATGTTCACATAATACACACAGAGTCAACCTAATAGCTTGAATGAAAGGTAGATCACCACCCCTTCCCCAAATAAAAAGACTTTGACCTTAAAGTCAATGAAGAAAATCAAAACAGGGCTATGAGGAGGGGTCATGCACACGGCGCTCTAGGCGCCAGTATCCGGATCAGCATTGGCGACCTTATCAACGGTGCACTCTCAGAACTCAGCGCATGATCAGGCTGGCTACCACTCACCAGGATAGGTACTCCGCTACCGGAAGCTCCATCTAACACTACATCTCTCTGTTGTTGCTCAAGTGGTTCTTTTTCTCGAGCTTCCTTCCTTGATGCCCTCCGGGCTTTTTTTTGTTGCCTTCTTTCCTCTCTAGACTGGTCAGTAGGTAGCTCCTCATCTAATTCTCTAGCTTTGTGTTTCCTCTTACCGAACTTACTCTTGGGTAGTTCACCCCAAAAATCATCAAGTGATTGAGTGGAGGGTGCCTGACTGAACAATTGCATCAAAGAATCTGGCATAATCGGAGTGGGCATCTGCACTGGCTTTTCAGCTAGTTTAGCAACTTAAACTCGTATATCAGCCAATTGTGATTTGAACTCTTTAGTATCTACTGAACTGGCAGCCTGGAATCGGTCCAGGATAAGGATCTCCAAACTATCCATCCTATCGTTTAAGACAGTTAGCTCCTTCTGCATCTCATCTTTTATCTCTTTCTTCATAGCTAACACATCTCGCTCTATTTGTTGGGGCATCCAATGAACAAACTGGTCGACTAAGGTCCTGGTCTGGTGCTAATCTGCAACCAATTTCTCAAGAAAAAGAATAGGGTAGTGACAAAGGTACTTGAAGCCTGTGAGGTTGAAGGTGGTGGTGGTGGTGCCTCTGTAGATGGTTGTGATGACTCCCCCTACTTTAGCCCTCTATCCGCATGTGGAATGTCAATTGGGATGTGAGGAACAACAACAAAAGAACCCACAGCTCCAGATTTCTCACTAAAGAGATGGTTTGTGACATCTTTGATTTTAGAAGCTTGGGTGAGTCTAAATTCTTCACCCTATCTATCAACTAGCCTGTTTGGGGGAATGTTCGCTTGTCGACATAGTTTCCCTATGTGACAGGGAAATGGAAGTCCGGCTCTCTCATTCAGTGCCATGTCTCTCATCTTGGTCGCTATAATACGCCCTACATTTACTGGGTAACCAACCATAAGACATGCTACCAAATAGACCCGTTAAGGAGACAAGGTCTTATCATAAGTTGTCGGTCTCAATTGTGCACGGAAAACATCCCACCAAACCTTGACCGAAAAAGATAGTGAAGCTTTAGTAATGAATGTTGGCGTTGTTGTGACCCAAACTGCATTCTCCCTATCTACAATGATTTGCCTCGCAATCCAACGCAAGACTCTCTCTTGAGAACTCTGAAGCTCCGTCGCAGTATCACTGGTGACCACATGATGTTTGGCCTCAAAAAGTCTAACTGAAGCTGGTGTAGTCTATTTTGGGCCATGCAACATCCTGTTGATAGTAGCCTCGAAGATATTTATCGATTTACCCTGAACCATAATTGAGTTGAGTGGACCCTAGGTAATGGCAATGTCCTTCTGTCCCAGTTTAGCTGTCTCAGTTTCTGCAGTAAAGTTCATCAATGTGGTTGCATAAGACGCATAAAAATCTCTTGCTAGATGGCTAGAATAATCTCCAGGTGCATTATTCATCCAGTCAAACTGATGAAACTGGAAGATCCGATAAATGTCGGGAAATGCTTTGATATCAGCCACCACCACTCTAGTCTCAAGCATGATTGATCTCTTCTTGAAACCACCAGACGTTGTCACAATTCCATTATTAAAGAAGTCCTCGCACCTGTTCATAGTTCACATAGAGAGGAAATAGTCAATCAGTTGTTGTCTCGCTACGGTATCAACTTCATGGATGTTCACATATCGCACCATGGTATCATCAGTGGTAATTTGTTCATCTTTTTCTAATGTGCCTGCCTTATCATGCGCTCCAGTTTCAGCTTCGGTGTTGATTGCAGGTGGAGATGTGGTAGCATCTTCCTGAGAGCCACTTTTGGACTCTGCACTGCCTCTCAAACCATCATCATATTGGCTACCTGAACTAGCATTAGATTTACTTCCCGATTCATCACCGCTACCGGAACTACTACATCCCTCTTCAGACTGGGAGGTGTGTCCTGGAGAATGGTCGTCGCTGTTCTGGATCTAGTAGATCGAGGTGGCTGATCTTCCGGTGTAACATTTATCTGTACTTCTGAACTACTAGATTCCTGAGTATGAGCACCTTCAGATTGCGAAGAAGTAGGTGAGGAAGGTGTAGTTGCGTTCTTTCTTCGGGGTGCCATAGTACCTGAACAATGCAACCACCCATTAATAACTAATTTAGTGAAACAACACATTGTCGAGTACTCAGACTTTCCATGTGTAATTACAAAGTGACGCCTTTCCTTAAGAAAGTCATCACCCAATCTATCATTGGGAAGGGCCACAGAATCAAACTACAGAAAATAAATAAAAATATAGAAAGTAAAACTGAATTTTTTATTTTATGTTTTTGTACGGAAGCCAAGACGGGTCGTGGTGGGTACCACGGTTCGTGAAGGCCCTCATGAATATCATATAGTGGCATAACTATAAGGGTCAGTGTACTAGAATGGATCACGGACGACTTCACCGTTGTGGTCCTCCCCAGTGTACTTATCTTTTGTCCAAGTGTGGTCCACGAGAGGTATCATGACCTGTAGTTGATTCCACGGTCCGTGAAGGCCATCGTGGACTTACACTTGGCATTTTTTTCATTACTTTTTCCTTCCAACAACAGCCTATGCCCAATTTCACCTCATCAGGAAGTTACAAGATCTATTAGCACATGAGTTCAATCGCTCTAACACATATATCAATCATCATTTACATCAAATACAATCACGACCTACGGTGATCATACCCACATACAATAACAATCAAATTTATGCAATTCAAACTAACCCACAACAATTAGGAATCACCATTAATCATTCATCAACAATAATGCTGAAATTTGACACAATCAAGGTAGTTTTAACTTGTTGATTGATAAGTTCATGCTTATAACAAGTTAACAGTAAACTTACTTTGAATGGGATCAAAATTCTCGCCCAAAAACAGAAGAAATGAATATGGCTTCAAGTGATTAATACGTAGAACTAGGGTTGTGACTTCTTTTATAAATTTAGAACTTGTAGATGATGCAAACCTTTATAACCTTTGAGCAACTGTTGTGGAAGAGCAAAAAGAGAGGAAAAACTGACCTTTGGCGTTTGAAACAACCTATATACGTTTAATTTCAATTCTTCCTTACGCGTGGGTTGGGTCGGGTTCAGACATTCTGGATCAGGGACGACGGACCGTGAAGTTGCCCGTGACGGGAACCACGGTCCGTATAGTGGTTCGTGAATATGAATTGAACAAAATGTACTTACTTAAGGTTCACAAGAGACAAGACGATCCGTACAAACTATGACGGACTGTGAACCCTTCCGTGAACCATTTTATGTCAATTTCCAGTAGCCTCATTTGGCTGCTGATGAGGATGATGGGCCGTGAAGTTGTCCGTAAAGGGCACCACCGTCCATGGGACTGCTCGTGAAAAACTGTCTACACTCAGTTTCTGAATGTCTTAGTCCACTCCTTTCTGCACACATCAACACGCAGTGACTATAAAAACAAAGAAAAATAAGGAAAAGAAAGTACCTATTACAATTACAATCTTGGGTTGCCTCCCAAGCAGTGCACAATTTAAACTCGTGGCGCAACGCAAGTTACTTGATTACTCAAAATTCATCAAGTTTACATTCCTCCATAATTTTCACTTCTTCTGGAACCCCAAAGTATGCCTTGATTCTTTGTCCATTAGCCTTGAACCTCTCTCCTTTGTCATTCTCTAGTTTAGTAGCTCCTGACTGGAATAGAATACCTGAGTTACCTTAAAATGTCCAGACCATTTAGATCTCAACTTCCCCAGAAACAGGCGAAGTCTAGAATTGACAAGTAACACCAGGTCACCAAGAGTAAAGGTTTTCTTCTCAATATGCTTATCATGATACAACTTCATCTTCTCCTTGTACAGTGAATATCTCTCATACGCTCTCAAACGGAATTCATCCATCTCATTAATTTGATCCAGTCTGAGGTTTGTTGTTTCGCTCCAATTGAGATTCAGCTTCTTCAAAGTCCAGAGTGCTTTATGCTCAAGCTCAACCGGCAAATCACATGCCTTTCCAAACACCAATTGATATGGAGACATACCAATAGGCATCTTGAAAGCTGTACGATATTCCCATTTATTATCATCTAACTTGCGTGCCCAATCTATCCTGTTGGCATTCACTATTTTAGCCAAAATCGTCTTAATCTCTCTATTGGACACCTCCACTTGGCCACTGGTCTGCGGATGATAAAGAGTTGCCACATTGTGTGGTTTAACCCCATATTTGGCCAGAAGTGCACTGAATACCTTGTTGCAGAAATGAGAACCGTCATCACTGATGATAGCTCTGGGTGTGCCGAACCTTGAAAATATATTCTTCTTCAGAAAACCAGCAACACTCTTGCTATCATTCTCAGGCAAAGCAACTGCCTCAACCCATTTGGACACATAGTCCACTACCACCAATATGTACTTCTTCCCATAGGAGCTCACAAATGGGCCCATGAAATTGACTCCCCACACATCAAACAAATCCATTTCCAGAATTGGTGTCATG
Source organism: Solanum stenotomum (assembly GCF_019186545.1). Lineage (NCBI taxonomy): Eukaryota > Viridiplantae > Streptophyta > Magnoliopsida > Solanales > Solanaceae > Solanum > Solanum stenotomum. The sequence goes on along the minus strand of NC_064290.1, from coordinate 25,581,610 downwards.
GGTAACTTATGGCGCCGAGAGATGGCTTCTTGCCGCTAGTACACATCACAACTCCTTACTATGTCTATCACATCCTGATGAATTATGGGCCAGTAGTAGCCACATTGAAGTATCTTGTGGGTTGTTCGAGCACCTCCATGATGGCCACCTACTGGAGATGAGTGACATGCCTCTAGAATGGGCAACATCTCTGCTTTAGGGATGCATCACCTAATGATATTATCAGCGCATACCCTGTACAAATAAGGTTCATCCCAGAAATACTTACCTACATCATGTAGGAACCTCTTCCTTTGCTGAAATGTCAGCCCCTCAGGCATCAAATCACTAACAAAAAAGTTAGCAAAATCAGCAAACCAAGGAATGAGATCAAGAGTAGCGGCTAATAACTGCTCATCCAGGAATGAATCATTTATTTCAAGTTCGAGTTCCTTTTTCTTTTCAGCCTCCAACCTAGATAGGTGATCAACCACCTGATTATCACACCCTTTCATATCCTTAACCTAAAAATCAAACTCCTGAAGAAGTAACACCCATCTGATCAACCTTGGCTTCGCATCTTTCTTTGACATGAGGTGTTTCAAAGTTGCATGATCCGTATTGACTATCACTCTAGTACCTAGCAAGTAAGTTCTAAAATTCTCAAAAGCATACACCACCGCCAGTAGTTCATGTTCAGTAACTATGTAGTTTTGTTGGGCTCCAGTGACTTATTAGCATAGTAAATCAGATGAAACATCTTGTTGCGCTTCAGCTCCAACACAACTCCTAAAGCTGTACAACTAGCATCACACATTACCTCAAATGGCTCATCCCAATCTGGGCCAATGGTCACTGGGGTAGAAATCTGCTTCTCCTTTAGGCATTCAAAAGCTTTGAGATACGCCTCATCAAAAACAAATTTCCCCTCCTTCTCTAAAAGCTTGCATATGGGGTGTGCAATTTTTGAAAAATCCTTGATGAAAAGCCTATAGAATCCAGCAATTACTAAGAAACTTCGAACACCCTTCATATAGATAGACAGAGACCACTTTTCAATCACCTCAATTTTGGCCTTGTCGACCTCTAACCCCTTTTGTGACACCTTGTGCCCAAGGATTATGCCTACCTTAACCATGAAATGGCACTTCTCCAATTTAGCACTTGATTAGCCTCATCACATATCTGTAGGGTGTTGGTAAGATTAAACAAACAGTCATCAAATGTGCCACCTACCACTGAAAAGTTATCCATGAAAACCTCCAGAGTGTCCTCTACCATGTCCGCGAAGATGGACATCATACACCTCTGGAAAGTTGGTGATGCATTATATTGTCCAAATGGCATGCGTTTAAACACAAAGGTGCTATAAGGACATGTAAAGGTGGTCTTTTTCTGATCTTCAGGAGCAATTGATAACTGGTTGTAGCTAGATTATCGATCTAAGAAATACTACAATCATTTTCCAGCCAACATGTCAAGCATCTGGTCGATGAATTGCATCAAGAAGTGATCCTTCAAGGTCCACTTGTTCAACTTCTTGTAGTCCATGCACACTTTCCATCTAATGACTGGTCTTTGTGGGACCAACTCATTCTTTGTGTTTGCAACCATAGTCATACCACCCTTTTTGGGAACACATTGCACTGGGCTGACCTAGTGACTGTCAGAAATAGGGTATACCACCCCAACCTCTAACCACTTGATGATCTTCTTTTTAACCAGCTCTTGCATAGGTGAGTTTAACCTCCGCTAGTGTTCAATGCTTGGGCTGCAGTCCTGCTCAAGTTGGATCTTATCGGTGCATATACTCGGAGGTATCCTGATGATGTCAGCAATGGTCCACCCAATTAGTCTCTTGTACCTTATCAACACTTTGATCACAGCTTGAACATGTTCATCATTCAAATCTGCAGCCAAAATCACAGGTAAAGTGTTGTTAGTCCCAAAAATACATACCTCAGGTGACTAGGTAACTGTTTCAGTTCCAGCACAGGTACCTCCTAAATAGATGGTTTTGCTGGAGGACTTGGCCTATTTTCAAATCCAAGTCTAGTTTCTTTGGAGAATAAGTGTGTGCTCTCATTCCCTGTAAAGCATTCACGGTCTCTACATAGTCAGACCGAAAATCAGCTTCAAAGTTCATCAAAACGGCTGCTAATGTTTCAACAGCCAGCCTTTCCTCAATGGTTGCTCCAATCTCTTCTTCATCAAAAACCCCTATCGCAGACCACACATTCATGTCATGTGGTTGTTTCATTGACCTGTAAATATCAAACTTACCTCTTCTTTGTTGAGTCTGAATTACAGTTCTCCTTTCTCAATATCTACCAATGCTCGTCCAGTGGCCAAAAATGGTCTTCCTGAAATAATGGGAACCTCAAAATCCACTTCATAATCCAAGATTACGAAGTCTGCCAGAAAGATGAACGTGTCCACCTTTACGAGCACATCACATAAGATGCCCACAGGCCGCTTCACTGACCTATCTGCCATCATCAACCTCATTGTCGTGGGTTTAGGAACTTCTAACCCCAATTGCTTGTAGATGGCCAGCAGCATCAAGTTTATACTGGCTCCTAAATCACATAAGGTCTTTACAAATTCGATTGATCTGATGGTGCACGGTATAGTGAATGCACCTGAATCCTCCTTCTTTTGTTCCAGAGACCCGGTAGCAATAGCACTACAATGATGAACATTGTCAATCAAATCAATACTTATAGCTCTTTTCTTTCTGGCCAAGTCTTTCCTGAACTTGGCATATTTTGGCATCTACTTTATTACTTCCACTAGTGGGATATTCACTATTACCTGTCTCAGCATGGTGATGAATTTCGTGAATTTCCTATCCTCGGCTTTCTTTTTAAGCCTTTGAGGGAAAGAAAGAGGTGGTCTTAGGATCTGATGTAAAGGCATAGTTCCCTCAACCTCTTTTTCTTTTGCTCCTGCTAATTTTGCTATTGGTTGAGCATCCTCCAAGTCATCTACTTGTTCTGCTTCATCCTCTTCTCCTCCACCTTGCTCCAACACCTGCTCATGTTTACTACCTACAAAAATTGGGTCATTAAGAATCTTACCACTCCTGGTGGCGATAGCCATGCAATGTCCGTCCATCTTAGGATTTTGGATCGTGTCACTTGGTAGTGACCCATTCTTCCTCTAATTTAATGAGGCAGAAAGTTGCCCCAACTGCTGCTCAATTTGCTTGATGGAGGTGGTGTGAGAGTCTATCAGTTGACTCATACTGGAGAAATCACCTTTCATCTCCTTCACCCCTGCATTAGTTGATTCAGCTTTTTAGAACACCTTGGCCAACATGTCTTCCAATTTAGACCCGCTGTAACTACCTCTTGACCGGTCTCTATTACCTGGGGAACATATACACACTTCGATCATTTATGTACCTATCTCTATTCTGCTAGTTTCCCTGCTCTATGTTTGCTGGCCTATCATATTGTCCTTCTCTAGAGTAGTTCTGACCTGCGTTTCTAGAGTTGTAACCCTGGTTTCTTAAGTTATATTTCAAGAAACCTCCTTGGTAGCCCAGGTAACTAGCCTTCTCATCTGGATCGATATCCTAACCTTCATACATATTTGGCTGTCCCACAGCATTTACCTTTTCAGACTTTGAAACAATATGCTTTGTGAGTAGATCTATTTGGGTCCTCATGTGTGCCATGTCCTGATCACTTTCTTCTTCCATTTTCCTTTGTTCAGCTGAATGCTCAAAAGTTTACCCAAGATCTCCTAATTCTGCATCCCTAGTGCCCTATTATTCTTCAACATCTCGTCCATCAGTTGCATGCTCTCTGAGAATGGCTTCCTCATAAATGATCCTCCACATACTGCATCAACAACAGGTTTAGTAACATGATTCAAAGATATATAGAAAGCTTGTGTGAGATGTCTCTCAATGAGACCATTGTTTGGGCACTTCTTCAACTTTTGGCTGAATCTCCACCAAGTGTCATGCATCACTTCTCGTGTTAGCTGCTTATGAGCACTTATCTCGTCCTTCATTTGCAGCTCTTTTGATTTCGAAAAGAATCCTTCTAGGAAAGCTTCCTTCAACTCAGTCCAAGTCTTGATTGATTCATCCGGCATCTCATTCAACTAGTTGGTTGGCTCTCCAGTAAGAGACAATGGAAACTGCCTCAATGTCATCGTTGTTTGGCTAACTCCAGGAATTTCTTATGATTTGCAAATCGCCACAAAGTTCATTAGATGTTGATTAGCATCATCACCAACTGCACCCCTGAATATACCTTTCAGATTCAGTAGTTGAATCATAGTGCTGGTGATTTTGAATTTCACACCTTGAGGTAGTGCAGGTAACACTATCGCTCATGTGGCTCCAGCTCCATCCATGTCTCAGTCATCCTCTTCATACATCATGTGAGCTTGATGTTGTACTCTACCCCTTGGAGCTATTGGTTGGCGGTGGAGAGGAATGATTTCATCTACTTCTATGTTTTCTTCCACCACCCTAGGCGGGTTGTACACAACATTCTGATGCATACCTCTTGCAGCGGTTTCAGCTTCCAGTCCCAATCTTTGCCTCTGAGCCTCAAGTTCTTATGCATTCACCATTTTACGGAGTATCTTCCAAAGTTCTAGGTCGTATGGGATCAATGTGGCTCCCTTACTTCTGGTATTTGGCATACACTGTTGAACTAACCTGAAAGAGACACAGACAAAGAACAAGATGTAAAATTAGGAAAGATAACTACAACTCGAATAAAAGCTAGTAAAACACTTCTGAATTGAAATTCGCCGGCAGCGATGCCAAAATTTGATACGTCCAAACTTACACCTCAATTAAGAGATATAAACGGTCGAAATCAATTTATAGAACTTGTTTACATAAATGATTTCATTGTCGCGTTCACTCAAATGTCGTTATTATTTCCTAAAGAAACAGTTATGGAAAGTAAAATTGGTTTAGTTGTGATGTTCTAGTAACTAAAATTGGTAATCAAAATTCAGATTGACAATTAACAGAGTTTTAAGTGCTAAAGTTGTTTCGATGATTAAATGAAACTAGGATTGTGTTCCCCATAACGTTACATCTAATGTTCTTCCGTAATTGAGTTTCAAGCAATTTATTTCTACAAAATACATACGAGTTAAATATATTTGATACTTCTCAGTCTAAATAGATAATTTTCACTCAAGTCCTCTCGGTCCCAGAGTGTTACTAGATGTTCCCTCGCTTACAATAGTGTTAAAGTTCTTTTCTCTCGAACTCAAACTTTGACTCCATTTCTTCCAGTTAATATAACCTTTTCCTACCTATCATTTTTCTCTCGAAAAAATGACAGACATGCTCACTCCAATGTGTGCACTCATTAGAATACATGAATAACGAAAGCTAAATTATAATTTGAAAATATAAATCACCTATCACTTGCTTTATGGAATTGCACTTCAATTTATGCCATAGATCCCACAATCCTAGTTGTGGTATTTAGCCACTCATGATTTCACGTAAGAATTCAGAAGAATATAATGAAAACATGATGAGAAAAATACTACGAAGATAAGTAAATTGATACGTACTTTGATAATTCAAGAATCAAAAATTCAACTTCCAAACTTAATTCAATGTTAATCTTCAAAACCAAAAGTTAAGAATAATGAAACTCGTTCATCGTTCAAGGTAAGATGAGATAAAAACTAAAAACGACCTAATTAATTTAAACAAAAGTGTTTTAAAAAGAGTCCTACTCGAAGTAGGACTGAACTGTCAGACACTTCACGACCACTTCTACGACCCGTCAAGGGCTACACGGTTCGTGAACCCCTCGTGGTCTTTACTTGTCACTTCTGCCACTTTGGATCTTCAAGGTCAACACACTGGGTAATTACCACAGGCAATTCAACGGACCGTCATAGGGACCACTGTCCGTCACCGCTATCCGTGATCTTTACTTGGTCAAACCTAATCTCAACTTCTTCAAGCGTTCATACTGGAAATAATTCACGTCTAGCACCACAGTTCGTGACAAGGACTACAACCCATCTAGATGCTTGTGGTCTTAACTTGATCACAATCATATTCTGCTTCTTTTTCCATTTTTTAAACGCAAGCAAAAATCTGTCTATACATTAAACAAACACATCAAAGCATACAAAAATACACTCGATTTTAATATTCATCCTTAGTTTTCAAGCATCAAATGTGCCAAGATATCGCGGCATATCAAGCATCGATGGTATCAACCTTGTATTTCTGAGGGCTACGGATTTCGTACACGAATAACAGAGTATGACTACTGGAAAGACTCTAGATGACCTAAAGGGTTGGCTAGCCCACTTGATTTCTGACACCAATCCGAGGTGGATTGAGGCCGGAGTGCCTGATGCATATCGTGACCAACGACACTATCCTACGATATGAGTGTCTATGATCGTCGATAATATAGTAACCTAACCGAGAGTTGGGGTCGTGTCCCAAGGGAGCGATTTTGAGAAATAATAACCAATTAGAATTTCAATCAAGTTAGTCGTAGTTAAAGACATTTGAGATAAAAGACATAGTAAATTAAAAAACGGTGACACAAAAGTGTCAAATATCAAAGGGGGTTTTGTAACAAGTACTCAAACGGCAAAATAAAAATCAAGTATGGGGAAAAGTTCTAAGGATGTGACGGCAATACAAGTTCAGATAAATTGTTGGGTACATGCTTTCAATAGGAAATTTGCAAGATAATAGTGACTAGGGTAAGCTTTAAATGGAAATAAGTTCCCTCTAGGGAAACTTACCCTATTTCAAATGCGTTCCTATCGGACACCCATTTGCCACATGAAGACCAGCCTACGCCTTACCCCACTCACTCTCTCGAGCTGAGTTTTAGGATACGGGACTAGGGCTCACCCTCTCGGGCTAAACCTCATGTCGACCCACTCATTAAGCCATCAGTCTAGTGGTTTTGGTTTCGCGACCTCCCTTTCGGGCAAGCCGAAAACACATAGGTGGCTTTGTATTTTAAACTACAAATCCTTTAGATTAAACCACAACAACTAGGTGAAATCACCATTAACATACATCTAACCTATCAACAAACAAGACCCAACAAGAATATTAACCCATATTTGCTAAATCACACCCCAAGAATGGGGGTTTTACCCACACATCAATAAATAAGAAATTATACCTAACATGATAATGAAATCAACTGGGTATAAGAAATTAAACCTTGAATTAAGCAAAGGAAAGTGAATAGAGATGACCCACTTCCAACTTGGGGAAGAAGAACTCTTTTCTTCAAGTCTTCACAAAACCCTCTCCAAACTTGAGAGAAAAATACTATAGCCTAATAATAATTTTTACTCTAAAAATGTTCCACACAGACTACAATTCTAACTAGTATTTATAGTTTTTATAAATTGTGCTGCGGAGGATTGTTCGGTAGGGGTGTGCATCGGTCGGTTCGGTTCGGTTTTAGGTGCTATTGGTTCGGTTTATCGATTTTCGGTTTGTAAATACTTTAAACCGATAACCAAACCAATAACATATTTCTTATCGGTTTTTGGTTAATCGGTTTATGGTACTTAACGGTTTGGTTTTCGGTTTAACCAATAAGAAAATACTCATATATATTATATACATGATAAGAAAATTTTCAAATAAACCATATGATTTTTCCAGCATTTGGCATGAAAGTAGTAATCATAAAAGTAACAATCATTTTTCTTGCAAGTTTAGACACTAGACACATTCAAAGGAAAAAGTGTGAAAGTAACAATCGTTTAACCATTAACAAAAAGTGTGAAAGTAACAATCATTTAACCATTAACAATAAGACTAGTAAATTTAGTATAGTCTTATTGGGTTATCGGTTTAACCATTAACAAAAATTATAAAACCAGAAACCGAACCAATAATCCAATAAAAAAATTTGCAAAACCGTTTAAAAACCATTAGCTCAATAACCCAATATCAATAAACCAATAGTGTTTTTTTGGTTCGGTTTATTGGTTAAATCGGTTTTTGCACACCCCTATTGTTCGGCGACATTAGTCGAGATCGCCAATGAACTCAGTGATCCGCATTTTGGTCAACTTAACGCCTTCAGTGTCTTGCCTTTAGCATCCTCACATTCTGGATCATTGGGCAATACAGTGCTGCTTCGCGGAACTAATCGGTGACTCACCGACTGCTTCTTTCCTCGCCTTTTGATCCGCTTCCTTCAAGGCTTTGCGTTCTGGAACGAAGGGCGGTTCATGACTTTTCGGCGACTCGCCAAGAAGAACTTGGCGATCCACAGGATTCCATTTCATGTTCTTTTCAACCCTATTTGCTCCGTTTTGTGCCTAAGTGTCCATGTTTCCACTAAAACTTTAAATACCTGAAACTTCAGCATTTTAATCAGGTATTGAGATAAAACAAGCATTCAAGGACACTATTTCTATAAAAATAAAGCCCTAAACGAGTCCAATTTGTGGAGTCATCAACACCCCCAACTTAAACTTTTGCTTGTCCTCAAGCAAGCTCAAGCTCAGCAGTTCAAATAGGGTACCCCAAATGGTGCTACACAAGACTAAATCATAAATGCACACAACAAGGCTCAATTTACTTATGCAAGGATCACTTATGTACTCAAAGATTCCAATTGTGACACACCATTTCCAAAGATTCTTATGCTCCCAATACTTGCTACTTTTGCAAGTTCAAGCTCAACAAAAGTATCTAAATTCCCTCACGTAAAGAATGATTCCATATTCACAAACAGATATGAGTCAATGTAAGATCAGGAATCAAATACAATGCTCACACTCAAAAAGAGGAACACAATCCATGCTTTCACCCATAGATTTGCCCTTATTTTCCAATTGACTTTCGATTCGGCTTACTCAAGATCACAAAGGTCTTTCTAAGGATTGTAATGGGGCTGAGTGCAAAGGTATGTTCATTTAGGCTTAGTGATTTTCATCCTCGTGAGATGTGATGTTCTCAAGGCATCATCTTCCTTTCCTATCTCAATTCTTCTTCTAGTGCTCATAAGTCACCCTATTATTCGTTCTCTATGTATTGCTTGGAAACCTAGTTTCTTTTGCACTTTTATTCCACGACTTTCTTTTTCTTTCTTTTCTTTTCTCTTTGTTTTTCTATTTTTCTTATTTGGAGGGTTTCCATTTTGTTTTGCAATACAATAGGTTCAGGAGACTTTCTTGCACTTCTTGACTTTTCCTTTTCCTTTTCACCACACCCCCAACTTAGACTTTTGGCCTAAGTTGGCTATTCACTAAACACGTCTCCAGAGGATTATAGGTAGTGGATGAAAAAAAGTCTAAGTTTCATCAAGTTTCTTCCAAAGGAGGATAGGCTCAAGGGGTGTTCAAGAGAGTTTCACATGTTCACGAGTAGGCCACAAAAAAAGGTATATGTCAAATTGGCTCACACTGTTTAAAATTTCCTAAGATTATCTCAAGAGTAAACCTTTCTAAATCAATCATACTAACAGGTCAAATTCTAGGTTTATACATGCAAGGTTCGAAGTAAGCTAATCACACAAGGCATCAATACTTCAGTCAGACAAGACTAGACATGTTAGCTAGCATGCAACGGTCCTCACAAGAAAATCATTTTTTGATAAATGGCTAGTCACAACGAAATGCAAAGAGTGCATATATTGTCTATATAACTTCATTTGGCCTCGTCGTAGCCATGCATTCATGTTTGTTCAATTGAGAGAATTATTCAAGTCATCGGTATTGATCGCAACTGAGACTTAAATTTTTACAAAAGAACAACCACTCTCAACACAAGAGGTGGCAAAAAGTTCTTTTCGAAGGATCAAAATTATTTTTGCAATTATAACAACATGAGTCATGAGCTCAAACATCCATAGAAAAGCAGTATTCAAAACACAAATTAAAGTAGACAACCCAAATATCCAAATAACACACAAAGTAATACACAAAGGTAGGCCTCACCCCACTACAAATAAAAGCTTTTGTCCTCAAATGGAAATAACAACGAATCTAAAAGGTAGAGTAACGAAAGATAGAGAAGGAGATAAAAAGGTGATCCTGGCTCGGGGCATCTATCTGGGTTTCAAAGTTGAGGGTAACCTCCAGAAGGACCCGCTCCACTGAATCCCGCAGTCGGAGCTTTGGCCAAGGAAGCCTGCACAGCAACATCTATCATGATTTCCTCAGTCTATGCTATGTTTTTTGTTGTAACTCCCTCGAACATCTCTTCATCAATCTCTATTTCCGCTCCCGAATCTTCTGTCTGCTCCGCTGTATCCCCATATCCAGTAGTAGTCTGTGGCCTCTCAGGCATGGCTGGAATTTCCACTGTCCCAAACACCATGGACACATCCGTGGCCTTCAAGTGATTCACATCTTCTCGCAGCTCAGCAATGTCAGCTTTTAAAAATCTTATCTCACTAGTGGACTCTTGCTTGTGCTCACACACCGCTATCATGGTCACTAAAGCTTCGATGGTAGTAATTAGGGGTGTCACATCATAAGTTAGGGCTATCTGGATCAGGCCTGGAACAGCTATTTCTAAACAGGCGGCCCAACAATCAGCAGAAAGGGCCATTTGTCCCATCAGAAGTAGGGAAGTAGGGGTGAGTGGGGGCCTGGAAATAGTAGCAGAGGAACCTAAAGTGTTAGTGGAAGTAGAAGTGCTAATGGATATATCTGAATGTCCAAGAGCTGGAGTGAGCAGAAGTGCTTCTGTAGGTGTAGATCTAGTGGTCGCCACTTCAGTCTACTTCTTTTCAGCTTGATCCTTAAGATATTCGTCTTCCATCTTTCGGATATTGGTCGAGGTTGTGGGCACCACTTCTACATCTCTCTCGGCATCCAGAGGTACTTGGGCATTTCTGCACAATGGGGTAATTAATTCTAGAAAAGGTAGAGATGTCTAGTTTTGCCAAGCACGCATATGGATTTCGGACGCAATAATTGTTCCCAGATTTATCCTTGTTTTCTCTATTATTCACCCAAGACATGTTTCTTTAGAGAGGTGAAGAATTGATTCATTTTGTGATGGCATAATGGAGCTGCTGATAAATCCGAATCAATATCTTGCAGCTATGTTCTGATCTTTATTTTCGATTGGGATTCCTTCGGCTAGCCATTTCGGAGCATCATTATCTGAGATTAGCGGGACCAACCATTGTTTCATCGCATCCAGTTGCTTCATTTTAATCAAGTGCTGATAGTGATCATTAATCTTAGTGGACATACCCAAGGCCATGTTGATAGCCTCACTATCACAGGCTACATTCCTTCCTTTAACCACTACATAGTCAAATGCTTTGAAAGATGCGACTAGTCCCTTTGGCTGAGGTACCAATGCACTGTATGCACTATAAAACTCTCTGACCCAGCTTGGCATATAAGAACCACGTGATTTTTGTGAAAACTTGAAATTTGTGATATTTTAGGCACTCCATTATCTCAGGATATATATTGATCGCCCCATCTATGGACATCCATTTTTATTCAATGATTGTTTTTAGTCCATCAGACTTTATTCTATTAGATGATCTAGGCGGGGTGGCTTGTACTGGAGGTGCCAGTATTATTGCATGTTCTGGAGCTGGAGGAGTCTGAGCAGTGGATCGAGGGTTTCTGATCCACGATGGGTCATGAAGTTGTTTGGATCGTAGCTCATTTCTCTGTGACTCTATCAATTCGTCTTCGTCTGAGCTCATACTCTCATTATCGTATATTGTTGGGTCATTGGTGTAAAAACCCATGCTATCAGAGCTTGCATCTGATAGCTCAACGATTTTTTCCTTGCCCTTGACTATTTTGGTCACACTGGAAGGTTTCACAACATTGCTTTTGGATGTAGCTGCATTATCGTTGATTGTTATCCCTTTTTTCTTGCTTTGAGTTGGCTTGTTGCTTTTTGTAACTTTGGGTCTGACCATGTCTGCAGTCAATAAGGAGTAAGTTAGAAATAAGTAAATCAGTGGTGCAGACCTTTAGTGGCAGACAGATGCGCCGAACTCGTCGGCGAATCACCAAATCTCTTTGGCGAGTCGGGTCGAGTTCACCTATGATATTTCCCTAATAGCTTTCACTAGTCAGTGATAAGAAAGTGTGAATCGCTGATTACTTCGGCGATCAAAGGTTCGTTCGCTGAAAGTTACAGTGCAATGAAGATTCAGGAATGCAGACAGAGGGCAATCGAAGTCACTTTAGGCGAGCCGCCTAGCTGTTTGACGAACCCGACCCAGTTCGCTAAACAACCTAACGTGTGTTCCTTCAATTCGAATTCGACCTCGCAAATTCCCAAAATACAATTAACAGATGCAATAGTGAAATTAAATTAAGACCCATGACATTCATTCACCCAAAACTCAAATCATTTCATGCACAGGCAAAGAGGGATTTCAAAAATCGAGATCAATTAGGCATGATTCTCAGATCGAATCTGGAATTTAGACAAGATAGGTTTATCAAAGAGAGGTCTAGTACATATCAACCCAACTAGTTTTAATTTAATAAGAGAACAAAATTTTAGTAGTTTCGGGAGTTCAGAGAAACCAACCTGTTATGCTGCTTGAACTGTGTTGAAATGCTAGGAAGCAATGTAATCACATGCTTTAGCACTAATCGACAACTAAAATATCAGGAGTGTAGAGGTAATGAAACTTACTTACTAGGTGCGGTTTTTTAACAATGGAAATTGAGTGGAGAATGAACATTTTTCCATTTTTTGAAACTATTGGTCTTTAAAAATTGGCCAGTAGTTGCTCATTCAACGATATTAGTTTTTACCGCTGAATGATTCAGCATTACGCCAAGCGATTACCCTCGCCGCCGATTGTTACAGCCTGTAGCTTTGATCTTGAGTCTGTCGGTGATCTAGATCGAAGTCACCGAATAGTTCAGCTACCCGCCGAATGGGACTATCAATTACCAATCTACATTTTTCATTCATTCTCTATGTTTTCTCTTATGAATTTAATACACCATTATTTCTAAAATAAAACTAAAGCTCGTAAGGGTTTTGGGTTGCCTCCCAAACAGTGTCTTAGTTAACGTCGTGGCACGACGCAGGTCGATGCTCACACCGGCCTTTTGGTGTTACACCTAGTGTAGCTAAGTGATCTCACTTTCTCATATGGATGAAGCTGAGGTAGTGCAAGATTCAAGAGAGTTTTGATTAGCTGAATAGATCTAGAATGAGAGCCACTCATCTGATTCAGTGTTTCGACATTTTCTCTAATTTCCTCTAGTACTTTGTCTTTCTCATTCAACTTTTGGAGGATGGTTAACAACGTATTATTGATACGTCTGTTTTCAATGTCCATGCATCTTCTCTGATCTGTAGATGATAGGTGCTTGCTCTTTCCTTTGGACATCAAATCCAATTCTTCGACCTTTTGGGTCAAGCTATTCATCTGACCCAATAAAATGGTCAATTGCTGGTCCTTCTCTCCATCCTTGTTGGTTTTAGCTACAGGGTCAAGGAATTTGGCAGCGGTCCCATAGGGGTATTTCTCACGTCCACTTGGCATGAGTTGGTTCATTATTTCTCTGTTTTTAGAACTTAGACCCCTGTAGAAGTATTCCAGTAGGATTAAATAGGGAATTTCATGAGTTGGACAGTGTATCAATAGTGTTTTAAACCGCAGCCACGACTCATGAAAGGGTTCTCCTTCGAGATGCTTGAGATTTAGGATATGATCCCTGAACCTCATCACCTCTGCTGAAGAGGCTCCATTGGTCCACCTTCTCCATCATGTATACTTATTGTCCTGCCTCACCACGCAACCAACTAAACAAAACTAAAAATTAGGTGAGTACACTACTGCTAACAAGAACATCAATTCTATTAGAATAAAAATTCTCAAGTAACACCACTCCCCGACAGCGGCGCCATTTTGATGCTTGTCGTGACCAACGACACTATCCTAAGATATGAGTGTCTATGATCATCAATAATATAGTAACCCAACCGAGGGTTGGGGTCGTGTCCCAAGGGAGCGGTTTTGAGAATTAATAAGCAATTAGAATTTCATTCAAGTTAGTCGTAGTTAAAGACATTTGAGATAAAAGACATAGTAAATTAAAAAACGGTGACACAAAAGTGTCAAATATCAAAGGGTGTTTTGTAACAAGTACTCAAACAACAAAATAAATAAGAAAATCAAGTATGGGAAAAGGTTCTTGGGATGTGACCGCAATACAAGTTGAGATAAATTTCTGGGTACATGCTTTCAATAGGAAATTTGCAAGATAATAGTGACTAGGCTAAGCTTTAAATGGAAATAAGTTCCCTCTCGGGTAACTTACCCCATTTCAAATGGGTTTTTCTCGGACACCCATTTGTCGCATGAAGACCAGCCTACGCCTTACCCCACTCACTCTCTCGAGGTGAGTGTTAGGATATGGGACTAAGGCTCACCCTCTTGGGCTTAACCTCATGTCGACCCACTCCTTAGGCCATCAGTCTAGTGGTTTTGGTTTTGCGACCTCCCTCTCGGGCAAGCCGAAAACACATGGGCGGCTATGTATTTGTAACTACAAACTCTTTAGATTAAACAACAACCACTAGGTGAAATCACCATTAACAGACATCTAACCTATCAACAAGCAAGACCTAACAAGAATATCAACCTATATTTTCTAAATCACACCCCAAGAATGGGGATTTTAGCCACACATCAACAAATAAAAAATTATACCTAACATGATAATGAAATCAACTGGGTATAAGAAATTAAACCTTGAATTAAGTAAAGGAAAGTGAATAGAGAAGACCCACTTCCAGCTTGGGGAAGAAGAACTCCTTTTTCAAGTCTCCACAAAACTCTCTCCAAACTTGAGAGAAAAATAATGAAAAATACTATAGCTTAATAATATTTTTTACTCTAAAAATGTTCCACACAGACTACAATTCTAACTAGTATTTATAGTTTTCACAGATTGTGCTGCAGAGGATTGTTCGGTGATATTAGTCGAGATCGGCGATGAACTAAGTGATCCGCCTTTTGGTCAGCTCATCGCCTTCAGTGTATTGCCTTTAGCATCTTCGCATTATGGATCATTGGGCGGTATAGTGCTGCTTCGAGGAACTAATCGGTGACTCGCTGACTGCTGTTTCCCTCGCCTTTGATCCAGTTCCTTTAAGGTTTCGCGTACTGGAACGAAGGGCAATTCATGTCGTTTCGGCGACTTGCCAAGTTGAACTCGGTGATCCGCATGATTTTATTTCTTGTTCTTTTCAGTCCTATTTGCTCTGTTTTGCGTCTAAGTGTCCATGCTTCTACTAAAACTTTAAATACATGAAAATTCAGCATTTTAATCAGGTATTGATATAAAACAAGCATTCAAGGACACTATTTCTATTAAAAGAAAGCCCTAAATGAGTCCAATTTGTGGACTCATCAGTGCCTATAGAGATGAAGGACCAGAACATAACAGCTCGATATTAGTTTGGATTAATAAGCAACACAGTCGTGCCATCATAGATTATGTCCATTCTCCACCACCAAAAGGTGGCCTATCTTAGGTCTATCATAGCCACGAAGAGACTGAATTTGGGATTGATTATCGATCAGGAGATGGCCATGAGGGCCAAGCAGTGCCTAACGTCCCTTCCCTTTCCACTTGTGATCATAAAGTTGGGTCGTCGGGACGGAATTCTTCATGATGAGAAGAGGGATGTCAAGGTTACACCCACATCTTCCACTGACATCCATCCCTACACACGGGATGAGGTTGATAGGAGAAGAGCAACTTTGGTGGATACATCCCCGGAGATTGATATCAATACATTACCTGTAAAGGCAACCTTACTTACTTTGGCCTTTGGGCCTTCAGGTACTTCTAGCTCCACTCTTTCTGAGGCCCTGAATTCTTCTACTGCTCCCCCAGCCCCTAGATCTGATGTTGGTACTACTACCTCTAGGACTCTAATCACCCAGGCCATGCTTCTCAAAATGGGGCACCTAGCCTATTCTGCTGATGTGTGTGCTTCCCCGCTAGAGACCGAGGTTCTTGGGATGATTGAGAAAGCTATTAGTGTTGCACTAACACCTGTCAGTGCTTCTATTGATGCCCTAACAACAAGAGTAGATATTTGTGAGAGAGGGCAAAGTGTTACTGATGCGGTGATGGATTTGAAAGTCGATATTTCTAGGTTGGGGAAGGCTGTTAACAATTTGAAGTCCACAGATTTTACATCACTATTTGGGACGGTAGAGATCCCAGATGATCTGAGTGTTGATGTTCCAGCCTGTGCTGAGGTGCCTGTGGCTGCCACCAGAGATGATACTAGGGCTAATGTTATTACTATTGAGTACGAGGCCGAGACAGATGAGGAGCTACTTGAGGTGCGAGATGAGGTTGTTTATGAGGACCTGGACGATCTAGAGGGTGCCAGGTTTAAGACAGCTAGATAGGCTTCCTTGAGAGATACTTCTATGGCAGGCTCCAGTGGAGCCAAGGCTGATAAGACACCGGGCAATGATGCCTTGCCTGAGAGTGTGACCTCGAGCACTGATGCCCAGACAGATGGAGTGACTGAGATACAGACTTCACCCTAGGCTTAGCCTAGCAAAATGACTTTTTACCTCCCTCTCTATTGTTTTATTGACTATTATGTTTTAAGTTGAATTTGAGGACAACTGCTTATTATTATTGGGTGGGGTGAGGTATTTCCATACCTACCTCTTTTGATTGTTTTGTGAATATTGGGCTTATTTGGCTTATTGATATAAATCTTGGTTGTTGAATTGTATTGTGGATGTGTCAGTTTGTGGCCCATTGTTTTGAATGAAAATGGTTTTTGAAACTAATCTTAAAATTTTGCCACCTCTTGTATGTGTGATTGTGGTTGTTCTTATGCAAATTTGAGTGTCGGTTGTGATCAATATCGATAACTCAAATAGTACTCTCAATTGAATGAAATGAATGTGCAGCTACGATGAGGCAAAAAAAGTTCCAAAGACAATATGTAAATTTTTAGCATCTCGTTGTGATTAGCCGGTTATCGAATGAGTCTCTTGTGATGAACATTGCACGCTAGCTAGAAAGTCTGGAGTCTTGATTGATATTGGTACCAATGCCTTGTGTGATGAGATTAATATGAACATTATGTGTGATGACACCTAGAATTTGACCCGTTGGTTTGGTTGATTGATGAGTCCATGATTTGGACTCATTTAGGGATTGTTTTTGATAGAATTAGTGTCCTCAAATGCATATTTGTCTCAATAACTTATGTAAATGCTTGAATTTCAAGTATTTAAACTTAGAGATAGAAGCATGGACGTTATCGAGCAAAAAGGAACAAAGTGGTTGAAAATAGCAAAAACAGACGGCCTGAAGATCGCCTAATCCGTTAGGCGAATTGCCGAAAGGCCTACAATCTCACCTTTTGTTCCAGTGTGCTAAGCTATGAAGGGAAAGATCAAGTTGGGAATGAAATGGAGCATTCGGCGTGTCGCCGAGCAGTTTTGCGAAGCAGTACACTATCGCCCAATGATCCAGGACGCAAAGATGTTGAAGGAAAGCACTGAAAGGCGGTGAAGCAAACCAAAGGGTGGATCGCCGAATGGGTCGGCGATCTCGACTAGCTACGCCAAATGGATCCTTTACATCACACTTTCTAAAAACTATAAATAACAATTGAAATTTTTACTTTAGTATCAAGTTTTCTAGTATCAAGTTTTATATTCAGACTTAGAATATTTTCAAGTTTTGAGAGGGTTTTGAAGAACTTGAAGATCCAAAAGGTTTCAACTCTAAGATTTTGGACTTGGGTCTTCCGGATTCTTCACTCTTGACTTGTTTTGAAACCTAAATCTTCATGCCCATTTGAATGCAAACTCATATTGGTATAAATTTCTATCTCTTGTTCATGTACAGCTAAAACCCCAATTTTTGGGTGTGATTTTGTGAATATGGGTTAAGTTAATTATTGGGTCTTGCTTGCTGATAGATTAATCATTGTTTAAATCTAATTTCGATTAGTAGTTGTGTTGGAACTTAATGAAATTATAGTTGCAAATACAATTTCATCTTTGTGCTTTCGGCTTGCTTGAAAGAGAGGTCATAAAACTAGGACTACTAAATTGATGGCCGATGGGATTGGGTCGACATGAGGTTCAGCTTGAGAGAGTGAACTCTAGTCCTTCTCCCACACACTCAGCTCGAGAGAGTGAGTGGGCTAAGGCGGAGGTTGTTCTTCATGCGGCAACTCGGTGTTCAAGAGAAACCGAGTTGATTCGGGATAAGTTGCGCGAGAGAGAATAACCCCCACTATAGTCTAGCCTAATCACAAATATTCAAGAGATTTATTATCAAAAGCATTTACCCAATAGTTTAGTTTATCCTGTATTCCTATCACATCCCAAGAATCTCATCTCCTTGATCAGTACTCTTTGCATTTTTGTTGTTCTTGCTTACTTATTACAAACCCCCATTGATAATTGACGCTTGCGTCACCCTTTAGATTTAACATGTTTATATTCATTAATGTTTTTAGCTACGAATAATTAGAACTTAATTTTATTTTTCTATTAATTCTCAAAAACCACTCCCTTGGGACTTGACCCCAACCCTTGGTTGGGTTACTTTACTATTGTACGATCGTAGACACTTACTTTAGAAGTTGTGTCTTGATTACGCAAACATCAAAATGGTGCCACTATCGGGGAGTGGTGTTATTTGAGAATTCTTAGTCAGTAAAATTTTAGTTCTTGTTAGTTGTAGTTTCACTAACTTTATTTTTAGTTTTGTTTTCTTTGAGTTGTTGTTGTAGGCAGATACCATGACCATGACTGAGGGAAATAGTAGCAAATTGGCGGAGACGAACCAAGAAGTTGAGAGGGATTTCAAGTTAACTGCATTGGTAAGTTAATTGAACGATTTAGCCACCAAAATATCAGAGGTGGAAGACTAGTGAAAAAGTCAAGGGAGGTACATACCCCCTCATGAGCAGGAAAAGTTTAGAGACAGGGAGAACAATCGTTTCGAGGACACACTACAAATCATTCTCCAAAAGATCACCGAACAAGATCGAGTGTTTGAAGAGATGAAAGAGAATATTAAAGTGTTGAATCAGATGATTAGCTTTCATTCTAGATTGATCCAGCTGATCAGGACACTCATGAGTTATGTTGTGCCTCCTCTCTACTCAAATGAACTATTGGGGTTAACTAGTAACACTAGGGCAAACCACAATGATGAAGAGTGAGAGAGGACTTGCATCTGGCCACGACGTTAACTAAGGCACTTCTTGGGAGGCAACCCAAGGCCTTAAATTCTTTATTTTTGTCTTAGAAATAATGGTGTGTTAATTGTGCAAGTTAAAGTGTGGAGAGTGTGTGGAAATTGCTTTTGACGAACTTCAGGTCCATTCAGCAAAACGTCGAACAGGTCAGCGAACCCGATATAAACCGTTGTTTGGACCCTCACTTTTACTGAAGGTCTTGTAAAACTCAGCGATGTAAGTGATCACTCAGCGTGTCGCCGAGTGGGTCGGCGAGTAATACTAACGTCGCCGAATGGGAGAGATCTGGGTAATTTTTATAAAGCACAAGTCTAAACTTTCAACCTTTTTCATTTTCCTTCACTTTCGACCTTCACAAACTTGCACCTACTTAGTATTTTCAATATTTCCGCATTCGATTAGTATTTTAGTTGATTGATTTGTGCTCGGAATTGGAATACTTTGCCGCCTAGCAATTTAGTCTTGTTTTAATCGACAGTAAAGGTTGGTTTTCCCAAACGCCATATTTATTTTTGATATTTGAACTCTTATGCAAGTGATATTATCTGGTTGTCATGTGCTGAGCCTCTCTGATAGGTTTAGATCATTTGAATGCCGAGTTTAATTCGTAGATCTTACCCATTTTATCTTGATTTTTGAAATCCCTTTTAGTTGCGCGTTGAAATGAGTTAAATTTCATGAGGTTGTGCGTGCGTAGCGTTTAGCATGGTTGAGTATTATGGGTCTGAGTTTAATTGTACTAGTGTATAGTTAAATTTTGTTTTCGGCGGTTGCGGGAATGAATTTGAGAAGATGGGTCAAATGTAGGCACGTTGGGCTGTTTGGCGAGCTAGGTCGAGCTCACCGAACTACTCAACGGTTCGCCTAATGAGCCCAGCTCGCCTTTAAATTCATGCTATATTTGTTGTTGGTTTCTGTAACTTTCGGCAGGAAGCCAGAGGTCGCCAAAACCACTCGACGACTCGCCGATCGTCTTCTAGATCACCCTTTATCTACACTCTTGAACCTGTATTGCACTGTATCTTTCAGAGGACAAAACCCTGCTCGCTGAAAGAGGTTGTTGACTCACCGAAAAGGCCTTCCCATCACCAACATGCTAAAAATTTTAAACCAAGCCTGTTGGCAAGCTCGACCTAGCTCGCCGAAGCAATTTGGCGATTCACCGATTTATTCAGCGAGTCTTTCTGCAACTATGTTTACATCAATTTGAGTTAGTCTGTCTAATTTG
This sequence comes from Solanum stenotomum, assembly GCF_019186545.1. Taxonomy (NCBI): domain Eukaryota; kingdom Viridiplantae; phylum Streptophyta; class Magnoliopsida; order Solanales; family Solanaceae; genus Solanum; species Solanum stenotomum. The sequence continues at coordinate 25,561,181 of NC_064290.1, read as the reverse complement.
TCCCACTATAATTGCAGACATGGCTAGGTCTAAAGTTGTTGGGAGAAACATGCCACACCAAGGGAATACAAAAGGGATTACAATTAATGAGGATGCAGCTGCATCTAGGGGCCAGGCCGTAAAACTTTCCACAAGTGGTGGAAAAGTCAAGGGCAAAGACAAAGCCCCCTGAGTTATCAAAAGCAAGTTTTGACAGTGATGGCTTTTATACCAATGACCCCAACCCATCTAAAAGTAAGGGTTTGGGTTCTGATGAGGATGACTAGACGGAGGAACAGAGGGCTAAGTTACGATCCAAAAAGCTGAATGATCCATCTAGGATTAGGAAGTCTCAGCCTACCACTCCTACTCCTCCAGTCCCAGAGCAGGCAATATTATTGGCACATCCAGTACAAGGCCCTCCGCCCAAGACAATGAATAGATTAAAGGATAAGGGGCTGAGGACGATTCTTGAGGAAAAGCGTCTATCCATAGATGGGGTAATTGATAGGTACCCAGAGATAATGGAGTGGTTGAGACAACACAAGTTCTAAATTTTCACCAGACCCCGCATTACTTATATTCCAAACTGGGTAAGAGAGTTCTACAGTGCATACAGTGCACTAATACTCAGAAAAAGCAGCTAGCAGCAGCCTTCAAATAAGTTTACTATGTGGTTGTTAGAGGTAGGAGGGTGAAGTGTGATAGTGGGGCGATCAACGCAGTCTTGGGCATGTCCACAGATATTAAGGATCACTGCCAGCACTTGATTAGAACGGAGAAACTGGATGAGATGAAAAAGTGGTTAGCCCACTAATTTCAGACGATACTCCGAAGTGGTTGGCAAAAAGAGCTTGATTAAAAACAAAGAACTGAACATAGTTGTAAGAATTTGGTTCGATTTTATTAGCAGCACAATTATGCCATCCCAGAGTGAGTCGATCCTACGCCTTGCCAAGGCAGCCTGCCTGGGTTACATCATAGAGAAAATTCAGATAAACTTGGGTACGATCATTGCTTCAAAGATACTCATATGTGCAAGGTATAGTCGGACCTCACTTTCATTCCCAGTGTTGATCACAGAACTGGCAAATGAGCTTGGGTACCTCGAGATACCAAGAAGGATGTGGAAAAGCTGCCCACATCCTCTACTGATATCCGGAGGATTGAAGCCGAGTAGCTTAAGGATCAAGAAGAAATAAAGAAGGCAGCCTCTGTAGAGTCAGTGAACACAGAATCATCACCTGCAAAGGCATTTTTTCCTACTCCGGTCCCTGGGTCTTGAGGTATATCAATTACCACTACTACTCCTGCTGACACTCCAGGTTCTTCTACTGATGGAGCATCTCCCAGACCTACTGTTGTTGTTGTTGTTTCTCGACCTCCACTCACCCAGGCTTCCCTATTCCGGAAGGGACAGTTGGCCCATTCCGTTGATCATCAAGCTGTCGATCTAGAGGCCTCTGTTCGGAGCATTATTCAGATTGCCCTCACTGACGCTATGACACCACTGAGCATTGCCATTGATGCCCCAACAGTCAGGATAGTGGCGTGTGAGCGCAACCAAGAAGCCACGAAGGAGGTGATGTCTTTAAAGGCTGCCATTGCTGAACTCAGAAAAGATGTGAACTACCTAAAGTCCACCAATATATCCATGGTCTGTGGAATAGTGGAGATTCCAGATGTGCTTGAGATGCCTCAGACCACTATATGACATGAGGATGGAACGGAGCAGACAGTCGATCTTGAGTCAGAGGTAGAGACTGATGAAGAGATGCTTGAGGAGACTGAGGGAGATGTAGATGAAGACCTGATCGAGACTGAAGCAATTATGATAGATGATGTTGTGCAGACTTCCTTGACAAAGGCACATGTTGTTGGATCCAGTGTAGCTGGTCCTTCTGAGGTCACTTTGGGCTCCGATGCCCAGATAGATGGAGCGACCACTTAAACAGGATCCCCTCTTTACCTCCCTCTCTGTCTTTCTTTAATTTACATTTTGGATATTTTATTACTTGCATTTGAGGACAAATTTCTTTTATATTTGGTGGGGTGAGGCCTACCTTTGTGTGTTATTCGTGAATTGTGTTTCATTTATGTATTTGGGTTGTAAGCTATAATTGTGTTAAATATTGCTTTCGTGGAAGATTTGAGGTTGTGGCTTTGTGTTTTAAATTGTAAAATAAGTTTGACCATTCCAAAAAAAATTTGCCACCTCTTCTGTGTTGAATGTGGCTGTTCCTTTGCAAATTAGAGTATCGATTCCGATCAATATCGATGATTTGGATAGTTCTTAGAATCGAACAAACATGAATGTGCGGCTACAATGAGGCCAAATGAAGTTGCATAGACAATATGTGAACTCTTTGCATCTCGTTGTGACTAGCCAATGATCAAATTGAGTCTCTTATGATGATTGTTGCACACTAGCGAAAGTGTGGAGTCTTGTTTGATTTATAGTGTTAACGCCTAGTGTGATGAGCTTACATGTGAACCACGCATGATGGATCCTATAATTTGCCTCGTTGGTCCGGTCAACTAAGTGATGCTACCTCTTGATATGATCTTAGGCAACTTCGAAGAGTGTGAGCCAATTTGACTTATACCTCTTTTGTGGCCTACTGTGTAATTGTGTGAACCGCTTTTGAACACCCCTTGAGCCTTACCTTTCTTTGGAAGAAACTTGATGAAATCAATGACCTTTCTTTATCCATCACCCATAATCCTCATGATGTTGTGGTTAGTCGAATAGCCAACTTAGGCCAAAAGCCTAAGTTGGGGGTGTGGTGAAAAGAGAAGGGAAAATCAAGAAGTGCAAGGAAAGTCCCCTTTAGCCCATGCTGTTGAGAAAAATGGAACCCCTCCATATAAACAAAAAGAGAGAAGAAAGAAAAAGAAAAAGAATGAAAAAAAAAGTTATGGAATAAAGTTGAAAAGTACAAAAGAAATAGGGTTCCCAAACAATCCATGGGAAGTGAATAATAGGATGACTTATGAGCACTAGTAAAAATGATGAAAGAAAAGGAAAGGAAGTGTTGACAGCACCACATTTCATGAGGATGAAAGTCACTGAGCCTAAATGACCATACCTTTGCACTCCGCCCCATTACAAGCCTAGAAAGACCTTTGTGATTTTGAGTGAGCTGAAGCAAATGTTGATTGGAAAATACAGGCAAACCTACGGGTGAAATTATGCATTGTGTTCATCTTTGTGAGTGTGAGCGTTGCATCTGATTTCGAAGTTTTAAACTGTAAACCATTGCGTGAATATCCAATCATTCTTTGTTTGAGGGCATTTGAACACTATAGTTGAGCTTGAACTTGCATTTAAAGCAAGTATTGTAAGCTTGAGATTCTTTGATAATGGTGTGTCACAACTTAAAACTTTGAGTGCACATTTGATCTTTGCATGAGTAAAGTGAGTCTTGTTGTGTGCATTCTTGATTGAGTCTTGTGCAGCACTATTTGGGACATCCCTTTTTGAACAGCTGAACTTGAGTTTGCCTGAAGACAAGCAAAAGTTTAAGTTGAGGGTGTTGATGAGTCCACAATTTGGACTCATTTAGGGATTGTTTTTGATAGAATTAGTGTCCTCAAATGCATATTTTGTCTCAATAACTTATGTAAATAATTGAATTTCAGGTAATTAAACTTACAGACGGAAGCATGGATGCTATCGAGCAAAAATGAACAAAGTGGCTGAAAGAAGGAAGAAACAACGGCCTGACGATCGCCTAATCCGTTAGGCGAATCATCGAAAGGCCTACAATCTTGCCTTTTGTTCCAGCGTGCTGAGCCATAAAGGGAAAGTTCAAGTTGGCGATGAAATGGAGCAGTCAGCATATCGTCGAGCAGTTCCGCGAAGCAGTACTCTATCGTCCAATGATCCAGGACGCAAAGATGCTGAAGGTAAGCGCTCAAAGGCGATGAAGCAGACCAAAGGGCGGATCGCCGAATGGGTCGGCGATCCTGACTAACTACGCCGAATGGATCCTTTACAGCACACTTTCTGAAAACTATAAATACCAGTTGAAGTTTTTTCTTTAGTATCAAGTTTTCTAGTATCAAGCTTTATATTAAGACTTAGAATATTTTCAAGTTTGGAGAGTGTTTTGAAAAACTTGAAGATCCAAAGGGTTTCAACTCCAAGATTTTGGACTTGGGTGTGCCGGATTCTTCACTCTTGACTTATTTTGAGACTTAAATCTTCATACCCATTTGAATGCAAACTAATATTGGTATAAATTTCTATCTCTTGTTCATGTCTAGCTAAAATCCCAATTCGTGAGGTGTGATTTTGTGAATATGGGTTAGGTTAATTGTTGGGTCTTGCTTGATGATAGTTTAATCATTGTTTAAATATGATTTCGTTTAGTAGTTGTGTTGGAACTTAATGAAATTATAGTTGCAAATATGATTTCACCTTTGTGTTTTTGGCTTGCTCGAGAGAGTGATCGTAAAACTAAAACTACTAAATTGATGGCCGGTGGGATTGGGTCGACATGAGGTTCAGCTGGAGAGACTGAACCCTAGTCCTTCTCCCACACACTCAGCTCGAGAGAGTGAGTGGGCTAAGGCAGAGGATGTTCTTCATGTGGTAACTCGGTGTTCGAGAGACATAGACTTAATTCAGGGTAAGTTGCTCGAGAGAGAATTTACCCCCACTATAGTCTAGCCTAGTCACAAATATTCAACAAATTTATTATCAAAAGCATGTACCCAATAGTTTAATTTATCCTGTATTCCTATCACATCCCAAGAATCATATCTCTTTTATTAGTACTCTTTGCATTTTTGTTGTTCTTTCTTACTTGTTACAAACCCCCCATTGATAATTGACGCTTACGTCACCCCTTAGATTTAACATGTTTATATTCGATAATGTTTTTAATTATGACTAATTAGAACTTAATTTTATTTTTCTATTTATTCTCAAAAACCACTCCCTTGGGACTCGACCCCAACCCTTGGTTGGGTTACTTTACTATTGTATGATAGTAGACACTTGCATTGGAAGTTGTTCCCTGATTACGCAAACATTAGTGATGCAAGAGCTTGAAATAATCTCAGGAAAGAATTTGAAGAGTGAACCAACTTGACAATATACCTCTTTTGTGGCATACTTTGTGAGATCTGTGAACCTTCCTTGGCACCTTTTGAGCCTTACCCTTTTTCTTGGAAGTAACTTGAGCAATTGTGACCTCTCTTTGTCTATTCACCCATAACTTTCATGAAGTATGGTTTGTTTGAATAGCCAACTTAGGCCAAAAGCCTAAGTTGGGGGTGTGGTAAAAAGAGTACGAAAGTCAAAAAGTGTGAGAAATCCCCCTTTGTGTGATTGATTTCAAAAATATGGAACTCCTCCATGTAAAAAAAAGAGAGAGAAAAGAGAAAGGAATTGAAAAAGATGAAAGAAAAGAAAAAAACCAAAAAAGTTGTGAAATAAAGTAGTGAAAATTGCAAAAGAAATGGGGTATCCGCTGGTTCATATGAAGTTGAATAATGGAATGGATTATGAACATGTTTGAAATGTTAAAGAAAAGGAGGAAAGTGATGTTCAGACCATACTTCATGAAGGTAGAAGCCACTAAGCCTAAACGACCATACATTTATACTCAGCCCCGTTACAAGCCTCGAAAAGACTTTTGTGATCATGAGTGAGCTGAAACGAATGTTGATTGGAAAACAAGGGGAAACCTATGGGTGAAGATATGCATGTGTTCATCTTTGTGAGTGTGAGAGTTGTATATGATTCCGGGACTTTAAATTGTTGACAAATTTTGTGTGAATGTGGAATCATCTTTTTTGTGAGGGCATTTGAGTACTTTTTTTAGCTTGAACTTGCATTTGAAGCAAGTATTGTGAACTTGAGTATCTTTGATAATGGTGAGTCACAATTTGAATCTTTCAGTTCACAATTGATCATTGTATGAGTAATTTGAACCTTGTTGTGTGCATTTATGTAGAGTCTTATGCAGCACTATTTGTAGACATCCTTATTGAACTGTTGATCTTGAGTTTTACTTGAGGACAAGCAAAAGTTTAAGTTGGGGGTGTTGATGAATTCGAGATTTGGACTCATTTAGGGCTTTCTTTTGATAGTTTTAGTGTCCTCAAATCCTGAATTTGTGCTAGAAACTAATGTGAAAGCCTTGATTTCTAGTCATGTGGACTAAGGAGCAAAGAAAGGACACTAACAGGCCAAAAGGAAGAAAACAAGCTGAAAAAGTGGAGAAAAGAAATCTTGGTGATCGCCAACACCACTTGGCGACCCGCCGAGTGGCTCTTGCGACCACCCAAAGTTCTATTGTTCCAGCCTTGAGGGAAGAAACCAAATCGGTGACATATATGGGCAATCGGCGAATCGCCGATCATTTTTGCGACAACAAATTGGGTAGCCCAAAGTTACAGGACCTGAGATGCTGAAGGTCAATGCAAAATGGCGATGGAATAGGACGCTCGGTGAATCGCTGATCAGTTTGGCAAGGCGCGACTTAATCCGCTCAGTGGACTTTCAGGATTGATTTTGGGAAACTATAAATTGGATTTTAAAAGTAATTTTGAGGACTTCTCGGCAAGATATTAGAGTTCTCTCCCAGATATTATAGTTCCCATTCTAGACTTAGAGTTTTCTCTTAATATTTGAGTTCCAATTGTACAATTTTGGAGGATTTGGAAAGTGGGTCTTTGAATTTCATTCTCTGAAATCATTGTAAAGGCTTGGAGACTCTTACCCATACCATGGCTAATGCATTCGGTACCCGTTTCTCTGTTTTTATGATGTGTGGCTAAAACTGCAATTCTTGGGGTGTGATTATGTGATTATGGGTTGAATTAGCTTATGGGTATTAATTATTACTAATTTAAATGCTATATTGAAATGGGTTTAATCATTACTTCTGTTTTAATCTATGAATTGTAGTTGCTAATGCAGTTCTAACTTTGAGTTCTTAGCTTGCTTGAGAAAGAGGTTTTTGAACCAAAGCTTTTGATTAATGATTTGTAGGTATTTGGTTGATGTGGGTTCAGCTCGAAAGAGTGAATCCTAAACTAACTACTACCCATCTTACTCGAGAGAGAGGGGATGTATTAAGTTTGTGGGTTGTTCTTATTTCTTAAGCTTGTTGATGTTGGAGAGAAATCACTTGAATCGAAGTAGTTGTTCGAGAGAGAGCTATTTCAATTATAGCCCAGCTTACCCACTGATATTTAGCTATTTATTAGTAGTTTCAATTACCCAAATAGCAAATTTTGCCTATAATCAATCACATCCCAAGAATTCCTCTCTATATTGTTATTTCATTGTTGTTTAATCGCGTTGTAGCTGATAGTTGCAAACCAAAAACCCCCATCTGACATTTGTGTCACCCCCTTTAGACTTGTTTACATATCCTTTTCGATAATTTCTATTCCTATAGCTGATTAGACCACGTTCATACTTTCTATTTGAATTTGAACACGTACCACTCCCTGTGGGTTCGACCCCAACTCTTCATTGGGTTTTATACTGCTTAACGATCATTTTCACCTAGAATTAGATGAGGTGTGCTTGAAAATTTTATCATTTATTAATCTCCGACAAGGGAACATAAATGTTAAAGAATATTCCTTGAGGTTCACTCAATTGTCAAAATATGCTCCTTCTATAGTTGTCGATTCTTGGGAAAAGATGAGCAAGTTCATTTCGGGTGTGTCCAAGCTGGTAGTGAAACAGTGTCGTACGGCCATACTTCTCCATGACATTGATATTTATCATCTCATGGTTCATGCCCAACAAATTGATGAGGATAAACTTAAAGAGAGGTCCAGGGAGACAAAGAGGTCTAGAACGGGTGATGGTAATTTCTCTCATGCAAGGTCCGATGGACAAGGTCGTTCTAAGTATCGACAAAGGTTTTCCGAACAAGGTTCCTCTAATGCTCCTAAGTTCAACAAAGAGAGGGTGTCTAACCCTATGCCTTAAGGAGGTGGTAGTGGGTCTCATTGCCAAATTGTGCTAAGTGTGGAAGAAAGCATGAGTGCAAATGTCTAGCGGGTTCCAATGCTTGTTATGGTTGTGGTAAGATGGACCACAAGATAAGGGATTGTCCTCTAATTGCTAAGAATGAGGGAGATAGTCATAATGGGGCCCAACCCTATCTTTCATCCGGTCCAAGTGGTTCGGGTACTAATGCTCCCAAGCAAAATAGGTTCTATGCACTTTAGACTCGTGGTGAACAAAAGGGTTCTCCTGATGTGGTTACCGGTATGTTGAAAGTCTTTCAACTTGATGTTTATGCTTTACTTGATCCCGATGCTACCTTGTCTTTTGTGACGCCATATGTGGCTATGAGATTTGATGAGCTCCCTAATGTGTTGTTAGATCCTTTTTCTGTCTCTACTCTTGTTGGTGATTCTATTGTGGCTAAGAGGGTCTATAGAAACTGTCCCATTTCCTTATTCCATAGAGTTACTCTTGTTGATTTGGTAGATCTTGATATTCTAGATTTTGATGTTACCTAGTTATAGATTGGCTGAACTCTTGTTTTGCTTCTATAGATTGTATAACCCGTGTAGTCAGATTTCATTTTCCAAATGAGCCTGTCCTAAAGTGGAAGGGGGGAAATTATGTGTTGAAAGGTCAGTTTATTTCTTGTCTTAAAGCTAGAAAGATGATTTCTAAGGGTTATGTGTACCACCTAGTTAGGGTGGGGGATATGGATTCTAAAACCCCTCTTCTTGAGTCGATCCCCATTATTAATGAATTTTGGAACTGTTCTCAGATGATTTACCTGGTATTCCTCCCGAAAGGGAATTAGGTTTTGGTATTGACCTTCTTCCAGATACGCAGCCTATTTCTATTCCTCTTTATAGATTAGCTTCGGTAGAACTTAAGGAATTAAAGGAGCAATTGAAAGATTTGTTGGATAAGGATTTTATCCGACTCTGTATCTCTCTATGGGGTGCCCCAATTTTGTTTGTTAAGAAGAAAAATGGTTAACTTCGTATGTGTATTGATTATCGGCAATTGAATAAGGTGACCATTAAGAATAAGTATCCTCTTCCAAGAATAGATAATTTATTTGACCAACTCCAAGGAGCGAGCTACTTTTCTAAGATTGACCTTAGGCTAGTAATCACCAATTGAGGGTGAAAGATGATGATAATCCGAAAATGATTGTTAAAATCCGGTATTGTCATTATGAGTTTTTGGTGATGTCGTTTGGTTTGACTAATGCTCTGGCGAGATTTATGGATTTGATGAATAGGGTGTTTAGACAATACCTTGATATGTTCGCAATTGTGTTCATTGATAATATATTGATTAATTCAAGAAGTGAGGATGATCACATCAATCATTTGAGGATTATGTTTAAAATTCTCAAGGACCAAATTCTCTTCGGAAAGTTTAGCAAGCGTGAGTTTTGGCTAAGGTCCGTAACTTTTCTTGACCATTTTGTTTCAAGTAAGGGTATTGAGGTAGATCCTAAGAAGACGGATGCGGTCAAAAGTTGGCCTAGACCTTTATTCCCTTCGGATATTAGAAGTTTCTTGGGTTTAGATGGTTACTACAGAAGATTTGTTGAGGGGTTCTCTTCGATAGCCTCTCTATTGAATGCTTTGACTCAAAAGAAGGCCATATTCATATGGTTCGAAGCATGTGAAAAGAGTTTTCAGGAATTGAAAGATAGACTTACTTCCACTCCGGTGTTGACTTTACTAGAAGGGATGAATGGTTTTGTTGTTTATTGTGATGCCTCGAGAATTGGGTTAAGATGTCTACTTATGAAAAATGGGAAAGTCATTGCCTATGCTTTAAGGCAACTTAAGGTTCATGAGAAGAATTATCCAACCCATGATCTTGAGTTAGCGGCGGTGGTTTTTGCCTTAAGATTTGTATAGTGTGCATGTAGATGTTTTTACTGACCACATGAGTTTGAAATACATGTTTAATTAGAAGAATATGAATCTTCATCAAAGATGGTGGCTTGAGTTACTTAAGGATTATGATATGAGTGTTCTCTATCACCTCAGTAAAGCAAATGTAGTAGCCGATGCTCTTAGCTGATTATCGATAGGTAGTGTTGCCCATGTACAAGAAGATTAGAAGGAATTGGTACGAGATGTACATAGATTAGCCCGATTGGGTGTTTATTTAGTAGACTCTACCAAGGGTGGTGTTATGGTCCACAATGGTTCAGAATCATCTTTTGTGACAGATATGGAAACTAAGCAATGTCTTGATCCGACTTTAGTAGAATTAAAAGAAGTGGTGCTTAAGAAGTTCGTAGAGGAGTTATCCCAAGGGGGAGATGGTGTACTCAAATATCAAGGTCGTTTTAGTGCTCCTAATGTCAATGACTTGAGGGAACATATATTGTCAGAAGCCCATAGTTCTCGGTATTCCATTCACCTGGGAACCACCAAGATGTATCGTGACTTGCGGGGAATCTATTGTTGGAATGGGATGAAGAAAGATATTGTAGGATTTGTGGCTAAGTGTCCTAACTACCAACAAGTGAAAGTTGAGCATCAAAATTCAGGAGGATTGTCCCAAGACATTAGTATCCCTACTTGGAAGTGGGAAGATTTGAATATGGACTTTATTGTTTGTTTGCCTCCCACCCGGCAACAATATAATTTGATTTGGGTTATAGTACACTGAATGTCAAAATCAGCTCATTTCATTCCCGTCAAAGTTTCTTATTCGGCGGAAGACTATGCTAAGCTGTATTTGAGGGAAATGGTATGGTTGCATGGAGTGCCCTTGTCCATCATCTCTGATAGAGGTACTCAGTTTACTTCTCAATTTTAGAAGTTGTTCCAAACGGGTCTTGGCACTAAAGTTAAGCTTAGCATGGATTTTCATCCACAAACCGATGGGCAAGCGGAGCAAACAATCTAAACTTTGGAAGACATGTTAAGAGCATGTGTCATCAATTTCAAGGGAAATTGGGATGACCATTTGCCATTGATTGAGTTTGCTTATAATAATAGCTATCACTCTAGTATTGGTATGGCTCCATTTGAGGATCTTTATTGTAGGAGGTGTAGATCTCCTATAGGTTGGTTTGAGGTGGGTCAAGTTGCCTTGATAGGACCCGAGTTAGTTCATGAGGCTATGGAGAAAGTCCGACTTATTATAGAGAGGTTGAGAAAAGCCCAAAGTCGACAAAAGTCCTATGCCAATGTTAGAAGAAGAGATCTTCAATTTGATGTTCATGATTGGGTTTACTTGAAAATTTCACCCATGAAGGGTGTAATGAGATTTGGGAAGAAAGGAAAGCTTAGTCCCTGTTATGTAGGCCCATATCAGATTTTCAGACATGTTGATAAGGTTGCTTATGAGCTTGAATTGCCTAATGATTTGTCATCGGTGCATCCGATTTTCCATGCCTCTATGTTGAAAAAGTATGTTGTAGATTTGACATCTATAGTTCCCTTAGAAGGTTTGGGAATTGATGAGAATCTTTCTTATAAGGATGTTCTGGTTGAGATTTTAGATCGGCAAGTTAAGAAGTTGAGAAACAAGAAAGTTGCTTTCGTGAAAGTGTTATGGAGGAATCACTTAGTTAAGGGTGCTACTTGGGAGGCCGAGGCCTATATGATGTCCCGATATCCTCATCTTTTTCCTTCTACTCCTACTCTAGCTTGAGGTAATGAGTCCCTCATGGTTTACTCTTTGTTTTGGTGTCGTGTGTTTTAGCTATTCCCGTGATTTCCTTATTTCATGCATGTTTATTAAAAAATTGTGTTTAGAAAGAAAATGAGTTTACATGATTAATTTCCCTCATGTTGTTGTGCATTGAGTATGAGTTGCCTATAGACTTCATGATTTGAATTGATGAACATGTTTTAGCTATGTTGATTGAGAACGAATTCCATATGGGTTCCATGACATTGTGTCGAGCATGCTTTTAGTAGTCTAAGCTAGGGGTTAAGTGAGAGGTCATGAGACAAAGTAGTGAGCCTGGGCAACCTTCACGTCGACCCAGATAGGCCGTGAAGGGCACCACGAGGCGTGGTGCTGCCCGCGGTAGCTCACAGTGAGGGACCAAGTGGAGGTCACCTTCCACGACCACAAAGACGGCTCGTGGTGGGGACCACGGGTTGTGGTGATGGGGATGAAAGTCTAGGCAGCGAGTTAGTCAAGGCTACCTAAAGGTGAGACCCTCCCACAAGCCACTTGACGGGCCGTGGAAAGGGTCGTGAGGGAAAAGTGAATTTAAGGGTGGTTTGCCAAGCCACTGGTCTAGGTCCACGACTGGCACCACGGCTCGTGGAGCTTATCGTAAAGGTGGTTTAGTCCACTGAAAATTAAGGGCTTTTGGGTCTTTTCCGGTTTTAATTAAATTAATACTATGTCGTTTTACCGAAGCCTAGGACCCCTATATAAGTGATTTTAACCCCAAAACTCACCCATTCAAGTCATTCTCTCAAAACCCAAAAGAAAAACCAAAGTTTTTCCTCTCAGATATTTCTCTCTCTAGAACTTAAAGAAGAAGAAAGAGTTGAAGCTAGAATCAAGGTCAAGTCTCCATTCCTCAAGAAATTGTGATCTTTGATAGTAAGGTATGATGGATTTTCATCCATGAAATCCTTGCATCCATGAAGCCCCTAAGATTCCCCAATCGAAAATTAGAAATTCCCCAATTTGAGTTAGGGTTTTCTTCAAAAGAAGTGGGCGATGAATGTTGATCCAATTGATTGGGTTGTGATTGTTTATGAATGAATTGATAGGATTACATATTTTTAGGATGGATTTACATGTAGCCATTCTTAACCCATGTTTCTAAGGTGAAATTGATGTAAATGGGTTTTGATCCATGGAAGGAGAAATTGTGGATTTATATGCATTCTTATAAGATAAATAAGATAAATTATGAATTTCTTTAGGATTGAAGCATGTGTGATGATTTTGATGTGTAGTGCTTTAAGAGTAAAACTTATGTTATGAATTGATGATTTTTTTTATGTGATTGTTGTGGAAGGGATTTACCCACATGAATTGCTTATGTATGAATGCGAAAGGATTTCTCACATAGAATGATTCCAGGTTGAAAGAATTTCTCACCTAAAATGAATCTAAGCTAAAAGACTAAGAAATTGATGAGGCTAGAGGCGATTACCCATGACCTTTAAATGAGAAGGATATGAGGCGATTACCTATATTCCTTAGAGTTGAATAAGGGGCGATTACCCATATTCCTTAGAAGAGAATAAGAGGCGACTACCCTTATTCCTTGATGTTGAACAATAGGCGACTCCCCACATTCTTATAATGATGATCAGACATGGACGCGATTACCCATGATTCTTATATAAATACATGGAGTCGAGTACCCGTGTCATATGATGTTAGGCATGGAGACGAGTACCCATGATCCCATAAGTTGGACATGGAGGCGAGTACCCGTGATGCTTTATGTAAGGTAAGAGGTGAATACCCATAAGCCTTTATAGGAAGGCAAGAGGCAATTTCCCGTGTCTATTATAGATAGGCTAAGATAAGTATGATAGATGATGAGCTTGGATTGTTTCTTGAGTTGCCTTCCATGATGAGTAAGGATGAATTGAGTTTACTTCAAGAAGTATTCCTTCTATGTTGAAATGATCTATTATGTGTATTGATTATGCCTTATGACTTATGTTGTCTAACTCTTATGTTTATGTTGATGTTTATGCAAGCTATCATATTTAGTACATTCTTGTACTAACGCATACTCTATTCTTATCCAAACGTAGGTGTCACGACTCAAGCCTAGGGCCTAGACGTGACATGGCGAATGAGGAACCCGAAGGAACCCCAAACAAGCCTCTCAAACTTGTCATCACACTTCATCGGTCGCGGAAGTACAATCAACATTAATTAACGGGAAATATGGACTAAGGGCAAACCATTTCAAAATGACATCATAGAACAAGAGTCAAGCTCATTTACAAAATACTTGTCCAACGCACACCTCTACATACATAGATAGGACGGGGGCCATGACATACTACCGGCTCCCCTCATAGTCAAAATACAATTGCAAGCTAAAGTCTCAAAACATAGGAGTAGGAAACATAACATAGCCCTCGAATCATTGAGGACTCACCAACAAACTCGGATAAGCACCGTACTAGCCACGTGAATGGAGAGAAGGATCAAGAGTAGCTCCGGTCCCTACATGGTGACATCATGTAGGCAAAATATGCGTTAGTACTTGGAATGTACTAAGTATGCGGGGTGCAACACAACAATAGACAAGGACACAATCGAAATACAAGAAATAGTTTCATAGGCATTATGAATAACAATATGAGGATGCATGATCAAAGTGAAGTCAAAACATGTTTAAGTAAATCTATACTAATAGTAGATATCATATGTGTATGCATGATCCAACCAATCTATAACCCCAACTTAGGATGGGGGATGCCGTTCACACCCGGACACCCTGGTGGCAAGGTATAAACCCCTCACATGGTTGATGTTGGTCACACCCCAAGCATCCTAGGTGGTGAGATATAAACCTCTCACATGGTTGATGTTGGTCACACCCCAAGCATCCTAGGTGGTGAGATATAAACCTCTCACATGGTTGTCCGGTTCTTTTCCCCCGGACCGGGCATGGTCATGCAACACTTTATATAGGAAATTCCCATTAGGCTCTAATGCAATCTCACGTATGGAATGAACATATACACAAGCTTAGTTTGTCATCAACACATCTCTGGATTGCCATACATCTCATAACTCAAGCTTTAAAGCATCGATTCATCAATTCTCCATAGTTGGACATTTTGTCAAACACCTTGAAGGCATGTAATGGAATCAAAGAGCATGGAAAATAGGGTAGTAATTATGCAGCCAAACCAGTGAACAACCTACAACAACACCTTTTAACACCCACAATACCACATGAAAATCTCCACATCCATTCCAAATTTAGATTCAAGTTCTAGAGTCACAACATGCTCAAAACAATCACTTTTCATGTTTAAAATTCAATGTGCAGGAAATTATTACAAAGAACAAGACTAATTTATGAATCTTAACTTAAACCATGAATTAGTGAGTAGAATAGAGTCTAGGCACTATGGGTGGAAGGACCCATGAGTTCAACACCACATACCTTGAGTTCTTATGAAGGTCTTGAGAGTGTCTTCAATGGAAGCTTGGAACTTGGAGCAAGAGTCTCTTCAATCTTGAGGAAGGTTTTGGATTAGGGTTCTTGAGAGAACTTGAGAGAAAATGTGTCTAAGTATGGGAGAGGTGTTTTGGGAAATGTTTTAGAGATGGGAATTGAACTAATGGTATATAGGAAATAACATATGCCCTTTGAAAAAATGGTCCAACACTTAGAAAAAAAATGAGGCGGGTGAACAGTAAAAACGCTCACTGGATATTGCATTTACTGCCGAACAGATTTTACGAAAATGGGCATAACTTCTTCGTCCGAACTCCGAATGAGGTGAAACAAAGTGCGTTAGGTAGCTAACTCCAAGGGCTTTCCATGGATATGTTATGGGCCACCTAATTATTTGTGTGCTACGAGATATGACCCTCCAAAGTAGACCCTCGAAAAAGACTTCACTTGAAAATTTCGGATTTTGATACGGTTGCTCTAAAATTTCGGTTAGACCCATTGCCCACTCAATTTGACCCCCTAAACAAGAATATGAAGTTGGATTTTCGAAAAATGAAATGGAGTTTTTTTTATATAGCTAAACAAATTTCCGGTAACTTCCGAAGCACATTTTTAAGAACCTTTTGGGTCATTTCAGTAGGGTCCGGTGTTCCTGACTCTCATCCTTGTGGCTAGGATCTATTGTAGAGGCAGGATTAAAGATTGGTGAGTCCTCATAGGATTCGAGGATTTGGACACCATTTCCTTATGTTCTTTTGATTTTAAGTTTTTAACATTGTTGTATGGACTGTGTCCCAAGAATCTTTGTATTAGATGGTTTTGAGACAATTGTATGAGACTGCCGCTTCGTTTTATAAAGACTGTGTTGTTGTTGAATTTTTTTTAATTTTACAGATTTTGTATTATCTTAACTATGAAAGCTAAGTGGCTTATATAAGGCCTCTCGGGGTCTTGTATGCCATGTTACGTCTACGGGGTACCCCTGGGTCGTGACAACCGCTTTGACTTGGGAAAGCTTAATGGAGTTGGGTAAAGACTAAATAATAGGGACTTGATGAAATTTACTCTATTGGTTTGAACCAGGGACGGGATAATTCGAGTGGTTTTACATTTAATGATATTGGGCTAGGAATAGTTTATCTACTCAAGCTTTGTTTGGTGTTTTGTTGGGAAAGGGATTGGCGTTCAGGAGAATCCAAGGGATATTTGCTTGATAGTTCAGAAGAATATCGAGTGTAGATTAAATCAAATGATAGCCATGTATTAATTGATGTTGTTGGTTAATTTTTACCTATTCAAGTTGAAACCCCTATCTCTATGCACACACCCCTAGTATTTTCCAACTTGCTTAGAGGAATTTTATGAAGGTACGTGGACCATTTGTGTTCAACAATATCTCTTAATAGTCCATAAGGTTGAGGTTATTCCCGTTCTCTTTAATGGGTGAAGAGATAAGATGATTGTTAGAATTGCCAAATGACTTTTATCACTTTGTGGGAGAAGTTGAATGATGCCTTCTTGGAGAGATACTTTCCACCCTCGAAGATGGTTAAACTTCAAACCCAGATCCAAAATTTCAAACGTATTGGAGGTGAACCTCTATATGAGACGTGGTTGACGTTCAAGAAACTACTTCTACAATGTCCAACGCATTGCATTCTAGACAACTTGTTGCTGCAATACTTCTATTGCAGCCTTGATTCAGTCAATAAAGGTGTGGCTGAGTTGGTCCAAGATGGATTAATGAGACAATTGTATGATGTGTCTGTTTTGTTACTAGATGACATTAACAATGTTAACCGAGTATGGAACACTATAGATGACCAAGTGTCTACTCTACAATTGAGTTTGAACAAAGAGAAAATCAGGAAGGACAATGAACGCGATGAAAGAATGGCTAAAATGAGGACCCAACTCAGTTTGTTGTCTAAATATATGATGGGAGGTTGACTTAAGTCGGTAAATATGGTTGGAACCAACAATGTGTAGTGCTTGGATGATGCCAAGTTTGAGGCATTATACAATGAGGAATTTCAATATTTGGGAAACCAAATGGGGAGTTTTAACACCAATTATCAATGACAAGGTGGGAGCCAAGGTTGGAACAAGGATAGAGATGGTGGTTGGAAAGATTGGTGAGGTGGAAACTGGAGAGATAGAGAGGCTGAAAAAATAGGTATGTACCTCCCTATTATCAACCACAACAAAAATACTTAGCTGGGCCAGAATGAAATCAAACTGAGGAAATTCTTACAAGGATCTTCAACAAGGTTGAAGGGTCCGACAAAGTGTTGAAAGAATTGAAAAATAACTTCTGCACTTTATCCCAAACAGTGGCTTCCCATTTGATATCCATTAATCATCTAGAGACCCAATTGGGCCAGATCGTCACTCATCTCAATCCAAGGCAAAAGGGAATGTTGCCTAGTAACATCATCCCAAATCCCAAGAATGAATGTTGAGAAGTTGAGAACCATGTCGTGCCACGATGTTAAATAAAGTGCTTCTTTGGAGGAAACCCAAGTCTTTACTTTTGTATTATTGCTTTCAATAACGTGCATTGTGAGTGTAGGTTGAGAAGAATTTGAAGGGTTTAAAAGGGGAATATTAGATGATGCCATGAACTAAACGGCGATACGCCGAAGATGTTATGCAAACCTATTCTTTTCTGCCTTCTCAGCTTGAACATGTGGAAAAGTGTACTATCAATTTAGGGGATCAGAGCTCCAATTGGCGATTCACCAAAGTGAACTATGTGGACTCCATCGGGTCCACCAAATCAGCCTCTAGGTTTGGTATTCATTCAGGCATGTTCAGTGAGCTTGAGCTCTAATTGGCAATTCGCCAAACACGTTCCGCGACGTTATTTATGACTCCCGAACGTGACTAATATAAAAATGCCAAGGGTCTTTTCAAAATCAAAATTTAAACCCTTTGATATCTTAAAGTTTTTTCCTCTCATTTCTCTTACATCGTGTCATTAGAGTGTTTGTGAGTCTTGAGTGTGTGATTTTGAAGTTTGAGGAGTGCGATTGCTTTCTTTCACTATCAACCCACCCCCATTTCCTTGATTTCCTCAGGTTGTGCGTCATTTTAAGGTTGGATTTCAATCTTTATTGAAAATTTTACGCTTTAAACAGCAATATGGGTGTGGGATTGAAGCCATTAAGTGATATTGACTCTTAGAATTCGTTGGATAGCTTTCTATTGTGTGTATTGAATTGTACCAATGAGTTAATTGTATTTATGTGCATGTAGAATGCTAATCTTGATTGTGTTAGTTGGGTTGTGCAATTGAACTTATTTATTTTTTGGGTCTAAGACTAATTTTATACGGGTGAAGTCTAACCAGTGCTGACCCAATTGCATGATTTTTCCCAATGATAGACATAGTGACTACTTTCTTAAGGTAAAATCGTCAATTCGAGCAACACTTAGCAATATCTAGGGGAAAGTCTAAGTACCCATGGGTAGATAAGCATATAGTGGGTTGTAATGATGTTTGAATACTAGTATTTTTTTTGTATGTTGGGTTTAACTGTAAAAATTAGGCACTGGGCTGAACACTTCCTGATCGATGGGCTTGTCTTAGCTCACCAAGGAAGTTAGGTGAATCACCGAATAAGCCTCAATTAGCCTTTTAAAGCATATATGTGACCTCAGGTACTATCCCAATTTGGGGCTTGTCATAATCTGTCGAACCCACTTGGCATATCGCCGAGTGGGAATGGACATCACCTTTAATGTCTGTTTCTTTTCAATCAGCACTGTCACTTTCAGTGCACTTGTCTTAGCCCGCCAAAACCGACTTGGTAAATTTCCATGTTGGAATTGACTCCACCTTCTATACCTAATTCTTAATATTTTTTCTACTGTCTAATTCGGCGAGCTCACTGGAGCTCGCTGATCCTGTTTGGCGATCTGCGTTCTTGTTAGACGAGCCTCTGGAGAATTTTTTAACTAGGTTTTGAAATGAGTTTGCTTTTAATTAACCTTTACAAATCCTATGTTTGAATGTGTGCTTTGCAAGTAATGTCAGGAACAAAAGGAAAGCAAATGGTTACATCATATACAGAGTCAGATAGAGACTCCTCTCCTCTGAAGAAACACAAGGGATTATCCATTAATGAGCCCTTTAAGGATCATCATGCTCAGCAAGCGAATCAACAGACTCCTACTAGTGGGGTAAGAGACCCCGAAAACATATTGACACAAAGCAGGTGACTATTTTCTCCAAGTTAGTGTCGCCTCCATAAGATTCAAATCCTCCATCTTGTGTTCTCCAAATAATAGCTCCAAGGGCCTTAAATAGACTCAAGGAAGAAGGAGAATGGACTATTTCAAAGCAACATCGTTTCTCGACTAACTGAGTCGTGAGTGCTACCCGGCTATTTGGAAAACCATCAAGTACCATATGTTTAAGCAATTCACAAAGCTCAGACAATCTTATGTGTCAAAATGGGTCTGAGCATTCTATGATGCCTATGTTAAGGCCTTGCCTAAGAAGAGAAAGGGAATTGTCTTGAAACCCTTGATGAAGTGGAGGTACATGGAAAGAAAGTTCCATGTAATGATAGTACTACTAATGAATTCCTTGGGACCGCTAATAAATCATCTGGCAGATTCTAACTTTGGCAGAAATTGAAATTGGATTCCCATAAAGAGTGGTTGGCCCGTCTCGTTTTAGATGCTTCTCCTCCATAGATAGCAGAAGTAAAGCCCATCAGAAAAGATGAATATAGTGGACCGCTATTGGTTTGGATTCAGCGATAGCAATTTAATGTCGTATAAACTAGTCCATCCTCAGGTTGCTCAAGGTAGTGTTAGATGGATGTATAATTGACCAAACTAAGCTTAATGTTAGGTCGATCATTGTGGAGGAGATGCTTATGAGGGCTAGTCAAGATCATACCTCCCTTTCGTTTCATATTCTCATCACTCAGATGTGTGAGAGAGTAGGATTTCCCTTCCAGGGGAAATCTGATGTACGGATCACCCCAACCTCCTCAAATGACATTCAAAGGATTGAGGCAGAGTATTTGCTAGATGATGCGGCTCGGATAAAGCTGCCACCACCAGACATGATGCCAGCACACCTGCTCCTTCTGTAGAGCAGGCAGGTATATCACCCTCTTCCACTGTGCCTTCAATTTCCACTACTCCAATTGTTGCTAGTTCTTCTAATATTGCAACTGCTATGAGACCAGCCCCAATTCCTATCACCCATCCCCCTTTTACCCAAGAGGTGATTTATCAAATCCACAGCCTTGCCTGATCAACGGATAATAGAACCGCACGGGTTGAGGCAGACAAGCCCGACATCATTGATAGGGCTATTAAGAAACCCTTGGCTCGG
The DNA here is from genome assembly GCF_019186545.1 of Solanum stenotomum. NCBI lineage: Eukaryota > Viridiplantae > Streptophyta > Magnoliopsida > Solanales > Solanaceae > Solanum > Solanum stenotomum. Next base: position 25,540,733 of record NC_064290.1, on the reverse strand, counting down.
TTGAGAGACAGGGTGAGTAGGTGTGAGGGTCTGATCGAGGGCCATTGTGTAAGGTTGGATAACTTCATCGTGAGATTAGAGGCCCAGGAGAAGGCAAATGGTAGCTCTGGTGAACTAGAAACCATGAGGGATGAGCTTGCTACCTTGCGTGCAGTCAATGGACATATCCATGATATGGGGTAAGGTTCCCCTACTGGATGCACCTACCTCCATGCCAGCACAGATGCCTAATAATGAGCCCATTCCCACTGTGCAACCAGAGATAGCTACTACTGTTGTGGTTGATGTTGCTCATGATGTGTAGAATGTCGAGAATGATTTAGCCGAGGAGATGGACAAGAAGGAATTTAGGAGTGAGGAGCATGGGAATGCGCAGACTTTGACTGAGATGCACGAGACTAAGAAGGATATTTTTTAGGCGTCCCAGGAAAGATCCCTTCAAGAGACTTAATTGGTTGGTACTATTGGAGTCTCTTTGGACTCCACCATCCCTTTGAGTGTTGGGACAGGCATTGTTTCCCCAATTTAGTCTTCACTGCTGCCTCCAGTGATCCTATTGTTGGGAATTGATGCCCCGGATGATACTTCCCTTTCGGACACTCTAGATAAGAGTGCTCCATAGACATAGCCTATCGGGGGGTCTTTTATCTCAGCCTCTAATGCTTTTATTACTATCACATTGAGGACAATGCTTTTTTTTGTGGGGTGAGGGCCTTCGAGCCAATATTCCCCTTTTTTATTGTATTTTGTTAATTTGAGTTTTGGTTAATTGTATTACTTTACTTTTGTTTATATTATAGTGTTTCTTTTGGTTGAGTGCGTCTCTTGTATCCATTTCATTCTCTCTTTATTTTACAACCAATTTTGCAACCCTCCATTTTGGAAAATCGTGAAATGCTTGAAGTTTTTATTGATAATAATTTGAGGATCAATTGTGTACAATATTGATGTCTTAAATAGTACTTATGATGAGCATAATCTATATTTTTGGTGTTGCGAGAATGAAATCATGTGGTTGCACTTTTGAGTGATCTCTTTGAGTCTTTTGTTGACTAGCTGCATTTTGATGTGAGCCTTGCAATGAACATCACACGTACGTTATTGATCTTTTTGTGATGTGCTAAATGGTATATTTCGAAGTTCAATGTGTGGTTGGGTCTTACTTTAAAGCATGTGTGTGGAGTCCTAGAATTTTCCTTGCTAGTCCAATTGCTTAAATCTTGATGATTGTGAGGCGTGATCTTGGGCAATAATTCAAAAAGGGAGCCCAAACGTCCAATAATATTTTATGACTACCTTTTGAGGGTGTGCATCCATTTTGGCACCATTTGAGCCTAACCCATTTGTTGACAAAACCCAAAGAAATCTTCTTGAACTAAATTGTCCCTGCCTTCTCACCTAAAATCCTTTTTAAATAATTGTTATCCTTGAATAGCTAATTAGGCAAAAAAACCTAAGCTAGGGGTATACAAAAAGAAGGAGGAATGAAAGCCATGTGTAGGGCAAAGAAAGATGAAATGAGACTCAACTTTGAAGTTTGTTACAAAAAGAAGGAACTGCTCCTTATATATAAAAAAAGGTCATTGTGATGAAAGTGTTTTGAAAAAATGAAAATGAAAAAGAGAATTGAATAAAATAAAGGGGAGTCCAAATAAATTGATTGAAAAGTAAAAGTTGAGTTCTCAAATGAAAAAAGAATTAAAAGAACTTGAGAAATGGTAAAGATGATTGCAACAATGCTTTGAAAAGGTAAAGTCACCAAGACAAATTGACCATACCTTAACCCTTGGCCCATTACAAGCCTAAAAGACCTTTGAGATCTTGCATGAACTAGGTTGTGTGATGATTGATAAATATGGGCAAACATATGGGACAAAGCTTGTATGTGCTTCTCTTTTGAGAGAGTGAGAGTTGCATTGATTCCTTATATGTTTGTTGATTTTCTTTGTGAGACCATGGAATCGTTCTTGATGTGACAGCACTTTAAATCATTTATTGAAACATGTTCTTGAATTACACAAGAAGCTAAAGTGGTGTTGAGACTAGCTAGTGATCCTTTGAAACCTATTGATCATGATTAAGTCTAACATGTTGTTGAAAGTAGTCTTGTTATGGCACTTGCATGTTAGGTCTCAGTGAGTACTGTTGTAGACACCCTTATTAAGCTATGTGTTCTTGATTTGCCTGAGGGCAAGCAAAAGTTTAAGGTGTGTGCTGTAGATGAGTGGTAGATTTGCACTCATTTGAGGTCTATTTAGCTCAATAATTAGTCTCCTCAATGCCTAATTTTGTCCTATTCTGATAAAATGTTGTTGATTTGTAGCTTCAAAGGCGAATAGACAAGACAAGAATTTATGTTTGAATGAATGGCCAAAAATGCAAAAATAAATGCAAACTATACATTGTTAATCCCCCAAACAAAAAAGGCGGATCGCTTAGTGAGCACGACTTCGCCCAAAATGACAGTGCATAGCACTTGTTTCAATCAAATTAGGTCGGCGAACTCCATCAGAGAAGGTGATGCGCCGAATGAGAAAGGTGACCTTGCTGATCATCATCAAATATGACAGTGTAAAAAGAAAGATTGAATGTTCAAAAAACAAACCAAGATGGTACTCGACGATTCACCGAATGAGAAAGGCTGACTCGAATGAGTTCACTGACTAAGGTTTAAACACCTGAGTAAGACACGCATTGGTTTTTTGGCCAAATTTTTGGAAACTATAAAATCCCAAAGAAGAGAGAAATTAGGAGGGCTAAAAATAGTTCTAAAATATTTTGAGTTTAGAGAGAACACTTGACCTTTGTGAAGAACACTTTCTAGCTTTTGGGGTCTTACAACTTTGCTCTTGAATTTGATAAATTGAAGTTGAATCCAAAGTGGCTTTACTTGTAATTGCTTAATTCCATGTTACCCATGGCTGCTTTCATGGAAGGTATATTTTGTTTGCTTTTGTGATGGGTGGCTAAAACCCCAAGCTCTAGCGGTGCAACTATGGGGTTGGGCGTTAATTTAGGGGTCATTTGGTATAGTGTATTAAAAAAATGCATGCATTAGCCTTGCGTATTACTAGTACCTTGTTTGGTATTCTTTTCCAACCTATGTATAATTAATGCTTGCATTAGTTATACACTTTATTGTGTATTAAGGTGTGTTGCTAATACCATAGATTTCTAGGTATTAGCAATGCAATGGTTTCATTGCATGCATTAACTCAATTAAAGATCCAATTTCCCCTCAATACCTTTTTTATATATTTTTCACCATAATAGTGAAGGGTATCTTTGTAAATAATTTTTTTAATGCAATGTATTCTATTTTTAATGCATCAAACCAAACAATGCATAAATATAATCTATGTATAATTAATGCAAGCATAACTAATACATGCATTGCTAATGCAATCATTATTAATACACTCTATTTAATATTATTTTTATACACTCGACCAAATAACCCTTTAATGTATTGGCTATTGTGTTATTCTATGTTTTGCAGAGGTTCATGCATGAATTTAGGCTAATTAGCATGGGGTTAATTCATGGGTTAAGGTTGCAAACTTAATTCCTACTTATGATCTTCGTTCGATGCTCTGAAGAGATTGATTGGAGTGGGTAATTAGTCCAATACTAGAAATTTGGGATTGATGTGTGTAACTTGCTTGAAAATAGAGGTTATGGGTCGGATCTAATTTCCCTATTTCTGCATCGAAAGAGAGAATAGAGTAAGGTATTGGATTGTTTAGTTTCGTATTTAGATGAGACCGAAAGGAGATTCTATGCATAGATGCTTTGAAATCGATAGATGATTAGCGTCATTGAAGATGACCTAGCCTATTTATGAATGTTAATCACTATAGAGCATCACAATTACCCCCATGTGACATCGATTTCCAATCTCCGCATCCCTAGATTGCTTGTTAACTCTTGAATTCTCCAAAATTTTAGTTTTGTTGGACAATTGATAACCGAAGCTTTTTATTAAATTGGTGAAATCATCCACCCACTTGTTCTTACTATTATAAATGAGTAATTTTACAATCTAAATTTCTTGATAGAAATTCTCTACGATATATCATTCCCTGTGAGATTCGACCCCGACTCTTCATTGGGTTTTTAATGACTGCGATTGCTATCCCTTTTAATTGGTTTTAAGGAGGACAGTTAAGTGTTATCAGGTGTAAAGTTGGACTTTCCTCTATTGTTACATTCTTGTGACTCTTAGTTGTCATTTATTTCCTTGCTTCAAAATTATGTATATACTTTCCAAGCGCACTCAGCCTATATATGATGCTAATTGGGTACCTATTATTTGGTACTCATGCTACACTCTACATCTGTTTTCTTGATGTAGATCTGATCTCCAACCGACAATGTTGATTCGAGTTTCAGGAAGGATTTACAGAGACAGAGGGTGAGCTGATGGCATCCTACTTTGACTCGTCACCATCCCTTTATATATTTATGCTAGTCTTTTGTATTCGAAACAACTCTATACTTATCTTGATTATTTTATAGCTTGTATTCATTTTAGCATATTTGTACCTTTGTCCACTAGGTTGCATAATTGGATCTTGTATTGTTGAATATATTTATGTTTTTATTATCTTCTCATCGATTATTGATTCTACCCAATATGCATGTTACTATTGTTTTGAGATATAGGTTGGGTTACCTACTGGTGAGTTATGGTAGGTGTCATGGCTTACCTAATGGTGGGTTATGGCTTAACCTACAGGTGTGTTATGATCGCGGAAAAGGACATAAATGATCAATGCAAATAAGGTTTGATAATTAAAAAAAAAGTGAAGAAGGAAAGCCAATATCAGATAATCGAGAGTAATGATGGAAAAGGGGTGGGTGGGATCAAATTTGGGTGGATTATAAAGATTCTAACATAAATGGGTAATAATTCAACTCACTCATCATTCATAAGGTTAAACTAAATTGGATAACAAATGGTTGGTAAGAAAATGGATTAACACATATTTCCCTGATAAATGGTACTCTACTTTGAAGTTTAATATCTATAAAATATAGGTTTTCTTTTTGAATTGAGAAATGTAAAAAATAATTTATGTAGTTTTATTATATATGAAAAGTAATAATATTTTTTTTTCCTGTAACTTGTTAATATAAATGAAATTTATTTCATACACAAATAAAAAATAATTAAAAATAAATAAAAGTGACAGAAATATTTATCACGGTTTTGAATTCCAAAGTAAATGAAACATTATATTTTTTGAGTAAAATGTGCCACTTAAAGCAATATAAAAAATAATACAATTGTTTGCTTATTTAACACTATATTATTTATCTGTTATGCATAATAGACTATTTAAGGTTCTTTACATGATTATCAATACCCATATTTCTTTTCTTGAATTAATAAAATTTCATAAGATTGTAGTTTTTCATGAAAGATAGATGATATAGATTTTATGTTAAGGTGGAGACTCAAAACGAGTATTCTCTCTATCAATTTGTTTGTCTTATAATCTTTTTTGTCTATTTAAAAAAGAATGTCTCTTTTCTGATTTGGTAACTCTTTATTTTCAACATCTCATGTGGCATGTTAAGATCGCAAGATTAAATAAAGTTTCGATACATCAAACATATCATTAGTTTAAAACTACGAAATTCAAAAGTTCTCTTTATTTAGTTTTAAAAATTATTTGTTAATTTTTTTATGGTCTATTAGGCCTTTTATTTATTAACAAGACATAGGTCCAGCAAAAGGCCAACCCAAAAGTGACCAGCCTAACTAAAAAAAATAGACAAAATTAAAAACAAATAAAATTTGATCCTATCTAGAAACTTCCAACATAATATCACATTGATCCACACATGATTCGGGTACGGAAACCAAGGGTTCTATTTGACTCCTGCCTTTGAGCTCTGATGAAAACTTTAGATCTACTACGATGGTCTCGGAGTTGTGCTCTACTTCTACTTGGTGAGTGTTGCCTTGTTATCATCTACATCATCTTCCTTCTATTGGTTCATTATTAAGTTGCTTTTTATGCTTTAGTAAATTTCGTAGCAGCTCCAAGGAGATTTTCCACTTCAAATCGGTAAGGATCTTTTGTCTTGGTTTTGTTGTCAGTCTATCTGGTGATTTATATGAGTGTGTTCCTCTATTGGATCTCACAGATCCAAGAGTATTTTGTGCCAATGTAATTATTTACCATTTTTCTTCTTGAGTACCAATCTAGCTTGACTTACTTACTCCCCCATAATTGATGTAATATCTATGACATTGTGATTCGAATCTGTCTTGAAGCATGAGTTGAATCCTTCACCTATGTATTTGGTGATGACCTTGTGGTGTATGGACATCCGACAAAATTAAAAAATCTGTGTATTCATAGTCCTATGATGATGTCTTCCTCCCTTTCCCTAATCTTCTGATTTATCTTTTTAGTTTTAATCCTAAGTTGGGAATTTTTTGCTTGTCCGAATTCAAAATATGTTTTGTTTAATTTGGTAATATTGTAAATGTAGTAAAAATGATTCTTTTTTTCTCTAAAAATCTACATTCACAATGTAATTTGCTAGTATGTTTACTTCTCTTTAGATGTGTGAAATCATCAGGAAGGTTTTTCTGTACTAATTTCATGATATCCCCAACTAGATTTGTTCTGTGCAATGGAATCTCCCAGTCCCCTGAAAGAATTTTAACTAGAACTAGAGAGTTAGTTTTCACTCTTACCTTGTAAATCTACATAAAGACAGAGTGGTATATTGCTTCCCTGATAGCAATTTCAGCTGCCTCTGTGTTGGTAATTTCATGAACTTCCCCTCCTTGGGCATACACTAAATCTTCTCTATGATTCTTATAAAGAAACCATAGGAATTTCGGCCCAGATTGGAACTAGATGTCCCATCTCTATTGCATTTTAGTTGTTCCTATTTTGTTGGATTCTAATTAACAGATAAATAATAAAGCTTGGGTTCGTACTTCTCTATGTGATTCACAATTTCTAGCCAACTTCCTCTTTGTTTGTTCTCTTTTATGGTATGAAATCTTCACTAGTCTTCAAATATCAGTGTTCGCATTAAAAATTAAATTGTTGAAAGAGACCATCCTCCCATTCCTTAGACTGTTGTTCCTATTGTAAAAGTGTCACATAACAATGAATAGCCCTGTTATGAATATCTTCTTCAGCTTTAGACAAACTAGTGTTGTCAATCATTTTAGTAGTACCTGATATAGTTTTAATCCCTCATAATTTAAACTTGCAAAATTAGCGAAGAACTTTCGTAGTCTTAAGGGTATGGAAGAGGTCAGAAATAAGTGAGACATAGTCTCTTTTTTAGAATCTACACAACACGAACATTTTGATTCCAACTAAATCGACATGTTTTGTATAACAATATCCACATGAACCCTATATTTCCAAGCCCTCCATACAAAATATGTCATTTTGCATGGGAATTTCTTTGGCATTTGTTTGCCTAAATATACTTAAAGATCTCCTCTGGTTCCACCTGCCTGATGTATTCCCAAGAGCTTTTTACATAAAATTTGCCAATAGTTCTAAACATCTAGAATGACAAATCAATAGGTTTATCATTATTGGGAGGTGGTGTAGTCTTTGGAATATATTGCATATATTTTTATGGTAAACATTCCTTTAGATATTGAACACTCTACCCCTCAGTATTAGCAAGCAAACAAGTTTCTACTTCTTCTTCATTTGCTTTTAGTATATGATGATGTCACGACTTGATTTCCTAGGTAATGATGGCACCTACCACACCCCACCAGTAGGTAAGCCTAACCCTTAGCCCGGAGCAATTATAAGCAATGGAATACCAAACGGGAGCAAACAATAAGGAGTTATAAGTTTATAACAAAGTGAAGAAAAGATAGTCACATAAAACAGTACAGGAACCATCCAAGACCTGGCATCAGTCAGTAATTGATCATCTAATCTATAAAAATAAGAATAAAAGGCTTTACAAATACAACATAAGTACATGCGTTCTATGAATACAATATAAAGACTAATCCTAGCAAGAACAGACAGAATCCGGTAACTCTGGATGCCAAGAGCTCACTCCAAGTTGCTCCACACGACTCCAAATCAATGGCGATAACTCAACTGCAATCTCCTGGCCGAAGAAGTTTCGTATGAGTACCAAAAATGGTACTTAGTAGGAAATGGCCGACTGAGCTCAAAAGATAATAGCATAAACAACAAGTAATAAGGTGAGTATAGCACAAGTAACGAAACAAGATATGCTAAAGTAGATAGACAATAAAGAGAAGAAATCGAATACAAGTGGTGAGAAGCCGAGTAAAGAACGTACCTTGAACGTAAGCCAACAACCTATTCACGAGCAACTAAGATATCAAGTCAACTACCCAGGGTCAGGAGGACCCACAATCACAATTCTAAAGTCCAAAACCTATCAGCTAAAAAAATAATAACATAGAACACAATATAGTCAAACAATAACCTAGTCGGACCCCCATAATCCTGAAAGGTACAAACAGCAAACATAACCCAACCGCCCCCCATAAAGTACATGATACAATCAACAAATGAATATACTCGCAATAGGCAATGCATATGAATGCACAGGGAGCAATAGGATCATTAGAGAATTGCCACAAATTCGAACCCAAGAAGTGAAATCAGCTCCCAGCCCAAGTGGACGGAACTCCCAGCCCAGCTAACAAGAGTCACAAATCATTCAATGTCGCCCAGCCAGTTAGTCCACTCCTAGCCCAGCTAGTAAAAGTGACCCAGGGGGTGTCGACTCTGAAGAGGATCTTAGTTTATCAAGGCCACCCAGTCAGATAGTCTACTCCCATGGGCGTACGCCTCCCAGCTATCAAGAGTGACTCAGGGGCATACTCCGAAGAGGATCTCAAAGTAGCCAAGGATCATGCAAGAAAGGGTATCGACGTGTTGGATAGTCAAGTAAAAAATGATCGCATCCTAAATGCCTCTAAGTTTAAAGTAGGAAAGTAGCATGTCGCAGACACCTTGTGATATCAAAAGCTAGTAAATCAAGTGGTATAGGTGGTACGACTCCCATAAAAACCAGTTTAGGATAAAAGTTGGGTAAAATAGTGTTTCATCATGAATGATAAATATGTCTATGCATGAACCGAGATTGTACCACAAAAATCCATGAGAATGAACAAACAATGCAATGCATGCCATCACCAGTATTTAAGCAAAGCACTCAAGTCATATAACCACACAACCAACCAAAAAATGCTACCAAAGGAGAGAGTACTAACCTAGGATCCTACTAGTCCTCGCATACGGCCTCAAACCCAACAATATAACATAGCTCAATAAGGGTATGGCAAGTTAACTGCTAAACAACAAATGAAGGCGCCAATGAAGAGGTCTCAAATCAATAAAAAGGGGAACTAACTCAAGCGATGACACCCTACCCCAATCATACTACTCCAGCCCCTAACTGAACATAGCTAAAACCAACCGAAGGCTACGACGAGTCGCCAAGGTCACAAACAACAATTCAAAGAGAACAACCCAATACAAGACCAATAGGGAGTGAAACATAACAATGAGACATTAAAACACAATCTAAAGCACCTAAGGTCCAACCTAGTCTAAGGCCAAAAAGCGGCATTCCTAACAAGGGTAAACAAGATCATCTACACCATAAGCAAAGCTAAGGATTCCAACACCTATTCTTATCCCATGCCTCCTGCAAATCAGGAAATGATGGAATAACAATAGAAAAGTTAGAAACCCAGAAAATATCATCCCAAATTACATAAAATATATACTAGTCATTACCTAAGAATTTCAATGAAGAAAGTAGACTGAAGCCTACCTAAAAGACGATCACGGGTGCTCTGAATCCACCGCACCTTAGTCAACTACCTCTAATACACCTCCTAACACTGCCACACTATCAAATTATCATTCACAATATCATTACGGACGTTTTGACATAAACTGTACCAATTAAAAATGGACCCAAAATCGAGTAAAAATGGACCCAAAATCGAGTAAAAATGGGAATTTGAGACCCGTACCAGGAATTCAAAAATTGACTTTACCAAAAGGTCCTAATTGACTGACCAGGCTTGTATGCCGAAATAGGACCCAACTTTGCACCCGAATCAGCCCAACACATGCAAGAAACAAAAAACCCCATTAAAGAGATGAGGTTGCCAACATAAATGCAATTTTACCCTAAACAGAGAGCTTTTAACAAATTTTGATCATAGACACACATAGCCGCAACCTCCATAATCACCCAGAACTTTGAATCATCAAAAATGGAGTTAAAACAAGGGATCTATCTTGTACGAACTTTGGGGCTAAGTTGGTTTGCCTCTGGTCTATAAATATAGACCAGAAAAAATCCTTTTTCGAGAATGCACCCAAGCCTCTATGAACGTGGAGGGCTAAGATCATGCGCTCTACGAATACATCAAAGCTTCTATTAATGCAGAGGGACAAAGCACCAAGCTTCTTGAACGCACCATATTTTCCGCAAATGCAGACCATTTCATGGCATCACTAGCTGATGCACACATCAACTGGTCTTAGAAGATCCAAAGTCTCCGAGGGGATGCTGATAAATTGTTCGAAACCCCGTGCACGCAAACGAAATATGATACCCCATCTAATTTGGCATTTCAAACTCAATGGAATCATTGAAACTTCCATCAGAAGTCATGTTGATAAAAAAAAGTGGGTCTCATGCCCAAGTTCTGTTTTAGACTAAAATCTGCAAGAAGGCTCAAAATGAGACTGGAAGCCCCAAGAATTGCACGAAAGGTCATTATAGACCAAACTCAATATTCTGAAGCTAACTATGCGTACAAAATTTTCATCTGAGCATGTTTATCAAAAATATGGACCAAAGTCAAATCTTGGCTTAAGCTTTAAAGTTAAAACCAGAAGTCTCAGGCCCGAACTAACCATGCCCCTATCCTGAATGGCCCATTTTGAGCTGATGAAACGGTCAGAATTATACTGAGTCTTCTTCAAATTCTGCCTAAAGTTAACATTCAAGTTCCAAAGGCTTCAAAAGAGAGGAACTTGCACAAAACCCAAATGAACAACCCAGTGATTGAGCTGTCAGTCACAACAAGTCATAAATGACTTGGGGTTGCTACAAGAAAGCTCTAAACTCTTAAAAGATTCAAAAACAAAGAAAATGATTTGGAGGGTCATTATAGATGATACAGTTACCCTAGGATTTTTTAGTTATCAAACCATAAACTAGAATTACCTTCCATAATCTTCCACTCTATTTAGTGTTCCATTAATTCCTTCATCATCGCTATCTTCTTCCAAATTGTAGATGCTCCTATATTGTAGGAGATCAGTAGCTGGAGTTTTTGCAATACTTATTAACTAAAAGTGAACCCCACTATGAGGGTTTATTCCTTAGGTTCCATCATAATTTTCATTAAAGAGCATTTGATAAATTTCTCATTGTTCTAACAACCTACCCTCCATTCTTTCTTGGGAAGACGAAATGTTTTCTAGGTTACCTAATGCCTACTGTTTTTGTCAACAGTGTTTTTCGAGAAGAACATGGTAAATATTTTGTTAAATTTCCTTATCACTCTAATTGGAGGGTATAAATAAGATAAAAGATGAATTGGCCATTTTGGACAATATTTCTAATTAGAACTGATCTCCCCCTATATGATAACATTTCTCCTTGCCAAGATTGAATTATACTGCATATTTGCTTGATCATGCTATTATAATAAATCCAATCTTGTCTTATTCTTGTTAAAGCTTAGATTCTAGATACAACCCCTACTGAAACTTTATCATGCAAATAAAATCCATTTTTATCTAAAATTATCATTTGACTAGAAACAACTTCATATTTCTTGAGCACTCGTGATATTATTCAAAAACAACTACATGTAAAAGTGTAATTTATTTGTAATATTGCAAGCTTATTCATTAGTTTACTAATGTGTGATATTATGTAATGATAATAATATATTCAACTATTGAATCCATCCAAACAACGTACTTCAATATGGGACTCTAGTTTTCTTAAGGAATAGGCACTCTAAACTAAAAGTTGGTCGAATTTTCATTACTAAAATTTAGAAATTCTAGTTAGAGAAAAAAAAATTAGTACACCCTTTGTCATCACCAAAAAGCCCTGGCATTATTGATCATGTCTATGTAAATTATTTTTCTGTCGCACAACTACCTACTCATTGTTCTCAACACTCACACACACATGCTACAGTCATATTTGTTGAGTGTTTTTCTTCAAATCTCAACAATTTATCTTTGTAGAAAATAATGTTTCGTTCTTTTCGAAGATGATGAAAAACTTGAATGGTGAATCATTTTCTATGGATATAAATAGTTGATATTTGTAGAGAAACACTCAATAATTGTGACTAAACCATATATGTGTGAGAGAGTGTTAAGAATAATGAATAGGATGTTTCGTGGTGGGAAAGTAATTTATATAGACAGAATCAAGAATGTCAGGACCTTTTTGCCGATGACAAAGGGTGTTGGAAACCATTTTGTCTTAAACTTGAAATTTTGACTTATATAATCAAAAATTGACCAACTTATAAGTGTAATGTGATTATGCCTTCAGAAAATTAGAGAACCATATTTTAGTTTTTTTTTGATCAATTCAATATTTGAATAGATTATATTATTTTGATGTACATCTTGCATGATATCACACACTAGTAATTGAAGAATAATATTACCATATAACAAAGATTTTATTTACAATGAAAGTAATTAGAATAGAACCTATATAGGACAGGAACCTTTGAGAAATGACGCCACTTAAAACTCTACTATCTGGCCCACATAGTGACAAGTTTAGACCACTAGTTTTGCTACGGGTACCATTATTTCTTGAAAATAAGATTCAGTGACCTTCGTTAAGGATTTTGATCTACCTCTAAGCCTATTAATTGGTTATTGCCTAGATTTAATATTAACATTATGTTCCCTTAGAAGTTGAAATCTTAATTAGATGATGTTGAATCAATCCTACATATAAAGAATAATATTACACTCGATTATTACTGCCAAAAATATATGCTACAAGATAATTAGTGCACATGCAATGATCACCTCTATCAAATTCAAGCATCAGTATACAAAAGAAAACTCATAACTTTTGGAATAGGTGTATATCCAACTACTTGAATATGGTATATAAGATAGAGCCACCAAGACAAGCTAACACGTGATAAGGAACATCATGACCCTATGCAACTGAGTTATGCATAGTAAGGGTGTCGGGTTCACAACAATCGTCTCAAATACGAAGACAAAAAAGGTAAAGATGAAATGAAGTAGTTGTTCTTTCGAAATAAATATGTTCAGTCCATTAATTGAAAACAAGTGATACTACTACTACTACTATAGTTTAATATATATGATATAAGATAAATATTTACAAAATGTGAATACTGATGAGTCCATAATTTTAACTCATTTAGGGCTTCATTTTAAAAGAATTAGTGTCCTCAAATGCATATTTTGTCTCAATAACTGATGTAAATCCTTAATTTCAGGTATTTGGAGTTTGAGGCAAGGCATAGAAACGACTTGGCAAAAAGGAACAAAACGGCTAAAAAGACGAAGAAAAGAAGGTTTGAGAATTGCCTAATGCATTCGGCGAGTCGCTGAAGGCCTTAACCTCGCGCAAAGTTCCAGTGTGCTGAGCTCTGAAGGAAAAGATCAAGTCGGCGATGAAAAGGAGCAGTCAGCGTGTCGCCGAACAGTTCCGCGAAGGATACTATATCGCCCAATGATCCAGAACGCGAAGATGCTGAAGGCAAGAGCTGAAAGGCGATGAAGCAAACCAAAGGGCGGGTCACCGAGTGCATCGGCGACCCCGATTAACTGCGCCGAGTGATCCTTCGCAACACATTTTTTTACACCTATAAATACTAGTTGAATTTCTATCTTAGTATGCAATTTGAGATACAACATGTTATTTTTCTAAGCTTCAAGTAGAGAGACCTTGTTGTTAGCCTTTGAAGATTTGAAGACTTCCAATTCCAAGAAATTGGAAGTGGGTATTGAAGATTCTTCATCCTAGACTCGTTTAAAGTGAATATAAATCATACCCAGTTAATGTTACTTCGATTTGGTATCATTTTCTTCCTTTTCTCTTTGTCTAGCTAAAACCCCAATTCTTGGGTGTGATTTTGTGAATATGCGTTAAATCTACTATTGGGTGTTGCTTATTGTTGGTATATTCGTTGTTTAAATGTGATTTCATTTAGTAGTTGTGTTTGAACTTAATGAGATTGTAGTTGCAAATACGATTTCATCTTAGTGTTTTTGGCTTGCTCAAGAGAGAGGTTTTAAAACTAAGACTACTAAATCGATAGCCGATGGTTATTGGGTCATCGTGGTTTCAGCTCGAGAGAGTGAATCTTAGGCCCTCTCCTACACTTTCAGCTTGATAGAGTGAATGGGCTAAGGCGGAGGTTGTGCTTAAATGCGGCAACTCGGTGTTTGAGAAAAACCGAGTTGATTCAGGGTAAGTTGCGAGAGAGAGAATTTACCTCCACTAAAGTCTAGCCTAGTTACAAACATTCAGCGATGTACTATCAATAGCATCTACCCAATAGTGCCTTTCATCCCATATTCCTATCACATCCCAAAAATCCCGTCTCCCTATCTCGTTTCCTTATATTTTTGTCATTTTTGTTGATTAGCTCATACAAACCCCCATTGATAATTGACGATTGCGTCACCCCTTATTTAGTATGTTTTTATTCGATAATATTTATAGTTATGACTGATTAGAACTTGATTTTACTTTTCTATTAATTCTCAAAACCACTCCATGTGGGAACGATCCCAACCCTTGGTTGGGTTATATCACTACACGCGATCATTGGCACTTGAACCAAAGTAGTGTCTTGATAAGTGAAGTCAAAATGGTGCCGCTGCCGGGGAGTGGTGTTATTTGAGAATTTTTAGTTAAGTTGAATTTCGTTCTTGTTAATTGTAGTTACACTTACTTATTTCTTAGTTTTGTTTTGCTTGTTTGTGTATTGAAACAGGAGAGATGAGTATGAATGGTAACTACGGGTACCAAATGGACCAAGTGTTATCTTCTTTCTACCCAGGGCCAAAAGAAGGGTGGCCTCATGAAAAATGAGGCAAACCTCACTAATGGAACTTGAGTGAGGAGTTGCATCGTGCCACGACATTAAATAAGGCACTTCTTGGGAGGCAACTCAAGGTTTTACCGTTTTATTTTTTCTTTAAAAAATAATTGTGTGTTGTTTGTGTAGGTCGAAGTATGGAAAGTGAGTGAAAAGTACAAATTGGCGAGCCAAAGGTCCAGTCGGCGCATCGCCGAAGAAGTCGGCGACCCCAACTTAGACCATCGTTGGACTAAAGACAACTTCAAAGTGGAGTCTGTAAAACTCGGCGTGCCCTGGAAATTATTAGTGAATCACCGACCTGGTCGGCGATTGCGATCTAGTTTGCCATTTGGACCCTCCAGTTTAACTGGAGGTCCAGTAAAACTTGGCGAGGTAAGTATCCACTCGGCGAGTCGCTGAATGGATCTGCGACCACGACTATCGTCGAATGGGCGAGAACTGGACGGTTTCTTAAAAGGCCAAAGATTTAAACTTTCAAACTCTACACCTTCCCTCACTTTAGACATTCAAAAACTCAAAGCCGTTTAGTATTTTCAATATTTCTTGTGTTTTTAATGTACTTGAGTTGATGATTGGTGCTCGGAGTTGGATTGCATTGCCGCGTAGCATTTCAAAAGTATTTTAATCAGCATCTAAGGTTGGTTTTCCGAACCCCAAATTTATTTTTAGCAATTTTGTACTTATTTGCAATGATCTTATCTTAGTGATGTATGTTGGGCCTCTCTGATCTTAATTGTTTTTAGTTATGCATGTGAATCTTGCACGTAGTGTTTATATTGTTAAAATCTCATATTTTTTGTGCCTTTAAATTAATTAAATCTTGTGGGGTTGTGCTTGCATGTTTTTTAGTATAGCAGGGAGAAGTCTGAGTATCCCAAAGATATGGTAAAGACCATTATTGTCATGCCACCCCGAAAAAGAGCACGGGATATCGCAATAAATGAAGGGGGGTCAAATTCTCCAAAGAAGGAAAAACAAGAACCTCCACCTGGAAATAAAGGCAAGGACAAGAGGCCCACTTCTGACAGAAAGACCACTATCATAGATCCTAATGTTCCTTCGTGGGCCCGGGGATTCTATGTAGCTGTGCATGCCTTTTTGGCGGAAACACCCTTGGCAGTTCCTAGTCAGTCTGGTACTGCTGTTTCTTCTGAGGTGACTCCGGGTACTGAGACCCAGGACCAGAGTGATGCACCGGGTACTGATGCCCAGACAGATGGAGCGACTGTATAGACAAGACACCCTCTTTACCTCCCTCTCTGTCTTACTTTATTTCACTTTTGGATATATTTGTTTGCATTTGAGGATAAATGTTTTATCTGTGGTAGGGTGAGGCCCACCTTTTGTGATTTTGTTACTCTCTGGTTTTGTTTATATATTGGGTTGTGAGCTGAAATTGTGTTTTATACACTGCATCTTGTGGATGTTTGAGCTTGTGGCTCCATGTTTTTAATTGTGAATGATTTTTTACCCTTCCGAAAAAAATTTCCACCTCTTATTTGTATTAAATGTGGTTGTTCTTGTGCAAATTTGAGTATCGGTTTGATCAATACCGATGGCTTGAATAGTGCTTATAATCGAACAAAAATAAATGTGTGGCTACAACGAGTCCAATTGAAGTTGCATAGACAATATGTGAACTCTTTGCATCTCTTTATGACTAGCCAATTATCGAATTGAGTCTCTTGTGATGAACATTGCACACTAGCAAAAGTGTGGAGTCTTGTTTGACTTGGTGTCATTGCCTTGTGTGATAAGCTTATCGTGAACCATGTGTGATGACACCTAGAATTTTCCCCGTTGGTTCGATTGACTAAGTGATACAATTTCTTGAGATAATCTTAGGCACCTTTAAAGAGTATGAACCAATTTGACATATACCTCTTTTGTGGCCTACCTTGTGAGTGTGTGAACCTCTTTTGAGCACCCTTTGAACCTTAACCTTTTCTTGGAAGAAACTTGATAACATTGCTACCTTTTATTGATCCATTACCCATAATCCTCATGATTTGTGGTTTGTTTAACTAGCCAACTTAGGCCAAAAGCCTAAGTTGGGGTGTGGTGAAAAGAGAAGGCAATCAAGTAAATGCAAAGAAGTCCCTTGTGCCCATGTTTTGAGAAAATGGAACCCCTACATATAAAAAAAAAAGAGAAGAAAAGATTGAAAAAGAAAGAAGGAAAGAAAAAATGGTGAAATAAAGTTGTGGAAATACAAAGAAAATGGGGTTTCCAATGACTCATGAAAGATGAATAAGAGGTGACTTTTGAGCTTGAATGAAATTGATAAAGAGAAGGAAAGAAGGTATTGTTCACATCAGATTTCAAGAGGTATTTCAACCTATAAGCCTAAATGATCATACCTTTGCACTCAGCCCCATTACAAGCCTTGAAAAGTCATTTTTGATCTTAAGTGAGCTGAAACAATTGTCTATTGGAAAATACGGGCAAACATATGGGTGAAAGCATGAATTGTGTTCTTCTTTGTGAGTGTGAGTGTTGCATTTGATTCCAGAACTTTAAATTGTTGAACCATTGAGTGTGAATATGGAATCATTCTTCTGGGTGAGGGCATTTGATTTCCTTTGTTGAGCTTGAACTTGCATTTGAAGAAAGTATAGTGAGCTTGAGATTCTTTGATAATGGCATGTCACAACTTGAAACTTTGAGTGCACATTTGATCTTCGCATGAGTAAATTGAGTCTTATATGTGCATTCATGATTGAGTCTTGTGTAGCACTGTTCGATACATCCTTTTTGAACTGCCGAACTTGAGTTTTACTTGAGGACAAGAAAAAGTTTAAGTTGGGGGTGTTGATGAGTCCACAATTTGGACTCATTTAGGGCTTCATTTTCATAGAATTAGTGTCCTCAAATGCATATTTTGTCTCAATAACTTGTGTAAATCCTTAATTTTAGGTATTTGGAGTTTGAGGCAAGGCATAGACACTACTTGGCAAAAAGGGACAAAATGGCTGAAAAGACGAAGAAAAGAAGGCCTGAGGATTGCCTAATGCATTCGGCGAGTCGCCGAAGGCCTTAACCTCGCCTAAAGTTCCAGTGTGCTGAGCCCTGAAGGAAAATATCAAGTCGGCGTGTCACCGAACAGTTTCGCGAAGCAGTACTATATCGCCCTACGATCCAGAATACGAAGATGCTAAAGGCAAAAGCTGAAAGGTGATGAAGTAGACCAAAGGGTGGGTCGTCGAGTGCATCGGCGACTCCGACTAACTGCGCCGAGCGACCCTTCGCAACACATTTTTTGACAACTATAAATACTAGTTGAATTTTTATCTTAGTATGCATTATCAGATACAACGTTTTATTTTTCTAAGTTTCAAGTAGATAGATCTTGTTCTTAGCCTTTGAAGATTTGAAGACATCCAATTCTTAGAAATTGGAAGTGGGTGTTGAAAATTCTTCATCCTAGACTCGTTAAAAGTGAATATAATTCATACCCAGTTGATGTTACTTCGATTTGGTATCATTTTCTTGCTTTTCTCTATATCTAGCTAAAGCCCCAATTCTTGGGGTGTGATTTTGTGAATATGGGTTAAATCTATTGTTGGGTGTTGCTTATTGTTGGTATATTCGTTGTTTAAATGTGATTTCATTTAGTAGTTGTGTTTAAACTTAATGAGATTGTAGTTGCAAATACGATTTCATCTTAGTGTTTTTGGCTTGCTCGAGAGAGAGATTTTAAAACTAAGACTACTAAATCGATAGCCGGTGGTTATTGGGTCGTCATTGGTTCAACTCGAGAGAGTGAATCCTAGGCCATCTCCCACACTTTCAGCTCGAGAAAGTGAATGGGCTAAGGCGGAGGCTGTGCTTAAATGCGGCAACTCGATGTTCGAGAGAAACTGAGTTAATTCAGGGTAAGTTGCTCGAGAGAGAATTTACCCCACTAAAGTCTAGCCTAGTTACAAATATTCAGCGATGTACTATCAATAGCATCTACCCGATAGTGTCTTTTATTCCATATTCCTATCATATCCAGATAACGTTCAAATATACTTCCTAAAAAGAAATATAAACGATCGTATACAATATATTTGCCTAACTATGAGTCGGGGTCGATCCCACAGAGAATATGGAAGAATATTGTCAATAGCAAATATTTTACTCGATAGTCGTTATTTCACAATGGGCGGGATTTAATTTGAAATAAAATAAAAAACAATAAAAAGATAGCTTTGAACTAAGTATTTATTTATATTCAGATTATTAAAAGTAACTAGGAATGTGTTCCCCATAAGCTCATAACGCAGTAATCCTAATAATAGTAATCTTTTTCTAGTGTATCACATGCAAAGTGATAAGTTAGGTATCTCTAAATTCTTGGTCCGGCATCTAGAGAATTTCACCCCACACCTTGGTCCGGCTACGTGTATATAATTTACTAACACTTACCTTTATCTCATATTAGACATCATAATCGATGTTTGACTTAGTTATTACTTCTCACCAATCGACACTAGCCTATTAGATAGTATCACACTAAATCTATGTTGATAATTCTTTTCTTGTTGATTACCTCCTTGGTCCGGCAAATAGCAACAAGGCGAGTTCTAACGTTTCCAACTGCTAAAAAGACTTTTAAACGCAAGAATTATCACTGCATGCTTCACAACTATTCAAGAATTACTTAGTTATTATTCATACTTTGTTAATCACTTATGGTTCCCATAACCCTAGTTATGAAATTTAGCTACTCATTATCTCAAAAACACAATCAAAATTAATTAAAATAAATATGCTTGTGTTAATCATAAAAAAGTTAAGAACAATAGCTAAACTATCTTTTATTAATCACGACTACAAATAAATAATAAAGGAGAAGAAAGTATAAACCACAATTCTCCGGCCTCCACGGCGGCTCTTTCAAAGTTCTAAGCTAGAAGAAAATTTATATTGTATCTTGTATCTTGGTTCTTCGCTTCCCTAAAGAATAATTTTTCATGCCCTATTTATAGACATAGAAACCCTAAATAAAATAATTAAAGTTCAAGACAAATTAGGAAATCAAAACCCAATTAAATTGAGTTTCCAATTGCTCGCTGAATTTCTTCAAATTGTTGGCGACAGGGGGCGGTTAGCTATAGGCACGTGGCAGCAGCGAGCCAAATTCAATTTGAATTGGCAATTCGTTCACATTGGCCTCATATGTATAAATATATTATTTTAATAAATTTAATCCATTAAGCTGTATGTTTGATTTCCTTCTTCAACTTTCCATCTTTAATTCGCTTCAGCTCCAAACTTCTTCATTTTTTTCACCAATTTAATCCTACACATAAAATATACAATTTAGTAGAATCCATAAAATTCATGCTCAAAAAGGACAAATATAAATAATAAATGTGAGGAAATAATAATTAAAAATATGTATTTTTAGCCTCACATCAACATCCCACACTTAAACTTTTGTTCGTCCTCGAGCAAACATTAAAGCTCATCCCAAAAAAATTCATACTAGCAATGTCAACACTTTGGTTAATACAAACAATTAGGCCATGTACCAATTTCAAAACATCAAGTAGACTTCTCAATCATTATGCAAGTCATCCAAATAAACAACAAACCTCCTAACCTTCTAACCTCGAGGAAGGACTTTGAACTCATCAAATTTAAATTTGGTCCCCTACTCTCATCAAAGAAAGTTAGTAGCATCACCTATCTATCATGAAACAAGTGCCCTCACAAGAAGAAATAGTCCACACACTCAAATCAAAAGATTGAATATAAATTAAGGACTTAGCATCAAAGAACACTCTCACACTCACAAAGAGAATTCACATGTATGCACAAAGAACCATATGCTTGCCCATTATGTACATCTCCACTAATTAAGCATGCTTGAATAGAATCGAATAGGACTTTAACGGGTTGTAATGTAGGCTAGGGGACGGGTAGGAAAACTGTATAATAGTGACTTACATTTCCTTAAGCACTTTGCAATTTTAGACTTCATCACCCATTATTTTCTTCTCTTTATTTTCAGCCCTCTCTTCAACAATTATTTCACAAGTAATTATCATTCTCTCAAGAATATTTCAATCATTTTTTAAAAAAGTTTTCCTTCATAATAGCCACCCTCAACTTACATATTTTACATGTGTTAAGGTGCACAATGTCCTTGGAAGGACCAGGGCCATCATCAAGGTAACTTTTTTTTTTCATGTCACTTTTTTGTTTCATATCACATTCTTTCAAAGAGGAGGTTTAAGCACTTTGTAGCTATCATTGATTACCTTTTCACTCAACCATCCCTTTTTTCTCAAAATTGATAATTAGAATAAGTCTATGCTATAATGCTCAAGGAAGCAAGGTGCAAAAACTAGGGATTCAACAAAATAGTCAAGGGCAAAATATGGCTACCAATAAAAGGCTACAGGCTCAAAAGGGCTAACTAGTGATAAAATATCTGAAAATGCTAAAATTTACCAGACAAAGCAAAGAAAGCCTATTATCATCTCCTAAACAAAACAACACTTTTTATTTCGCTTCAATAACATGCAGGGCAAGTTCTAGACTAAGATGCAAAACATGGAATAAACAAAATATCACCACACATGGCACAAGTATCAATCAAGATGGATCAATTCCACTTCTAAGAGAGACAGGATCATAACAAACCACAAAAAAAAATAAGTTATATACAAAGTCGCAACCATAAACCTAGATGTCAAAAATTTTCCAATTTCACTAGCAATCAAGCATTCACAAGAAAGTGCTACTCAAAAATTAGGCCCAAATAGTAAGTA
The DNA here is from genome assembly GCF_019186545.1 of Solanum stenotomum. NCBI lineage: Eukaryota > Viridiplantae > Streptophyta > Magnoliopsida > Solanales > Solanaceae > Solanum > Solanum stenotomum. The sequence goes on along the minus strand of NC_064290.1, from coordinate 25,518,818 downwards.
TCACATAACTCAAAAGGGTTTTTTTCTTTTCTCTCCAAAAAAAAAAAAGAAAAAAAAAAGAAAATTTATTCCTAAAATAAAATAAATAAATAAAAGACACTCGGTTCAAAGGGACTATCCTTAGGAAAAGAACCGAAAACAAAAGCCAAGGAACCCATCCTAAAAAAAAAAAAAAAAAAAAAAAAAAAAAAAAAAAAAAAAAAAAAAAAAAAAAAAAAAAAAAAAAAAAAAAAAAAAAAAAAAAAAAAAAAAAAAAAAAAAAAAAAAAAAAAAAAAAAAAAAAAAAAAAAAAAAAAAAAAAAAAAAAAAAAAAAAAAAAAAAAAAAAAAAAAAAAAAAAAAAAAAAAAAAAAAAAAAAAAAAAAAAAAAAAAAAAAAAAAAAAAAAAAAAAAAAAAAAAAAAAAAAAAAAAAAAAAAAAAAAAAAAAAAAAAAAAAAAAAAAAAAAAAAAAAAAAAAAAAAAAAAAAAAAAAAAAAAAAAAAAAAAAAAAAAAAAAAAAAAAAAAAAAAAAAAAAAAAAAAAAAAAAAAAAAAAAAAAAAAAAAAAAAAAAACTCCATAAAAAAGTAAAAACTAGAAATCATTCTTTCACCCCACACTTAAAATCATGCTTTGTCCCCAAAGCAATTTATAGAAAAGAGAAGAAGAAGAAGGGTGAGAAATACTCCCTCGTGCCCTCTATGGCCTAGTTAACAACATGTTTTTTTTCCTCCTTGCATCAAGGGTCGTCACCCCACACTTAAGCTCAAACATGCTCCTTTCCTTCAATTTTTTTTTTGGTTACTCAGACTTCCCCTAATCTGCAAAAACACGAAAAGAAAAAAAAAGTGATACTAATAAAATAAAAATAAAATAAAATAAAAAGTTACACTACTAATTGGGTTGCCTCCCAATAAGCGCTTAATTTAACGTCGCGGCACGACACCATCAATTTTACTATTTTTCCTTCCACTTTGAAGATATGAATTGCACCCCTAATTTTGCATCAATTTTTCTATTACGTTCAAGTGGTGGTGGTACAAAAATAAAGGTCCCAAGCAATAGATATCGCATTATGCACTTCTTGGATCCTAAGTGAGGAATGTAATTCTCCGATATTGGAACAATAAATTCAAGAATATAGACACAATTTTCCTCCTCCGTACACTCTTCTATAGGCTCAGATGGCTTGATTAATTTCTCATCATCTAAACATAATGTGGAAAAATGATTGGAATGAGGTCTAGTACGCCCTAACTTATGAATTATTTTATTATTTATACCCTCATATTTACACATACTAGAGTTTTTAAAAATAATATTATCTACTTCATTACATAACTCTAGTGCACTCTTCTCAACAATGACAAAATCAATAAAAGTATGATCAAGCAATTGGCCCTCAACCGTTAGCTCTTCAAGTTGACTTATAAGTATTTTGTTTTCCTCACACATATTATTACTAAATTGTTGGGTGTCATATGATTTAATCTTTTCACTCAACTCAAAATTTACTTTCTCGAGATCCCAATAATAGGTATCTTCATCAATCATACACTTAAATATTGATTTATAGCACAGTATCAATAAATCTTCTATGTCCCCACACAACTTATTTGTTGAGAAAAAATTAGCTTATAAGAATCCAAAATGTCAGAAGTACAAAAATTGCAAAAACACTTTACATACTTTTTCAGATGACATCTCAAGAAGAGTAAAACATATAATAAAGAAAAGAAAATTAAAACAAATAAAAGGACTACAAGTCAAAATAAATACTAAAGACAATTTCTAAGTCATATTCCCAGGCAGCGGCGCCATTCTTGATAACGTTCAAATATACTTTTTGAAAAAAAATATAAACGATCGTATGCAATATATTTACCCAACTATGAGTCGGGTTCGATCCCTCAGAGAATTTGGAAGAATATTGTCAATAGCAAATATTTAACTCGATAGTCGTTATATAACAATAGGGGGGATTTAATTTAAAATAAAATAAAAAACAATAAAAAGATAGCTTTGAACTAAGTATTTATTTATATTCAGATTATTAAAAGTAACTAGGAATGTGTTCCCTATAAGCTCATAACGCAGTAATCCTAATAATAGTAATCCTTTTCTAGTGTATCACATGCAAAGTGATAAGTTAGGTATCTCTAAATCCTTGGTCCGGCATCTAGAGAATTTCACCCTGCACCTTGGTCCGGCTACGTGTGTATAATTTACTAACACTTACCTTTACCTCATATTAGACATCATAATCGATGTTTGGCTTAGTTATTACTTCGCACCAATCGACACTAGCCTATTAGATAGTATCACACTAAATCTATGTTGATAATTCTTTTCTTGTTGATTACCTCCTTGGTCCGGCAAGTAGCAACAAGGCGAGTTCTAACATTTGCAACTGCTAAAAAGACTTTTAAACGAAAGAATTATCATTGCATGCTTCACAACTATTCAAGAATTACTTAGTTATTATTCATACTTTGTGAATCGCTTATGGTTCTCATAACCCTAGTTATGAAATTTAGCTACTCATTAACTCAAAAACACAATCAAAATTAATTAAAATAAATATGCTTGTGTTAATCATAAAAAATTTAAGAACAATAGCTAAACTATCTTTTATTAATCACGAATACAAATAAATAATAAAGGAGAAGAAAGTATAAACCACAATTCTCCGGCCTCCACGGCGGCTCTTTCAAAGCTCTAAGCTAGAAGAAAATTTATATTGTATCTTGTATCTTGGTTCTTCGCTTCCCTAAAGAATAATTTTTCATGCCCTATTTATAGACATAGAAACCCTAAATAAAATAATTAAGTTCAAGACAAATTAGGAAATCAAAACCCAATTAAATTGGGTTTCCAATTGCTCGCTCAATTTCTTCAAATTGTTGGCGGCAGAGGGGCGGTTAGCTATAGACACGTGGCAGCAACGAGCCAAATTCAATTTGAATTGGCAATTCGTTCACATTGGCCTCATATGTATAAATATATTATTTTAATAAATTTAATCCATTAAGTTGTATGTTTGATTTCCTTCTTCAACTTTCCATCTTTAATTCGCTTCAGCTCCAAACTTTTTCATTTTTTTCACCAATTTAATCCTACACATAAAATATACAATTTAGTACAATCCATAAAATTCATGCTCAAAAAGGACAAATATAAATAATAAATGTGAGGAAATAATGATTAAAAATATGTATTTTTAGCCTCACATCACATCCCAAGATTCCCATCTCCCTATCTCGTCTCCTATATTTTTGTCGTTTTTGTTGATTAGCTAATACAAATCCCCATTGATAATTGACGCTTGTGTCACCCTTTAGATTTAGTATGTTTTTATTCGATAATGTTTATAGCTATGACTAATTAGAACTTAATTTTACTTTTCTATTATTTCTCAAAACCACTACCTGTGGGAACGATCCCAATCCTTGGTTGGGTTATATCACTACACGCGATCGTTGGCACTTCAACCAAAGTGGTGTCCTGATACGTGAAGTCAAATACTCAAATGGATAAAAAGTTGAAACACTTATTGTAGATTTTGATTTAATTTGAATATTAGTAAACTCAATAATATCCCTTCTTTCAATGTTGAATTAACCATTTATTCTACGTAAGAAATAATTTTAAAAGAATTAACAATAGTCAATTTAATGTCTATTTAATTGGATAAATCAACGTACTAAATTTAATGACCATCATGGTCATTTACTTACTTTTGAGTGATATTACAATTTTTCCCCTCCTTGTAGCTTTTGTATAGTGTTTGGGATATATTGTGATGGGCAGCATACTTCCTGAGGTGGTCGAGAGAGTTCAAGTAATTTTCCCTACTCTGGGGGCTTTTATGTTTATAGAATTGTCTTTGGTTAAAATTTAGAGAATCTATCATTGGATGATATTTATGTCATTTCCATTAGCTTTAGAAGGTCCATTTTTTATAGTAGCGTGGTTGGATTAATTCCTAAGACCTTCCGTGTGAGTTTGAACTAATAGGTGAGATATTTTTGAAAGTTTGTCAAAGGGTTGACTTTGATCAATATTCTAGGTAAATATGCTCGGATGAGAATTCTGACAATGCAATTAGCTCCAACATATTGAGTTTGGTCTAGAACGACCTTTAGTTCATATCCCAAGGTAATCAGTATGTTATAGTGGCATTTTGTGTTATAGTTATTTTGGTTGTTTTATGGATGTGTGGACATAGGTCATGATTTTATTTATACGGCATCTGTTAGTTGTTTCATCAATTTTTTTGAGTTGGAAATGTTGATTTTTGTAGGGTAGTATAGGTTGTTTCCATTCACGAGGTTCTGGATGACTCATGTGCCCCATCGGGGAATTTTCTCAACTTCAATTTGAGCTGATGCAGCTAAATGTTGGTGCATTGTTCAACACATTCATGTGCTTGGTGTCGCATTCATGTAAACCAGTTATATTGAATCTGTGATTGCAAGCTGGGCACTACGATCATGAAGACCAACTTCATTGGATAACACATTTGCAAACATTGACCATCGCAATCACAATTAAGGGTCAATGGAACTAGTCAATATTTATGAATTGTGATTATGACCATTTGGACCCTGCAATCACGATGAGTAATTGGCTATCAATAAATCAATTTCTAGTGATTTCAGCATGCACAATTCTCGAGACAAACTTTTATTTTGTGATTTTGAGGTCAATTTTTTAGGAAAATTAATGAAGATTAATGGGAATTGTTGACAAGTAGAGTGGGAACGGATTGTGGGTCAATAATCTTCTGTTAACCTAATTCAGAACACAAGTTCCTTGAGTTGGTTGGGAACTTGTGATAAAATTAATTTTGTTATTTGGCACATGGATCTCACGATCCTATTTTAACCCAATTTTTTGATCGAAATATTTTTATGGAAAATTGGTATCATTTCACTTGTATTAGTATTTTCATCGCTAATTTGATAGCGTTGAATCATTCGAAGGCTGCTTGTCATGACCCAAGGTACCCCTAGGCGTAACATGGCGTATAGGACCAGAGAGGCCCCATACAAGCCACTTAGTATTCATAACCTAAGAAATAGGTTAAAGAGATATAGAACAACAATTCAAGTCTAAAAGTTTTATAAAAGTAAAGCGGAAGTCTAACCACTTGTCTCATTAGCCATCTCGTACATAAGAATGAAATTTGGGCCTAGACCATACATCATGTCCAAAACTGAAAGTAAGGAAGAAAACTGAAAATAATAAAAATCTGGTCCTCGAAGAATGAGGACTCACCAAAGCTCGAAATCTCTCAAATCAACCTCTAGCCACGAAACGAAGGAAATTGACTATCTGAGCCTACATTTGGGGAAATGTAGGCAAGAGTATGCGTTAGTACAAAATATGTACCAAGTATGGTAGCCATGTATATAAATATCTAAATCATGCTAAAATAGGACATTTTCATGAGCATGCAATAATCAAGCTAAAACATGAAACTTGAGAGTTAGGAAGCATAAGTCATAAAACATGATCAATGCAAGTGAACATTATTTTAAAACATACTTACGATACTTCTTGAAGTAACCTTGGTTCATCATAACCTTACTTGTTTGTGGGAAGTAGCCTTAACTGACATATAATGCCATGCGAGCTAGCAACATGGAATTTGGTGTCTCCCACACCAAAAAGAGTTGTCCTACTTGCCAAGGTAAGGACCATGAACTTCTAGCTACTTGTGGATCCACTAGCTAATGTCTATCTAGACACTCCTATCTTGGCACATAGTTTATGGGACTTGGGTAATCGCCACTTGTACACTTGGTTCTAAGATTAACTTCCATGGAATAGATCTTAATCCTATTCATCTTATCTCTTAAAGGAACATGGGTAATCGTCTCTTGTCCTTACATCATATGACATTAGTAATCACCTCTTGTCTTTGATGTTAGAGAGCATGGGTAATCGCCTCTTGCCTCATCATTTACATAACTTCTTAATCATTGGTTCATTTTAGGTGAGAAGACCTTTCAATCTTAAGAAACCTTATAATGTGAGAAAACCTTTCACAATCATGCTTTCATATGTATATGAGAAAATCCTTTCAACAACTCAACAGTCATGCTTTCATTTTCTTTATCTTTTTCTTTTCTTTGAATCTTTTTGTGTCGAACCAGATTAAAGTTTCCCTATGATAGATTAAGAGGATACTTTATTAATAGAAAATATCAATTAATAGTTTTGAATTGAGTCTTAGGCCACACCTCTTGAAAGAGGTACCACCAAAATTATTGTTGATGTTAAAGAAATGTTAAATTAAATGATTTCAAAAATGGAAAAAATTAATTGGAAGCCATCTCTTTTCATGGCTAATACATTATTTGCTTAGTTTTGTGATTTACAAGAGGGAGTAAAACTATGCACATTTGTAGATTGTCAAAAATCAGTTTTATTAATTTTGAAACTAATTTGAAAATTTGTAGGTTGTTATGTTGATGAGTTGGTATTTTAGCAACTCAAATTCATGAATTATTACTATGTTTTAATGTTAGTTGAAGGGAGTTAGACCCTGGTTCTCTTGTATGTAGACATTCCTTAGAAAAAGCAAGTTTGATGGATTTGAAGCTGAAAATCACTAAAGAACACTAGTGAAGGAACTGCGTCCTGTAGGAACCAACATGCATCTCGTTGGCTGAATGTCGGCTTAAGAAGCAAGACTATCTCGGTATCAACACTATAATTGGTGTGATGAAATGATTGATCAGTTATTCCTCGGTCTCAGTATTAATGCTCCTGTGAGAACTAAAGGTTGAAGCGCGAAGACACATGGCGGTCCATAATTCCAGATTGGCGCTTCGATACTCCAGTGCAAGTCTGAAGATGAAAGCTAAAAGACAAAACTGCAATTATGAAAGAAATGATTCCTTGGGAAATTTCTAAGGATAGAATAGAGATTTGTGTTATTATGTATTATTATCATCTTCCCAATTAGGGATAGATAGAATAGACCCCTCTTTTTGTGAAAAAATTATTGATAGATTATAGTAAAGAAATCCTTATCTTGTAGAGGAGGAAACTTCAAATTTGTGTAACTCTAAGCTTGAAGTTCAGATTTTTTTTAATCAAGTTAGCTTGAAATGGAGATTTCCTATATGGGTATTTGCTCTATTTCTTCTTTTATGGGCAGCAAAATCTTTATCTAGGGGGTGTATGCTAGATGGGTATGTAAAACCCTGAATGGATATTGATTAATCGGCTCTAAAATTGATTGTATGATATGGATTTATTGTTATTTTGAAGTTTAATCTAAAAACCAGTGGTTGCAAAGATTGATTGAGCTTTGTAACAACATTTCGGCTTGGAAAAGCAAAATGGAGTTAGGTAAGACTAAATAGTGAGGACTTGTTGAAATTACTCTATGGGTTCAATCCATGGATGGGATAACCTGAGTAATTTCTCATTTAATGATATGAGCTTAGGATAGTCTATCTACTAAAGTAATGTGTGGTATTTTGTTTGAAAGGGTCTTTGAATTTGAGAGAATGTAAGGGACATATGTTTGATAGTTTGGGAGAATATTGATGAATAGCCTAGACCAAGTACTATCCATATACCAATTGATTTTATTATGGATAATCTTTGCCTATTCGAGTTGAAACACCAATTGTTATGCACACACCCCTAGTCCTTTCCAAACATAACGAACCTTATTTGTGTTGATTTTCTATTTTATTACTTAATATTTGTGAATCCACGTTGTTAGTAATACCCCCCATTTTTTGTATATACATGCTTGTTGAGAATTCAATTTGCTAGGTTATTTCATATTGTGAAATCAATTGAAGGTAATGCCATCTCCAAATCTTTGTGGTTCGACCTTAATCTCTAAAGTTGGGTAATTGTTTTGTGTACGAGTGTGTATGCCCTGAAAATGAGACATAGTTAAGTGTTTATAAGAAATGGTATGGTTACCGAAGATTGATTAACGATCATCTTTTGTTGATTTTAGAATCGAGCTTGTGTGCATTTTGTGCTCTTGTTACTTTGTGTGTTGTGTAATTACTTTCCAAAACATGGAAAGATGGACCAAGTAGGTGACGTAGAAAGCATTGATGGTGTGGGCTTTGCAAATGAATTTGCCACCCAGGAAGCTCCCATAGAATTGGGTGTAGTTGGAGCAATTTGCCTACCACTGGAGGTAGGGAATGTTGTGTTTCAAATGACTAGTCCCATTCTTCATCTACTACAAATTAAGGGGCTATTTGGTGGAAGATGCAAATCAACACTTGAGATTTTTTGTTGAAAATTGTCTCCCTTTCAAGATGTGAAACATGAGCCAAGAATTTGTTCAACTAGGGTTTTTTTCCTTTCTCATTTACCAGATAAGCTATCACATGTCTTTGAAAATTACCCTAAGGGTCAATTATTGTACCTATGTTCGAGAGGTTTTTCATCTTCATGGGGTACCAGTGTCTATTATTTCCAATAGAGCCTTTCAGTTCACTCCTACATTCAGGAGGGCATTGCAGGAAGAGTTGGGTACTCGGGTTGATCTTATCATAACATTTCACATACAAACATATGGAAAGTCAGAATGTACCTTTCAGGTTTTAGAGGATATGTTTTGAGTCTGTGTGTTGGACTTTGGAGGGTAGTGGGATCAATTTTTGGCTTTGGCAAAGTTTGCTTATAACAACAGACCATTTGATTATTCAAATGGCCTTATTCGAGGAATTTTATAGTAGGCATTGCCAATCCCCGTTGGTTATTTTGAGGCTTCAGAGCCTAAGCCGCATGGTATTGACTTGCTTCAAGACGCTTTGGTACAAGTTCATGCGATTCAGGACAGGGTATGAGACGGTCACAGTAGGCAGAAGAGTTATGATAGTTGTAGGTGTCGTCCTTTGCGCTTTGGTGTTGGTGATTTAGTTTTCCTTCGAGTATCTCTCTTGAAGGGCATGATGAGATTCAGGAGGTGGGGAAAGATTAACCTCAAGTATATTGGGCATTTTGAGATCCTTCGAGTTGTCGGTGATGTTGCATAGGAGTTGGCCTTTCCATGTAACACCCCGTATTCAAAAAGGCCAAATAGTAGTTTTATGGAATACTGCAAGTGCCTACCCACGCCGGCCACCCACGGCCCGTAGAAGAGACCACAAACCATAGGTGTGGTCCATGGATGGTCTGCCTGAAAGTGGTTGGAGGGCCCAGAACCACGGCCTGACCAACAAACCGTTGGTCAGACCGCGGTCCATGGTCCAAGGCACCAAGTTCTAACTTTCTGGCCACCAACAACGGCCGTGTAGGACGGTCTGTCGTCCTGACCATGGTCCGTCGTCAATGGCCGTTGGTGGGCAGTTGGCAGTTATTCTTAGGGGTAGTTGGGTCTTTACCTAATTAATTAAGTCTTATACTACGTCATTTTAACCTTTCCTAAGACCCCTATATAAGTGTTTTCAACCCCCAAATTAGCCCATTCAAGTCATTCTTTCAAAATCACAAAAGAAGATCAATTTTCCTCTCCAAAATATTTCTCTCACTAGAAATTTGAAGAAGAAGAAGGGTTCAACCTACGGTTTCAAGGCAAGCCTCCATTTTCACTAGGGATGACAATTTATAAGTGAAATGGAACCATTTTTCCCATATTAAATTTAATGGATCACTCATATTTTCTTAAAAGGGTAAATATGGACTTCAACGTATTTAAGCTCATACAAATATGGACAAAATGGGTAAAAATGACAATCTATTTATACCCATTTATCACTCACTCTCTTATCATAAAAATCTCTAATTGCACTATTTATTTTTGAAAATAAAATATGAAAAATTGGGGGTGGGGTGGGGGTATAGTGGGGGTGGATGAGGTGGTAGGGTGGGATCGTAGCGGTTGAGGTATTAACAACTTAGCTTTGATTTAATATTTTTTGGCTTTAAGAGATTAAGGCCTCATTTGTTTGCACTTAATAGGGATCTGAATCTTAATCATTCAGATTCGCCTTATTAAGTGTGTTTCTTAATTATTCAGATTCAGTACATTAAATTTGTTTGTTTTATTTCTGTTTAAGTCTCTTAATGAGTTTGAATAGATCTGAATGAATGAGAACTGTAACACAGTCTTAACACCTTTCGGACGAAAAAATAAGACTCTTATCTTAATTCAACTATATCACAACAAGTCATAAAAGTCACATTGTTTTTTCATTTAGTTAATGTTAATTACATGCTTACCGTTATAATTTTCTTTATTCTTATTAACTTAATATACACCTTTTACTTTCATAAATTAATCAATATATTTGAATTGATAAGCACTCCCATGGTATAATATTTAGCATGGTTCCAGAAAATAAGAAAGTATTAATTATTTGATCGATAACAATAACAAATGTCTATTATAAAATAAAATGTTTTCTTAAACAATATATTACTACTCTATGTAAACTATTTTACATTGTTACAATAAAAATATTCCAAATATTATTTTCTGTTAAAAAAAATATTTTACTAAAATGAGGGCGTGTAATATTTTATTGATATAGCGTTTAATTTCATATGCACGTTCAGTTATTGAAAACAAACAATCCTAATAATTCAATGTTCAGATGCAGAGACAACATCTTAATATTCAGGTGTTTATTCAGATTTATACATCTAGATCTTAATGTACATCTTAATATTCAGATGTGTATTCAGATTCAGACGTCTTAATCTTAAAGAAACAAATGAGGCCTAAAGTGGGTTACAACCATTTTACCCAAACCATATTTGACCAAATCCATATTTACCCATATTTTATATGGATGGATTGTGATCCAATCCATTTTAACTCAATCCATATTCAATCCATCCAAATCCGATCCAATCCACCCATTTGCCACCCCTAATTTTTACCATTGAAGATAAGCATTTGGCTTTGAGGTATGATAGTTTTCATCCATGAATTCCTTCCATTCATGGAGTTCCCAAATTCCTCTATTTCTAAAGTTAAAATTCCCCAATTGAGTTAGGATTTTCTTCAATATTGGTGGGTTCTTTTCATTATTGATTTAAATGATTGAATTATGACTCTTATGCATGACTTGATTAAGTACTATGATTTTATGATGATTTCCCCCATGAAACCATGTAATCCCCATGTTTTCAAGTTATGAATCATATGATGTGGAATTTTGATTGTAAAGGAAGAATTTTATGAAATTAAGCATGTATTGCTAGCTTTATATGAATTTATGATGAAATTCATATCTGACCCTTTTTTTCTAAGTGTTGATGATTGAAAGTGGGTTTTGACCATGAAAGGTAAATTGTGGATTTATGCATTTTCTTATGAAATCTATGCAAATATTTTAAGGATGCTTTGAGAGTAAAGTATCAATGATGATGATCATGATATTTTTTTTTGGTTTTCCACCCGGTGTCTAGAGTCCATATTGGAGCTCCGACTAAATCTGAAACGCGCACTGCAAGGCCCATTCGGGGGTGGCGCTCTCAACAGGATTTTCTCCATACCTAGGGCTCGAACTTGAGACCTCTAGTTAAGGGTGAAACACTCCCACCAGTGCACCACAACCCATGTTGGTGATCATGATGTGTTATTAAAAGGATTTTCTCATAAAACATAAGAGTAAGATATGAAAGGTTTTCTCACATAATAAGGATTCTAAGGTTGAAAGGCTTTATCACCTAATTGAATCAAAGATTAAAAGCTATCCTAATGAACTTATCTTGGATTGGTTATTGAAAGATACATTTCCATGGATGATGACCTAGCTTGGATTGACAAGAGGACGTGCCTTTCCGTGGATAATTAGAATGTGAAGAAATGACTACTCCATGGGATTAATGCTTAGCACCGAGAGGATATTGAGATAGACGCTCTCCCGTGAATAAAGGTCGTATTTATAGAAGCAATCTCCTTATCCCTTACCTATGTGCCCGTATAGGATGATTGTCTAGATAGACATTAGCTAGTGGATCCACTTTAGCTTAGATTTATAGTCCTTACCTTGGCAAGTAGGACAACCCTTTTCGGTGTCAGAGACACCGGGGGATCATGTTATAGCTCACATGTTTCTCTTTGTCGGTTAAGGCTAATTCCCCACATTAATAATGAACTAAGGTTACTTTAATAAGTATCTAATATGTGTTCAAAGGCTTTAAAAATGATTATCTTGCATTGACCATGGCTTTATGACTTATGTTTTCTAACTCTCTTATATTATGTTTTAGCTTGGTCAGTTGAATGTCATGATATAAAATGTCTCTTTTAGCATGATTTAAATGTTTTATGCATAGCTATCATACTTGGTACATTATTTTGTACTTACACATACTATTGCCTACATTTCCCCAAATGTAGGGTTCGGCAATCAGGTTTCTCAGTTTCGTGGCTAGTGGTTAAGTTCGAGATTTTCGAGCTTTGGTGAGTCCTCATGCTTCAAGGACGGGGTTTTATTGTTTCACTTTCTTTTGTGTATTTCTCTTTTGGACATGATGTATGGGCTATGCCCAATTTCATTCGATTGTATTAGATGGCTATATTGAGACAATTGTTTTAAACTTCCATTTTTCTTTAATAAAAACTATTGGACTTGGACTATAGTTTTACTCTTATTGTTCGATTACTTATGTTATGAAAGCTAAGTGACCTGTATGGGGTCCTTCCGGGTTCTATACACCATGTTACATCTAGGGGGTACCCCTGGGTCGTGACAAACTTGGTATCAGAGCACAAGGTTTAGAATGGTCCTAGATGTCTCATAAGCCACATCGAGTAGATTCTTGTTCATGAGTGTGGAGCGTGCAACATTTATGAATGAGAGGCTACAAGATGATTAGGAAACTTCACTTCTTTCATTACTCTAAAGTTGTGCGATAGAGTTTAACCTTATAAGGTCTCTTTCATAATACTTATCAGATGCTCTATAGGATATGGCTACTGAAGAGCTTATGCTAAAAGGAATGTGAGGGAGAATACGGAACAAGAAGCTCATCCCCAAGATCCTCAAGTTCTAGTCAATCCGTTGGCCGAGTAAGTGATTAATGCGGAGTTTAGGGCTGCTTTTCAAGTGTCTGCTTAAGCCGTGTAACACCCCAAATCCTAAAAAGGGCACTATAGCAAAATTTCAAAACTTCCAGGTGCCATCAATGAGGGCCAACCACGGCCGGGGGTTGAACCACGGACCGTAGGTGGGTCCGTGGAAGGGCTACAAAAAAGTTGCCAAGGCCATAAGCCACGGCTGGACCCACGAATCGTCGATGGGCCCATGCCTGCAGGTTAGGGAACCATAGGTTAGACCAAAACTCTCTGAACTTACTAACGAGTCAGCAGGACGGACCGTTTCTCAGTCCACGGTCCATCAGTATCAAGTCGTGGGTGGTGAGGCACCAATTAATGTCAAGGGTAGTTAGGTCTTTTGCTATATAATTGGTTCCTATACTACGTCATTTTACCCTTCACGAGGACCCCTATATAAGTATTTTCAACCCCCAAATTAGCCCATTCACTTCATTCATCCAAAATAATAAAAGAAGATTAATTCTCCCCTCCAAAATATTTCTCTCTAGAAACTTGAAGAAGAAGAAGGATTCAACGTAGGGTTTCAAGCCAACTCTTAATTACTCCATTGAAGGCTAGTATTTGGATTCAAAGTATGATAGTTTTCATCCATGAATTCCTTCCATTCATGGAGTTCCCAAATTCCTCTATTTCTGAAGGAAGAATTCCCAAGTTGAGGTAGGGTATTCTTCAATAATCATGGGTTCTTTTTATTATTAATTTAAATGATTGAATTATGATCTCTTATGCATGAATTGATGAAATACTATGATTTTATGATGATTTCTCCATGAACCCATGTAATCCCCATGTTTGCAAGTTATGAATTATATGATGTGGGATTTTGAGTATAAAGCAAGAGTTTTATGAAATTAAGCATGTAATGCAAGCTTTACATGAATTTATGATGAAAGCCATATGTAACCCATGTTTTCTAAATGTTGATGATTGAAAGTGGGTTTTGAACATCAAGAACTAAATTATGGACTTATGCATTTTCTTATGGAATCTATGCAAATGTTTTAATGGTGCTTTGAGAGTAAAGTACCAATGATAATGATGTGTTATTGAAAGGAATTTCTCATGTACACATAAGAGTAAGATGTGAAAGGTTTTCTCACATAGAAAGGATTCTTAGGTTGAATGGCTTTCTCACCTAATTGAATCAAAGAGTAAGATCTATCCTAATGAAACTATCTTGGATTGGTTATCCTAGGATGCCTTTCCATGAATAATAAGGTCAAGTAAGAAATGACTATTTCATGGGATTTATGCTTAGCACCGAGAGGATATTGAGATGGAAGTTCTCCCGTTAGTAAAGGTCGGGTTTCTAGAAGCAATCTCCTTATCCCTTACCTATGTGCCCCCATAGGATGATTTTCTTCGATAGACATTAGCTAGTAGACCACTTAAGCTAGAAGTTCATGGTTCTACCTTGGTAAGTAGGACAACCCTTTTTGGTGTGGGAGACACTGGGGGATCATGTTATAGTTCACATGGTCTCTATGTCGGTTAAGGCTAATCATCCACATTAATAATAAACCAAGGTTACTTCAAGAAGTATCGCACATGAGTTCAAAGGTTTTAAAGATGATGTTAGCTTGCATTGACCATGATTTTATGACTTATGTTTTCAAACACTTTTATATCATGTTTTAGCCTGGTCAATTTCATGTCATGTAATGAAATGTCCCTTTTAGCATAATTCAAATGTTTTATGCATAGCTATCATACTTGGTATATTGTTTTGTACTAACACATACTCTTGCCTATATTTCCCCAAATGTATGGTCCGACAGTCAAGGTCATCAATTTCGTGGCTAGAGGTTGACTTGAGATATTTTGAGCTTTGGTGAGTCCTCATGCTTCAAGGACGGATTTTCATTATTGTAGTTACTTTACTTGTATTTCACTTTTGGACATGATGTATAGGCTAGATGCAATTTCATTCTGTTGTATTAGATGGCTATGATGAGACAAATGTATTAGACTTCCACTTTGCCTTTATAAAATGTTTTGGACTTTGACTATTGTTATACTCTTATTATTCTATTTCTTATGTTATGAGAACTGAGTGGCTTGTATGGGGTCCTCCGAGTTTCTATACGCCATTTTACATCTAGGGGTACCCCAGGGTCGTTACAAACTTGGTATCAAAGCACAATGTTTAGAATGGTCCTAGGATGTCTCATAAGCCACGTCTAGTAGAGTCTTGTTCATAAGTGTGAAGCGTGCCATATTTATGAATGAGAGGCTAAATGATGATTAGGAAACTCCACTTCTTTCATTACTCTTAAGTCATGTGATAGATTTTAACTCTATAAGGTCTCTCTCCTAATCCTTATCTTATTCTCTACAGGATATGGCTACACGAAAAGCTTATGCTAGAAGGAATGTGAAGGAGAATGAGGAACAAAAAGCACCTCCCCAAGCTCCTCAAGTTCCAGCCGATCCTTTGGCCGAGCAAATGTCTAATGTGGAGTTTAGGGCTATTTTTCAAATGTTGGCTCAATTCATGACGGCCCAAGCCAATAGGGAGGTTGCGGTTCACGTGAACCCAACTGTGGGCATGGCGGCTTCTAGAGTGAGGGACTTCACTAGGATGAATCATTCGGAGTTTCATGGTTCTAAGGTTGAGGAAGATCCTCAAGAGTTTATTGATGAGATTTATAAGGTTTTGATGATCATGGGAGTTATGCCGGTGGAAAAGGCAGAGTTGGCCACTTATCAACTAAAAGGTGTGGCTCAAATTTGGTACAACCAATGGAAGAAAGGGAGACTGGAAGATGCGGGTCCTCTTGATTGAGAGAAGTTTAAAGCCGATTTTCTTGATAGGTCCTTTCCCCTTGAGATGAGGGAGGCTAAGGTGCTTGAATTCATTAACCTTCGACAAGGAAGTATGAGTGTGAGAGAACACACTCCAAAGTTCACACAATTATCTAAGTATGCTCCATCAATGGTTGCCGATTCAAGGGCAGGGATGAGTAAGTTCATTTCGAGTGTGTCCGAAATGGTGGTTAAAGAGTGCCGAACCGCCATGCTCATTAATGACATGGACATCTCTCGTCTCATGGTGCATGCACAAAAAATTGAGGAGAAACTTAAGGAAAAGTCTAGGGAGTTAAAGAGGGCTAAGACCGGAGTTGGAAATTTCTCTCATGCAAGGTCCGATATACACGGTCGTCCTAGATTCCAACAAAGGTTTTTCAGTCAAGATCCCTCCAATGCTACTCCTAAGTTCAACAAATATAAGGTGTCTAACCCTAAGACTCAAAGAGGTAATGGTAGTGGATCTTCTTTGCCTAGATCTAGTTGTACTAAGTGTGGAATGAAGAACGAGAGTAAGTGCCTAGCTGGCATAGATGGTTGCTTTGGTAATGGTAAGAGTGGTCACAAAATGAGGGATTGCCCGATGCTTATGGCTAAAGGAAGAAAGGGCAAGCAAGCTTCTCCTAGTGGTGTGGGTGCCAATGCACCTAAGCAAAACCGATTTTATGCACTTCAGACTCGTGGTGAACAAGAGGGTTCTCCCGATGTGGTTACTGGTATTTTGAAAGTTTTCCAACTTGATGTTTATGCTTTACTTGATCCCGGTGCTACCTTGTCTTTTGTGACAACATGTGTGGCTATGAGGTTTGATGTTCTTCCAGATGTGTTGTTAGAACCTTTTTTTGTCTCTACTCTTGTTGGTCAGTCTATTGTGGCTAAGAGGGTCTATAGAAAGTGTCCCTTTTCCTTGACCCATAGAGTTACTCTTGTTGACTTGGTAGAGCTTGATATGTTAGATTTTGATGTTATCTTGGGAATGGATTGGCTGCACTCATGTTATGCTTCTATTAATTGTAGAACTCGTGCAGTCAAGTTTCAGTTTCCAAATGATTCTATCCTAGAGTGGAAAGGGGGAAATTCTATGCCTAAGGGTCAATTTGCCTCTTATATTAAAGCTAGAAAGATGATTTCTAAGGGTTGCATTTACCATTTTGTTAGGGTGAGGGATGTAGATTTTGAAACCCCTACTCTTGAGTTGGTTCCCATTGTTAATGAGTTTTCAGAAGTGTTCCTAGATGACTTGCCCGATATTTCTCCCGAGCAGGAAATAGACTTCGGTATTGATCTTCTCCCAGATACGCAACTTATTTATATTCCTCCTTATCGTATGGCTCCGGCAGAACTTAAGGAGTTGAAAGAACAATTGAAAGATTTGTTAGATAAGGGTTTCATCCGACTGAGTATCTCTCCATGGGGTGCTCCAGTTTTGTTTGTTATAAAGAAAGATGGTTCTCTTCGTATGTGTATTGACTATCATTAGTTGAACAAGGTAACCATTAAGAATAAGTATCCCCTTCCAAGAATAGATGATTTATTTGACCAACTTCAAGGAGCATGTTATTTCTCTAAAATTCACCTTCGGTCGGGTTATCACCAATTGAGGGTGAAAGATGATGACATTCCGAAGATGGATTTTCAAACTCAATATGGTCATTATGAGTTTTTGGTAATGACGTTTGGGTTGACTAATGCTCTGACGGTGTTTATAGATTTGATTAATAGGGTGTTTAGACAAAACCTTGACATGTTTATGATTATGTTCATTGATGATATTTTGATCTATTCGAGAAGTGAGAATGAGCATATTGATCATTTGAGGATCGTGTTGCAAGTTCTTAAGGACCAACAACTTTTCGCAAAGTTTAGGAAATGCAAATTTTGGTTAAGGTCCATAACTTTCCTTGGTCATATTGTTTCAAGTAAGGGTATTGAGGTAGATCCTAAGAAGGCAGATGCGGTCAAGAGTTGTCCTAGACCTCTAACTTCTTCGGATATTAGAAGTTTCTTGGGTTTAGCCGGTTATTAGAGAAGGTTTGTTGAGGGTTTCTCTTCAATTGCCTCTCCTTTGATGGCTTTGACTCAAAAGAAGGTGAAGTTCATATTCTCTAAATTATGTTAAAGGAGTTTTCAAGAGTTGAAAGATAGACTTACTTCTGCTCTGGTGTTGATCTTACCAGAAGGGATGGATAGTTTTGTGGTTTATTATGACACTTCGAGAATTGGGCTAGGATGTGTGCTTATGCAAAACGGGAAAGTTATTGCCTATACCTCAAGGCAACTTAAAATTCATGAGAAGAATTATCATACCCATGACCTCGAACTAGCAGCTATTGTTTTTGCCTTAAAGATTTGGAGGCACTATTTGTATGGAGTTCATGTAGATGTGTTTACCGACCACAAGAGTTTGCAATATGTGTTTAATCAAAAATATCTAAATCTTCGCCAAAGAAGATGACTTGAGTTATTGAAAGATTATGACATGAGTGTTCTTTATCACCCCAATAAAGCTAATGTGGTAGCGGATGCTCTTAGTCAGTTATTTATGGGAAGTGTGGTGCATATTGAAGAAGAAAAGAAAAAGTTGGTTCGAGATGTACATAGATTGGCCCGATTATGTGTTCAATTAGTGGACTCCACCAAGGGTGGTGTTATAGTTCACAATGGTTCTGAGTCGTCTTTTGTGGTAGATGTGAAAGCCAAGCAATGTCTTGATCCAATTTTGGTTGAATTGAAAGAAGCGGTGCTTAAGAAATCTGTTGGGCTTTCTCCCAAGGGGAGATGGTGTACTTAGATAACAAGGTCGTTTATGTGTTTCGAATGTTGATGACTTAAGGAAACAGATCTTTTCAGAAGCCCATAGTTCATGGTATTACAATCACCCGGGAGCCACCAAGATGTATCGTGATTTACGGGATGTCTATTGGTGGAATGCGATGAAAAAGGATATTGCGGGATTTGTGGCTAAGTGTTCAAATTGCCAAGAAGTGAAAGTTGAGCATCAGAAACCGGGAGGCTTGTCCCAAGATATTAGTATTCCTACTTGGAAGTGGGAAAATTTGAACATGGACTTTATTGTTGGTTTGTCTCGTACCCGACAGCAACATGACTCGATTTGGGTGATAGTAGATCGGATGACGAAATCGGATAATTTCCTTCCCATCAAGGTTTCTTATTTGGCGGAGGACTATGCCAAGATGTACTTGAGAGAAATGGTAAAGTTGCATGGAGTACCTTGTCCATTATTTCCGATCATGGTACCCAATTCACTTCTGAGTTTTGGAAGTCATTCCAAAAGGGTTAGTACGGACTTTCACCCCCAAATCGTCGGGCAATGAGAGCTTACTATCCAAACTTTGGAAGATATTTTAAGGGCTTGTGTGATTAATTTTAAGGGTAATTGGGATGACCATTTCCTATTGATTGAATTTGCCTATAATAATATATATCACTCCAGTATTGATATCGCTCCATTTGAGGCCTTATATGGTCAGAGGTGTAGATCTTCTATAGGTAGGTTTGAGGTGGGTGAAGTTGCCCTAATAGGTCCCAAATTGGTACAAGAGGTCATAGAGAAAGTTTGGAATATAAGAGAAAGGTTGAAAACTGCTCAAAGTCGGCAAAACTCATATGCCAATGTGAGTAGAAGAAATGTAGAGTTTGATATTCACGATTGGGTTTACTTGAAAATCTCACCCATGAAGGGTGTAATGATGTTTGGAAATAAGGGGAAACTTAGTCCCCGATATGTAGGCCCATATCAGATTTTGAGGCGTGTTAGTAAGGTTGCTTATGAATTAGATTTGCCAAATGGGTTAGCATCGATGCATCCAGTTTTCCAAGTTTCTATGCTTAAGAAGTGTGTTGAGATCCAACATCCATAGTTTCCGTAGATGGTTTGGGAGTTAAGGAGAATCTTTCTTATGAGGAAGTTTCGGTAGAGATTCTAGATCGGCAAGTCAAGAAGTTGAGAAATAAGGAAATAGCTTCCGTGAAAGTATTGTAGAGGAATCATTTAGTTGAGGATGCTACTTGGGAGGATGAGGCTGATATGATGTCCCGATATCCTCATCTCTTTCCTTCTACTCCTACTCTAGCTTGAGGTAATGAGTTCATCTTGGTTTGTGTTTTGTTATGGGAGTCATGTGTTTTATGTGTTTCCATGATTTCCTTATGTAATGCATGTTCATGAAAACTTGTGTTTTGAAAGAAAATAAGTTTACATGATTGGTTTTCCTCATGTTGTTGTGCATTGAGTATGAGTTGCCTATAGACTTCATGAGATGAATTGATGAACATGCTTTAGCTATGCTTTTTGAGAACGAATTGCATATGGGATCCATGAGATTGTGTAGAGCATGCTTTTAGCTTGAAGAAGGTAGTTTTTCCTTGAACATGAGTAATTTTTGAAAATTCATGCATATTAGGTTGCTAGATGTAGTTCCTACTTCCCTATGATGCATTAAGTATGTTTAGCTTGGAGTTGATGTTTCCTCCTTGATTTGTGCATTGTATGCATGATGGGCTGTTAGACTTAGTTTCACCCCTCTTATGATGTTTTGAGAACGTCCTAGATTGGAGTCGATAGTTCCTCCTTGGTAATATGCATTTAAATGAAGTTGCATTGTAGGTTGGGTTGTTAGTTCATCTCCTATTATTTTAGTACTAACTTGAATCTCATTCGAGGACAAATGGTCCCGGGGGGAGATATTGTAATGCCCTGAATCAGAAAGAGGGCACCATAGCAAAATTTTAGAACTTCTAGGTGCCATTCAGAGGGTCAACCACGGCCATGAGTTAAACCACGGGACGTACGTGGGTCCATGGAAGGGCCACCAAAAAGTTGCCAAGGCCATAAACCATGGCTGGACCCACGAACTGTCAATGGGCCCATACCTCGTGGCTAGGGAATCGTAGGTCAGGACAAAACTCTCTGAACTTACTGACGAGTGTGCAGAATGGACCATTGGTCAGTCCACGGTCCGTCAATCTCGAGTTGTGGCTGGTGAGGCACCAGTTAATGTCAGTGGTAGTTGTATCTTTTTCTAATTAATTGTTTCCTCTACTACGTTATTTTACTCTTCACTAAGACCCATATATAAGTATTTTAAACCCCAAAATTAGCCATTCACTTCATTCTTCCAAAATCACAAAATAAGATCAATTCTCCTATCCAAAATATTTCTCTCCCTATAAACTTGAAGAAAAAAAGGATTAAACCTAGGATTTCAAGTCAACTCTCAATTCCTCCATTGAAGTCTAGCATTTGGATTCAAAGTATGATAGCTTTCATCCATGAATTCCTTCCATTCATGGAGTTCCCAAATTCCACTATTTCTAAAGGTAGAATTCCCCAATTGAGTAAGGGTTTTCTTCAATTATCATGGGTTCTTTTCATTATTGATTTAAATAATTGAATTCTGATCTTTTATTCATGAATTGATAAAATACTATAATTTTATGATGATTACCCCATGAACCCATGTAATCCCCATGTTTTCAAGTTATGAATTATATGATGTGGGATTTTAAGTATAAAGAAAGAGTTTTATGAAATTAAGCATATAATGCAAGATTTACATGAATTTGTGATGAAATCCATATCTAACCTATGTTTTCTAAATGTAGATGATTGAAATTGGGTTTTGAACCTCAAGAGGTGAATTATGAACTTATGCATTTTCTTATGGAATCTATGCAAATGTTTTAAGGGTGCTTTGAGAGTAAAGTATCAATGATCATGATGTGCTATTGAAAGGATTTTCTCATGTACACATAAGATTAAGATGTGAAAGGTTTTCTCACATAGAAAGGATTCTTAGGTTGAAAGGTTTTCTCACCTAATTGAAACAAATAGTAAGAGATATCCTAATGAAACTAGCTTTGATTGGTTATCCTAGAATGTTTTTCCATGAATAATAAGGTCAAATAAGAAATGGCTATTCAATGGGATTTATGCTTAGCACCAATATTGAGATGGAAGCTCTCCCGTTAGTAGAGGTCAGGTTTCTAGAAGAAATCTCCTTATCCTTTACCTATGTGCCCCCATAGGATAATTGTCTTAGATAGAAATTAGCTAGTGGATCCACTTAAGCTAGAAGTTCATGGTTCTACCTTCGCAAGTAGGACAACCTTTTTTTCAGTATGGGAGACACTGGGGATCATGTTATAGCTCACATGGTCTCTATGTCGGTTACGGATAATCCCCCACATTAATAATAAACTAAGGCTACTTAAAGAAGTATCGCACATGAGTTGAAAGGTTTTAAGGATGATGTTTGCTTGCATTGACCATGATTTTATGACTTTGTTTTCTAACACTTTTATATTTAGCTTGGTCAATTGCAAGTCATGAAATTAAATGTCTTTTTTAGCATGATTTAATTGTTTTATGCATAGCTATCATACTTGGTACATTGTTTTGTAGTAACGCATACTCTTGCCTACATTTCCCCAAATGTAGGATCCGACAGTCAGGGTCATCAGTTTCGTGGCTAGAGGTTGACTTGAGATATTCTGAGCTTTAGTGAGTCCTCATTCTTCAAGGATGGATTTTCATTGTTGTAGTTCCTTTTCTTGTATTTCACTTTTGTACATGATGTATGGGCTAGGCCCAATTTCATTTTGTTGTATTAGATGGCTATGATGAGACAAGTGTATTAGACTTCTGCTTTGCCTCTATAAAATGTTTTGTATTTGGACTATTGTTTTACTCTTATTGTTTTATTTCTTATGTTATGAGAACTGAGTGGCTTTTACGGGGTCTTTCGGGGTTATAAATGCCATGTTACATCTAGGGGATACCCCTGGGTCGTGACAAGCCATGACGGTTCAAGCCAATAGGGAGGTTGTGGTTCCCGTGAACCCAAATCTAGGAACGACGACATGTAAAGGGAGGGAGTTCACTAGGATGAATCCTCCGAAGCTCCATGGTTCTAAGATTGAGGAAGATTCTCAAGAGTTCATTGATAAGGTCTGTAAGGTTTTGATGATCATGGGAGTGACGCCGGTGAAAAAGGCGGAGTTGGCCCCTTATCAATTAAAAGGTGTGGCACAAATTTGGTTCAACCAATGGAAGAAAGGGAGACCGAAAGATGCGGGTCCTCTTGATTGGGAGAAGTTTAATGCCGCTTTTCTTGATAGGTTCTTCAACCCTTGAGATGAGGGAAGCCAAGGTGCTTGAGTTTATCAACCTTCGATAGGAAAGTATATATGTGAGGGAATATGCTCTAAATTTCAAACAATTTTCTAAGTATGCTCCATCAATGGTTGCCGATTCAAGGGGAAAGATGAGTAAGTTAGTTTCGAGTGTGTCCGAAATGGTGGTTAAAAGAATGTCGAACCGTTATGCTCATTAATGGTATATACTCTCTCGTCTCATGGTTTATGCACAACAAATTGAGGAGAAGAAATTTAAGGAAAAGTATAAAGAGGTAAAAAGGGCTAAAACCGGTGATGGTAATTTCTCTCATGCAAGGTCCGATGGACATGGTCGTTCTATATTTCAACAGAAGTTTTCTAGTCATTGTTCTTCCAATGCTCCTCTTAAGATCAATAAAGATAGGGTGTCTAACCCTAGACCTCGAGGAGGTAATAGTAGTGGATCTTCATTGCCCATGTTTACTTATACTAGGTGTGGAAGAAAGCACGAGGATAAGTGCCTAGCTGGCACCGATGGTTGCTTTGGTTGTGGTAAAAGTGGTCATAAAACGAGGGATTGCCCAATGCTTGTAACTAAAGGAAAAGAGGGCAAGCAAGCTCCTTCTAGTGGTTCGGGTCCTAATGCTCCTAAGAAAAACCGATTCTATGCACTTCAAACTCATGGTGAACAAGAGGGTTCTACCGATGTGGTTACTGGTATGTTGAAAGTTTTCCAACTTGATGTTTAAGTTTTACTTGATCCCGTTGCTACCTTATCTTTTGTGATGCCAGATGTGGCTATAAGGTTTGATGTTCTTCCGGATGTGTTGTTAGAACCTTTTTCTATCTCTACTCATGTTGGTGATTCTATTATGGTTAAGAGGGTCTATAAAAACTGTCCAGTTTCCTTGTCCCATAGAGTTACTCTTGTATACTTTGTAGAGCTTGATATGTTAGCTTTTGATCTTATCTTGGGAATGGATTGGCTGCACTCATGTTATGCTTCTATCGATTGTAGAACTCGTGTAGTCAAGTTTCAGTTCCCGAATGAGCATGTCCTAGAGTAGAAAGGGAGAAATTTTATGCCTAAGGGCCAGTTTGTTTCCTATCTTAAAGCTAGAAAGATGGCTTCTAAGGGTTGCATTTACCATTTAGTTAGGGTGAGGGATGTAGATTCTGACACCCCTACTCTTGAGTCCGTCCCCATCGTTAATGAGTTTCTGGAAGTGTTCCCAGATGATTTACCCAGTATTCCTCCTGAAAAGGAAATAGACTTTGGTATTGACCTTCTCTGAGATACGTAACCTATCTCTATTTCTCCTTAACGAATCGCTCTAGCAAAACTTAAGGAGTTGAAAGAACAATTGAAAGACTTGTTGGATAAGGGTTTCATTCGACCGAGTATCTCTCCATAGGGTGCTCCAGTTTTGTTTGTTAGAAAGAAAGATGTTTCTCTTCGTATGTGTATTGACTATCATTAGTTGAACAAGGTAACCATTAAGAATAAGTATCCCCTTCCAAGAATAGATGATTTATTTGACCAACTTTAAGGAGTGAGAATGAGTATATTGATTATTTGAGGATCGTGTTGTAAATTCTTAAGGACCAACAACCCCTTGCAAAGTTTAGCAAGTGTGAGTTTTGGTTAATATCCATAGCTTTTCTTGGTCATATTGTTTCAAGTAAGGGTGTTGAGGTAGATCATAAGAAGACGGATGCAGTCAAGAGTTGGCCTAGACCTCTAACTCCTTTGGATATTAGAAGTTTCTTGGGTTTAGCCGGTTACTATAGAAGGTTTGTTGAAGGATTCTCTTTGATTGCCTCTCCATTGATGGCTTCGACTCAAAATAAAGTTAAGTTCATATGGTCCGAAGCATGTGAGAAAAGTTTCCAAGAGTTGAAGGATAGACTTACTTCCGCTCCGGTGTTGACATTACCAGAAGGAACCGATGGTTTTGTTGTTTATTATGATGCCTCAAGAATTAGGTTAGGATGTGTGCTTATGCAAAATGGGAAAGTTATTGCCTATGCCTCAATTAAACTTAAGATTCAGCAGAATAATTATCCTACACGTGACATTGAACAAGCGGCGGTAGTTTTTGCTTTAAAGATTTGGAGGCATTATTTGTATGGAGTTCATGTAGATGTGTTTAGCGACCATAAGAGTTTTCAATATGTGTTTAGTTAGAAAGATCTAAATCTTCGCCAAAGAAGGTGGCTTGAGTTATTGAAAGATTATGATATGAGTGTTCTCTATCACCCCGGAAAGGCAAATGTGGTGGCAGATGCTCATAGTCTGTTATCTATGGGTAGTGTTGCTCATATTGAAAAAGAAGAGAAAGAGTTGGTTTGAGATGTTCACAGATTGGCCTGATTAGGTGTTCAATTAGTGGACTCCACCAAGGGTGGTGTTATGGTTCACAATGGCTCTGAATCGTCTTTTGTGGCGGATATGAAAGCCAAGCAAGGTCTTGATCCAATTTTGGTAGAATTGAAAGAAGCGGTGCTTAAGAAATCCATTGAGGCTTTCTGCCAAGGGTGAGATGGTGTGCTTAGATATCAAAGTCATTTATGTGTTCCAAATGTTGATGACTTGAGGGAACAGATCTTGTTAGAAGCCCATAGTTCGCAGTATTCCACTCACCCGGGAGCCACAAAGATGTACCGTGATTTGCAGGAGGTCTATTGGTGGAATGGGATGAAGAAGGATATTGTGGGATTTGTGGATGTGTCCTAATTGTCAACAAGTAAAGGTTGAGCATCATAAATCGGGAGGTTTGTCCCAAGATATTAGCATTCCTACTTGGAAGTGCAAAGATTTGAATATGGACTTTATTGTTCGTTTGTCTCGCACCCGGCGACAACATGACTCTGTTTGGGTTATAGTAGATCGGATGACGAAATCGGCTCATTTCTTTCCCATCAAGGTTTCCTATTCTGCGGAGGACTATGCCAAGTTGTACTTAAGAGATATGGTAAAGTTTCATGGAGTGCCTTTGTCCATTATTTCTGATCGGGTACCCAATTCACTTCTCAGTTTTGGAAATCTTTCCAAAAGGGTCTTGGTACTCGTGTTAAGCTTAGTACGACCTTTCGAACTGAAGGGCAAGCGGAGCGTACTATCCAATCTTTGGAAGATATGTTAAGAGATTGTGTGATTGATTTTAAGGGTAATTGGGATGACCATTTGCCATTGATTGAGTTTGCTTATAACAATAGCTATCTCTCGAGTATTGATATGGCTCCATTTGAGGCCTTGTATGGTAGGAGATGTAGATCTCCTATAGGTTGGTTTGAGGTGGGTAAAGTTTCCCTAATAGGTCCTGAGTTGGAAAAAGAGGCCATAGAGAATGTTTGACTTATAAGAGAAAGGTTGCAAACGACTCAAAGTCGAAAAAAGTCATATGCCGATGTGCGAAGAAGGGATCTTGAGTTTGATATTCATGATTGGGTTTACTTTAAAATCTCACCCAAGAAGGGTGTAATGAGGTTTGGTAAGAAAGGGAAGCTTAGTCCCTGTTATGTAGGCATGTATCAGATTTTGAGACGTGTTGGTAAGGTTGCTTATGAGATAGATTTGTCAAATGAGTTGGCATTGGTGCATCAAATTTTCCATGTCTCAATGTTGAAGAAATATGTTGATGATTCGACATCCATAGTTTCCTTAGATTGTTAGGGAGTTAAAGAGAATCTTTCTTATGAGAAAGTTCCGGTTGAGATTTTAGACTGGCAAGTCTAGAAGTTGAGAAATAAAGAAATAGCTTTCGTGAAAGTGTTGTGGAGGAATCAATTAGTTAAGAGTGCTACTTGGGAGGCCGAGGCCGATATGATGTCCCGATATCCTCATCTCTTTCCTTTTACTCATATTCTAGCTTGAGGTAATGAGTTCCTCATGGTTTGTTCTTTGTTTTGGTGTCATGTGTCTTATGTGTTTCCATGATTTCCTTACTATGCATGATTTATGAAACACTTCAAGATTTGAGAAATGAGTCAATTGATTAATTTCTACATGTTTATGTGCACATGAGTATGATTTGCATGTAGACTACATGATTTGATGTTATGAGCATGATGTTAGCTTGGAGTGAAGTTTCCTCCTTGGATATATGCATTTGAGTATGATTGTTAGATTGGAGTTGATGTTTCCTCCTCGGATATGTGCATTGCATGCATAATGGGCTGTTAGACTTAGTTTCACCCCTTTTATGATGTTTTGATAACGTCCTAGCTTGGAGTCGATAGTTCCTCCTTAGTTGTATGTATTGCATTGTAAGTTGGGTTGTTAGATCCTCTCCTACTCTTTTAGTACCAGCTTGAATCTCATTCGAGGACGAATGATCCCAAGGGGGAGATATTGTAACACCTCATATTCGGAAAAGGCCAAATAGCAGTTTTCTAGAATGTTGCAGGTGCCAACCCACGTCGGCCACCCACGGCCCGTGGAAGGGACCACAGACCGTAGGTGTAGTTTGTGGATGGCCTGCCTGAAAGTGGATTGAGGCCCAGAACCACGGCCTGACCAACGGACTGTTAGTCAGACCACGGTCTATCTTTGGGGTCCGTGGTCCAAGGCCCCAAGTTCCAACTTTCTGAAACACTAAAAATTCTTTTCCGAAAAATATTTTCTACTCATCAACCAAACATGAGAAAATAAGTAAATAATGTACTTGTTTTATAGGAAAACATTTTCCTTCATACCAAACACACCCTAGGTGTCATGCCCCAAACTAGGAGAGAGGTGACCAACACTCGATACCCTATTCAATAGAGTTAGCCACTGAAACATACTAACTACTCAACTATGGGCCTCGAAGGTCGGGCAACATAGCATCTAAAATACTAAGCATGGACCATTAAGGTCATAACCTGAATAACAACAAGTAATATAGACAAAGGTAGACCAGCTAAAAATAATAAAGTACTAGCTAGTCGATGAGGACCTAACTAAAGACAAACATACATACATATATATACATACCAAGAGTATGGGGCTGGAGACTGGAAGCTGCAGAAAGAAACAAAGAATATCATGTCTACAATAGTCTCTAAGAATGTTATAAGCACTGATTGGGATAAGGCCTCAATTATACCCAAACGGTACAACAAAAGTAAACATCATACCAAAGCTCCAGGAAAAGGTAGAGCTTACCAACTCACGGCTGAACCCCGAATCCTAGCGAAGGGGTCAATCAGAAACACTACCTGACCTGCACGCACAAATAAAAAATGTAGTGTCCCAGTCAACAGGATGTTAGTACGAATAAAAATGTATTGGTATGTAAGGCAAAAAGTAGAATCATAAATAGCTACTGTATAAAGGGTAATGAAAATACCACCTAAAATAGAAACTATAATAGCCTTTGTGGTTGACATCTGACTTTATATAAATTAAATATGCATCGTATACTGGTGTAATCGCATGTCATGAATACATATATATAGATGAAAATGAATGTCATACTCAATCAAGTGCTAGCAATGGTGGTGCCTTCTAGTAGCTAACCGACATCATATTTGCCAACTTGTGGCCATTTGTATCTCATACATAAAAAATATTGGCAATACCTCCCGATTATAGCTTAGGAGTAGAATGCATAGCATGTCATGTCATGAATTTGTAATGCATTTATCTTACCATAATCATGTTGCCAATCTTGCCATGTTAGTACTGTTGTTCTCATAATACTGTAACCACTTTCGTATAACATGTAAATGACTCATAGAACCTCATATGCTTGTAGATTAAATTGGAACACTTCACTCGTGCTTATAAAGGTAACTTAAACCTGAGGATGTTTATAAAGAGCTTAAGGTGGTTCACTTAGTTTCTATAGATGTTTCCTTAGTAGTTTGTAAAAGAAAGTATTTCAAGAAAATAATTTAGCGAGGAAGGAGGACTGATTGCAAATTCCTAATGTTCCTCCATAATATTTTTAAGTTACAACATCTAAAGAAGAATAACAATATATACACATGGACCTATAGTCAAGGGAATCAACAAAATGAAATATAGATGTTGAGTACCCTATATAACTGAACAAGTGGAATATCAACATAATGGAGTCAAAAAAATACTTGAGCTACAATCCCAATGCATTTCACAGAAGGTCTTTCTAGCAATAGAATAGTAAAACGTCATTTGATGATTTAGGTTTCTAAAAATTTTGCTCAAAGGAAGTACAATGCTTAGCCTTAAAATACCTTGATTAAGGGTCTTGCGGCATTTATATGGACTGTACCCCTTCCTTACAGTATGTAATCTACATAAAATCATGTGACACAACCATTACAGACAGAATATTAACACATCAGGGTCAAAGTAGCAATTTAGAGATTACTAGTATAGTGATTAGCTCGTCGAACCCTTTTTAAATGTATGCTTCATTACATTTTCTTTTCCAAATTACAACCAAAAAATTAGTGACATAACAGACATTTTTGCAGTAATTATTAACAAGTGAAGGCCTACGAAATTTTCCACCACAACCAAATAAAGTATTCCTGCACAATAATAAAAACTCGGCGTATCGTTACACCCCTCCTTTCCAACCCCAAAATAACCACAACGAAACCCCAATCATGAGTATTCAAACCATTAAAGACAAAAATATATATAATACTATCCTATAATTGTTCAACATAACCATATAACTCGAACTTACAACTTCCGATCAGCATCCCGTAAGTTCGTTCAATGATTACGGTTGTAATTATGTCTTTCTCCTCATAAGCAAAAAAGGTTTAAGAGGGCAGAACCTTAACTTGAACTTGATTGAGTTTATAGTATTTTAACATATCTCCTCAAATACCAAATAGTCTCCTCATACACGAGACGTTGAACCAAGAAGAAACCATTTGAAAATCGCAATGCAATAATAGAACTAGCATTACGCTAATTTATCTTACAATTCAATACCCATCTATACTTCTTCTTCTCTCCCAAATTCATATCAATAACAACCACACACAGACAAATCATTTTTGAGAATTCCAGCAACAATAGCATCAGAAAATACTTCAAAATAGCCCAAAATCACATAACTATCCAATTTTCCAACCATCTATTCATGTGTTCTTACTTATATAACTTATTTATAACTTGGATTCACTCAATAAAATGAAGGGTGAGAATTCTTACCTCCAAATAGCAGAAAAACCACCTAAAAATGAGACTCCTTAACCATGAAGAATCCTTCAAATCACAACCAACGAGGAGGAAAGAAGTAACACAATCTCTAAGAACATTAGAAAGGTGTAACCACGTTGAAATCTTATAGATCTTGGTTTGGATGGTAGGGGAACCCTTAGAGAGGATTTAGGACTATTTTTATTCTTATTTGTGCTAAAATAATGAGATAAAATGAAAGAAAATAAACTCTTATAAAGGGGGATATGGGGGCCACCTTCACATGCCTTCTTGTGCAGTCTCACAAAAATGTTAATATATTTATATTCCAAAGTCATATTAATGAGCTATTTAATGCATTGTGGAAAGTAGACTTGTAGACCTTCGATTAGTATATTAGGGCCCTTTTAAAACTTTATATATTGGGAGAAAATCCCCGAAACACTTAACCAAAATTTCAGAAAATTTATCAAAGAAACTTACTCTAGCTTTTGCCAACTTTTATTTCACAACTTGCTTGACTTCAAAATTATTATCATTGCGCGACTATATTATGTTATAAAACATCCTTTTTAACATATAAGACAATCTTAGTCTTATCCCAAAGGTATTGGTTAATTTAAACCTTCTGAATGAGAGGGGTATTACAAGATGCATTTTTTAACTCGAACTTGTTTAAAGGCATCCTTGACCCATAACTTTAGTCTAATTCTTTTATTTACCACCCCTTTGCAACCTTATTCTCCCGACATGATACACCAAGTCATATACACCTCACACACTCATGCCATGCTATGTAAATTATGCGAAAAAACCACGGGGTCTCACATTAGGGTTTATAGTCAAAATCATGATCAATGCATGGGTTTATATGGAATTGATTAGAAAGCATGTAATTGAGTATAAGTAATCATAATATGATCAAATCAAATAATTTAAATCCATACATATAGAACCCATGAGGAATTGATTGAAAACCTAACCAATAGAATTGAAATTGAATTGGAGAAATGAAGAATCTTTGGAGACTCAATGGGTGAATGGAACCCATTGATGAACGTTGTACATACCTTGATCTTGAATCCCTAAGCAATGATGAAGAAAGAAGACTTGAACTTGAAGAACCCTAGAATCCTTGAGAGCCTTGGAGAGAAAACCATGGAGAGGAACTTTGGAAATTTTGGGGGAATGAAGAGAATGGGTAGAACTTAGGGGTTAAATCAGTTATTGGGTCCCTTTTTATAGACAAAATGACGTAGTATAGGAATTAGGAGCATAGGAAAAGATCCATACGAATTTCTACGGCCCTTCTGGGTGAACTGTAGAACCTACTTTAGAAACCCAAAAAATTGAATCATTTCCCACAAGACCATTATATGGTCCGTTTACTATTCTACGGTCTGTAGACCTCATCTGTAGAACCCAATTTTCACTCCAAAATCTTACAAATCTGGAACCTTTCTATGAAACCCATTCTACGACTCACAGAAAAAATGACGACCCGTCAAATCCTTTTGTGAAATGGTGATCTTAAACCAAATCTTTGAATCCACCCTATGGATTAGTCCTACGACCCGTCAAACTTTCTACAGCTTGTCATGTCAAGTCATAGGTCCAATCTTTAGAAACATAATTTTTCAAAACTCAACTCTGGGTCTACGACTCACTTCCTATGGTCCATAGGTTTGACTCTTAGAACCTGCTCAGTGGAAAAAATAGTATTTTCTTTTTTCTTTCAAATTTCCAACTTTCGGGGTGTTACATTAGCGGTAGCCGCTTTAGCAGCCTAGGGACTTCTTAAGCGGGGTTTGCCAGCCATGTACTTGGTTGCTTAAGCGGTCATTTTGCCACTTTAGTGGTCATGACTGGTGATTATATCTAGATGTTCCTCCTCATTTTCCCAAAATAAGAAGCAATGTTATGTGATTGATTTTGACCTAATTTCTTTAGCATTTCGCTGTATTGAGCTGGGAATAGTGTTGGGGCATCATAAAGGTCATTATTCACGCTCGTAGACCCATAAGTTCTAATAATTTCCTTGTCTTTAAGCTTGATTTTGAAAATTCTTGAGCTAGTTTATGTTGTGACCTATTTTGGTATCGTTAAAGCTCAGATTATGCCCATATTTAGGGTACAAGCTCCTTAAACTGATTGGGATCCAATGATGGAGTTAATTTTGTGACTCTTTGCATGGGTCCCATAGTGCCATTTTTGGCTTTTTCTAGTTCGATTTTTTATTACAATTTAGGTGTCAAAATGTGTGTATTGACGCTTGGATCATTAATTCGATAGCATGGAATCATTTGGAGGCAGCTTGAAAGGGGAAGGCACCAGTTTAGTGGTTTACAACACTCGTGCTAGGCTTTGAGGTAGGATACATCGTATTGTCCGTTGATCTTGTGCGTTGATTGTTATAGCATGCTAATTAGCTGAGTGTGGGGTAGATTTCTAGTATGAATCATTGTTATTTTCCCTACTAGTATCGTTTAGGCCTTTTTCAATTATTTCAGGTAATTCTTGAGATTCTTATTACTCATTGATATCCGATTTGTGACAGTGAGTTGAATTTAGGCTAGAATGACCTTAGTGTTGTTATTGTGGAGCCTTAGCTTATGTTTGGCTAGAGTTGCTTTAGAAGTTGGATTTTAGGGCCCACACAACTAGTTTTGGGATTGGATTTGGGTTAAATGTGACCCATCGAGCTAGGATATGACCTTCTAGTAGCCCTACTTGGACCTTTGGTTAGCGGGATGTGGTGAGTGGTTATCTTGACTCGTGCATGACCCTTTTTACTTTTAATGTTATAGCTTACCCGAGGTGAGATTCTAGGAGAATCTAGATAGTATTGTAGATATTCTGATGTGAGATTCAAGCATGGTAACCCAACTAGGTTAAGGATGAATCCCACAAAGAGCCTACTAGATTTTATATTTTTTGAATAATTTGATGTTGATATTCCAATCAGTAACTATTATTGGAAAATTAGAGATTTTTATGAGAACTACTAACTATTACTTTAATTTCTATCAATAATAAATGTGAACTAGGATTATAGTTCTTAGTTATCAGAATTCAACTAAATACTTTACTATCAACTCATTCAGTTGTGTTCATTGTGCAAAACTGACAAATCTTTAAGTCTCCTAAAGCCTCTTGGCCTAATTAAGAGAATATCACCATAAGTTCTTCCCGACAATTGGGTGTCAAATTAAATTGTCCATCCATCTAAAGCCTCATGCAAGTTATATGTCATGACCCAAAGTATGCCCTAGGCGTAACATGGCGTATAGAAATTCGAGAAGCTCTACACAAGCCATTTAGCATGCATCATACAAGATAATAGAAATAGAGATTCCAAATGAAACAATCTTATATCATAAAAGAGTTTGACAAAAGTGTAAACCTAACATAAGTCTCAATAAGCTATCTATTACATCATAAGGAAAGTGATTAGGACGTAACACATATATCACATACAAAATCTGAAAATTGAATGAAACTCATAAAGAACTAGAAGGAACGCTAAATTGTTCAATTGAAATTGGAAACTTTGGGGACCCCATGGAGGAATGGACTTCATAGGTGAATACCCACATACCTTACTACTCAATGCTCACAAAGAATGGTGAATTGGAGACTTGAATTGAATCCTAGCTTCTTCATCTTCCTTGGGTTGAGAGGAAATTGAGGAGTGAATTTGGTTAGATTTTGGGGAATTAGGAGAATGGGTTTGAAGTGGGTAGTTTTAGGACTTAAAAGCTTAATATATGGCTTAGGGTAGAAGAAAAAACGACATAGTATTGGTTTAAAATAATTAGGAAAAGACCCAAAAGCCCCTTAAAAGTAATTGTCGAACCTTTCTACGATTTGGACTTACTTTCTACGGATCGTCCTAGTCAATAGTAGAAAAGTTCAGAAACCTAAATTTTTTGTTCAACTTTGACGAGACCTATCTACGGTCCGTAGAACTTTCTAAGGTCCATAGACACCAACTGTAGAAAACAACTTTTGGCCTTAAAATTTCACTAAGTCAAGGACCTACCTACAAGACTCATCTATGACTGGTAGATCATTTGGCGGACCGTACTGGTGAACCGTAGAAAGAGGTATTGGGACTTGATTTTAAAAATTATTTTTTCTCCTTTTCTAAGAGACTAGTCTACGACTCGTAGAAAGTCCTACAAACTGTAGACTGGTCTCATAGACTTGAACATGTTACTACAATATAATGCAGTCTTTTCCTTTTTGAAATCTGAGGTGTTACATTATCCTCTCTCGAGATTAAGTTATTAGATGGTTGTTGATAACACCAAATTCTTGTTAATGGTCCTTTTTACTAATCTTAAGTTCTTTTATCAAGCAAGTCAAAATACTGGTGAGTTATTTTAATCTTGTCAGTCATTAAGAAAATATTAATTGCAAAAGGAGCTTAATACACCATGATCACCTTGTCATGAGAAGACATTTATTGTAAAAGATCATTATCATCATCCATACTTTAAGTTCCATAACCCTAATTATGAGTTTAGCTATACTCATAACTAGCGGTAAACAATTACTATAATAAATTAAACTACTAGAGAACATGTATATAAAAGAAAGTAATAAGACCGTTTAATTAATGTAGCTTTTGCAATAAAATCTTGTTCGTTCCATAATAATCTACCAGAATTTTAAAATAAACCCTAAAACTTATAACATTGAATTCTAATCTCTATTACTAAGTTGTAATCCTCTACTAATGATTCGTGATGAGTAGTAGATTTGCACTCATTTGAAGTTTAGTTAGCTCAATAATTAGTGTCCTCAATGCCCAATTTTGTCATATTATGATAAAATATTGATGATTTGCAACTATGAAGATAAATGGACAATGCAAGGATTGCTGTTTGAAAGAATGGCAAAAAATGCTTAAAGAAATGAAAACGATACATTGTTGATCACAATATGAGAAAGAGGGATCACCTAGCAAGAATGGGATCGCCCAAATTGATAGTACACCAGGTGTAGGGCTATTTGTTGATGGGCTAAGTCGTAGGTAAACGACGATGCGCCAAGTGGAAAAAGGCAAACATGAGGAACATCACTGAATTTGACAGTGTTGGGTGATAAAATGGAAGTTCAAATGGCGAATTAGGTGTTGATCAACAATTCGTCGTAGAAGAAAAATGGACTTGAGTGGGATCGTCGAATGAAGATCAAATACCTTAAATGAGAAAAAGGTTTGCTGAACTCTAATTGTCGATTCACTAATTGAGATCGGTGAGCTCGACTAATAAAAATTGAGAAACTATATATAGCTCAAAGGAGAGAGAAAAGGCAATTCAAAATTTTGGAGAGAAAATTCTGAATATTTTAGAGAGAGAAACACTTTCTATTGAGTGAAGAACACTTTTATTACCTGGGGTTTTGAAATTAACGAATTGAAGTTGTAAAATTGAGGTTAAAATTAAAGTGGTTTTTGTTGTAATTTCTTAATTACATATTACCCATGACTGCTATAAAAGGTATATTTTCTTTGCCTTTTGTGATGGGTGGCTAAAACCCCAATCTCTTGAGATGTGATTATGGGGTTGGGTGTTGATTTAAGTTACTGGGTTTGCTGAATTGCTAAGTTTTACAGTTGTAAATCTTAGATTTGAACTATTCCCGAGTGATTAATTCATAAATTAAGGTGGCCAACTTGATTTTAACCTTGACCTTTTATGGGTGCTCGAAAGAGACTGATATGAGTGGAGAATAGGTTCAATGTTTGCAATTTAGTTGTATTGAATTGCAAGTTTGTTTAGTTTTTGCATTAGATGAGACCGAAAAAAGATTCTATGAAAGGATGCTATGAGATTGAAAAAAGATTAGCGTGATTTAAGATGACTTAGCTTATCTTTGATTGTATAACTGAAATGAGCAATTCTACAACACCCCCAGTGAGATCAATGTCTAATCCCCACACCCCTAGAGTCGTCTAATCTTGTGAATCGTTGCTAATTGAATTAGTAGAGATCGTGTGTCTGAAATTTCTTTGTTAAATTTGATGGAATCATCCACCCATTTACTATTTAACTACATTGAGCTTAGTGGAAATTTAATTCACCGATTGGATCCTTAACTTTCTTACCATTCACTATGGGATTTCACCCCATCTCTTTGTTGGGAAATTTTATTGACGACGATCGTTGTCCCTTTTAATTGGTTTTAAAGAGGACATTTGAGTGTTATTAATTTGTAATCCTAAAAGCATCGTGAGAAGACATACATATAATAACAGAATTAAAATCCTAATTCAGTTGGACTCTACTTTGACTAGGTCAAACTCAATTCGATAGATAAAGTGATCGTGATGCAGGGCCTATCACTAGGGTTATTGCTTAACGGCGTAAGGTCCATCTTGGACCCAACCTTCTTTTGTTGTTGAGTCTCTCAAGTTTAGTTCTTGTGCAAGTGTGAAACGATGCCCATCTCAAGGTCTTTCTCGCAACTCTTTTTGCTCCATTATAGTCTCGATTACTCCGCTTTGCGTTCCAATCCATCATATGGATCTTTTTTTAATACTGCTTTTGGCCTAAAATCATCCTAATCATGTCCGTTAGCGTATCATAACATATAATTAATAAACACATATATATTCATAAGATTATACTCAAAACTTTAGCTAAAACATTAATAAAAATGATGTTTGAATACATAAATATACCCTATATCAGAGGCCTATGTATATGTCGTTGGAAGATGAGAAGAGAAAGGGAAGGGGAGGAAAAAAGGGACCTTTTTTTTACTTTTACTTTTTAAAAAATTTGTCAGTCTTTATTAGTCCAATTTTTATATTAACCCTCCTTATCCGAGTGAAACTCACACATTTTGTCTTACTCGGTCATTAAATTGCCACATAAGCTCAATCAATGATTATAGAATTTTAAAGTGCTTGCTTTAATTAAGTTAAGGTGTCTGAATGAAACTTAATAAAGTATAAGAACCAAAATGTCAAATCCGGACAAATAGAAGGATTTTTCAAGTCATCTTGCCTTGATTCCACAACATTTTTAGTATATATTCTGAAAAATATTTTAAATTTTGACTTATTTTAAAACTTTTTTGGCCTAAAAGTAGTTGCTTAAAAATACTTTATAACTTTTTCAAACACCTCCAAAACTAAAAACTACTCAAAAGTTCAAAACATCTAAAAATAAGTTAATCCAAACAACCACCTACACAAATAAATGTGTTACTTCTAAAATTAAAAAAAATAGGAAAAAGGGACAAAAATACCCTCAAACTATCGTAAATGGTATGCAGATACTCTCAGTCATACTTTTGGGACATTGGTGCCCCTATCGTCTAAAAACTAGAGCATATATGCCCTTCACTTTAACAGAAGACTAAATAGGGACACGTGACACAATCTTATCCATCGATCCGATATTTAATAAATGTCAGATCTGTGGATAAAATTATGACACGTGTATGTCCGTTAGTATAAATGGTATATATGCTCTAGTTTTTAGACGACAGGAGTATCAATATCCAAAAGTATGACAAAGAATATATGTATATCATTTACGATAGTTCGGAGGTATATTGGTCCTTTTCCCACAAACAAATGCTACTTATATAAATAAATTTTAAAACTTGACCTATCTTGTAAAAATCTTGTGTCTTTCCCTCTTGATTAGTTGATTATCCGTGAAGAGCCTACCGGGAGGTCAAGTTGTGTAAAATGGTTTACTATAATGGGAAACTTTTACAAATAGCCGCATAATAAACTTAATTACGCTCCATAGCTATAGTTTGCATATTTACAGGATGTAGCTACAGTTTAAGTTGTCTCGTTTGTATAATTCGCAGGTTTGTATAATTCGCGGGTACATTTGTATAATTTAGTTATTTTTGTATAAACTTGAAATAACGAATTTATACAATTACAAGCATCATAAGTGTAAGATATTATACAAATTTCGAATTATACAAAAGTTATACAAATTATATTATAGAAATTCCAAATTATACAAACATGTCAATTATACAAAATTAGAAAGTTGAACCGCATAATTATAACTAAAAGTAAGTTGCAAATTGTAATTAAGGCAAACTATAACTGTAATTAATCTGTATATATTTGCTTATACTTGTAATTTCCCCTGCTATAAAGCTAAGGAAAGCCGAGAGAGCTGAGAAATCCTTCCATAAACCCTAGACAGGAGCTGAGCCACCCTTTGTTCTTAAACTCTAAACTTGGAGAGCATTCTTCAGAGAATGGATTGTCGAAGTAACTATGAAAATCAGAACTTGGGAAGCACATCATCAAAGATGAAATTTGAGTACGAGGATGAAAGCTCCAACATTGAGGTGGAGGAAGATACCTCCATGTGTGACCCAATTGACGACTCTATTGTGGGCAGCGACAAGACTAGCGCTGACTATTACTTCGACTCATATTCTCACTTTGGTAACTTATCTGTTGACCTTTCACATTTCTCTTCTCTGGTTTCTTCTCTTTTATGGCTTCTTGATGCAGTTATATATGCGTTTGTTGGGTTATTCGTGGAATGTGCTGGGATGTAGCTTGGTTGAGTAATTTTCTTCTTGGAAGAGTCAATTTAGTACTTAACTTGGAGACTGTATTGTATAAACCTCCTGAGCACCCGACCCTTCTCTATTGTGCCGTAAAAGTATATAGTTGTGCTTGGACAAGCAAAATACTCCCTTTATCCTCTTGAAGAGCGCAGAAATATGTCCTGCTAATGGAATTTTTAAAAGTACTATTAATTGGTTAGAAGCTGTGGCATAGATTGAAATTTTTGGTTTCCATGCTAATCTTTATGACGGTGCTGAGGAGGTTGATAACAACTGGACCTATGCACCTAGGTTCAATGCATTGGTTGGTATTCCTCTTGCTGCTATGCTCATGCCCTTTGGCATGCTGTTCTTCAAACTCCTCCGCCTGTGGCAATGTCACATGTACCTCTGTCCTTGGAAAGAAAATCTACAAGGTCCCGTTTAAGTAGAGACAATATATATAAGCAAAAGTTCTTATTAAAAACTATAAAAAGGTTCCCCTTGAGTTGTTGTCTTGTCAATGGTCAGTTGTAGCAACTTCTTGACCATTGAATTCATAACGGTGATGTCTTTTAGTTTGTAATCACGTATAGAAGCTAATTTCTCCTACCTTCTACTGATGCTTTTGCAGGTATTCATGAAGTAAGTACTCATCTATCATCTTAGGGTGTGGTGGCCTGCTATTGACGCTACCTCAGGTTTTGCTTTAATAGTCTGCATTCATGGTTCTAATTGTAATTCTTACTCTGTAACAGGAGATGTTAAAGGATGTGGTGAGAACTAAGACTTACCAAAATGTTATTTACAAAAACTCCTTCTTAATCAAGGATAAAGTGGTACTTGATGTGGGTGCTGGGACGGGAATCTTGTCACTCTTTTGTGCAAAAGTTGGCGCCAAACATGTTTACGCGGTATGGAGTCCATCTCTTGTTCTTGGGCCATAGTATCACTTCTATATCATGTATATTCTTGATTGTAACATGGTGGCTGTCTTGGTCACCACACACTAGATATTCAAATGCTATTTACTATGCTCTTCATTATTGAGATGTTGCGGCATGACTTTGTAAGTTAATGTTGAACAAAGTTGTAAGCCTGAAGAAGCTAATGCTAAACTATACAAAGTTGTAAGCCTGAAGAAGCTAATGCTAAACTATCTAAATGCAATCAGACTTATCTTTGCCATTTTGATATTTTCAGATTGAGTGCTCCAGCATGGCTGATATGGCCCAAGAAATTGTAAAACTCAATGGGTTCTCAGACGGTGAGCTGATTTTATCACCAAGTCATGAACCTTGTGACACATTTTCTGTGTGCTTTTGTACTATCTAGTTTACTGAGTCTGTTTGCTTTCTCAGTTATAACTGTTATCAAGGGAAAGGTAGAAGAGATTGACCTTCCGGTTCCAAAAGTGGATATAATTATTTCTGAGTGGATGGGATACTTTCTTCTTTATGAGAACATGTTAGATACAGTCTTGTATGCTCGTGACAAATGGCTGGTAAGCTGCTTTTAGTTGTGAACTTCAAAAAGTTGCTTCTACTCGTGATTGTTTAGTACTTGTTGCATTTGCTCAATGCAACATTCTGTTCTTGAAATTTAGGCTCTCTTCTGATACAATTTTATGTTTTATGTAGATACTTTTTACATGTATTTATTATTTTAACCATAATAGAATTTCCCCATGGAATTTGTAATCCTTTGTGTGCCTTATTACAGTAAATGCCATGAGCTAATTACAACCAGAGTTATTAATAAGATGCCTAACTTCAAATTCATCTCCTTGGCTTTTGGCTGGCATCACTTACATAAGTAGCTCTTTCTTGAGTTATTATGGCTATATATAATGTAGTAAAAAAATTACTTCTAGTTAATAGAATATTTGTGCAAATAAAAGGCTTTTGACATACTGTATGGGAACCTGGACACATGCAGCTGATGATGCCTTTTTAAGGGAGAATGGAAATGATGGAAAAGTAAAAGGTATGAGCAGGAAGAAGTGTTGATAGTGATGAAATATAAGTGGGGAATAACGAAGAGGGCCCTTGTCCTTTTCCAAGCCATGACACGGTGACATGCGCAACCTCTTCTATATTAATTAGACCAAGCTTATTGATTGAGCTTGGCAACGGGTTCAAAGAAAAAAGGCGTGGGTTGCATTCTACCATTGAGTGCTAATCTAGACTTTGCCCGACATGGCATCCCCACCAGACAAACATATTTCAGCCATCATCACACTTCCTGCATTGATCAACATCTTCATGCTGATCCTTCTCCCTTCCACCCAATACCAAGATGAACCCCCACAGCCACCAAAAAAGGAATTATCTTTAAGGTGCACGTTTTATTCAAGAAAAAATGTTTTTGTTCTTGGTTGTGCTGAGTTCAAGGTGTTTGTATGCAGAAAAGATTATTAGAGCGCTTGTATGACAATTTATTTCCTTCATTGATGTCCGAGAATTGAAAAGAAAGTTGTAGTGTAAGTGGACTAATTGTTTTACCCACGTAATGATTGAAAAACTGGTTTTTTGGCTTCTTAAGATAATGAAAATGGGTACCTGTAATTCAAAATTGGAAAAGTTGCTTTTTCTTAAGACTATGAGAATTTAGTACCCCCTAGTTTTTGGCTGGGTTGTATTATGTTAAAGACCTGGGGTCACTGGAAATTAGTGACTGGATAATGTGCTTTATCCTCTTCGAATGAACCTTTTCTCATTATTGCTTTAAGTAGAGCTCCCCAGGTTGGCTGATTTAATTTCCAAACCAACTTTCTGGCGTTCTCCTATTTGCTTCAATTTTCTTGGGTGACTCTTTGGTTGGCGAGCTCAACTAAAAAAGGCCTTTTTTTTAATTATATACCCTTTCTCCTGCCTGTACAGGTAAAAGATGGTCTTGTGCTGCCAGATAAAGCTTCTTTGTATTTAACAGCAATTGAAGATGCTGACTACAAGGATGAGAAAATCGAATGTGAGATTGATCTTTTTCACATCTTCTACTTGATGGATATTGACTTCTGCATTTAATATGCACTTTCCCATGGACTTTTTCAGTTGCACCAGTCCTATTCATTATTGGGCTAAATTTGTCACCCTGATTCCAATCTTTTTTACATGCTATTGCAGTTTGGAATAGTGTGTATGGTTTTGATATGAGCTGCTTACGGAAGCAAACTATAATGGAACCACTTGTTGATAATGTAGATCAGAAGCAGATTGTTACAAAATGCCAGTTACTCAAGGTAATTGGATCAAATATGGTTGTCTTCAAACTCCATTTCAAAAAAATGTGTCTTCAAAGTTGCTATATTGAGTAGCCCGAAATTGTGCTGTGGAGTCGTCTTTTTTACTTCACTTACAACGGGGTCCTTATTTTTACAGACAATGGATATCTCTAAGATGGCTTCTGGTGATGCTTCCTTCACAGTTCCGTTTAAGCTAGTCGCAGAACGTGACGATTACATCCATGCCCTTGTAGCTTACTTTGATGTCTCTTTCACGAAGTGTCACAAATTGACAGGCTTCTCCACAGGTTTATTATTTGTGTTAGCTTTTGTTGAACTTTTGTGCAATTATCTTTTGTTTTTGTTTCATGTTGTTTGTGTTGGGTTGGGAGGGAGAGAGGTTTGTTGGGCAAGGGCAGGAGGGAGGGATTAAGGTGACACCAATGGACCACCTGTGCAGCTCCCTGACTTCCTCAGGTTCATAGAAGTGAATTTTTGCGACTTTGTTCATAGTCCAAAATAAGTGAATTGTTCAAAGTTCAAGAAAGTTGTTGAGACTTTTTTTCCCATGTTTACCTTTCATTTAATGAGGTTCTTAACTACTTAACATTTTCTAAGAAAATAATTTGGGAGTAATC
Organism: Solanum stenotomum; assembly: GCF_019186545.1. Taxonomy (NCBI): domain Eukaryota; kingdom Viridiplantae; phylum Streptophyta; class Magnoliopsida; order Solanales; family Solanaceae; genus Solanum; species Solanum stenotomum. The sequence continues at coordinate 25,476,296 of NC_064290.1, read as the reverse complement.
AGAAGGGTAATAGTGGAAAGTAGTCTTTAATTTATGTCCTTAAATATTTTTCTCAAGGGGTGTGACATGCCCCAACAATTCACTTAGTATGGACTAGGGAGTACGTTCTAATTATTTCATCTGAAGATACATTTATCTAGTTTTGTATGAATATCATGGACATGTATATCTCCTCTTGAAACCGGAGATAGAAAACTTATTAACTCACTTAAAGTCCAGCCAACTACCCTGTCTGAATAAAATAAAAAGTTGAGGAAAAGGGGGAAATATGGTATAAGCTATTTCTGACCATGAGAGTAAATATGCAGGACCAAGGTCTCGGGGTACACACTGGAAGCAAACGGTTCTCTACCTGGAAGATGTGCTTACTGTATGCCAAGGGGAAGCAGTAGTTGGGAGTATGACTGTGGCGTCTAACAAGAAGAATCCTCGAGATCTTGATATAATGCTCAAGTATTCAGTAAATGGTCAGCGTTGTTCTGTTTCAAGAACTCAGTGTTATCGGATGCGATGATGCTCGTGTTGGAAAGCATACATTTTTCTGCTTGTCCCACTTTGACGTAAAGCAGAACGGTGTTGCATATCTTATATTCAGAGCTGATCATTTACAACCCAGCTTACTCTTTCCAAAGGGCAAATGCGTATTTATGCCTATTATTTCTGCTGATTGTTTGTCCTACCCAGCTGTGGGTTATTTTCCTTTCTATTTGCTGTCTGTTACACAACCAAGTTTATTTTGGCTGCATTTTGTATCTGTGGCCTTGAAGGACAATTTTATGGAAAAAGGATGCGTAACTGGACTGAATTAATTGGGTTTGATTTTGGATCCTTGCTTTCAACATAGCGATTTTTAAAAAAAAACTTTGTTGGTTCAGTTCTTGGTTTAGGGTAATTACCTAAATAAACTATTTATTTTATTATATTTTCTAAAATTTCATATCATTTAATAAAATTACAAAAATTCCTACTTTATGCTATGTATTAGGTGGATAAATCACTTTATGCGATATAATGGTATATCAATTCGTGTGATGTATCAGGATATATGTGATCTATTGTTGGATGTTACTCTACGCAATGTATATGTTGGATACATCTCTTTACGCGATGTGTAGGTTGGATGCGTTAGTTTACACAATTATCCGTTGGATACATCACTTTACATGATGTATCTAGACATTGAGTGATGTATCTAAAGTCGAGACATGATGTATCATGCGGATACATCACTTTATGCAATGTATTGGTAGGATATATCAATTCATGCGATGTATCGAGATGTACATGATGTATTGGATGTTGTTTTACGCAATGTATTTGTCGGATACATCTCTTTACGCGATGTGTAGGTTGGATGTGTTAGTTTACACAATTATCCGTTGGATACATCACTTTACATGATGTCAGGACATGATGTATCTAGACATTGAGTGATGTATCTAAAGTCGAGACATGATGTATCATGTGGATACATCACTTTACGCAATGTATTGGTAGGATATATCAATTCATGCGATGTATCGAGATGTACATGATGTATTGGATGTTGCTTTACGCAATGTATTTGTCGGATACATCTCTTTATGCGATGGTAGGTTGGATGCGTTAGTTTACACAATTATCCGTTGGATACATCACTTTACATGATGTATCTAGACATTGAGTGATGTATCTAAAGTCGAGACATGATATGTCAGTTTATGCAATTATCGGTCGGATATACTACTTTACATGATGTATCAGGACGTACATGATGTATCGAGACATTGAGTGATGTATCTGAAATCGAGACATGATGTATTAAGATGTTATGTATCCGAAACCGAAATGCAATGTATCAGAATGTTTTGGGATGTATCCAAATTCCACTAAATTTAAGGGATTTGTGTAATTTGAAAAAGAATAGGAATATGATGTAATTAACTATGAAATTTGTGTAAAATCTAGTTGAAGTTGTATTGTACATTCAAGCACAACGATTATTTCAAATATTTTTTTGCAAAAAGTATAACCAAACACAACTCCAACTCCATAAATTCTAAATGAACTAAAAAAATACTTAGCATCTGTGACCAAACACATGCTAAGTTCTTGTATGTGGTATTATATAATGTAGATTTCATTATAAAAACAACAAAGTACTAGAAGTTCTCTACATTTTTACTAGTATATAAATCTCTAACAAGATTAGAAGACTCATCGAAAGTATCAAGACCCAAGATGGTAGCAGAGAAACAAAAATCTCGTGGGTAAGATGAGAATTACATATTTTTAGTCTCTCCATAAGACTACATTTTAATGGGAGAAAAGAAAAGGAGGAGAAAGGGATATCGCAGTCATTATAGCTCTCCCTTACCGGTTTTGGAACTCTTCTTCCATTGTGCTTTCTTCGTTCCCCACCACTTTCTCATCCCGTGGGATACTCTGTTAGCGTGATTCTTCAGAGTTTCACTTGTATCCTGAATTCCTTTTGTGATCCTTTGCTTCCAATCATTCTTCTTACTTTCTTTTTCTTTAATAACCTTCCCCTGCAGATAATTTCCATATTAGTTGAGCACTTTTGATTGGTTTAACGGGAAAAGAGACTACTCATTTGTACCAATTTTGACGGGAAGCCTCCTTCATCATCATCGTCGTCATCATCAGCATCTTCATCACCAAACTTTTGGTTCATTAAATCTTCCCTAGAATACATTTGCATACCTGGGGCTCCAGGCATACCCTGAAGCAAAATGTTGTAAATTTCTAATTTTAAATAACAGGCCTAATATAGAAAGAAATCATGCAGTTGACTCTCGTGATAAACAGAATTACCTGCATGGATCGCATTAGCTTTTCCATTTCAGCCTCTTTTGAGGACTTAGCAACAAAAGGTTCTCCTGGGACTCTATTCTGAAGCAAAAGAAGAAAGAATCACCAAACTATGAATGGGAAAGCTAATCTCATTGCTTTATTTAACTGCTAAATCAACATGTAGCACCTAGCTAGTCAAGGATTTATCACAGAACATGCTATGCTATGCTTAGAAGAATAAACAGCGTCCATTCAAATAATTATGAATCAGTGAGATCCATTCTTCATGGGGAGAAAACGTCATTAAGGGTTGCAAGGCACAAAAGCAGATTTCAGATGGCTTCTTGTTTCCAAGTGATAGGATCTGTAACATAACTTCTCATAAAAATTAATGTATGCCTCTAGCTCAGCAATTCCAAAGGTTTTCGTCCATTAAATTAGCACCTTGCCATATCGCGCTGACTATGTCATATGTCAATATGGGCTGGCCCAGCCTAGCCCAGCCCTTATGGGCACTTTGATGGGCCTTAAAAATGGCTAGCCTAGTCCAGCCTTACGTGGCCAAAAGGCTATGCTATGCCGGCCCACTTTAGCAAACAATATAATTTTCATAATTTTTAAAATAATTTTAACCTAAAATTGGAACGTAAATATTTACGATACAATATTACATAGTGTTGCTAACCAAGTCTCAAAACTAGAATCAAATTGTCTTAATAGTACTTATTAAGTACTAGTTATTCAATGCTTTCAATTTTTAGTAATGGCCATTATGTAGGGGATTGTTGTCCATATCAAAGAACTGAAACTGCTTGCACTCTTCTCGTTTGAGACCTTTCACCAAACTGCCTCCTTACATTTGGTAATTCATCTCTTTCAGGTTGCACTACAAGGGATTTGTCCCTGTGATTTCCTCCAGAAGTTGCCAATTCTTCCCTTAGTAAGCTGTACCCATGCAGGAAGGACACCTCATTGCCTTTATTAGCAAGTCTCATTCATCTAGACATGAAGCCTTATACCCTTATCAGTCTATGATAGGGAAGACTGTTTGTAGGCAAGGTTTCAACAGTTAAGGAAGGAGATCATGGCTCTATAGCACTCTTCCCCTCAAGGTGGCCATTCTGGGGTGCAAGCTACTTTGGAAAGGTTACTCACACTGTTCTATTGGAAACACATTAGAACTGATGTGAAGGAGATTGTTCAGAAGTGTGATCCTTGTCAGAAGAACAAGTCTGATGGCTCATCGCTCAAGCCTCATGGGCCAGACTAAAAGGCCTCATTTTTAGATGGGATCCAAAATTCTCAGCCCAACCCTATTAAATCATTGGTTGGGCTAGCCCAACCGGGCAAGCTCCATATTGACGACTCTATCTATGACCATGCTTATTTTCATTGTTTAGTTAGTTAATACTCGATCAATTCATTCTTGAGATGTAGTCTCTCAGAACTGGCAACCAATTTCGTTCCCTCCCCACACACAAAAAAAGGAAGCAATATATTACATGTATAATTTGTCATCACATATTTCTGTCTATCCAACAAACAAATATTTTGAAACAGTATGTACACAAGCAAAGCTCGCTCTTACAACAAAAGATGGAAACATTTTTGGATGTGGTCTATCTTTCATGTCTAAAGAACAAGCACTATTTTTACCGATAAAGCTAAAGACTAAGGACTATGCTATATTGTTTACAAAACCAGATAACATTGGGGCCACAAGGCACGAAGAAGGAGAAGAAAAGCATAGAACTTCGGATATTGGATGAATTTACTGGTTAATGTCATAAAGCTTGACATTACCTTAGGAACTGGAGGTGGTGCCTTGCTACAAACTTTGGTCAAATCCTTGCAAAGGAAACTTTTCAAGGAGTCAAGATCTGGTTTGGTTTTATATAAATATTCTGCCACATCTGTATCAGAATAGTCCATCACCTGCAAAATATGAAGAAAGATCATTGCTGCAAGAAATAGTTTGTTTGTCTTACAAAAGACAGCAACATATAGAGCCTGTTTACAAGACAAGTTATACTGAAGGAAAAAGAAAAAAAATTCAAGAGCAACAAGCAAAGTGCAGTCAATCTTTTAACGTAGGAAGCCAAAAAGTATGGATATCATTATAAACATGATCAAATCATAATTGCACAATGAGAGGAAATTGGGAAGGAGATGAGCTTTTTATTTGGAAACAAGTTAAAAAACACTTCCGAAGCTCAATGTAAGCAAACATCATGCCATTATAAACTTACAACTCCTTTAGCATTAATATAACCAGTATTTGTTTGCATCACTGCTAACATCAAATGCACAGAATAAGTAGGAGAACTTACATCTTGACAAGCACGCTCTATTGTTTTGCATTCTGAATTACATTGTCCTTCAGAGTCTTGTTCAATCAGCTGAACATTGGCAATGTCAAATAAGAATCCTCTCAGAAATATATAAAATGATGGACTTGATGCCCACTATCAAAACTTCAATAATTCTTTCAAATTAAAAGCTACACTGTGTAAGTAATAGCATAGAAAATACAGTGTTTAGCGACAGAGTTGTCAATTGCCGACAATGAATGAAGCATAGATGTGTTTATCCTGCCAGCAGCTCAATTAGTAGAAGCAACACTGATTGTACACCAACAACGGTGGACCTTCATTGTAGCTACTGGGTGCTCAAGCACCCTTATTGTTTTACCAAAACATTACATTTTTATATCAAGAAACTACTTATAACATATAAATATAGTGGCCGAGCACCCAATCACAAAGTAGCACTTTGAGATTTAACACAGTTAAGCACCAATGACTAAATATCTTGGGCCCGCCACCGTAAACGAACCAACCCAATTCACCAAAAATAAGTTACAAGGATCGACTAAGCCATTATATAAGCAAAGAAAAAAGAGACTTGCAGAATTCTTACCTCCAACCTATCACCTTGTTCAACTATGTCAATTTTAAGAATCCAATCAGCTTCCTGCTTCTTTAAATTGCATACATTCTCTGAAATCTCTATTATCTGATACTCTGAGATCTGACATCATCAAACCATATCCATTGCATCAGACAACAGAAGAATTAAGTGAAGTAAAAACAAACTCCAAGTACTATAGTGGATTACTTTACCCCTCTCGGCCCGTGATTATTTTACTTATTTAGAAGTATTTCTCAGATAAAAATCTCAGTGTCATTATTATGAGCTACTTTATTTTTCCAACATGTATGATCAAATAAAAAACCATTAGGAAACCTACACATCCAATCGGTATTCTAGTTATGATCGATTGAACTTCCACTATACATAAGTTGAGCTGAAAAAAAAGAACCCCAAATGAGAAAGTTACCTTCTTTGGAGAGATCTCAGCTTGTTTGTTCTGAACATGATGGTATAGCTGATACGCCAGCTTTTCACACACCTGACATCTTATATACGGAATGTCTTCTTTTCTTGCCACTCCTACTGCTTTCTTTGCGCATTCAACCACAATTGGAAACCATATTGTTATCACTATCAAAGACAACAACAATGCAATCTTATCAAATTTCCCCATTACTTCTTTCAGTCAACAAAAATTTCTCAAATTTTGCTCGTATTCAAATACCAACTGAAGAGATTTCTGTTTAAGATTTAAGGAGAAACCTCGCAATACGACGTCGTTGCCCTACGTGTCTACTTGATTTCTATTGGCTGTAGCTATCCACCGTATCCATGGCCCCCACTGCTTCAACCAATAGGACAGAAAGATACTGCTGGTCCACATTAAGGAGCTACACTGCCGATGCATAGTAAAATTTCCCATTCTCCTAAAACCCTATTATCGCTTTGTGTTCTTGACTTAATTAGGGTTTTAGCTTTTCGTTCTGTCAATTTTTTTTTCTTTTTTTTTTTTCGCCAAAGTTATGGTTTCCATTAATGTTGTTGGTCAAAACCATGAAATTGTACTGAAAAATCTAATTCAAGCTGTATTGGACTCGCCAGGCTCTAAGAAGCTGTCATCTTTGAGGTCAAATTTCGAGGAATTACTACAACGTAGCGTCGACCCGCCTTTTGAAGCTATCTGGGTTTACTCAGCTTTACGTTATCGAGGCTTCAGCTCGACAGAAAATGACCTTTTCAAAAGGCTTGCAGCCGTAAAGGCTTTGTTTCAGCTTATAGTTTCTTGCTCTGTTTCATGTGATTTCTTTAAAAGCATTGCATTAATTGCACCTGTTATGTATAATGTGTTTATGTTGGTAATGGGTTTAAAAGGTTTTGAGCAGAAAGCTAAGAAAGAGAAGAAGTTTGTGAGAGAGGTAAATGGATTGGTTGATTCAATTCTTGGGTATGTTAATGTATGCTGTGAGGGTTTAGAGGATAGATGTGATGTTTCAAAAGGCTTCCTTAGGCCAGTGAGGGAGTTAGTGACTGTTTGGATGTGGGATAATACGGTGGAAGATACTGGGGATAAGGGATGCATGCGAGCTTTTTTTCCACTTCTGACTGATGAGATTGTTGAAAGGGTTAATGCTGAAGGGTGTGAGCTAAGTGCATTGGCTGGTTGTGTGATTGCGGAGGCATTTTTGTTGAAGTTATGCTTGAGGTTTCTGGAGGATGGTTCCCGAAAAGAATTACAGGACGAATTGAGGGCATGGATCATTGCTTCCATCACTGGGCTTCAGAATTCATACTTCTTTGGTTAGTGTCTATGATTGAAATTGCTTTTCTATTGAAGTTTGCACAATCTGTAAAGTGTTTGACTTGTCAATCTCATGTGCGGTACACCTTCCGAATCACAGACTACACTCTGTATAATTTATTTTTCTCCTCATTTTTGTTCAAACTTCGAAATTTTTGGTAAAGGGCTCATTGAATTTGTTGTGACAAATTATACCCAATCTTCTCAAAACCAGCAATTGTGATGCTAGTGAGTTAAATAACAGGCAAATTTACCTCTTTGGACAGTTCAAAGCACAAAATCTCCGTGAAGTGACTGTGCATTTAACCTCTGAGAAATTAGGAACGTGTTATATAATTTCTATTAATGCAGATACTCCTTTGTATGAACACTCTTTTCTATGTGTTACTGTTCTTATTAAGTGCTGTCATCCTTGGATCTGTGAGTTCATTGCTTTAGAATTGTTTGGGAGTTATATTTCTGATGGCTTTGCTGGTGCCAATTGATGATCATAAAGATGAGTGTAGTGGTCATTGTAAAAAAGAAAAATAATTTTACATTTTGGATCGTTATGCTATCGTGCCTATGTGATGGGGAAAACGCATAAAATACCTTTTCTTGTAAGGATGTAATATTAGAATAGCTTGATCATGCATTATGTCCAATATGAACTTTTTGCTTATGTTGCCGTGACTTTTTCTTGGAAAGTTATAAACAATCACCCAGGAACGTTTCTTCTTCTTTTGTTTTTGTATGGTGGCTAAGTTGCTGAAGTTCTTGATAAGTGGTGTGGGATTTCTCTGTGAGACCTTTTCTTCTCTTCATCTTATGTCATTTGATTTTCTTCTTCTTTTGTTTTGCGTTGGTGGCTAAGTTGCTGATCTTCTTGATGAGTGGTGTGGGATTATCATTGTTCTTTGTGAAACCCTTTCTCCACTTCATCTTATGCCATTTCTAAGCACATTTTTCAGCTACATTAGCTTAAAGAATAAGTCATTACATCCTTTTTCACAAACTCTGTTCCTTTGCTCTTGTGGATCCTATCTTTCACCCTGATGCTTTGTTGCATCGGTGCAAAAATAGGTCAAATTAATCTAGCTTCTCTTTTATGGTATTTGATTCACTTTGTTGCATGGCTGCGAAAGTAGAGTATCTAATATCCTTCGTCTTTATGGAAATCTCATATTTATCTCTTTTTTTATAGTACTTGTTGACTTCATACCATCGTATTGTTGTTAGAGTGGAAATGTGGATGGGCACCAAGATTTATTGGGTCTTTAAGCACAAAACATAATTAAAACGTTGGTTTTATGAAGGTGGGGTTTTTTTTTTTGGTAAGACATTCTTTCCTTGTTTGTTAATTCCAAAAAGAAAGACATATTTTCCCCAATGGAGGCAAAAACACTAGGTGTTTTTTCCCCAAATCTTGGTGGATAGAGTTGCTTGGTACCTGTGCCGCTGGGAACATGTATTGCATGGAATACGTTGAGGCGCATGCAAGTTGGTGTGGACACCACTGATATGCATAAAAAAAGAATGACATATTTCTATAATTGGAAACAATTTAACTTTGATTGTCATTTTATCCCTAATGAGAAATGTTTACGGCCACACAACCGTTACAACACATTTAAGACCATAAGTTTCAGAAGTCTCGTAACCAGTGCTATCAAAAGCAAAATGTGCAAAAAAGTCCTAAGGTCTGTTGGGGATTTAAGTGCAAAAAAGGTACTCCCTCCATCCTATTTTATACGAATTAGTTTGACTTGACACGAAGTTTAAGAAAGAAAGACTCTTGAAATTTGTGGTCTAAAATAAGTGATAGATGTTTGTGTGGGTGTAAATAGTTTCATTAAGGATAAAATGGACATTTTAAAGTTAAATTATTACTAAATATAGATGTGTGTAATTCTTTTTAGACTGAGTAAAAAGGAAAATGAGTCATAAATTGGGACAAAGAGAGAGAGAGAGTATAACATTTGTTGGGGCTTTAAGCGCAAAGCGCAAATAAAGCGTGGGCTTTAATGAGAAAAGGCAAAGGGAGACAAAATACAAATATGTATGTTTAGTCCTAGACTAATAATTTATAAGGATGAATGACAAATATATGAACAAAGAAATTGAAAAATAATTATGATAAAGTGCAATATCAGTTGTTTAGTGTCGCATCTTCGGAAGAGGTTCATTGGATAGGAAAAGTATCCCTTAGAACCTTGATGATGACATTGAAGCACACATTAAGTGAGGCGAAGCGCTCAACACATTTTGAGCCTCGCTTTCGGACTCAAGCGTGCATTTAACAACACTTCTCTTAACCACACAAATGTTATGGTATGTTAAAGACCACACATTTTGAAATTCTTCCTTTCTTTGTTAAAGTGCGTACCAAGTCAAACTATGCCACCTATGCGGGTTACCTCTCCTATGTGGTTTGCGAGCTATTGCATAAGAGCGGAGATTTTACCCTGTGCGCACCCAAAGGGTAGCGGCTGCGGGTTTCCCTTGTCATAAAAAAAAAAGAAGAGTCAAACTATGCCACATAAATTGGAGTGGAGGCACTAACTTTACCATTCTCAAAAAAAAAAAAAAAATTGGAGTGGAGGCACTACATGGGTATATATTAATAATGTAGATTTGAGCAATGCTATTTTCCTTCGAAGAGTTCTTGATAAGGTACTGTTATTCTTAAATTAATATTGTCTTTTTATCCGGTCAACCTTTTCACAACTTTGTTAACTTCTGGCTGCCAGAAATCATTCAACTTTAAGATTTCCCCTAGTGGAGCCCCGAGAATGTTACGGATATTGGATAATTGTTGCCACTGTAATCCACAAATCCATGAAGATGTATAAATCTTCAGAACTTTCTTTACTAGTATCACTCATACTTCTGAACGATGATACATAGTTTTGACATAACCTCAAATAATCAAATCATATTTCCACAGAGTAATAAAGTATCATCAGATGAGAGTGGCCGTTCTACCTCTCTTCATCTGCTACTTGAAACCCCCAATGGAACTTCCTGTTACTAGCCTGCTTAATGCTTCCATAACAAAGAGGAATAAAGATTTACCATATTCTATTGATCCCTTGAGCATAATACAATGTATAAGATGGAGAGGAAATATATATAGAGTTGCTCTTGATCCATTCACGTTGATTGTTGAATTTGTTGTTCCATTCGTCTCTGAATTTAATTCCTTATGTTGGTTTTACTCTTCCATATTCCATGAATTCTGTTTTCTTACCTGTTTGACATCTCTGTATTGCATTTTTCTCTATAATTTTGTGATTTTCAAACTATACTAAGTTCTCCTTTGTTGAATTCAGAGACCCTTTTAATGATGCTGCTGGAGCCATCTTTACCAACAGCCTCCCTACTGGTTAGACATCTTAGCCCCCACTGTCTTTGAGTCCTTTACTCTCTTTCTTTTTTTGATAAACAATGAGTTAAAACCTGTGCAAAACAGTTTTTCGAGAGGTTCGAACATGTGGCCTTGGTCAAAGTTTGAGCTCACTTCACCACTGTTCTTTAGCTTTACTCAAATTGTAAGAGCTAATAATGCGCAAAGCATCTTGTGAGGTTTGAATAATGTGGCCAGAGTTTTAACTCGAGGAAATGATCTCCTATACCCACACACAATTTGACTAAAAGGAAATGACCATACAAATATCTCGTGTTATTTTTACATTTCTTGTGTTATTTTTTGCTGATCTCTCGTAGGAGAAGAGAAATAACTAAAAGTAACTTTATAATGGACTACACAGCTAAATCTCCCTTTTAACTAACTTGTCTGCTGGGCCCCACTGTCTTTGAGTCTTTTGAACCCTCTCATAGTTAGTGACTTTTTCTGCTTAATATCCTAGCTTTTTGGGGAAGAATTCTCTGGATTGGTTTTAGTTTCTTTTGGCAGAAAATACTTTGTAGAATAATGTTCTGAATTTACTAAATACTTTTACATTGCTCATTTGATGACTCTAGTGTGTCAATAGGCTTCAAGTAGAAGTTCTCTTAATTATGCTTTTGTTATAGTTTGAGGATTCTCATATTTTCACCTCCTATTCTGCTGCAGAATTCGGACGATGAGAGGTGCTTAAGAAAAATTCTCTATGATGCTGTGGTACTGGTGGAATATTCTTTCTTAAAGCCTGAGCAAATGGATCAGCTCTCTGCCAAGCATGTGAAAAGTATTATCATGGCAAGACTGTTAGTTACTGGTGAAGCTGTAGAGTTGAATAGGTATGAAAGCTCGGGCATCATGCTCTAAGTTCTTTTTGAGATGCTGAAATTTGATTCTGTTTCTTTGTCTTCAGAAAACAGAAGGACCAGACGAAAGCAATTTCTTACACAAATGCCTTTTCTGGTTCTAGTTTACCTCCTCTGATAATCAAGTGGATCAGAAGTAAGATTGGTACAGAAGACAAAGCGAGTGAACGAAGTAGTTCATCCCCTGCTACATTCTTGAGTAAGTAAATTGAAATACCTCTTTATCACACAGTTCTGCACTAACTACCAAGTTAGGTTGGCCGTTTATACTATACTGGTAAACATGCATCAGAATTGCTATTGACTTGAATATTACAGGGTGGTTTCTTAACATTGAAAATGGTGGGATAAGAATTTTTGACAATAATATGTCAAAAATCCGAGCTAAATTGTTGCTCGATAGTATGACGGAGGGCTTTGAACAACCTGCTTTGAAAGATGGCAAGAAAAAATCGGAGAATGATTTTCTGTTCTACATAGATAACAAAGGAGAAGAAGATGAGGAAGAAGGTGATGTTAAGATGAATGAATCTGCTAGTGCTGCCTTTGTTTCTGCTGCCCATACAATGGAATCAGCAGAACCTGAAAGAAGAAAGCGCAAAGGAAAAGATTCAGAACACAAAAGCAGGGTGAAGTTCCTCAAGTATAGCCTTCGTGAAAATTTTGGTTCAAACGGCCAGTCCTCAATTGCAGATAGTGATGATTCAAGTAGCGAGAGTGAGGTGGAGAATCCATTGACAGACGAGGAATGATAAAGTGGTTAGGAGCTCACTCAGGTTTCAAGAACACTCTCTCTCTGAAATGGATCTATGTGCGTTAAACAAGTAATGTAACAGCAGAACATCAATAGTTCCCATTTAAGTTAAGCCGAAGAGAATTACATATGCATGAAGAGACGATCTATATGGTGTCCATTAAATGCATTCATCAAACTTATCCTCCATGAAACCAAGCGTATCTCATAACTTGAGATACCACTGAGAAAAGCTTGCTTCAGTCCATTAATTATATTATTCATTGAAACCTCAAGGTGGACAGTTCTCCATTGAGAAAAATGGTCTTAACATTCATCTGGTGAAGCTCGAGGTCAAAATGAGTCACCAGTGTTGTGATGATTTTGAAGGCATTTTTAATGGCCAACGGTGAAAAGGTCTATAATCTATTCCTTTTTTTCTGGATAAAATCTTTTACCATCAATTAGGCCTTAATATCAATCAATATCTCCAGATGTTTTATCTTCAGGTTGGACACAACAATGTCCCAGACACAATTACCATACATGCACTTAATCACATCAAACAATTAATTTGATTTAACACTATTAATACTATCTTGATTGCAAGTCATATGATCCTTAATTTGACTAATATTATACATGATAATCATTAGATAACGTATCTCTTCTTTCTCGGTGATCTTCGAAGGAAAACTCTCTAGAGCTTTAGTAAGTTGTTCAGCTGATTAGCACTTCCATATTTCTATCATAATAGAAGCAATATCATATACGTTGCTAATTATCAAATGCAACTACAGTTTTAGTAATTACCATTTGCAGCATAATTTGGTTGCCAAGCCCCTATATTCAGTTTATTCGTTTGCGCAAATATTGCAATCTGTGTCGACTGTTTGTTTGTGCAAGAAATATAGCCTGTATCAATTATATTCATGCACGCAATAAATAATACCTGTATCATGGTGTATACAATGACACAAACAACAATATACCAGGAACTACATTCATTCTAGTTTCACTTATATTCATTCACTTTGCTATATCAATTGTTAACAACTTGTATCACTTATATTCATGCTCTTTAATTTCATATGAAGTCATTTGCTCTATTGTATCAATTGTTAAAAGCTTGTATCACTTGTATTTGTTTGCTGTAATTTTACTTATATTTATTCGTAGCTACCATTCGATTGTTACCAACTTGTATAGGTTATATATATTCACTTAATTTCGTTGTATCAACAAATATAGTCACGATAGGTATATGCACTCGCTCAATAAACTTTATTTTCTCTCATTTGATGAAATATGGTGAAGATACATACAAAAATTAAGAAGAATATATATATATATATATATATATGTAACATAAAGTCATTCGCCGTTGAAGATAGATACAACATACCCCAATCATTAATGTATACACTAAATCTCATAAATTAAAATTATCAAAAATTCGATAGGAATATTACATATAAATTTGAGAGCAAAAATAGAGCTTTGGGATATGAGAGGGAAAAAAAAAGGAGAGGAGAATACAAGGGACGTTGGATGGGTTTTTCACCAAATACACAGTCCTAAGGACAAACATTGGATGACATCATGAATCCAGTCTCGACACCACCATAACCTAATTGTAGATCCATCTCCTTTTCACCTTCCTCCACCATAAAAACATTTGTCTTCTCAGATAATTTTTGGATGAGTGATAGATTTTCACTCTTTTGAGACCTTTTTAGTTCAACAATTAGTGTCTTCAATGCCTAATTATGTCATATTCCAATGTTTAGCTATGAAGGCTAAAAGACAAGGCAAGGATGAATACATGAAAAAGAGGGCAAAAACATGAAAGGATGCAAACTCCCAACTAGGAGTCGTCTGGGCGGATCGCCCAAGTGGCCTTACCTTGCTTGAACTGACAATGCTCACAATTGAAAATATTCAAGGTAGGTCGGCAGATTGAAAGATTAAACTATGACTCACCGAAGCTGAATGGGCAAACTAGAAGACCATCTCCGAAGTTGACAGATCTCTCAGTTAAAATGAAGGCTTAAAAGGCAAACAAGCTATTAATCAGCGATCCACCGAATGTGAAAGGCAGACTCAATCGAGTCCGCCAACTGAGATTTAAACACCTGAAGCCTGAAGCAAATGAAGGGCGAGCTGAAGGAGAAATGACGATCCACCAAACTTGATTGCGATCCCGACTAATATCACCGAGTTGGTCACGCAGTGGATTTTGGGCCAAAATTTGAAAAACTATAAATAGGTCTAAAGAGAGAGAAAATGTATCACTTCTAAAAATCACTTTTTGGAATCACTTTTTGAATATCAGCTTGAGAGTTTGTTTTGGGAGTTTTTAGTCTTTCTACCTTTTGAAAATATTCTTAGTTCTTGGGGTTTTCAATTAACCTTGTAATTGACAATTGGAGGTTCAAATTGAAGTGATGTTTTGAAGAATGACGCTAAATTTCAATTTCCCAATGGCTGAATTCATCATGTGTATACTCTTTTTTCTCCTTTTTGATGCTTGGATAGAACCCCAAATCCAGGGGTGTGATTATTGGGTTGTGTGTTAATTTATTGTAATAGGTTTTGTGTCTTGCTATGTTTTATTGCTGTAGATTCATGGATTTAAGCTAATTAGCATGGGGTTAATTCATGGCTTAAGGTTGCAAACTTAATCCTAGCCTAGATCCTCGATTGATGCTTGAAAGAAATTAATTGATGTGGGTAATTAGTTTAATGCCTGCAAATTCAGATTTGTTTACTATAGTTTGCTTGCAAACGAAATTGTGGTTCAATTCTAGTTGCCTAGATCTGCTCGAAAGAGAGATTCTAGTAAGGTATTGGGTTGATTTGTGATGCACATAGATGAGACCGAAAGGAGATTCTATGAAATAATCCTTGAGATAGAAAGAAGATTAATGTTATTTAAGATTACCCAGCCTATCCATGATTGTTTAGTGATAATGAGCAAGAACAATTACCCCTACTTGAAACCAATACCAATCCCCACACCCCTATATCGTCTTTTACTTAATTGAAATCCATCTTTTAGTTTAATTGTATTACTTGATACCAAAACTTTTTTCGTAAATTTGGTGGAATCATCCATCCATATATTTTAATTGCTACAAACGAATTGGTTCACACTCTAAATTTCTTAATTGAATTCCTTGCATTATATCACTCCTTATGGGATTTGACCTCGACTCTTTTGTTGGGTTTTTATTGCTAACGACCGCTTATTCTCTTACTTGTTTTGAGGGTATCTTGAGCATTATAAAAAATGACGCAGTTGCCGGGGAATGATGGCTAAGAATTCAATTTGTGATTTAGTTTGTAAACTTATTTAGTTGTAGTAGATTGTTGTTTGGTGTTGTTAGTTGTCTTAATTGCAGATAGAACTATGAGTGACGATGAAAGTGACGACGCTAGTCACTTCGGGCAAAATGATCACATGGGCGATATGAATGATATGCATGTGAGCATTGTTCAAAGCATGTGAGCAATCCGGTAGCATCCTACCATCAGGAGGGCAGTGTTCCATATGACCGGAACAATGTTCCAATTACTTCAAATGCGAGGAATGTTCGGGGGCCTGGCTCATGAAGAATCCCATGAACACCTCAGGAATTTTTTGAATGTCTGTGGGCCATTTACCTTTAAGAACATTTCGCAAGAACCAATTCGGATGAGGCTATTTCCATTCTCCCTAATAGGGGAAGCCACTAGATGGTTAGCCGAGCTACCTAATGATTCTATCACTTCCTGGGAAAAGCTGACCGACACGTTCCTGGAGAGATTTGTCCCTCCCTTGAAGATGATAAAGCTAAGGGACGTCATCCGAATTTTCAAGAGGGTGATTGGAGAGCCGCTTCATGAGACATGGTTGCAGTTTCAAAACTTATTATTGCAATGTCCAACACATGGTGTTCCAGACAACTTGCTGCTGTAATACTTCTATTGTAGCTTGGATTCTGTCAACAAAGGGCTAGCCGACCAACTTGTTCAAGGTGGGCTGATGAAGCAGCTATATGATGTAGCAACATTGTTCCTTGATGACATGATAAAAATCAACCGAGCATGACATACTAGAGAGGATCAAGTATCTTCTCTACATGTGAGTATGAACATGGAACAAATAGAGAAGGATCATGAGCGTGATGAAAATATGGCTAAGATGATGACCCAAGTTGACTTGCTATCTAAACATTTCATGGGAAGTGGACTTAAGTCAGCAAATGCCGTTGGTACAAGCAGTGACAAATCCCCAGATGATGTCAAGTTCGAGGCATTATACAATGAAGAGGTGCAATACTTGGGGAACCAAATTGGTGGTTATCATCCAAAATATCCTACTGGGTGGGAATCAAGGTTGGAACAAGTAAAAATATAATGGCTGGAGAGATTGGAGAGATTGAGGTGGAAATTGAAGAGATTGTGAGTTTGGAAAAGATAAATATATTCCACCTCATGATCATCCCAAAGCAAAAGAGAAAGATGTTGAAGTATTTGAAAAATGATTTCTCCACTTTGATTCAAACAGTTACTTCTCATTCTGTGTCAATAAAGCAGTCCAGACTCAAATTTGTCAACTCTCTACCAATCTAAATCCAAGGCAAAAGGGAATGTTGCCTAGTGATACAATCCCCAATCCCAAGAATGATTGTTGAAGAGTAAAAATTGTGTCTTGCCACAACATTAAATAAGACACTTCTTGGGAGGCAACCAAAGTTTATTTTATTTCTTTCAATAACTTGTGTTGTGAGTTCAGGTTGAAAAGAAGTTAAAAAGTTACAAAGGATGTAGTAGGCGAGGCATGTACCTACAATAAAACTTCTCTAAATAAATATAGGCGGGATCATGAAATATTATTATTTTGTAGAGGTATTATTTAATTGATAAATTAATATTTATAAATTTAAAAAGTGTTCGACACCAATTTTTTTTTTAGGGATGGAATCTCATAGAATTTGAAAGAACCCATTTGTGAAAACCTCATTCCTGAACTTGAGGTCATAATACCGCAATAAAATGGAAATTAATAACCTATTGGATGGGTGAAAATGATGTATGTTCAGAGGTCCAAAGCTTAGAACAAATTGTGGATATCATTGGAAAAAATGTTGATGATAAAGTTGAAGATGATACAATACCTTTGGAACCAGTTACGCGTAAGGAAACACTTGCGTCTAGAGCTCTTCACAATTTTATGGTGCAATTAGAAAAAATAATACTAAAACTTTTTGATGCACTAAGAAAAGTTAGAGATAAGCTTCAATTAGATTTAAATTTTAATAAAAACAGAACATAATATAATCACATTTCACTAAATTTTCTTTGATATATTTGTACTTATTAACCAGGTATTAATTTAGTGAGGTTGTACTGTAGTTGGTGATTCGCCGAAATGATTTGGCGGACATCTTCATGTTCGCCTTCTGAGCCAAGAATTTTTGAAAAATGGTACTGTCAACTTCGGCAAACAAGGACCTTATCAGCGATCCGCCGAATGACACAAAGTGAACTACATCGAGTCCACCGAGTTGGACGTCTGGTTTGGTATTCGTTCAGGACTCATCGGCGAGCTTAACCTCCTTCGGTGATTCATCGAACACGTTCAACGATGTTAGTCGCAGACTACCGAGTGAGCGTAAAATAAAAAGGCCAAGGGTCTTTTTAAAGTTTTAAAAGCAACCTTTCATATTTTTGAGATCTTTCACTTCCTATACTCCACATACTCATATTTCTTTGTTTTGTCTCCTCGATTGCAGGGATTTACTTGTGTGGAGTTCATTTTGGTGTGTGATTCTCGATCCCAAACCCTTCCTCCTATCATTTTGTTGAGTTGTCTTCTCTGAGGTTGGTGTTTCGAAGCTTTCGTTGTTGTTCTTTCTTAGAATCGATGCATATGAGTTGGGATTTATGTTGTTACTATTATTTTGCTGTTTAATTTGCTTGGGTAGTGTTAAATACTGTTTATTGAATTGTTCCAATTGCTTAGGATAGATGATTTTGTGCCCAGAATTGCTAAACTTGATTTTGAAGGTTAAATGTTGAAATTGGTTGTTATAATTGCTGGGTCTTGATTGAATTGAGTGTGAGTGAAGTCTGATCAGCCCAGTGTTGTCTTGAGGACTTGCATTTGCCTAATGATAGATAGAGTGATGACTTTCTTAAGGGAGAATCATCAATTACTGTGTGGTATTTGAATGAAGTCTGAGTACCTATGGTAGAATAACATGTGGGTAGATTGTATAATTTATTGAAAATTGGGTATTGTTGCATGTTAGCGTTTAATTTGTGTAAAATAGGAATCAGGATGAAAATTACTTATTCAGGGGGGTTTGTCTCAGCTCGCTAGGGTGATTAGACGAATCATCGAGTAGGCCCCAACCACATTTTGAGTTTGAATATGTGACATGGGTATTTTCCCATTTGGCGGTCTTGTCTTAGCTCGCCGAAACCAACTCGACGAATCGCCTAGTTGGAGTGGACATTGCCCTTCTTCCCATTCCTTTTTGGTTTTGCACTATCACTTTCGGCGAACTTATCTTAGCCACCAAAAACAACTTGATGGATCACCGAGTTTGAGTTGACCTGCATGCTTGATTGAAATTAATTCATGTCCAATCAACTTCAGTGAGCTCGTCTTAGCTTGCCTAGCCTATTAGGGGAATCGCCTTCCCAGTCGGCGAACCACAGAATGTATTTCAAACTATGTTTGTTTTTGACTAACCTTCACCTAGTGTTTGTGTTGAATTATTGTGCCTTGTATAAAATGGGTAAAGAAAGAGGAAAAAAGAGTTGTGACCTCTGACTCGGAGGGAGACTCTCCTCCTCCTCCCCCTTCAAAAAGGAACAAAGGGTACCATTAATGAACCTTATGAGGTTCCGCAATAACAAGCCACTCCACGCTCCTCTACGAGTGTGGGTGAACAACCAAAGAAGGTGATCGCAAAGAAAAAGATGGAAATTAGGTCCAAGTTGGTACCAAACCCAGTCTCTAATGTGAGTGCCTCCCGAGTTCTCTCTATTATATCTCCAAGAGCCCTTAATAGGCTAAAAGCAGTGGAAGATTGCACTATACGTGAGGAGAGGTCACTCTCTATAGATGGGGTGATGAGAGATTACCGGACTATCTCAATACCATCAAATTCCATAGATTTGAGAGCTTCATGAGAGCCTGTCCTCCTTATGTCCCTGCATGGGTGAGGGAGTTCTATATGAACTATGCTAAGGCCTTGCCAAAGAAGAAGAAAGGCACAATTTGGAAACACTTGGACGAAGTTGAAGTCCAAGGTAAGATGGTGTAATGCAGAAATACAGTGTTGGTGAAATAAATGATGTATTAGGCACAAAGGGCAACAGAGCCGAACTATACAGTCTGTGCATAAAGCAAAGTCTAGACACTTCGAAGGGGTTGTTAACCCCGCTGATTTCTAATGTCACTCCTCCATGGATGGTTGACAGAGTGAAAATAAAAAAGAAAGATATAAACATTGGAGCTAGAGATTGGTTTGGTTTCATCAACAATAACTTGATGCCATCCCAAAATGAGTCAATTCTCCAGCATGCAAAGGCAATCCTAGTTGGTACCATTATCGATAGGCGGGAGATCCATATTAGAGCCATAATTTCTAAAGAGTTATTGATGAGAGCTCATCAGGATTAGAGCTCTCTCCTCTTACAGTATTGATCACACAACTACGTGAGGCTACGAAAGTGCCTTATCGAGAGAGAACATATGTCAGGATCATCCCCGCCTCCTCAAATGATATTCGGAGGATTGAGGTGGATTATTTGAGAGATGATGCAGCGAGAAAGAAGAGGCCACCACTCGACACTACCATTGTGTTAGACCTTGCTGGCCTTGAGGGCGATACTACTCAGCTCGCTCTTTATGTGGAGCCATTAGGTATCACTTAACCTTCCTCTATCCCCTCTACCTACACATCTACTATAATTACCCTTGAATCCTGACCTCCCTTGATCTAGGCATGATCTATGCGCATCCGGTAGATGTGAGAGAGTCTAAGGTAAAGAGTGAAATGCCCAAGTTCTTTGAGAAAGACATTGATGATGCATTACTTCCTGTGAGAGGCCAGATGGTGCAGTTTCAGAACACTTTAGCTTCATATGAGTAGAGGTTAGACAACCTCACTGGTAGGATGGAGGCAAGGGAAAAGAGCGAGGGTACCTCTACTGAGTTGATTGTTATGAGGGGAGAGATTATTACTCCAAGGGCTGATGTGGACCAGTTGAGGTCCACTGATACTTTGATGCTTTGGGGTGAAGTCCCCTTACTTGATGCATGAGGTAGTCCCTCATTTCGAGCCGAGAGTTGATTCACCTAGCGATATGGATAAGCAGCTTGATGATGGTACCAATGAGGTTGGTGATGCATATGAGGAGGAGACTGATGAGGATGATTTCTTGACAGAGGATGAGTGACAAACTATTGAGACGCTGACAGAGTTGCAGGCTATAGAAGAGACGATAGTGTATGCCACGTTGGGGAGATCTCTTTTGGAGACTTTAGCCGTTGGCATTAGTGGAGTTTCTTCAAACTCCACCATTCCTCCTATACATATGTCAGGTGTTGATGCCTTAGTTGATTATACCCTACTGACTCCCGCCCCTACTTTTTCGGGCTCTGATGCACAAGATGATGACACCCCCCCTCGAGACTCCAAATCAAAGCACTTCACATGTATAGCCTATCAGGGGGATCTTTATCTCACTCTCCTCCCATACTTATTTTTGAGCATTGAGGTCACAACTATTTTTTGTTTTGGTGGGGTAAGGTCACTTGTGCCTATATTCCATTTTTATTGTATGTTGTTATTTTCAGTTTTCTTTTGAGACATTTGTATATTTTGGTTTTTGTTATGATAGCTGATGGTTTTTTATTCTTTTTGTTTCTCTCTATCCTTTTACCCTATGATTTTAGAGTTTTTAAATGATTGAGATTGCTTGTATTTTCATTATTGATATTCGAGGATCGATTATGTTCAATATCGATGTCTTGTATAATACTCGTGATGAGAAATGTGTTGTGTGTTAATGTTGCAAGAAGAAATTAGTGTGGCCTCACTTTCAATGATCTTTTTTGTTGTTGTGTTGACTAGTTGCATTTTGATGTGATCCTTCCAATGCACATCACACATAAGTTTCTTGATTTTTGTAGAGCTATGCTAATTGATTGTGTTTGAAGTGCCATGTGTGGTGAAATCCTACTTGAAAGAATGCTTGTTGAACCCAATAATTTGCCTTGTTACTCTAATTTTCTTGCCTTGGTGAATGCAAGAAATGATATTGGGCATGAATTTTGAGAGGGAACCCAAATATTCATACCTTTTGTGACTACCTTGTGAGGGTGTGCAACCATCTTAGCACCATTAAATCATTTGTTGCAAAACTTTTTGAAACCTCTTAAGCCAAACTGTCCCTAACTTCTCACACATAAATTCTTTTCTAAGCATTGGATTGTTTGAATAGCCAACTTAGGTAAAAATCCTAAGTTGGCGATGTGGAAAGGAAGGAGGAAAGAAAGTCAAGTAGAAAGTGAAGAAACAAAGAAGTGAGACTAAACTTTGAAGTTTGCTGCAAAAAGAAAGAATCCCTCTTTATAAAAAAAGTGAGCAAAAGTTTTGATTTGAAATGAAAAAGAAGGTGTGATGAAATAAAAGAGGTATCCAATAAATTAAGTGAAAGATTGAAGTTTGAGTCTCCAAGTAAAAAGAATGAAAAGGACTTGAGAAGAGTTGAAGATGAGTACAATAATGCTTTGAAAAGGCGATGTCACTAGCCAAATTGACCATACCTTTACCCTCAGCCCCATTACATGCCTAAAAAGCCCTCTAAGATCTTGCATGAACTAGGTTATGTGATGATTGGAAAATATGGACAAACCTATGGGATGAAACTTGCATGTATTTGTCGTTCAAAGAGTGAGAGTTGTATTGATTACTAATTTTTGTGTTGATATGCTTTGTGAGAGAATAGAATCGTTCTTGTTGTGAGGGCACTTGAATGCATTTGTTGAAACATGGTTTTGCTTTGGAAAGAAATCTAATTGAGCTTGAGCTTGGATTGATATCGGCTAGTCATCATTTGAAGCTTTTTGAGCATGATTGAGTGTTACATATGCTTGATAGTAGTCTTCTGAAAGCACTTGCATGTTAGCTCTCATTGAGAATTGTTGTACGCATCCTTGTTAAACTGATTGTGTTCTTTATTTACTTGAGAACAAGCAAAAGTTTTAAGTTGGTGTGTTGATGAGTGGTAGATTTTTCACTCTTTAAAGGCCTCTTTAGTTTAACAATTAGTGTCCTCAATGCCTAATTATGTCCCATTCTGATGTATTTTGATGTTTTGTAGCTATGAAGGATAAAGGACAGGGCAAGGATGAATACATGAAAAAGAGGTAAAGATATTGAAAGGAGTGCAAACTCCCAACTGGAACTAGCCTAAACAAAAGGGAGGATTGCCCAAGTGGCCTTACCTTGCCTAAAGTGACAGTTCTCACAATTGAAAATATTCAAAGTAGGTTGGTGGACTTAAAGATTAAACGGCGACTCACCGAAGCGAAATGGGTGAATTGGAAAACCATATCCAAAGGTGACAAATCTCTTATAAAATGAAGGCTTAAAATGCAAATAAGGTGGTAACAAGTGATCCACCGAATGTGAAAAGAAAGAATCAATCAAGTCTGCTAACTGAGGTTCAAACACTAAAAGTATGAAGTAAATGAAGGGTAAGCTAAGGGAAAAATGGTGTTCCACGAACTTGATTGGTGAGATCGACTAATGTCACTAAGTTGGTCACACAGTGGATTTTGGGCCAAATTTTGGGAAACTAGAAATAGGCCTAAAGAGAGAAAATGTATCACTTCTGAAAATCACTTTTTGGAATCACTTTGTGAATATCAGCTTGAGAAGTAGTTTTGAGAGTTTCTAGTCTTTCTACCTTTTGAAAATATTCTTAGTTCTTGGGGTTTTCAATTAACCTTTTAATTGACAATTGGAGTTTTAAATTGAAGTGCGTTTTGAAGATTAATTCTAAATTTCAATTCCCCAATGGCTGAATTGTAACACCCCGAATTTTTTTTGAGCTAAGCTTCAAACCATTCTTTGTTGAGAGTAAGATTTTTTTACTGAGGAATTTAAACTTTTCTTAAGTTTTAGGGTCACTAGATGTAGCACCTTGAGTTCCAAAAAGAACTAAAGAGAATTCCTTCAAGTCATTCCTAGGTTCTTTTAAGTTTTGGGTCAACTTCAAATGACCATAACTTTTAGCACATGATGAGTTAGGAAACCTATAAGATATCAAATGAAAGGACTTGGAATCCTCTTTCCAACGCCGCCGAGTTTGATAATTTTTGGGCTCGTATGAGGGAGATATTCTTGTTTGAAGTCGGGCTACACAATTAAGGAAAGTTACTCGAAAATATGAGGGGTATTTTGGTCCTTTCCTTACCCAATCATATTTAAACTGTTTTGGTAATGTTTTAGGAGTCCAAACTGATTGGAATCAGTTTTAGTTATTCCTACAATATGCTTAGGGTTATTAGAGGAGTTTAAGAAGAGAAAAAAAGAGAAAAGAGGAAATAAGAGGGAATGTTCAAGGCGTTCGTCAAGATTCTTGTGATTCTTCGAGGAATTTAGCCAAGGATTTTATCCTAAGAGGTATGTAAGCTTCTATAGTGTTGAGTTCGTTCACCCACATGCCAATCATAAGTTTATTTTGCGAATCTATCTATAAATATTGAGCAATTTAAGTTCCTGATGAGTTTCTTGATTTCCATTCGTAATCTTGAAGCGTTGTTTTCGTTCTTGAATTAGGATGGGTTGATGAGTTCTTGAGATGAAAGTTAGGAGTTTGAGAGTTGTTTTTGAGTATATTTTCGTGTACTTATGTTAGGTATTCGAATTTAAGTAAGTTGGGAAGAAACCATTTGATTCTAGGCGAATTAGGGCTAGAAAACGAGCAACGAAATTCGTCGGATTTTTTTTTGTGGGCAAGGGCTGGCGCGCTGCCCCACCATAGCTCCATCAAAGTGTGTCTATAGGATAGGGGTTGGTGCCCACTCAGTGTGCCAGGGTCGCCTACCCCCACCCCTTCTCCGTCGTTTTGCTTGTCTAAGTTCTTTATGTCACTCCCCGAGGCTACCCCCGTGGCGTAAACACAAGACCTAGGATTACAAGTGACCCCAAGCTAACCCTGAGCTGGCATATCATAGCATACTAGATAAAATTGAAATGAGAAATACTTTGCGGAAGCTTAAGACATGATATAAACTGAAATGGGGAATACCCAATACCATCTAAATATATAAACTGCGAGTTTAATGACAACTGAAAGATCAAACTCCAAGCTAAAACTGAATTTAACTATGTCTGAATAAAAGCCTCTAACTGACTAGAGATGTTGGGACATGCCCCTAGCTAACTCTAGCAAAACTGTGAAAGACTAAAAGTAAAAGAAAACATGTCTATCGTCCTCGAAGAATGAGGACTCACCACTGATACTGCTGAATTGGAGATAAGGAACCGATCTATGCATGATCTGAATGCTGAGGACTTGAACCTAAGGCTGACAATTGGACAGGACCAGATCAACAGGACCGGTTTTATCGGAACCGGGACACGTTACCAGATTTATTTACCTGAATCGGATCTTACCAGAACCAATTTTACCGAAAATTCCTAAAGGTTCCACTCGGTCCCTTAGTTACCTGATAGGAACCGGTTTGGACCGGACCGGAACCGGTTCTTACCGGATCATTGTATACCGCTATTTTTTTTATTAACTTTAATTATTATATAATATTATATTATTAATTTATAATATTATATTATTAAAAAACTTCAACTTAAAACTTTAAAATTTAAAGTTTCAATTGAATTTAAGTTTAAACTTTAAAGTTTAAAATTGGCTTTAAACTTTAAAGTTTAAAGTTTATATTGAAAATTTGAATTTAGTTTAGAATTGACTTTAAAGTTTAAAGTTTATATTGAATTTAAAGTTTAAGCCTTAAAATTCAATTTTATATTAAAGTTTAAACTAATGTTAAAATAATTGAAAATTAAATTTGTAAAATGCCTTGGATAGTTGGATTAAATATAAAAGACTATTTTAAAAGAAAATAAAGGCGAATAGCCGTATATTTATTCAAATAAATAAATTGTACAATACAAATATCAGAAAGAGACAAAGAGTACATAATCTAGGTATTGAATATTAATTATTGTACTAAGTACTAAGTACTAACTACTAACAATTGAAACTTTTTTTAAAATCTTTTCGTAACTATTGTATCATTTCAAAAGAAACATTTTTTGTAACTTGTATTTGTCGTTCTTCTTCCATTGCTTCCATGCCATCATCACTATTATCACCAAATATTTCATCTATTTCATCTTCTATTTGGCTATTTAATTGTGGTAGTCCGGTATTTCTTCTTTCGGCATTGACCCAATCTCGAAACAACACCGATATTTCCAAACTATCCTTTGCTAATGAATATCGATGATCTCCAATCATAAATCTCGCCGCACTAAAGGCTTGCTCCGAAGCGACCGATGATGCTTGAATCGCTAGCACATCTCAAACAATCCTAGCAAGGGTCGGAAATTGATTTTCACGATTCTTCCACCATACTAATATTGGAGCTTGAAGTTGTCCTTCTTCATGCCTAATCTTTTCCCGTGCCTGATTGAAATATAAATCAAAATCATTATTAGTAGATGATTCAACCTCAAGATAATCATCCATCCAATCATCCGTATCATCACTTCTAGGCCTACAAAATGGAGGTTTAATTATTGGAATATTTTTTTCCATAGATTTATATGTATTATATAACTCTCTAGCTTTTATATATATGCTACTTTTACAATCTTCAACACTAGGAGTTTCATTATCTTTAATTTCTAAATTTGCATAAATCTTTTCAACCATTCTTTCAACACCTTTTAATTTGTAATTTGGGTGGAAAGTAGTAGCAGTCAAATAGAATTGAGGAATAGGGAAAAAATATTTTTTGAATTTTTTCAATCATAAAAGCAAGGGAATCTTCAAATTGATCTTTTCCTTTATATTTTACAAATTAAGATGAAATAGCACAAATATTTACTAAAACAGAAGAAATAGTTGGATAATATTGACCAGAAGCAACATTTGTTGCTTTATAAAAAACACTTAAAAATTCAATAAGTTCTTTTGTATTTTCCCAATCTTCATAGACAATTCTCAAATTCGGGTCCGCATTATGAGCATTAAAAACTAATTGTACCGGCTCTTGATAAATATAAGCAACTTGAAGCATTTCAAATAAAAAATTCCATCTAGTGCATACTTCTTTTGGAACTTTTCTATATTCAAATCCACATTCTTTACAACTATTTTTAAATTCTGTAATTATAGCTTTTATTTTAGCTTTAAAAATCTAATTACAAGCAAGTCTAATATTTTCACAAGAAATTCCAAATTGAGAATTTACATTTTAAATAATCAATTGCTTTTAAATTATTAGAAGCATTATCTAAATTGACACGCATTATTTTATCACATATTCCATAAAATTGTAAAATAGAGCTTATTTTTGTTGCTATATAAGAACAGGTTTTAGTTTCTTTAACATATTTATATCCTAATATTCGTTTTTGCATGTTCCATTCATGGTCAATCCAATGGACAGTAATTGTAAAATAATCATTACCATTAGGACTACGTCCCATATCAGAAGTAATAGATAATCTACCATCATAATAAACAAATAAACAACGAAGAAAATCACAATATTCTTTTTGATATTTAAAAAGATCACTTTTAACTGTACTTCTTGGAATACCTTCATAATATGGGTTATACAATTCCTGAATATATTGAATAAAACCAGGATGTGAAGGAAATGAAAAAGGCAAACCACAAACAACAACCATTTTAGCTAATTCTCTTTGATCTTTTTCTTTACTATATGTGTGATGTGTTCTTCGGCTAGCCAAGTTAGTCATATTTAATACACTTTGAACCATATTAGAACTTCCAATTCCCATAGAATTTTCAGGTATGGGTATTCCACTTCTATTAGCCCTTTCTATATCATCTAGGCAAGTAAATTCTTTATTACACTTTCTCAAATGCGTTCTTAGTCGTCCCGTT
Source organism: Solanum stenotomum (assembly GCF_019186545.1). Taxonomy (NCBI): domain Eukaryota; kingdom Viridiplantae; phylum Streptophyta; class Magnoliopsida; order Solanales; family Solanaceae; genus Solanum; species Solanum stenotomum. The sequence goes on along the minus strand of NC_064290.1, from coordinate 25,448,676 downwards.
CCTCCTTGTGTACCCGTAGTCACATGTTTCATGGTCAATTTACATTTTGTGCAAGTAACAGTAGTTTTTTCCTCATTTTGTACCAAAAATTTCCATACTAAAGATCTTTTAACACGTACAACGGCCTTTGAAAAAGTAGGTAACGAGGGGACTTCATCTTGTTCCGGTAATTCGGTAGCCGGACTAGTAGGAGTAGGGGTCTCATTATCTTCGTCATTTATTTCTACTTCCTCATGTAATTCTTCCTCAAAATTAGTAAAACATATATTTAAAGTCTCATGATCTACTATTTTTTCGGAATTAAATTCAATAGGTCGTGAGTCTCGTGTAAAAGAAGTTTCATCAACATGAGTATAATCATTAGTATAAATTCTAAATCTAGGTGCCAAATTTTTAGAACTAGAACTACTTCCTCCTCCTCCCCTATTATTTTTTCTTTCCGACATTGGTCTTTTACCACTATTTCTTTCCAAATTCATGTTCAAGTTTAAAATAATTAAATATTATGAAAAACAAGCAAGATAATATAACAAAATAAAATAAAATAACTTAATTAATAAACAAATAAAAATTAAAGTTGGAATGAATGTACCGAACGTCTATGTAAAAGTAGACGTATAGCCAAAGCCGGAATTGAGAGATGCCAATTGAAGCTTCCGATTTACTTCAAATAAATCTCCGAAATTCGAACTCCAAGTCAATATCACAAAATAATAATTATGAATTTATGAGAGATTGAAAATTAAGAGATTTTATAAGATGTTAATGAAATAGTTTGTGAATTTGTGATTTAAATGAAAAAATGGGTATATCTATAGTGTTAAGGGGTTAGATAGGGGTGGGGGCTGTTTTGAGCCGTTTTGGCCCCCAGTCCAATGGCTAAAAGGGCCCAACGGCTATATAATGTTCAAATTTTAAAAAAGAATTAAAAAAAAATTAATTGATCATTGAAACGGATCAATCAGACAGAAACCGGACCGAAACCGGTTCTTACTGAACCAGATCAACCGAATAAAATACCAGGTTCCATTTCGGTACCGGTTCCGGTACCTATAAGACCGGTTCCTTGCTGGTTCAACTGTTACCGGACTTACCGGTAGGAGTACCGGATCGGAAAAAATCTTGTCAAATTGCCAGCCTTACTTGAATCTACATCACAAGAAGATGTAGTGCAGAGTATGCGTCTGTACTTGAAGGGTACTAAGCATGCATGATAGGATAAAGCTGAACAATATAGACATAACTGTAATAAAGCATACTAACTGAATATGAACTAAAATGAATGCAATGACCAAGTTCATAACATGCTGAAACCGAATACTGAACAAATAACTGGTAACCTGGTTAATGCAATAGAATCTGGCTGTGGGAGCTACTAATAACCGACATGAAACCACGTGAGCTAAATGTGGAGTCCGATGTAAACGCCCCATCCATAGGACCCAATATACCTTGCCAAGAGTATAAAGTCATGATTGGCGTGATCACTAAGTATAATGCCCATATAGGGGACTTACCTACAGGGGCACGCAGTTCTGGGTCTATGAAGGTGACTGACCCTAGTCCAATTCGATATTAAGCCTAATCCCAACTAGAATGTATAAATCACAACATAAATAAAATAAACTGGATAGCTCGAGATTTTGACATGTTAACTGAAAATGAAACATTAAGTGCTGATAATGAAGCATTTGATAACTTATGCATGTATATGTGTATAAACTGACCTAGCAAGTGTAATTCATGAACTAAATGAATCTACACAACTAGGGTTCTGAATTTCATGCAAGAATTAAGCAACATAGTTATGAAAATGTAATATTTTGATTAGGATTAATCTAACAGCTAAATCACAACAATAATCTGAAGTTCTAGAAGCCCTAAGTCTAAACATACCGAAGGGAATCAAGAATTTGACTAAATTCTATGGACCTAATAGGCGAAAGGAAGTCACTAGTGAAATTCCACACACCTGGTGATGAATTCCACAGAGAAATCTCTTGATTTTAGGGCGGGAACTGAGGGAAACTTGCTGCGTTCTTGGAGAGGTCTTGGTCGACTCTTTTCCCCTTTTTGCTATAAGTTTTTAGAGTTTTTGGTGAATGAATCGCTTAGGGTAAAGTCTGATTAAGTTACTAGACTAAAACTAACCAAAACGACATAGTTTAGGGGTTAAAAGATGTAGTTTAGGTGTCCAACGCATAGGGAAAAGACCAACATGATCCTAACTTAAAATATGACAAGGTCACCGAAGGCTCCTGACCGACGGACTGACCGACGGTCCGTCCTGGTAGCATGTCGTTTGGCGTCTGGGAGCTGAAAGCTTGGGTTCTAAATCACGGCCCATGACCACATACCGTGGTCCCACTTACGGTCCGTAGGTCACCCTACAGTCCGTGGGTGGTCCCTGTTGGTAGCACCTGCAACTTCTGATTTTCTATAATCTGATCTTTTTAGCATACGGGGTGTTACATTATCTCCCAATTGGGAACATTTGTCCTTGAATGAACACTAAATTATCTGAATATGGTGGGAAGGGACTGCAATCCCTACCACTAAGTATTGGAAACTGAAATCTGATTGGACTAACTTCCAAGAACATGCAAATACGCTAAAAATGCAAGTATAACCGAATGAACAAGATGCTAAGACTTATTTTTATGCATGAGTAACTGAAAGACTGAAGAGGAACTACTACCTCAAGATGGAATGGAATCCGAAGGTAATAGATGAGGATACTTGGCCTTCATGGCTGGTTCTACTTCCCAAGTAGCTCCTTCCACGGACTGACTCCTCCACAATACCTTAACTGAAGCGACTTCTTTATTTCTCAACCTTGGAACTTGACGATCAAGAATCTCAACTGGCACATCCTTATAAGTAAGACTATCCTTTATAGCCACAGTTTCCAATGGTACTATAGATGTTGGATCACCCACACACTTTTATAACAACAAAATGTGAAAGATTGGATGGACTGCTGCTAGTTCTGCTGGCAACTCTAACTCAAAAGCCACTTTACCAACTCTTTTCAAAATCCTATAAGGGCCTATATATCTAGGACTAAGCTTCCCTTTTTTTGCCAAATCTTATCACCCCCTTCATAGGTGACACTTTAAGGAAGACCCAATTATCAATTTGGAACTCCAAGTCCCTTCTCCTTACATCTGCTAGGACTTCTCACGACTTTGGGTTGTCTTAAGTGTATCCATGATGAGCTGAACTTTTTCTATAGCATCATGAACCGAATCTGGCCCTATCAAGGCTGCTTCACCTACTTCAAACCACCCAACTGGAGATCTACATCTACGCCTATACAATGCATCATAAGGGCTATCTGGATACTGGAATGGTAGGTATTATTATAGGCGAACTCTATAAGAGAAAGGTGATCATCCCAACTGTCCTTGAATTTGATCACACAAGCTCATAATATGTCATATAAAGTCTGAATCGTACGCTCTGCCTAACCATCCGTCTGTGGATGAAATGCTATGCTGAGATTAACATGAGTACCAAGACCTTTCTAACATGACTTCCAGAAATCAGAGGTAAACTGAGTATCTCTATCTGAGATGATAAATAAGGGAACCCCATGCAACCTGGCTATCTCATTAATGTAAAGCTTGGCATAGTCCTCCGCCGAATCTGTAGTCTTTACAGCTAATAAGTGAGCGAACTTAGTAACTCTGTCTACTATCACCCAAATGGAGTCATGCTGTCTGTGATTACATGGCAAACCTGTAATGAAGTCCGTGTTTATCACTTCCCACTTCCATGTAGGAATGTTATTCTTTTGAGTCATACCTCCCAGTTTCTGATGTTCTACCTTCACCTGCTGACAATTAGGCACTTAACCACGAAATCTGCTATATCCTTTTTCATGCCATTCCACCAAAAGACTTCCCATAAGGCACTGTACATCTTAGTGGCGCTTGGATGAATAGAATACCTGGAGTTATGGACTTCCGTAAAGATCTGCTGTCTAAACTCACCCACCTTAGGAACACATAAACGACCCTGGTAGCGAAGCACACCATCTCCCTCTTGGGGAAAACCTCAACTTTTTGCTGATGAACTGCACCCTTCAATTGAAGCAATATAGGATAACTGTCTTGTTTTTTCTTAACCTCTGCTACCAATGAAGATTCTGATCCATTTTGAACTATTACACCATCATCTGATATGTTCATAAGCAAAACTCCTAAAGAGCAAGCCGATGAACATCGTTTGCTAATTCCTTTCTTTCTTCCTCAACATGTGCTGCACTACCCATGGATAGTCTACTAGGAGCATCAACTACTACATTGGCCTTACAAGGATGGTAAAGAACATTCATATCATAGTCTTTGAGGAACTCAAGCTATCTCGTCTAGTGAAGATTCAACTCTTTCTGGGTGAACACATATTGGAGGCTTTTATGGTCTGTGAACATATCTACGTGAACACCATAAAAGTAATGTCTCAAAATCTTTAGGGAAAATACTACAATTGCAAGCTCGAGGTCATGAATTGGGTAGTTCTTTTCATGCATCTTAAGCTGTCTAGAAACATAAGCTATAACCTGAACTCGCTGCATCAACACACAACCTAGGTCGACTCTGGATGCATCACAATAGATCACATAACCGTTTGAACTCTCTGGTAGAGTGATGCTTATCGTGACCAACGACACTAACCTACGGTTCGAGTGTCTACGATCATCGATAATATAGTAACCCAACCAAGGGTTGGGGTCGTGTCCCAAGCGAGTGGTAGTGAAAATAGTAGTTAGGCTAGAATTTTGTTCTAGTTAGCTGTAGTTTGAGAAATTATCAAATAGAAACAAAGTAAATTCAAGTGGGTGACACCAAAGTGTCAAATATCAATGGGGGTTTGTCACAAGTATAGTTAAAACAACAAAAATAAAGAGAAAATTCAAGTATGGGGAGAAGTTCTTGGGATGTGACCGCATTACAAGTTGAGATAAATTGTTGGGTACATGCTTTCAATAGAAATTTGCAAGACAATAGTGACTAGGCTAAGCTTTAAATGGAAATAAGTTCCAACTTGGGCAACTTACCCCATTTCAAATGCGTTCCTCTCGGACACCCATTTGCCGCATGAAGACCAGCATACACCTTACCCCACTCACTCTCTCGAGCTGAGTGTTAGGATATGGGACTAGGGCTCACCCTCTTGGGCTGAACCTCATGTCGACCCACTCCTTAGGCCATCAGTCTAGTGGTTTTGGTTTCGCGACCTCCCTCTCGGGCAAGCCGAAAACACATGGGTGACTTTGTATTTGCAACTACAAACCCTTTAGATTAAACCACAACCACTAGGTGAAATCACCATTAAAATACATCTAACTTATCAGCGAGCAAGACCCAACAAGAATATCAACCCATATTTGCTAAATCACACCCCAAGAATGGGGGTTTTTAGCCACACATCAATAAATAAGATATTATACCTAAAATGATAGAGAAATCAAATGGGTATAAGAAATTAAACCTTGATTCAAGCAAAGGAAGAAGAATAGAGAAGACCCACTTCCAATTTGGGGAAGATGAACTCCTTTCTTCAAGTCTCCCACAAAACCCTATCCAAACTTGAGAGAAAATATGAAAGCTAAAGTGAAAAATTACAATAATGTTCGGGTCCCTTTAAAACTAATAGAGAGCTAGTATTTATAGTTTCAGAAAATAGTGCTACGACGGATTGTTTGACGAGGTAAGTGGGAATCGCCGATTGACTCGGCGATTCGCCCATCATCTGGTTCATCGCCTTCTGTGCTTGCCTATAGTATCTCTGCGTCCTGGACCATTGGGCGATATTGTACTGCTTCACGAAACTGTTTGGCGAAGCGCCGACTACTCCTTTATACTGCCGATTTGATCCTCTTTCTTCAGGGCTCTGCGTACTAGAACAAAGGGCGAAGTACGTCCCTTCGGCGTTTCGCCAAGTGTGCTTGGCGATGCTCAGGCTTCAGTTTCTTCGTTCTTTTCAGCCTTTTTGTTCCTTTTTGCGCCTAAGTCCATGCTTCCACTCGAACTTCAAATACCTAAAACTTAAGAGTTTTTATCAGATATTAGAATAAAAGAAGCATTTGAGGAAACTAATTCTATTAAAATATGACCCTAAATGAGTCTAATTTGTGGACTCATCAACACCCCCAACTCAAACTTTTGCTTGTCCTCAAGTAAAAGTCAGGTTCAACAGTTCAAATTGGATGTCTCAAATAGTGCTACACAAGACTAAATCATGAATATACATAACAAGACTCATACTACTCATGCAAAGATCAATTGTGTACTCAGATTCAAGTTGTGACACACCATTACCAAAGATTCTGATGCTCACAATACTTGCTACTAATGCAAGTTCAAGCTCAACCACAGTATCAGAATTCCCTCACACAAAGAATGATTCCATATTCACACACACAATTTAATCAATTTAAGATTAAGAATCAGATGCAATGCTCACACTTAGAAAGAGGAACACAATGCATGTTTTTACCCATAAGTTTGCCCTTATTTTCCAATTGATCTTCGATTCGGCTTACTCAAGATAAAAAAGGTCTTTTCAAGGCTTGTAATGGGGCTGAGTGCAAATGTATGGTCATTTTAGGCTCTGTGACTAAAGATCCTCATGAATTGTGGAGCTTTCAACACTTCCTTTCTTCACCTTCTTCTATCAACTTTTCTTCTAGTGCTTCTAAGTCATACTAATATTCACTCCATGGATTGCTTGGAAACTCCATTTCTTTTGGACTTTTATTCCACAGTCTTCTTTTTTATTCTTTTTTTCTTTTTCTCTTAATTTTTTATATATATGGAGGGCTTCCATTTTTCCGCAACACCATGAGTTAGAAGAGACTTTTCTTGCACTTCTTGACTGCTTCTTTTCCTTTTCACCACACCTCAAACTTAAGCTTTTGGCTTAAGTTGGCTATTCACTATATCATAAGTCATGAGGATTACAGGTGGTGGTTGAATAGAGGTCTAGGTTTTATCAAGTTTTCTTTCAAAGAAGGGTAAGGCTTAAGGGGTGTTCAAAAGAGTTTCACACGCTCACGGGTGGGTCACAAAAGAGGTATATGTTAGATTGGTTCACACTCTTTAAAGTTGCCTAAGATCATTTCAAGAGCACACCTTACTAAATCAATCAGACTAACGGGGCAAATTCTAGATTTATTCATGCATGGTTCAAAATAAGCTCATCACACAAGACATTGATACTAAAGCCAAACAAGACTACACACTTTCGCTAGTGTGCAACAATCATCTAGAGAAATCAACTTGATACATGGCTAATCACAACGAGATGCAAAGAGTTCACATATTGCCTATGTAACTTCATTTGGTCTCATTGTAGCCGCACATTCATGTTTGTTCGATTGAGAGCACTATTTAGGTCATCGGTATTGATCGATACCGAGACTTAAATTTGTACGAGAATATCCACTTTCAACCAAGCGGTGGCGAAAATTTTTGAAAAATAAAAATTTATCGGAAGGGTCAAAATTATTTTGCAATTAAACCAAAAGAAAGCCATAAGCTCAAACAATCGCAAAGTAGTTTTTAAAAAACACAATTAAAAACAAACAACCCAAATGTACACCAACACACAAGTATTCGAAACAAGCAAAACAAGGTGGGCCTCACCCCACCGTAAATAGAAACATTTGTCCTCAAATGCAAATAACAAAAAGAAATCATTGCGAATGAGTACAAAATTACTAAAAATAAATTTGGGGTTCGAAAAACCAACTTTAGATGCCGATTAAATTACTTTTGAAATGCTAGGCGGCAATGTAATCCACTCCAAGCACTAATTATCGACTACAATACTAAAAGCAAGCAATAATCTACAAAATATTACCTTGATGTGAAGTTGAGAAGTTAAAAAGGAGGGAGAGTGGGAAAATTTAAAAAATCTGAGATTTTTGGCACTTTATAACCGTTCAGTTCTTGTCCATTTGGCGATGTTAGTCAACTCGCCGACCCACTCAGCGGTGCGTCGAGTGGTCATTTATCTCGCCCTTTCTTCAAAATCTTAAATTTTCTATGGGTCAGATCGGCGGTCTGCATCGAGATCGCCAAGCATGTTGGCGATGCGCCGAGCTGCTTTTTGCGTTCACCGAGTTTTACAGGCTCTGTACAACTCTTGTATTGAGCCAAACAACAATCCAGTCGGGCTCGCCGACCTGTTGAGCGACTTGCGGAATGGACTTTTTGCTTGCCAACCTTAGATTTTCCACACTTTCCTCGGTTTATCTGTAACATCAACACACCATTATTTATAAAAGTAAAATCCTAAATTTACGACCTTGGGTTGCCTCCTAAGAAGCGCCTTATTTAACATCGTGGCATGACACAACTCCTCACTCAAGTTCTATTAGTGAGGTTTGCCTCATTTTCATAAGGCCACCCCTCTTTTGGCTCTAGGGAGAGGATCTGCATACACAAACAATAACCAAAGAAAAACAAAACAAAAAGTAAAATTAGTAAAAACTACACTAAAAACAACAAAAAGCTCTAGTTAACTACATTTTCACGTGACACCACTCCCCGGTAGCGGCGCCATTTAGATGCTTATCGTGACCAACGACACTAACCTACTGTTCGAGTGTCTACGATCGTCGATAATATAGTAACCCAACCAAGGGTTGGGGTCGTGTCCCAAGGGAGTGGTAGTGACAATAGTAGTTAGGCTAGAACTTTTTTCTAGTTAGCTGTAGTTTGAGAAATTATCAAATAGAAACAAAGTAAATTCAAGTGGGTGACACCAAAGTGTCAAATATAAATGGGGGTTTGTCTCAGGTATAGTTAAAACAACAAAAATAAAGAGAAAATTCAAGTATAGGGAGAAGTTCTTGGGATGTGACCGCAATACAAGTTGAGATAAATCATTGGGTACAAGATTTCAATAGGAAATTTGCAAGACAATAGTGACTAGGCTAAGCTTTAAATGGAAATAAGTTCCAACTCGGGCAACTTACTCTGTTTCAAATGCGTTCCTCTCGGACACCCATTTGCTGCATGAAGACCAACCTACGCCGTACCCCACTCACTCTCTCGAGCTGAGTGTTAGGATATGGGACTAGGGCTCACCCTCTCGAGCTGGACTTCATGTCGATCCACTCCTTAGGCCATCAGTCTAGTGGTTTTGGTTTCGCGACCTCCCTCTCGGGCAAGCCGAAAACACATGGGTGACTTTGTATTTGCAACTACAAACCCTTTAGATTAAACCACAACCACTAGGTGAAATCACCATTAAAATACATCTAACCTATCAGCGAGCAATACCCAACAAGAATATCAACCCATATTTGCTAAATCACACCCCAAGAATGGGGTTTTAAGCCACACATCAAGAAATAAGAAATTATACCCAAAATGATAGAGAAATCAAATGGGTATAAGAAATTAAACCTTGATTCAAGCAAAGGAAGAAGAATAGAGAAGACCCACTTCCAATTTGGGGAAGATGAACTGCTTTTTTCAAGTCTCCCACAAAACCCTATCCAAACTTGAGAGAAAATATGAAAGCTAAAGTGAAAAATTACAATAATGTTCGGGTCCCTTTAAAACTAATAGAGAGCTAGTATTTATAGTTTCAGAAAATAGTGCTACGACGGATTGTTTGACGAGGTAAGTGGGAATCGCCGATTGACTCGGCGATTCGCCCATCATCTGGTTCATCGCCTTCTGTGCTTGCCTACAGTTTATCTGCGTCCTGGACCATTGGACGATATTGTACTGCTTCACGGAACTGTTCGGTGATGCGCTGAATGCTTCTTTTTACTGCCCATTTGATCCTTTTCCTTTAGGGCTCTGCATACTGGAACAAAGGGCGAAGTACGTCCCTTCAGCGTTTTTCTAAGTGTGTTTGGCGGTGCTCAGGCTTCCGTTTCTTCATTCTTTTTAGCCCTTTTCTTCCTTTTTGCGCCTAAGTGTCCATGATTCCACTCAAACTTCAAATACCTGAAACTTAAGAGTTCTTATCAGATATTAGGATAAAAGAAGCATTTGAGGACACTAATTCTATTAAAATATGGTCCTAAATGAGTCCAATTTGTGGACTCATCATAGAGTCAAAACAAGAGCTGCAGTCAACCTTGTTTTCAGTTTGCGAAGCTCTTCTTACACTCATCTGACCACTGAAACTTAACTTTTTTCTGAGTCAATTTAGTCAATGGCGAAGCTATAGATGAAAATCCTTCCATGAACCTTCTGTAATAACCAGCCAAACCCAAGAAACTTCTGATATCTGTAGGAAAGGTATGTCTAGGCCAGTGTTTTTCTGCCTCTATATTCTGAGAATCCACTCAGATTCCTTCGCTAGACACAATATGCCCAAGGAAAGCAACTGATTGTAACTAAAGCTCACATTTGCTAAACTTAGCGAATAACTGGCGATCCTTGAGTGTTTGCAGGACAACCCTCAAATGAGTCGCATATTCTTCCTCATTCCTAGAGTAAATGAGGATATCATCAATAAAGACGATAACAAACAAGTCCAAATACTACTTGATCACCCTGTTCATCAAATCCATGAAAGCTGCAGAATTATTGGTTAGTCCAAATGACATAACTACAAATTCATAATGACCATACCGAGTTCTGAAGGCTATATTTGGAATTTCACTATCTCTGAGTCTGAGCTGATGATAACTGGATCTGAGGTCTATCTTCAAAAAATGACTAGCACCTTGAAGTTGGTCGAACAAGTCATCAATCCTGGGGATAAGGTACTTATTCTTGATTGTGACTTTGTTCAACTGCCGATAGTCAATGCACATCCTGAGAGACCCATCTTTCTTTTTCACGAACAACACTGGTGCACCCCTTGGGGAAATACTGGGTCTGAAAAGCCCTTATCTAGAAGGTCTTTCAATTGCTTTTTCAATTCCTTAAGCTCAGTTGGATCCATTCTGTAAGGAGGAATATAAATAGGCTGGGTATCTGGAAGGAGATCAATTCCAAAGTCAATTTCCCTTTCGGGAGGAACTCTGGGAAGATCTTCTGGAAACACTTTTGGAAACTCATTAACTATTGGAACAGACTCAAAAGTTGGGGTTTCAGAGCTTGAATCCTTAACCCGAACTAGATGATAGAGATACCCTTTAGAGATCATCTTTCTGGCCTTAAGGTAGGAAATGAATCTATCCTTAGGCACTGTGCTACTACCCTTCCATTCTAAGACTAGTTCGCTTGGAAACTGAAAACGAACGATCCTAGTTCTACAATCGACTGAGGCATTACAGGAATGTAACCAATCCATGCCTAGAATGACATCAAAGTCTACCAGTTCTAACTCTACAAGGTCTGCTGAGGTGACTTTCTGAGAGACTGTGACAGGGAAATTTCTGTATACCCATCTAGCTATAACTGGGTCACTAACTAGAGTAGAGCATGAGAATGATTCTGAAAGAGTTTCTGGACTGACATCGATGTTTGTTGCTATATAGGAGTTACAAAGGAAAGAGTACCCCCTGGATCTAACAAAGCATAAATATCTAAGTGAAAGACTCGTAACGTACCAGTGACTACATCAGGAGAATCTTCCTAATTTTGGCGAGCATACAACCTGTTCTGGCGCTGACCACCACATGTACCAGATGTAGTACTCTACTGAGTCGGGAGACCTTATGGTGCTGCTGAAGCTGTTGACTGGGCCCTACTATTATTGCCTCCTTGTCCCTGTTTAGAAGAAGGGAAATCCCTCAATCTATGACCAGACTGACCACAACCAAAACATCTATCCTTTCCTGCAAGACACTTGTCTGGATGGTTCTTACCACACTTTGGATAAGTAGGGTAAGTTATAGTACCTGAAACACTCCCTCAGACTTAGAGCCTAATGCCCTACCTTTTTGATCCTGTCGAAACCTAGGGGATAGAGCACTAGCTGATGAAGGTGCTAGAGCTGAAGACTTTTGCTAAACCTACGAGCGGTTTCCACCACCCGATTTCTAATGAGAGTATTCATAGTTTCCTCTACTAGCCTTCTTATTGTCCTTAGCCTGTTCCCTAAGCTTGTCTCCCTCAACCTGCTGAGCATGAGTCATAAGCCTAAATATATTCATATCTTCTAACAACATAGCAAATCTGCACTCTGTGTTCACTAAGTCAGATACCCCAAAAAGAAACTTACTCATTTGTGCCCTGGGATCGGCAACCATATGTGGAGCATACCTTGAGAGCTGGATGAACATAAGTTCATACTCTTGGACTGACATAGAACCTTGTCTCAAATTCATGAATTCTTGAGCCTTAGCTTCTCTCAAATCTCTTGGAAAGAACCTGTCCAGAAAAGCTCCGGTAAAACACTCCCAAGTCACATGAGCTGCATTCTCACCCCTATTTTCCTTCCATTGAGTGAACCAAATATGAGCTACATCCTTGAGCTGGTAGGACGTCAACTCTACCCTATCATTTCTAATCACTTGCATCCCTCCAAAGAGCTTCTTGACCTCATCAATAAAGTTCTGGGGTCCTCACCAACTTGCGTCCCTAAAAACTCAGGCAGATTCATCCTACTGAAATCACAGACCCTAGCTGCCACGATCCACCACTAGCATTTGCAGGGACTAGAACCTGTTGATTGTTCTGGTTGGTTACACTGTGATCCAAGAGCTAAATGGCATTCCGAAACTCTGCATTGGAAACCTCATGGTCTGGGACTGGAGTAGCTGCGTTAGCGTTACGGGCATTAGCATTCCTTGTGTAAGCTCTACAAGGAGGCATGATATGAAAACGGATAACGTCAAGTTAGAAAAAGGAGATCATACCCACACACGATAAGAATATCAAGAAAGTGAAGTTTTTCCAAAAACAATTCGTAGCATCCCCCTCATAGATGTGGCGTGATTTCACGTATTAGGACACTTCATTCAATACTAAGTGCCAACGATCGTAAAATAGTAATATATCCCAACTAAGTGAGTTGGGGTCGAGTCCTAAGGGAGTTGTTTGTAATTGAGAATCAATAGGCAAGTAAGGATATGCCCAACTCAATCATAGCTAAAAACATTTACGAATAAAAGCATGGTTCAAATTTAGGGTGACAAAAGTGTGAAATATCAGGGGGATTTGTTTCAACTATCAGCTACAATAACAAATAATACGAAAATAACAAGTATAGAGACGGGTTCTTGGGATGTGATTGGATTATGGGCTAAGGTAGACAATTGGGTAATTGCAATTAATAGTGAATAAGCTAGACTTTAATGGGGTAAACTTTCTCTTGAATAATTTTCCCCGAATCAAATTGTTTCTCTCGAACACCAATAAGCAACAATTAAGAAAAGCCTTCGCGTTAGTCCATTCACTCTCTCAAGTTGAATGTGTGGAAAAGGGTTTAAGGTTCACTCTCTCGAGCTGAACTCATGACAACCTAATACCCACAGACCATCGATTCAGAAATTTTGGTTTTAAAACCTCTCTCTTGAGCAAGCCAAAAACACGAAGTTAGGATTGTTTTTGCAACTACAACCCATTAATTTCAACCAAAATTACTGAACGAAATAACTTTTAAACAACATTTACACTATTAATTTACAATACCCAACAGCTAAGTCAACCCATAATCACATAATCACACCCCAAGAATTGGGGTTTTAGCAAGATATCATAAAAAGGTAAAAATCGTTACCAAGTTGTGTTTCCAGCAACTGGGTAGGATTGATATAGTCTTTACAAAGGTCTAAGATGAAGAATCTTCAACACCTACTTCCAATTTCTTAGAAATGGAAATCTTCAAATCTTCAAAGCTAAGGAGAAAATGTCTCTGAAAGTCAGTACTAAGCTCTCTAACTTAAAAACTTAATATTCTCAATGATAAAAAAATGATCTGGATGCTAAACTAAGAATTTAAAAATGTATTTATAGTCGCCCAAAAATGTGCTGCGAAGGACCATTCGGCATAATAAGTCGGGATCACCGATCCAATCGGCAATCTGCTCTTTGATCAATTCCATCGCCCCTTCAACATCTTCAAGTTTTGAAACTTTGGAAGATATGGCACTACATCGCAAAATCGTTCGGCGACTCACCGACTGCCTATCGCCGACTTGATTTTCTCCTTCAGGACTTGGCACACTGGAACATTAGGCGAGACCATTGCCGTTCGGTGACTCGCCCAATGGGTTAGGCGATCCTCAGGCTTTCTTTTCTTTGTTCTTTCAGTTGCCTTGTTCAGTTTTTCTCAATAGTATCCATGCTTTGTTCCTCAATCCAAATACCTGAAGCTCAAGGATTTACATAAGTTATTGGCACACAATATGCATTTGAGGACACTAAATCTATTAAAATGAAGCCCTAAATGAGTCCAAATTGTTGACTCATTAACACCCTTAACTTAAACATTCGCTTTTCCTCAAGTAAAACTCAAGTTCAGCAGTTCAAAAAGGATGTCTCAAACAGTGCTACACAAGACTCAATTATGAATGCAGACAAAAAGACTCAACTTACTCATACAAGGATCAATTATGCACTCAAAGATTCAAGTTGTGACTCACCATTATCAAAGAATCTCAAGCTCACAATACTTGCTTGAAATGCAAGTTCAAGCTCAACAAAGGTACTCAAATGCCCTCACACAAAGAATGATTCCATAATCACACACAATGGTTCACAATTTAAAGATCCGGAATCAAATGCAACGCTCACACTCACAAAGATGAACACAATGCATGATTTCACCCATAGGTTTTCTTGTATTTTCCAATCAACACTTGCTTCAGCTCACTCAAGATAAAAAAAAAGGTCTTTTCAAGGATTGTAATGGGGCTGAGTGCAAAGGTAAGGTCATTTAGGATTAGTGACTTCTATCCTCATGAAATATGGTGTGCACAACACTTCCTTTCCTCTTCTTTATCATTCTCATTCAAGCTCAAAAGTCACCCATTCTTCACTTTCCATGGATTGCTTGGACACCCCATTTTCTTTGCACTTTCACAACTTTATTTCACAACTTTTTCATTCTTTTTCTTTTTCATTCTTTTTTTTTATGAAGGGGTTCCATTTTTCTCAAAACCATGGGTCAAAGGGGACTTTCTTGCACTTATTGATTTACCTTCTCTTTTCACCACACCCCCAACTTAGGCTTTTGGCCTAAGTTGGCTATTCACACAAATCACAAATCATGAGGATTATGGGTAATTGTTCAAGAAAGGTCACATTTTTATCAAGTTTCTTCCAAGAAAAGGCTAAGGCTCAAAGGATGTTCAAATGGGGTTCACACACTCACAAGGTAGGCCACAAAAGAGGTATAATGTCAAATTATTTCACACTCTTCAAAGTTTCCTAAGATCATATCAAGAGATTGCATCACTTAGTCAACCGGACCAACGGGGTAAATTCTAGGTGTCATCATACATGGTTCACGCTAAGCTCATCACACAAAACATTGACACCAATGTCAAACAAGACTCCACACTTTCGCAAGTGTGCAATGCTCATCACAAGAGAACCAATTCAATACTTGGCTAGTCACAACGAGATGCAAAGAGTTCACATATTGTCTATGCAACTTTATTTGGCCTCATTGTAGCTGCAGATTCATTTTTGTTCGATTATGAGCACTATTCAAGTCATCGATATTGATCAAGATCGATACTCAAATTTTCAAGAGAACAACCACATTTAAATACAAACAAGAGGTGGCACAATTTTTTTCGAAAGGGTCCAAAAATATTTACAATTAAAAACAATGAGCCACAAGCTCAATCATCCACAAAATAGTGTAACACACAATTATAACTCAAAACCCAAATATATACACAAAATAAGAGAGTCACAAAAGGTGTCACAAAAGGTGGGCCTCTCACCCCACTACAAATAAAATCATTTGTCCTCAAATGCAAACAAAAATAACCACAAGTCAAAATAAAGTAAGATAGAGAAGGAGGTAAAGAAGGGATCCTGTCTACTCAGTCACTTCATCTATATAGGCATCAGTGCCCGGTGTCACCTCAGAAGGAACAATAGTTGCAGTAGCTTTACCCTTTGTATCCGCCAAATAAGATTGTACATCTGCATCTACCATGGACTCCTCGGTCTCAGTAAGGCCCTCATACGAAGTTTCCTAAGCCACCTCAAGCATCTCCTCATCAGTCTCCGCCTCAGACTCGAGATCATCTGTCTGTTCAACTCTAACCTCATCTCCGGTGGTAGTCGGAGGCATATATGTCAAATCTGGGATATCCACTGTCCCAAAAATCATGGACATGTCGGTGGATTTCAGCTGATCCACATCACTCCTCAACACAACAATAGTGGCCTTCAGCGGCGTCACCTCTTTGGTGGCCCCTTTGCCACGCTCACACACCACTATCCTAGCCGCAAGGGTGTCAATGGTAGCACTCAATGGTGTCACAACATCAGCCAGGGCAGTCTAAATCATGCCCGAAATAAAGGCCTCGAGTTTGGCAGCCCGAAGATTGACAGAATGGGCAAGCTGCCACATCTGGAGTAATGAAGCCTGGGTGAGCCGGGTCGGGAAATAGTAGCAGCAGTAGGTCTAGGAGGCAGTGCAACAACAGAAGAACCTGGAGTGTCAGAAAGAGCAGCAGTAGAGGTACCTGAAGACCTAGGGGTCGAAGTAAGCATAACTGCCTCTGCAGGTAGTGAGTCTGTGTCCACAATCGGGGAAGAGTCCACTGGGGCTGCTTTCCTCTTCTTCTCCACCTCATCCTTAAAATATTCTGCCTCGATCCTCCGGATATCAGTAGAGGATATGGGAATCACTTCCACATCCTTCTTTGCATCTCTAGGGGTCTGCACAACTCGGTGATCAATACCGAGAAGGGAAGTGAGGTCTGGCGCTGCTTGGCCCTCATGACCATCTCCTGTGCTATAATCATCCTTAGATTTTGCCTCGTTCCATCAAGGAAGCAGCCTAGATAGGCTCCCTTAGCAAGGCGGAGAATAGACTCATTTTGGGAAGGCATGATTGTGTTACTGATGAAGCCAAACAAATACCTCGCTGCTATATTCAAGTCTTTCTTTTCTATTAGAGCCCCTACCTCCAACCACTTCGGAGTGCCATCAGATATCAATGGAACTAACCACTTCTTTATGTTGCCCAACATTTTTGTCCTGATCATGTTGATGAGTCAACAAATTGGACTAATTTAGGGATTTATTTTGATAGAAATAGTGTCCTAAAATGATTATTTTGACTCAATATCTTATGAAAACTCTTAAGTTTCAACTTTTTAAGTTTTGGTGGAAGCATGGACGCTTAGGCGAAAAAAGGAACAAAAAAGGCTGAAAAGAACGAAGAAGCTGAAGCCTACCACTACAAGAAAAACACCCTCTAAGGAAGGGAAATATGGTCCCAGAAAGTCGGAGTCTGGTCCCAAATAGTCTATTGCGACGGGAAAAGGCTGGTCGCCACCCGTCCTAATAGGTCTCTTCGCTAAAGGTCAATTGCGACGGGCTCCTTTAGCTGGTCCTTAAATGTTTTTAGAGACGGAAGCAAAAGCTGGTCGCAAAACTCCTTTTTAGAGACCATGTATCTCGTCCCAAATAGTTGATTTTCTTCTTTAAAAAATATGTAGTTTCTGGTTGTTAAATCCCTTTAGCGACGAGAAACTATCTCGTCGGGGATCACTTTTTTGCGACTAGTAGCTATCTCATCTTAGATTAACCTTTAGGGACGAAAAGTTTTCTCGTCCTAGATGAACTTTTAGGGACGAGCAATATTTTTGGTCTGTAATTGATCACCAATGTTTCTTAAGCTTCGTATAAAAAAATTAAATATTTTACCAATAAACATAAGATTGCTACAAAAAATCTCCAAACAAAAGGCTGATATAAATATAAAAATTGGTTAACATCCCATGATGTTAGTCAATATTTTCTGAACAAAAAAGCTTAGTTAATCAACATCTCAAGCTAGACCATGATATCATGTTTTGTATAACTTTCATAGCAAAATAATAATGATCTTTTCCATCTTCTAAACTTGTATATATCTTGACTTGTAACTTCAATCTTCAAAATCTGCAAGTACAAAATTTTTGAGAAGACCATAAGTAACTATTGGTATATATTTGGAGTAATATGTAAACTGTATACTAAAATTAGTTAAACTACTCATCCCAAAAAAACTCTAAAATTCTGCGAGGGTTATCTAGAAACATAAACAAGCTACATGAATATAAGAAAATTAATTAGGAAAGCTTTGATATGCATTAAGCAAGAATTCAAATCTATATCAAAACACAAAAATTCGAGGACAAGAGATAGTACAAATGGAGAAATTCCCCATCAAGAATGTGTGCTATGGATATCATAGAGACTCAACAACATCTCTTTATATAGAGTGCATATGGATAGTTGAGGTCCAAGGAGAAATGGGTAGATCATCTGGAATTCAAATTCCACCCAATTATGTAGAGGACAGTATGCGTTGTATCAAGAGAAGACAATAGAGGCAATTTCGAAAGGAACTAGTAGCAGGCTAGCAGCATATAGATGTCTGCTGTTGGATAATCTTCCTAGAAGGTATTCAACTCACTGGATGCTCTTAGATTATAAAAGTACTGAAAAAAGACTTCGACTGTTTTCTATCAGAACTTCAAGTCTAAAATGTCCTATTAAATTTCAAATCTGATCCAAATTTGTTCATGATTGAAATTTGTTATGGTTTTCTCATAGTTGTAGAGTTTCCTACCAGAACTTAAACTGTCCATTTAGTAGTGTATCACAAGTCTAAATCGTCTATAATTTTCATGTTTTTATGTCTTGATGTAGAAGGTTGAGAGACAAAAACAGATTACATTCAATAGTGTATCACAAGACTAAAGGGTCTACAAATTGCATTCACAGTGATTGCATTAAATCCTAGAGAACTATCGATTGCATTCACAATGACTTTTATATCCTAAAATATCAATGCTAAAGAGAACCATTACTTATAACAAGGATTGGAGTCAGTTTTTGGTTTAATTATTCCTTCTGGAAAGAACCATGATTAGTCAAACAGTCGTGGACTATCAGTGGAATATTACGATCATCAATAATGAGATATCACATTGTAGGGAGTTTTTAAACTAATATGATGAAACATTTTCAACTTAGCTCAGTATTCTGTATTTCTATTGCTTCTTGCATATATTGTTCATTGAAAGGAAATGAAATTGATACATGACCCCCAAAACCATCCATTCTATTAAGCACAAAGCTACAAAATTGAATCTAAAAGACAAAAGTTGAATAGTCTTTGCTATCTATGCAATTAAAATCTCAATAGTTTTGAAAAAACTTACTTGTTCCAACTTCTTGGATGTATTTCTTAAGTTGATTGGTAAATGGAGGAAATGGAGTCTAAACTTTCATATAGTGTAGCTTAAGAACCATGGAGTTCTTGTGTATCGCTCCCGTTCCTTGACTAGAAGACATGATTAAGTATGTAAGTTCTTGTTCTCCTCCCTTCCTTACAGCACCTGAAGAAAGCAGAAGGTGCTCAGACAACAACTCATCAGCAAATTGATAGAAGACAATAAATTGACGAGAAGAAGGAAAAAGAAGTGACTACAGGTTAAAAGAGTCAAGTGCATTGATAAATGATTACATGTTAAAAGAGTCAAACGGGATGATCTAATTATGATTTATGAGAGATTCAAAAAAATTTAGTTGGTTTACAAAAATGCTAAACTAGACACTTAATCAAAGGAAAAGAAAATGTTAAACAGAACCTACAGCCCTGCTATATTTCTTAGAGAACTGCAGGATGAACTTTTCCATTGTTCAAGCACATGACAGATATGCTTTGCAGTATGCTCATTCCAAGGTTAATTAACAACTATAGGGTAAAAAAAAAGCTGGATATTGTCTTTGATTAAAAGAAAATGAGATTACCATCTTGACGACTTGACCTGCCCAGATTCAGCCCAGCCGCCCATTTGCCACCTCGAATTAACGACAGAAGATTACAGAGAAGCTGATGATTATTCAAAGAATTCTTCAAATTGAAACCTCAAATATTATCAAAATGTAAGTTACTTTTTATTACAAGCCCACCCGGTCCTGGTCCATTCTAATAGCTAGCCTAGCTCGGTCTGCACTGATTTTGGGCGACAATCAGGACCAACCCACCCTGCCTGGGACAGTTTTGGTCCCCATTTTCTGTGCATGTTAGGTCAGTCTCCTGGGCCAACCAGTCTCAGTTTCCAGGTCTAGTCAACAAGGAAAATCTAATTTGCTCCCATGTGTATGGTAGAGATAGTAGGTTACCTCCCTTTAAATCAAAACATAATCAAAGTACCTCCTCATAGATGTAAAGACTTTGCTAAATACTCCCTTTCTTCTAAATCAACCTAAACTTTAGCAGTTGAATGATAAAACTATCCTTACAGTCACTTTAGTAGTAGTAAATAAGTCATTTGACACGATCACAGAAGTATTGCTTAAACAACACTAAATCAAAGACTTGAATTATGCACTGGGAGAGCTCGACGACTCCAATTGCAGGCCTTAGCCAACCATGTCCCTTAGCAGTGCATGGCACAGTTGCCATCTGAGGTATTAAATGTCTGCCTTTTATTAATAGTATGATATTTTTTCAGGTGCCTAAACTAGTCATAAATCATAATAAGATCTGTCACTATAATCTTTCATTTGACCAAAAAAAAAAAAAACTATCTCTACAAACAGATAAAAGAACTTAAAGATATCAATGCTGGTGATGAGTCAAACAATAATGCCCTACAAAAAGAAGAAACGACTCTAGATGAACTTCTAACATCCGCCGAAGAAGAGATGGCGGCAAATAACTTTGAAGAAGGCAAAGTGGTTTCAGAAATCCCCAATCAATAGGTTAAGTGACCATACAAGCCTGTTTACAATTCATATACCTAAGCCCAAGGTAAAATAGAAATGCTGCTTTCTCTCTTTCTTCATCACTGGATTGCTCTTTTTTTTTTCTGCAGAATGGTCAGCAAGCCAATCTAACCACAGACGAGGCTAATGACGCCCATGGAGCAGAGAACGTAACTGAACTTTCTTCGGAAGAAATGAGGGTGGAGGACTGTACTAACAAGGTAAATGAACAAGAAATTATAATGAATTTGCTGATTAGCATCTACTAAGAATCTACGAGTTTATTGCATGCTAATGAGACAAGAAATTTAATTCTCCTGTGAACGATATTTTCAGAACAACAACTAAGTCACAACTCCAAGTTAGTTAAGGTCACAAATCTCTAGAGGAATATAATTAATTTGAGTCTCCGTTCCCTTCTGCAAAGAGAGGATTGAGGAGAAGTTGTTGTGAGAACATTATGTATGGACAACTGCATGAAACATTTCATATAAGCAGGCAGAGTATAACATAAATGCCGATTAGCAATCTGCTACAAAAAATCACATTTCTGAATATTTAAAGTTGTTTTGGTTAATTTGTGGAGATTCAGTTAGACAAGAATGGAGGAATATATGGTGCAACTATATATTAGAATGTATCTTATTGAAAAATCTTGAGTTTCCCAAGTTAAAAATCCAAATGGAACAATCAGTGTTTCTACTTTCTATGTGCAGTACCATGGGAGGTAATTTGTATCAGTTCAATTGTTTTTTATATCTTTCATTAGTTCGAGTTAATTTGATTGTAAAAATATGATTTACTCTTTCGATTAAGATGCCATGTTACAGAACATATTGAAAAACATGAGGGTTGAAAATCTTCACTACAATTTTAGATACTCATAATACAGTGATATGATCTTTTATATTAGATAACTATTCAATGGTGTGACTGAAATTCCTAATTTACTCTAGTTAGATATAAATCTGTTAGGAATTAGTGGCATGTTACTACGCACGTGGATCAGTTTTAACAACTTCAACCACTTTTCCCGCCTTATCTGTTAGCCTTAAAAGTTGAACAATAGTTCACTAGTTATTCAAGATGGATTTCTCAAGTTTAATACAACTCACTCTATCTTTTATTAGAACATTATTTTAGCTCATTGAGCTGCCAGTGCCTCTGTTCAAGAAAAGTTCACTGTTTTCTTACTATTTAGGAACACTATGTTCTCCTACGATTGATCCCTTTCATTTTTGGGATCTTATCACACTACAAATTTAAATCTATTTTAAAATACACGAGCAGCTTATCTAAGAGAAGAAGAGTAAACTGAACTAGAAGAACAATTCGAACAAGAAGAGTAACTCGAAGAAAACAAACAACTCACCGAATAAGAGAAGAAAATAAGAATCAACTCGCGAAAAATGAGGCATACCTAAGATTATAGTAAACAGAAAACATCGATTCATTTTGACAAGAATGGAAGAATATATGGTGCTACTATTAGAACTTATCTTCTTGAAAGATCTCAAGTTTCCCAAATTTCAAACCAAAATAGAACTATCATTGTTTCTACCTTTTATGAGCAACACCGTAGGAGGTAATTTGCATCAGTTCGAGTTAATTAGAATGTAAAATATAATTGATTGTTTAGACATACACAATACACTGATATGATCTATTTATATTAGATAACTATTCAATGGAGTGATTGAAATTGCTAATTTATTCTAGTTAGATATAAATCTGGTAGGAATTAGTGGCACGTTACTACGCGCGTGGATCAGATTTAACAACTTCAACCACTTTTCTCGCCTTCTCTGTTTGCCTTAAAAGTTGAACAATAGTTCACTTGTTATTAAATATGGATTTCTCAAGTTTAATACAACTCGCTATCTTCTATCAGAACATTATTTTAGGCTCATTGAGTTGTGAGTGCTCTGTTCAAGAAGAGTTTACTGTTCTCTTACTATTTAGGAATACTAATTTCTCCTACGATATATCCCCTTCATTTTTGGGATCGTATCACACTAAAAACTTAAATCTATTTTAATATATACAAGCATTTTATCTAAGAGAAGAAGAGTAACCTGAACAAGACGAGTAGCTCGAACAAGAGGAGTAACTCAAAGAAAACAAACAACACACCAAATCAGAGAAGAAAATAAAAATTAACTCGCTAAAGATGAGGCATACCTAAGAGTATAGTAGATAGAAAACATAGATTCAGTTTGACAAGAGTTGAAGAATATATGTTGCTACTATTAGAACTTATCTTCTTGAAAGATCTCGAGTTTTCCAAGTTTCAAACCCAAATGGAACTATCATTGTTTCTATTTTTTATGTGCAACACCATAGGAGGTAATTTGCATCAGTTCGAGTTAATTAGATTGTAAAATATAATTGATTCTTTAGACGTACACAAATACACTATATGATCGATTGATATTAGATAACTTTATGGTAGTGCAATTGCAATTCCTAATTTTCTTAAGTTAGATAGAAATCTATTAGGAACTAGTGGCACTTGACTACACACATGGATCAGTTGAACAATTGCAGTTACTTTCTTTCACTGCTAGTCTAAAAATGTGAACAATACTTCACTTGTAATTCATAATAGATTTCTCAAGTTTAATACAACTCTCTCTATCGTCTCTCAAACACTATTTTAGGTCATTTAGCTGTGAGTTCCACTGTTCAAGAACAGTTAGAAACACTCTATTCTCTTAGGATTGATCCCCTTCATATTTTGGATCTTATCACACCACAAAATTTAATATACTTAAAAAAATGACCTTCTAGTCTAAATGAAAAAGTGGAAATCAAACAAGAAGAGTTATAATCGCACAAAACAAACAACAAATCAAATTTAGAGACGGAAAATATCAAATCGCGAAGGTGCGCATACCTGAAATTCGAGTAAGGTAGAAAGTAGAGATTGAGTTGAGATCGCTGCTAGGCAGACCTGTGCATTCTCGGTTTTGAGAAAACACAGATGAAACACTGAGAACTACGAGCTATGCTGAGATCGCTTCAAGGCAGATGTTGCTAGGGTTTTCTGATTCGCGATAATGTTTTGAGAAACAACGTTATTTGTCTTTTTTTATTTTTGCAATTTTAATTATACTTATGTTTTGGCTCTAAGTTTTGGTGAAAAAAGAACTTTTTTTAAATTTGACCCTTAAATTATAATTTGGGACCACTTATTAATTTCTTTAGAGACTAGATTTAGTACCTTCATAAAAACATACATAATTAAGGACCGAAATAAAATCTCGTCCCAATACATATACTTTTAGAGACAGGATTATTAACTCGTCCCTAAATGTTGGTCTTAAATAAAGCTTTTTCTTGTAGTGTACGTAACGCCAAGCACACTTGGTGACTCACCGAATGAACACACTCCACCCTTTGTTCTAGTACCCGAAGCCTTGAAGGAGAAGGATCAAAAAGGCGATGAAAGGAGTAGTTGGCGCTTCACCGAATAGTTCTGTGAAGCAGTACTATACCGCCCAATGACACAAAGCACGACCACGCTGAAGGCTAGTGCAAGACAGTGACGAACTACACCAAAGGGTAAATCACATTAATTTTAATTTCCAGAATAGAATAGTACTTTTTGGATATTTTCTCTCAAGTTTAGACTTGGTTTTGGGAGACTTGAAGAAAGAAGGATTTAATCTTCCCCAAGTTGAAATTGGGTCTTCTCCATCCTTCTTCCTTTGCTCAAATCAAAGTTTAATTTCTTATACCCATTTGATTTTAATATCATTTTAGGTGTATTTTGTTATTTCTTGATGTGTGGCTAAAAACTCCCATTCTTGGGGTGTGATTTAGCAAATATGTGTTTATATTGTTGTTGGGTCTTGCTTGCTGATAGGTTAGATGTATTTTAATTGTTATTTCACCTAGTGGTTGTGGTTTAATTTAATAGATTTGTAGTTGCAAATACAAAACCACCCATGTGTTTTCGTCTTGCCCATAAGGGAGGTAACAAAACCAAGACCACTAGATTAATTGCCTAAGGAGTGGATCGACATGAGGTTCACCCCAAGAGGGTGAGGCCTAGTCCTATATCCTAACACTAAGCTCGAGAGAGTGAGTGGGGTAAGGCGTAGGCTGACTTTTATTCGGCAAATGGGTGTCCGAGTGGAACGCATTGGAATCGGGGTAAGTTGCCCGAGAGGGAACTTATTTCCATCTAAAGCTTAGCCTATTTACTATTATCTTGCAAATTTCGTATCGAAGGCATGTACCCAACGATTTATCTCAACTTGTATTGCGGTCACACCCCAATAACTTGTCCCGATACTTTATTTTCTTGTTATTTTTGTTGTTTTTACTACTTGTGACAAAACCCACAATTGATATTTGACACTTTCGTGTCACCCTCTTTAATTCACTATGTTTTTACTCGTTAATGTCTTTAGCTACGACTAGTTAGAACTAAATTTTATTTTTCTATCAATTCTCAAAACCATTCCCTTGGGACATGACCCCAACCTTTTGTTAGGTTACTATATAATCGACGATCGTAGACACTCGTACCGTAGGTTAGTGTCGTTGGTCATGATAAACATGAAAATGGCGCCGCTGCCGGGGAGTAGTGTTATTTCAGAATTTTTAGATTAGTAGAGTTTTTGTTTTTCTTAGTTGTAGTTTACTAATTTTACTTTTAGTTTTGTTCTTCGTTGAGTTGTCCATTTAGATGAGCATGGCTGAGCAGAGTAGTTGCAATTTGGTTGAAATGAGCCAAGGAGTCCAAAATGACCTCACGCTGACCGCACTTGCATCTCAACTAAACGACTTGGCCACCAAAATCTCAGAGGTGGAAACCCAATGCAACAACAAGGGGAGGTATATACCTCCTCATGAGTGAAGGAAGTCTAGAGATGGGAAAAAATCATGTCAAGGACACACTTCAAATCATTCTCCAAAAGATCACTGATCAAGATCGAGTGTTGGAAGAAATGAAAGAGTATATTAAAGTGTTGAATCAAATGATTGGATTTCACTCTAGATCAATCCAGCTAATTAGGTAACTCCTAACTTTTTGTAGTGCCTCATCTCAACCCAAATAACATATTGGGTTCACCTAGTGACACTAGGGCCAACCCCAATAACGGAGAATGAGACAGAACTTGCGTCGTGCCACGATGTAAAATAAGTCTCTTCTTGGGAGGTAACTCAAGGTTTTACTGCTTTTAATTATTCTGTTTGAATAATGGTGTGCTGATTTTGTAGGTTAAATTGAAAAAGGGATTGAAAAATGCAAGTTGGCGAGCCAAGGAACCAGTGGGCGAATCGCCAAACCTATCGGTGATTCCGACTTAATTCACCGTTGGGACCCTAAAATAAGGGATGTCATGTAAAGCTCAGCGGGGTAAGTATGCGTTCGGCGGATCACCGAGTTGATCGGCGACAAGACTAACCTCGCCGAATGACCGAGAACTGAATGATTATATAAAAGCAAAAGGTCAAAATTTTGAACCTCTCACTTTCCCTCATTTCAGACTCCTCAAAATCACACCATATGTACTTTTTCTTAGATTTTTACCATTCCATTAGTATCTTAGTTGGTAATTAGTGCTTGGGTTTTGGATCTCTTTGCTACCTAGCGTTTCAAAAAGCAATTCGATCTGCATTAAAGGTTAGTCCATAAAACCTCGAATTTATCTTAAAAGTTTTCACACTCATTTGCAATTGCAGTATCAGGATGACGTGTGCTGGGCCTCTTTGATAAAAATAGGTTGATATGCTATGTGTTAATCGAACTTAGTTGCCTGAAATATTTTAATAGTCGAATGCCTTGTTATTTGTGCTTTAATTTAATTGAGATTGCAATGGGTGTTGCTTTATTTTCTTTATATTGGTTGGGTAACACCTAGATAGCCCGCATTTGTGCTAAATAACGAAAATTGCTCAATAAATGAATGGGTGACGACATTCTTAAGGGTGATCGTAGTTAAATGGCCAAAATTTGGCAGGACCGGAAGAAGTCTGAGTCTTCTGGAGTGATGGGAAGAGTGGTTCTTGTGTAAATTTCGTGTATGCATGCTTTGATTTCATTTCCAGGGCTTGTAAGTTGATTCTAAGTAGGTTGAAAAGTAGACACGTTAAATTAGTCGGCGAGTTGGGTCGAGCTCGCCAAACGATTTGGCGGTTCGCCTACTGGTCTTACATCACCATTCACTCATGTTTATAGTGCTGAAAGATTTGTAACTTTTGGAGGACACATCCGTGATCGCCGAAGGTAGTGGGCGACTGGCCAATAGGACTTTAGACCACCCTTTGCATGCTCCCTTTACCCTCTTTCACTTTTTTTTTTGCGGATGACTTCGTCATCGCTGAAAGTAGTCAGCATCTCGCCACTTAGACTCTTTCATCACCTATTTGCAGGTTTCAATTGAATCCGTTCGGCGAGTTCGACCTAGCTCGCCAAAGAGATTTGGCGATTCGCCAACTGATCGGCTTACCTTTTTGCTCCACATTTTCTGTATTTTAGTGTGATTGTTCTTCTGACTAATCACAAACCTTTGCAGATATGGTACACACAAACTTAAACGCGCCACCTTAGAACAAGGCTAAGGGAATTACAATCAATGAAGGAGGATCACATCCTTCACAGAAACGAAAGCAAGATCTCCCACCGGGAGATAAAGGCAAACGAAAGAAACATATCGCTAGAAAAGGGTCAGCTATTGAGCCAGATTTTTCTGAGTTGGAAGATGAACAACCCTTGATTCACTGACAGAATAGGCTCAGAGATAGACCTCAATCAACACCTATCGGAGTTACATCAGCTGCAACTCCTCCGACTACCAAATCGGTGCCAAATTTGGTACCACCTTTAGTGGCCCCTACACTCCCCATAGCTCCACCTCCACCCAGACTGCTGAACAGATTAAAAGGCAATGGTTTACGAACCATTCTAGAAGAAAGGTTACTATCTGTGGAGGGTTTGGAAGGTAAGCATGCTGAGGTGCTTGACACGCATTCAAGTTAGATGTATTTTAATGGTGATTTCACATAGTGGTTGTGGTTTAATTTAATGGGTTTGTAGTTGCAAATACAAAACCACCCATGTGTTTTCGGCTTGCCCGAGACGGAGGTCGCAAAACCAAGACCGCTAGACTGATGGCCTAAGGAGTGGGTTGACATGTGGTTCAGCCCGAGAGGATGAGCCCTAGTCCCATATCCTAACACTCAGCTTGAGAGAGTGAGTTGGGCAAGGCGTAGGCAGGCCTTCATGCGGTAAATGGGTGTCCGAGAGGAATGCATTTGAAACGGGGTAAGTTGCTTGAGAGGGAACTTATTTCCATCTAAAGCTTAGCCTAGTCACTATTATCTTGCAAATTTCCTATCGAAGGCATGTACCCAACGATTTATCTAAACTTGTATTGCGGTCACACCCCAAGAACTTGTCCCCATACTGATTTTCTTGTTATTTTTGTTGTTTTTACTACTTGTGACAAAACCCTCAATTGATATTTGACACTTTTGTGTCAGTGCCCTTTAATTTACTATGTTTTTACTCATTAATTTCTTTAGCTACGACTAGTTAGAATTAAATTTTATTTTTCTATCAATTCTGAAAACCACTCCCTTGGGACATGACCCCAACCTTTAGTTGGGTTACTATATTATCTACGATCGTAGATACTCGTACCGTAGGTTAGTGTCGTTGGTCACGATAAGCATCACATATTCTGGAAATCATCTTCAAGTCTCGTAGTGCACTCTAGGACAACATTAATGGAAGGAAAATCGCATTGCACCCTCTTCCCCCGGACAACTACATAGTCAACAGGTTTAAAAGCTCATGCCTGCTTCTTCCTTTATGGTATCAAGGCATTGTACTCACCGTTGAACTCCCTAATCCAACTTGGAATACACGGGCCACAAAGCTTTGTGAAGAGTTGGAAGTTATGAGACTTCAAACAGTTCATAATAACGGGGTACCTATTAATCACCCCATTCGTGGACAGACGCTTTTCCTTAATGATTGTATGCTTCCCCTCAGTCTTCAATCTGTTCATAGGCTTGGGGGTAGGACCCTGAATCGGTGGTGCAAGCACTACTGCCTGGGCTAGAATTAGAAGAGAAGAAGTGGTGGGCTGAGGAGTTCTGATCCTAGACGGATCATTCATTCGTTTTGAACGTAGCTCTGCCCTCTATGCTACTACCAACTCATCATCATCAAAAGCTACAGTCTGAGGCTCCTGATGCTCACCCTCACTCTCAGAAGTGGTGAGGTAAGGGTCATAGATCCCGTTGCTATCGAAACTGGTATCCGATGACGCTGGTGCTTTTCCTTTGCCTTTTCCCTTCCCACCAGATGTGGGAAGTTTGGTGGCTTTAGCCCTGGATGCAGCTTGATCCTCTTTCAGTGTTATCCCCTTAGACGTTTTTCAGGGTGGCATGTTTCTACCTTCAACCTTTGGTCTATCCATGTATGTAAAACATTGGGAAAAAGTTAAGAAACATTTCAATCAAAGGTACAGAAAAATAAATGCAGAAAGACTCGCTGAACAGGTTAGCGAGTCACCGAATTGCTTTGGCGAGCTAGATCAAGCTCGCCGAAAGGATTGGCGAGCTAGATCAAGCTCGCCGAAAGGATTGGCTCAAAATTCTTAGAAAAATTTGACAAGTCGGCAATGGGAAGGCCTTTTGGTGAATCGCCGACATCATTCGGCGAGCAAGGATTAGTCCGTTGAAAGTTACAGTTCAATTTAAGCTACAAGGGTGCAGACAAAGGGTGAACAAGAGGACTTTTGGCGAGTCGCCAAGTGCCATCGGCGACCTCAAGTTTCTTGCCGAAAGTTACAATGTCAAACTTCAAGTATAACATGAAATTAAAGGCGAGATGGGGAACTTTGGTAAACCACCGAGTGGTTCGGTGAGCTCGACCTAACTCACCACCGACCCAACGTGCCTACTTTCAACCCAACTTCTCGAATTCAACCTCGCAACCCCCAAAAACAAAATCAAAACATGCACTAATCAAATTAAACTAAGACCCATAACACCCATTACCCCAGAATACTCAGACTTCTTTCGTTTTTGCCAAATTTGGCCATTTGATGACTTTTGCACTTAGGAATGATGTTGCCGCTCTATCATTGGGCAAATTACATCATTTGGCACAACTACAGGTTAGTTAGACTTCACCCGACTAGACCCAACAACATACAAGCATAATGCCATAAACTTAGCCAATTTTAAGGCACAAAACTATGGGATTTCAACAATATAAACTTTACGGGCAATATTATCAAATTAAAAATGGTATTCAAATAAATCAACACTATCAGAGAGGCCCAGCACACGACAACATGATAAAATCATTTACATAAGAGTACAAAATGCCAAAAGTAAACTTGGGGTTCAGAAAACCAACCTTAAATGCCAAAAAAGATAAGATTGAAATGCTAGGCAGCAATGTAATCCCAATCCGAGCACAAATCAAAAACTAAAATACTCTAAAAATGCAAAAATATTGAAACTAAAGTGCGGGTGTGAGTTTGTGAAGTTCGAAAGTGAGGGAAAGTGAAAGAGTTTGAAGTTTAAACCTTTGGCCTTTTAAACACCGTCCAGTTCTCGCCCATTTAGCGATATTAGTTGTGCTCACCGACCCACCCGGCGACACGTGGAGTGGTAACTTACCTCACCGAGTTTTACAAGACCCTTAGTTGATGTGGGGGTCCAAATAACGATTTAGATCGCGATTGCCGACTCGCCAATAATTTCCTGGGCTCACCGAGTTTTACAGACTCCAATGTAAAATTTTCTTGAGTCCAACGGCGGTCTGAGTCGGGGTCGCCAACCTCTTCGGCAATCCACCGACTGGACCTTTGGCTCGCCAACTTGCACTTTTCACACACTTTCCACACTTTGACCTGCACATTCAACACACCATTATTGCAAATTTGAAAAGTAAGAAAATAAAACTTGGGTTGCCTCACAAGCAGCGCCTTAGTTAACGTCGTGGCACAACACAAGTCCACCTTCAAACCTCATTCTGGGGTTGGCCATAGTGTCACTAGGAAACCCCTTGTTGTATCAGGTTTAGATGAGACGAGATATGACCAATTTTGGCCTCCAACTTCTTAATCAACACTGAATGGGAGGTGACGGTCTGGATAAGGGTCGACACGTCTTCTTTCATCTCTTTCAAGATCTTTTCCGACCCCTCAACTTTGTTGAGGATACGAGAAAGCATATCCTCAGTCCAGCCACCTTCCGAATCCTTTGGATTTTGGCGCTCATGGGGAGGCACATACCTATCCTTCTCCCTATCCTTCCAATTTGGATTACGGTCCCTCCGTTCTCTATCGCGATCCTTCCAACCTTCATCCTTATTCCAACCTTGGTTACCACCCTGCATCAGGTAGTTTGAACGATAACCACCACTTTGGTTGGCTAGGAAATTCACCTCTTCATTATACAAGGCCTCAAACTTGGACTTATTCGGATTAGTACACCCGACACCTACGACATTGACACTTCGAGCACTAGCTCCCATGACATTTTTAGACAAAATAACAAGTTGTGTCATGCTCTTAGCCATGTTCTGGTCCCTCTCTTGGTCTTTCTCCATCTGCTCTTTGGTTAGTTTAAACGTGAGAGGGGCGACCTGGTCTTCATGGGTATACCACGCCCTGTTGATGGTAGTCATTCCATCCAAGAGCTGAGCCACTATCACATAAGGTTGCTGCATCAATCATGCAATATTCTGATTAAGATTAATCTAACAGCTAAATCATAGAAATAATCTGAAGTTCTAGAAACCCTAAGTCTAAACATACTGAAGGGAATCAAGAATTTGACTCAATTCTAGGGACCTAATGGGAGAAAGGAGCCTACTAGTGAAATCCCACACACTTGGTGACGAATTCCACAGAGAAATCTCTCAATTTCGAGGCTGGAACTGAAGGAAACTTGTTGCGTTCTTGGAGAGGGCTTGGTCGATTCTTTTACCCTTTTTGCTCTAAGGTTTTTGAGTTTTCGGTGAATGAATCACTTAGGGTAAAGTCTGATTAAGTTACTAGACTAATACTGACCAAAACGACGTAGTTTAAGGGTTAAACGACGTAGTTTAGGTGTCCAACGCATAGGGAAAAGACCAACATGATCCTAACTTAAAATTTGATGAGGCCACCGATGGCCCCTGATCGACTGACCGTGGACTGAACGATGGTCAATCCAAGCAGGGCGTCGTTTAGCGTATGGGAGTTCAAAGCTGGGGATTTAAAGCACGGCCCTGGACCACGGACCGTGGTGGGTCCTGTCATGGGTTGACCCTTGTTTGAGATTTTCTTGGTTTCTGGGGAGGGGCTCAGGTGGTGAACCACAGGCCCCACCTATGATCTGTGGGTGGTCCCCTATGGTAGCACCTGCAACTTCTGATTTTCTGCAATCTGGTCTTTTTAGCACATGGGGTGTTACACTTTAAAAGGGTTCCTTCAACCTCTATTGATTCTAAACACTCTAAACTACTTCTAAACATCGAGAAATCATTCATAACATGAATCATAACCTTGAATTCATAATTCAAATTCAAGGTAGAGTTAAGAGTTAAGTCTTGAGATTTCTTTCGAGTTATTTTGAGGAGTCTTCTACAATTACTTATAAATTGTTTCAAGATTCTAGTAAGTGGGTATGAGAATGAGAAGAATGTATTCATGAGTCTATACTATCATCGAGATTCTTCATATCATGAATCATAACTCTTGAATTCATAATTCAAATTTAAGAAAGAGTTAAGAGTAGAGTTCAAGAAAGTATTTGAATTAAATTGTGAATCCTTTGAGAACAATTATCAATTTGAGTTAAGTTACGAGGAAGTAAGTATGAGAATGAGAAGAGTCGTATACATGATTTCCATATTGTTATGTAGACCTTTGAGTCGAGTCGTTCATGCCTATAAATTTCGCATAAACTCCATAAATTGAGTATCTTTGATAGGAGCCATATCTTCAAGTTCTAAGTCTTGAGTGTAGAGTTCCTAATCATTTTGGGATTATATTCCAACTCATGGGGCTACTACATGTTACCCATAAAGGTCCTTATGTTGAGTAGTTCATGCCTATAATTCCACATGAACCCTATTAGTCGAGCAATCTTGAGATGAGAAGTATCATTGAGTCCTTGAGTTGAATAGTTCATGCCTATAATTCCGCATGAACCCTCTGAGTCGAGCATTCGTGAGATGAGTAGTATCATTGACTCTTTGAGTTCTGTAGTTGTTGAGTTCCAAGTATTGAGTTCTATGCATGGTTATTGAAAACCTCAAATTCAGCCGTTCATGTCCATAATTCGGCATGGACTCTATTTTAAGAAGTCTTTTTAAAAATTGTATTAAAACTTGTTTTAAAGACTTGAGCATTGAGTTGAGGAAGGGTAGAGCTGAGTTCATTTTCTTTAAAATGATATATGAGAACTAAGTATTCCCAAGAGTAAATGTTTTTCCATTTAAGATGAGAGGAAATTGAGATTTTCAAAAGAGTTTTGAGTAGTTTGAGTACCATCTCTTTTAAGAGAAAGATTTTTGAGTAATAATCTCAAAACACAGAAAGAGTTATGTTTCTAAACGTATGAGCTAGTTATATTTTGGGAGTAGTATTGAACACTGATATGGGGGAGAGCTCTAACAACTCACAGCTCCAAAAAACCATGTAGCCAACGTGGGTAGAAAGGGTCATACTTCTTAGATTATTCCTTATTACTTTTTAGCATAGACTAGTGGATCCACTTAGTAGTAGGTTCTATACCTCGACAAAGTATAGGCCAGTTCTGGCAGCGTGGGATAGACGCTGTATCATCACATAACTCATAGTGATGGTTGTCGGTTAGAGAATCTCACACAGAGTTATGTTGCACTTTTGTATATACAAGCTGAGTTATTATTGTATTCTTCAATACATTGAGTTGTTATCTGTTGTTTTAAAATCTTTTCAAATATTGCATCTTTTATTGTTGCTTTATTTTGAGTTGAAGATCCAAAGTTGAGTATCTTATTGTTGAGTTGAGCCCTATTTTTCTGAGTTGAGTTGAACTATGTTTAACTGAGTCGAGTATCTTATTGTTGAGTTGAGCCCTATTTCTCTGAGTTGAGTTGAACTATGTTTCACTAAGTTATGTATCTTATTATTGAGTTGAGCCCTATTTTCTCTGAGTTGAGTTGAACTATGTTTCATTGAGTTGAATTGAGTTGAGAAGAGGTAAATATGTTTCTTTTCCACCAGTTCATAAGGTTTATGTTTATGCTTTAGAATTCCCCTTACATGCTCATACATTCCATGTATTGAGCCATTTGGACTGCAGCATTTCATGATGCAAATACATGTATTCAGGATCATCAACGGGCGTTTCGTTGATGTTGTGTGATATTTTAGTCAGCTTTGGTGAGCCTTTTTATATTTCGGAGGACTTCACTTTTACCTTACAGTTAGTAGTTTTGGAGATGTCGTGGGTCTTGTCCCGATATCCTTCTATAATAGTAGAGGCTTCATAGAAAGACAAGGTTGAGTAGTTTTCAGTATGTATCTTCTTTGAGTTGTTTTTATAAACTCTGAGTTTATCTATTGAGTATTTTTCAGATCAATGTAAAGATTGAGTGTTTGAGTTATTGAACTTATTCCAGTTTTAAGCTTTTGTATGCTTGAGTTAGTCTTTCGCTTGTAGTCAGCCAGGATGAGGGTTCGCTTGGGGACCAACAATGGTTTTTGAATGTCGGCCACGTCCAGGATGTAGGTTCGTGTCGTGACAAACTTGGTATCAGAGCACAAAGTTTAAGTGTCCTAGGGTGTCTATGAAGTTGTGTCAATAGGATCTTGTTTATGGTTGTGAGGGACCCACTTCTATAAACAAGGAACTACATACATTTAAGAAAAGTTTTCCTTCTTTCATATTCCAAATCGTGAAATAGAACTATGCCATAAGGAACTTATTCTTACTCCTGCTTTTCTAATATCCATTCAACTACCCCTCATACTCAATATAGTTGAAAAGCAAAACAATTCCATATCAATGAGTTACTCTCAGCAAAAGTCTTGAGGAAGTCATGAGAATGTAGAGGGGCTTGAGAGAAGATCGTGAGCTAGTTAAGTATTGAAATTCAAAAGAATGCACTCCTATTCATATGAATCATGCGTTCAAGCTAAAAGCGAGTTGTATTCTCTTCTCTAAGAATTGTTTCAATTGAGATCCTTATGAGGAAGTATGTTTAGAGCTTGGGTAGTATTCTCATCCAAAAAGGTAGCATGAGTTACGAAATTATGAGCAGTAGTAGTGAAAAAACTCAGAGTTAGAGGATTGTAAGCAGAGGTTCAGTAATCAAAGGAAAAGAGATAGTGATGGGGCATATTATGTTATTGCAATTATTCACTCAGTCAGTTATAAGTGATGAGTTCCTTTATGAGTGGAATAAGGAATAATAATGTTGTAGAGAGTTCTTGATAGAAAGAAGGGGAATAGTTACTAGTCATGACGAGATAGAGTATATTTTAACCAAAATATTGTTGATGTCGATGTGCCATCGTGTTAGAGGAGACGAAATGCATGTGTTGAATAAGAGAACAGAATATTCATGAAGTGGTAGATCTAAGCTAGGCCTATGATTTGTTTGAGAGGGCCATGATGTTCAGAAGGTTATCAATTCAATTCAGAGCTAGAGGATTGAGTAATGAGGTATAATAGGTGGACAAATAGTACTTAAGTTGTGAAAAGGGAATGAAATATATTTGTAAATAGGAAGCTTGGGAAGAGGAAAAGAAATACAAAATGGAGAGGAAGAGAATATGACCTGAATTAGAAGAAGGATTAGTCGCACAAAGAGGAAAGAAATTACCTAGAAATATTAAGTATATTCTAGAAACCTAAATTGTGTTTGGTAAATTTTTAAAATTAGTATCCCTATAAAATGTACTTGGTGGAATGGAAAATGGAAGGGCTATCAATTCAATATGTTGTATAGACTTTTTGGGAAATAGGGATTTATGGAAATTTTCCCATCCAGTAAAGTGTCATTTGATTAGACATAGTTCTGATCATGTACCACTTACTATATGTAGTATGTGATTCTCAAGAGGAATAATGATCAAACCTTCTGAATTTTTTAAACTTTCGAACTAGGCACCATAATTTCATGAATTTAGTAAAGGAACACTAGACCTTGGAATATGTTACCAACCCATCCATTAAATATGTTAATGAAGAAGGTTAAAGCAACACTGGATAAGTGGAGCAAGAAAATATATGGAAATATTTCCAACAGATTTCAACTATGGAGGATGTTGTAAGAGTCACATAGATGTAAATGGAAATTAATCCAACTGGACTGGATAGGGAAGCTTTGCAAAGAGCCCAAGTTGAACTGAATGTATATTTAAACTTAGAGAAGGAATATTAAAAGCAAAAATAAGGATTGAGAAGTCTAAAGATGATGAAAGAAATACAAAGTTCATCCATTATTATGTCAAGGAAAAAATAAAGTTGCCAATGTTCAGAAATATCCAAAATCCACAATTGATTTTTTTTAAGATCAATTCAAAGAATCCAACAGACACAATAACTATGACATATTATGTATACTTATCCAATATAAGTATAATTCACTAGTTGTTCTACCTAGTGAAGAAAATGTAAGATGTTTTTGGACTAAATGGAAATAGCACCAGTGGACCATATGATTTCCTAGGCCATTATTTTCAAATATATGAAATATTTTTGGGGAGGATGTTATCATGTTACTAATATTGTTAGATATTTTTCCGTGTGCAAGGACTACCTATATTCCTAACTCACACTAACCTTCTATTGATTCCTAAGATTGACACTACAACAAACATATCTTTTAACAACAATAAATAGACACATTAATAAAGAGTGCTAAAATCTTTACCGGCATGTTAAGTTCCATTAGATCCAGTGCCGCTAAAAGCTTTAGGGACATATACAAAGAGTGCTAATTGCCGCTAAAAATACATATTTAGTGGCAATTAAGCTAATGTCATTAATTACTTGCCGCTAAAGATCATTTTTAATGTAGTGTGAGGAGTTCAAGTACTTTTTAGATTTAAGACCTATCAACTTATACACTATTGTCAATAAAATAATCCTTAGGGTGCTACTAAGGAATGACTTTAACAGCTTTATCTTGTCTGATATTAAAAAATAGACATAATTTGTAAAGGGTAGGGGTATTACTGAAAATACCCCTATGATTCTCATGTAAAGAAGTATATCTTTACTAGTATTCTGGTACCCATTGCCTAGAGAAAGATTAAACAAAGGCCTTTGTTTATGGAGATGACATTCCCTATTATAAAAATGGATCAAACTTTACGACACATTTAATCAT
The DNA here is from genome assembly GCF_019186545.1 of Solanum stenotomum. Lineage (NCBI taxonomy): Eukaryota > Viridiplantae > Streptophyta > Magnoliopsida > Solanales > Solanaceae > Solanum > Solanum stenotomum. The sequence goes on along the minus strand of NC_064290.1, from coordinate 25,411,503 downwards.
TTATGATGATCTCTCCAAACAAGCGCAAGTAATAGAAGCACACGTACAACCATTATATTGAAATATGAAAACACCCTGTATGCATTTGACTAGATTCTCGATAAAAAGAAGCATCATTGATCCAGTTGAAAATGATGTTGTGGATGTGTTTCTGCCTCCTACAAAGCTTAATGTGGCATCCTTTCAAGATATTAAACATCATGTTGTCGAGGCAGTGATAACTGATCTGAGTAAAAAATAATTTTGTATGTTTGTTATCTCCTTTTATCCATTGAATTGAACTCTAAAATAAGCCGCCAATTTAACACTTCAAATGTACATGTACCAAGTTTATACACTATTGTCAATTGATATACTCACATTTTTTTTCAATTGTTCTTCCTCAAGATATGTTGCGAGTATGACAGAGAGGTTACAAGAATTCATCGGTATCGATATATTGTAAGTGCATTCAATTAACTTTAATCTTTTTACGCTTCTTTTTTTACTCTACACTTTTGAACATTATATAAATTAATGTTATTCCTTTTGCAGTAAACAAACTTTTACCTTCACTTTTTTACGGACGGGCAGGACGAGCCGTAGACACTTTTGGATCACAGAATGGTCCATATAATGTGACTTCAAAATTCAATCAACTCAGCTTATATGGGAAGGTGTACGAGCCGTAAAAGTTTGTACGGTTCGTTGAATTGAACTTCAACAAGTCCAGATTTTTTCCTCTTACTTCTATGGACCCTTTCACGGTCCGTATACGTTTGTACAGTCTATATAGGGCACTTGTAGATGTCACCCAACAGTTTTTCATTAGGAATTTGTTAGTCTTTTCTCACTCTTTTAATCCCTATACTATGTTGTTTTGGCCTATTTTTAAGTGGGAATAAATGATTCTTAACACTCCTATCCTCTCATTATCTCATAACTAACCCAAAATCGATTTCTTCTCCCTCAAGCAATATAGGGTTCCAAGATTTTAGGCTTCCATTGAAGGTCAAGCTAGGATTTTGATCAAGGTATGTGAGAACTTCATCAATGAGTTCTTCTTCACCCATTTGAGCCTTAAATAAACCTCAAATTTTCAAATTATGATATCCCTAAATCTAGGGTTTATGTGATCTTCATGAGTTCTTAGTGAATTTCAGTTTCTTCTTCTTAATTGATCTTAAATTGCATGAACTCATTATAATTCAATATTTTCAATGATATTTTTATAAACTCATAGCATGCAAGTATTTTCATGATCATAATTATGCTATTTTTGCATGCATGCCTCAGATGAACAAATTTTGATGAATTATGATGTTTATAATTGAAGTATCACTCAGTATATATGATTATCATGATTTAGATGCTTTCAATTGAGTATCTTTCAAATTATGTTCTAGTTATTATGATATATGAGCTAATCAATATTTTGTCAGATTATCATTAAGATTTAGTAGTATAGATTATTATTGTTTCTATATTTATGCATAATTCCATTGACAGTATACTTAACACCAAGTTGGACTAGAGTCAATTACCCCAGTCCTAGAACTACATGCCCCCATACGTTATGTCTCGATTAGACATTAGCTAGTGGATTCACTTTAGTTCAAAGATCATGGTCCTTATCTTGGAAATTAGGACACTCTTTTTTCGGTGTGGGAATAGTACATTGAAATCCATGTAGTAGCTCTCATGGTTTATGTCGATCATATGTATACCTCCCACATTATGTTATGTTTTCAGATATGGCATGACCTTGTACTGTGTATTTTAGATCAGATCGTCAATTTTTATGTTATGTTTACTTGGTCATTGCATTAGTATATTTTACAAACTTATCATGTTCAAATTTCATATTTTTATGTGTTTAACCATACTCAGTACATGACCGCATAATTTCCTGCCTATTTTATTTGATAATATAGGTTCTGACATACCTCATCAGGCTCACAATTATTACAGATTAGATCAGCTTCGCAATGCTTGTGTTGGTGAGTCCTCATCTATCCAAGGACAAACCTTATGATTTTATTCAATACTTTACTTCAGTTTTCAGACAATTTAGAGTCAGCTAGGGACTTGTCCTAGCAACTTGTCATAAGTAGAGGCTTTCAGACTGTTAGTAGATTCCGTGTATGTTATTTTGTATGATATTCTTTTTCTTGATATGATAGCTATTTGAAACTTTATTCCACTTTTTGGTTTATTTAGTGATGTATGCTATCTTAGTGTTATGCCATGCTATGAGGTTAGCTTGAGATTACTTATGGATTTGGGCACCATGTCACATCTAGGGAGAGTATAAGGTCGTGACATTTATTTAGAATATGTGATGATGATGTCATAAGGCAATGCATCCCATAAATAGAAATGATGCCTATCCTAGAGGCATGCCACTAATTCCTTTTAGGAGTTCATGATAAACTCTCAACTATGTCCCATATTTCAGGGCATAGGTGGTCCTATACAAAATAATTACCCAACTTATGAGGTGGGGGTCGAACCACAAGGATTGATATATGAGACTCTCATCTATTGATTTCACCACTAAAAAAAAAATTAAATTGAGTTTAACACACACTCTCACACACACACACACACACACACACATACTAGTTTTTTGACACGTGCGTTGCACGTGATTACCAAATCTAAAAATATATGTTATGGTAAATAATATTGCTTATTTAAGCAAAGATTTGAAAAATAAGCTTAACAAAAAATAATATTGCAAATTCTTTTGGGAATGTTCAATGTGGATCGTCATATATATATATCCCTTATTCACGCAAACTTATGAAAATGGTCAATGAAATTTTTTATTAGTTAAATGCAATAATGTATATATTTATTTCAATTTGATGACATTAAATCATGTAGTTAGTCTTATCTCACTAATATTACGTTATAGACATTATTTGTTTTGTATTTTTCTTGTCATCTAACTAGATGTGCTTTGCATGTGTATTCCACGTCAAATTATTTAGATGTCATATGAACATGTGAAGAGAACAACTACATCTTATATATTCACATATTTTTACATTTGTTGTGAGATTTTTTTTTTTAAAAAAACTCGGAACATTTTAAAAAAATATATTTTGAAGTTAGAAGATCTTGTTAACTTGATAATACACTTGTAACATATATAATACTTTAATTTAAATACAAATACCTACCCAAATATAAATATATATGTTTGCATTAATGAGAATATGTATCTCATAAAATTAGCTATTAAATAAACAATAAAAATTAAACTAATACAAACTTCAATTGACGTTATTAATCATATGAACTTTTCTTCGTCCAAAATACTGAAATATTAAGAAATAGTAAATAAGTAAAACAAAAAGGCAATATTTATATAATAATAACTATTTTGAAGCAAACTTCTTGAGATTCTAAATCACATAAGCAACATTGAGAAATAAAGTCATTCAAAAATAAATCATGACAATTCTCTAAATTTTGGAAAAGGATATTCAGAAGCATATATCTACATCACATGAGAAATTCTTAACAAAAACAAATAAATTTAGACCACATCATGTTAACTTTGTATATTGAAACATTACACACTAATGTATATATTAAGCGAAAAAATAATTATCATATCATCAAAATTATTTTCCTCAAGAACTCGAGGTTATGGAATATACTCTCTTAGGATAGAACGACTTACTTCATTAGAATAGGGGTACCTCATATTCCACTAAACTTTGAACTCACTCAACGACAATAAATCACACAAAGAGTTTTAAATGCAAGAAGAAGAGTAGAAGATTTAAAAAATTGTGGTGGAAAATTGATAGGAAGCCCCTCTATTTATAGTCAACAAAGGGTGGTATGAATAAATATTTTTTGTGTCTTATCTGAAAAGTCATGACTTTTTCGAAAGGTCACAACCCTTTGGAAAAATCACAACTTATTGAAAAAGTCACAACTCTTTGAAAACGTCACAACTTATTGAAAAAGTCACAACTATTTGGAAAAGTCACAACTCATTGAAAAATCACAGCACTTTGAAAAAGTCACCACTCATCGAAAAATCACAACCTTTTGAAACAAGTCACAACTTATAGAAAAAGTCACAACTCATCGAAAAAGTCACAACCTAAGTTAGGGATATTATAGTAATTTAACATTCAAGTTAGGAGTTCATACTTTTCAGGGAAAATAAAAAAAAATAAAAAAATAAAAAAAAAAAATTTATATATATATATTATAAAGTTGGGGGTTTTTATCTAACGACTAAAATTTCATGAACATTAAGAAAAAAAACTAGGAATCAACATAAATAAGATCTAAACAAGTTGGAAAAGACTAAGGGTGTGTCCATAGCGATTGGGTTTCAACTCGAATAGACAAAGATTAACCGAACAACATTGATTGATATATGGATAGTGTATGGTGTAAGCTACACTCGATATTCTACCAAACTATCATGTTTATATCCCTTAGATTCTATCGAACTCCAAGATCCTTTCAAATAAAACACCAAACATTGCTTGAGTAGATAGACTATTCCTAGATCATATCATTAAATGTGAAACAACTCGGATTATCCCATCCCTGCCTCAAATCCATAGAGGAATTTCATCAAGTCATCGCCACTAAGTCTTTACTAACTCCATTAAGCTTTCCCAAGTCAAAATGGTGTTAGAGAGCTCAACCAATGTTTGCAACCACGATTTTAGATTAAAACATCAAGACAACAATAAATCCATGCAACACAATCAATGTTAGAGTAGATTAATCAATACCCATTTGGGATCTTACTCTCCCATCTAGCACACCAACCCGTAGATAAAGGTCTAACTACTCATAAAAAATGAAATAGGGTGATAAGAATTGGGTTACCAGAATAAACAAGAAACTAATGCGGACACAAAGATACTAAGATTAAAGACGAAAATTGAAAGATATGTAAAATTCAAGAATGAAATCCCCAATTTCAAGATAAAGTGCTAAGAACCATAATTGATCTTGATATTCGAAATTAGCGGATTAAAATTAATTATTACACTAATAAAGCCTATTCAAGAATTTAGATCAAAAGTGATCTAGACCCCTATTTCAAAGAAATTAGAGACAACAATTAATATGAGACTAATCACCTTCTTTAACTTACAAATATAAATCAAAGATATCAAATTAAGAATTAATCTTACCTCTTAAATAATTGTTCTTATAAGTTTGTAAGATAAATCCATAGTTACCACACACAAAGGTATAAAGAAGAGAAACCTCTCAAATAATATTAATCATGTCTGTTCAAAAATATAAAATCAACCCATATATATAGGGAAAACCTATCCCAAATAGAATGAGATTTAACTCCTACTTTTATGGAAATAACAACTAGGAAATATTAAACTAGGAAACGTTTAAGCTAGGAATCTTTAAACTAGGAAATCTTTAAAGTAGGAAAACTTTAAACTAGAAAACTTTTTTAAACTAGGAAACGTTTTAAAATAGAAAACTTTTATGCTTCTATTGGGATCCATGTGGGCCATCTTCTTGGGTATTCATGTGGCCTAATATTTCGGCTCTTGGACTCAAACTTGGACCATGAAATATCTGTAGCACTTAGCCCAATTCTTGTTATAATTGTTGGGTCAAACTTGGGATTTTCTTCCACGATAAACATTTTCTTGATTTCTCATTGAAGCCCCTCAATTTTAGTGCAAGTAGTTCGACATGGATGCTAACATTCCCCTCTTCTTTAAAAAACAATTCATCCTCGAATATGAATCTCAGAAAATTAAGAAGACATGCATCAACAAATAACATCCATTACTCGAAAGCAGCAATGCTAGGAACAAAACAAGATAGTGACCACGTGTCCACTTAACCTAGTTAGTTCTAGCATGTATAAATACACCGTTATAAAGAATGTGAACATCATCATTCCAATAGAAAATTCTCCAACTTATATAAGCACAACAAAATTCTTGTCTAGATGTCATTGCGAATGGTACATGAAACTACAATTTAGTTCTATCAACAAAGTACTCCATTGGACATGAAAAAGACGATACAAGATCCCTAATAAATGCATCAAATTGGACACTTTTATGGTATATCCAAGCATCCTCAATCATACAACTCACTAATTCTTCTATGTACAAGCTATTCAAATAAGTATTGAAGTGCTCATCGTCATGTTCCTCCACCTCATTAGTAGAAAACATCTTATTACGCTCACGCTCATCATGATTAAAATAATTATGTCTCATCCCATAGAAAATATCATATTCCAATAAATTAGCACACAAAAGTCAATTCAACACTGGAAAAATAGATGAATCAACAAATTCATTCACAATCTTCCTCGCACGAAAATCTCACCTCTTTTCAACAAGTGGAAATCCATAATCAACTCTATGATGCTCAATTTTGAAAGAGATCCAATTTCTCTTATTGAACTTGGCGATTGAAGTTAGTGACTTATAATAGAGCAAAATATCATCATCCTCAAAATCAATGAAGTCACGAACATAAGAATTAAGAGTATAGTTCATTACCTCCAAGAGTACTTTATGTGTTTTAGGAATACAAATAATGTGAATAAACCAATTATACATACCATACTTGATCTTATGTAGAAAAGGAATAACATCACCTCGTGTTTCCTTTCTCATTAGTGTCAGATCCACAGTTGTCTTATTGAACTTTTGTTATGATCCTTATCTTGGATAAACCCAAAATAATTCTCTTTACATTTATCGTTCTCATCAACATACACTTGTTCAATGGGATATATAGTATCGATCACCTTAGAATTAGGCTTATCCAATGATGATTTTTCATTGCAAACTTTTTTATAGGTTCCTATTAGAGAATCAAAATAACTAGATGAAAAAGTTGGGAACATTCTTTTTTGAATGAAGACTAACAAGCTGAAATGGAGGGAGAGAGATGCAACCCCTACCACTAGACACTGGAAACTGATTTCTAACTAAACTAATTACAAAGAACATGCAAATACGCTGAAAATACAACTACAAACTAAAGGAACATAATATTAAGACGGAATTTATTCATGAATGACTGAAAAACTGAAGAAGAACTATTATCTCAAGCTAGAATGGAATGGAAGGAAAGAGGTGAGGATACTTGGCCTTTATGGCTGCTTCTGCTTCCCAAGTAGCTCCATCTACAGACTGACTCCTCCACAATTGGGGCACCTAGCCACGAAATCTGCTATATCTCTTTTCATGCCATTCCACCAAAAGACCTCCCGCAGATCACAATACATCTTAGTGGCACCTGTATGAATAGAATATCTGGAGTTATGGGCTTCTGCAAGAATCTGCTATCTCAACTCACCCACCTTAGGAACACATAATCAAAACTGATAGCGAAGTACACCATGTCCCCTTGGGAGAAAACCTCAACTCTCTGCTGATGGATTGCATCCTTTAGTTGAAGAAATATCGGATCACTATCTTCCTTTTCCTTCACCTCCACTACCAAAGAAGATTTTACCTCATTCTGAAATGTTACACCACCATTTGATATGCTCATAAGATGAACTCCTAGATGAGCAAGTATGTGAACATCTTTCTCTAGTTCCTTTCTTTCTTCCTCAACATGTGCTACACTACCCATAGATAGTCTACTAAGAGCATCTACCACTACATTGGCCTTACCAATATGGTAATGCACTCTTATATCATAATCTTTGAGGAACTCTAGCCATCTCCTCTAGCGAAGATTGAACTCTTTCTGGGTGAACACATACTGAAGGCTCTTATGGTGTGTGAACACATCCACGTGAACACCATACAAGGAGTGTCTCCAAATCTTAAGTGCAAACACCACTGCTGGAAGCTCGAGTTCATGAGTTGGATAGTTCTTCTCATGTACCTTGAGCTGTCTAGAAGCATAAGCTATAACCTTACCTCGCTGCATAAACACACAACCTAGGCCAACTTTGGATGTATCACAATAGATCACATAACCGTCTGAACCCTCTGGTAGAATCAAAACAAGAGTTGTAGTCAATCTAGTTTTCAATTATGTGAAGATTTTCTCACAATCATTTGACCACTGAAACTTGACCTTTTTTCTGAGTCAACTTAGTCAACGAAGAAGCTATGGATGAAAATCCTTCCATGAACCTTCTGTAATAACCCGCTAGAGTAAATGAGGATATTATCAATAAAGACGATAACAAACAAGTCTACTTGAATACTCTATTCATCAAGTCCATGAAAGTTGAAGGAGCATTGGTTAGTACAAATGACAAAACTACAAACTCTTAATGACCATACTGAGTTATGAAGGCTGTCTTCGGAATGTCACTATCTCTGACTTTGAGTTGATGATACCCCGATCTGAGGTCTATCTTTGAGAAATGACTAGCACCATGAAGTTGGTCAAACAAGTCATCAATCCTAGGGATGGGATACTTATTTTTGATTGTGACCTTGTTCAATTGCCTATAGTCAATGCACATTCTGAGAGAACCATCTTTCTTCTTCACGAACAATACTGGTGCACCCCATGTTGAAATACTAGGTCTGATGAAGCCCTTATCTAGAAGGTATTTCAACTTCTCTTTCAATTCCTTAAGCTCTGCTGGAGCCATTCTGCAAGGAGGAATAGAAATAGGCTGGGTATCTGGAAGGAGATCAATTCTAAAGTCGATTTCCCTTCCGGGAGAAATTCCGGGAAGATCTTCTGGGAACTCATTGACTACGGGAACCGACAAAAAAGTTGGGGTCTCGGAGCTTGAATCCTTAACCTAAACTAGATGATAGAGATACCCCTTAGAAATCATCTTTCTAGCCTTAAGGTAAGAAATTAATCGACCTATAGGCGCTAAGCTACAACCCTTCCATTCTAAGATTGGTTCGCCTGGAACTGAAAATGAACAATCCTAGTTCTACAATCGACTGAGGCATAACATGAATGTAACCAATCCATGCCTAGAATGACATCAGAGTCTACCATTTCTAACTCTATAAGATCTGCTGAGGTGACTTTCTGGGAGACTGTGAGAGGGAAATTTTTGTATACATGTATAGCTATAACTAGGTCACCGAATGGAGTAGAGTTTGAGAAGGCTTCTGAGAGAGTTTCTGGACTGACAACTAAGATTACTGCTATATAGGGAGTTACAAAAGACAAAGTAGCCCCTGTTGTCTTTCCACCGAGTGTATCATATGTGAGTCATATCCTTAAGATGGTAGGATGACAATTCCACCCTGTCACTACTAGCCACATGCATCACTCTAAAGATTTTCTGAACCTCATCACTGAAGTTGTGTTGGTCCTCACCAACTTGCGACCCTAAAAACTCAGGCGGATTCATCCTAACAAAGTCACAAACTTTAGCTGCCACTGATCTACCATTACTATTACTAGGAACTGGTACCCGTTGGTTTTTTTGATTAGCTACACTCTAGGACAAAAGTTGAATGGTGTTCTGAAACTCTGCATTCGAAACGTCATGGTCTGGGACTAAAGGAACTGCGTTAGAATTGCGTGCATTATCATTCTTTGTATAAGCTCTACAAGAAGGCATGATCTTAAGCGTATAACGATGAATTAGAAATGAGATTATACCAATGAATGATAAGGATTGCAAAGAGTGAAGTTTTCCTAAAACACTTCGTCGCCTCCCTCTCATTAGATGTAGTGCATTTCACACCTATGAAAATGACTCTACTTTGTGCAGCTTTTCAGACATCCTAGGACTCTTAAACCTAGTGCTCTGATATCAAGTTTGTCACGCCCTGAGGATACCCCCTAGACGCAACATGGGATCTAGGATCACGAGTGACCCCAAGCTAACCCTGCTGGGATAATCATAAGCATGGTAAAATAAACCGAATCAATAAATAATATGGGTAATCTAAATCACGATAAAACTGAAATGATGGGGAATACCCATATACTAAGTCTTAATATATGAAAACGGAGAGTTTGAATACAAATGAAAAGTCAAACTCTAAGGCTAAAGCTAAAATTAATTATGTCTGATATAAGCCTCTAAACTGAATAGAAATGCTGGGACATGCCCCAGCTAGATCTAGCAAAACTGAAACTAAAGCTAAAAGAGAGAAAACAATCATTTCACTAGTCCTCATTGAATGAGGACTCACCACTGATGCTGCTGAACTGAAGATCAGGAACCGATCTAATTGTGATCTGACAACTGAGGACCTAAACCTACATCACGAGAAGATGTAGCGCAGAGTATGCGTCAATACTTGAAAGGGTACTGAGTATGTAAGATAGAGTAAAGCTGAATAATAATCATAACTTAACAAGAAACAAAGCAATAGTGTAATCTGAACATGATAAGGATGCTGGAAGTACTGTACATGACTAAATCGAATGCAATGACCAAGTTATAACATGCTGAGACTGAGTACTGAACTATACTGATAATATGGTCAATGCAATGGAATCTGACTGAGCTGTAAGGGAGCTACTAATAACCGACATAAAACCACATGAGCTAAATATGGAGTTTGATGTATACGCCACATCGAGATGACCCACTATACCCTGCCAAAGGTATGGAGGAATGATGGCGTGATCACTAAAATAATGCTCACAGAGGGGACTTAGAACCTATGGGGCACTCAGTTCTGGGACTTGAGGGTGACTGACCCTAGTCCACTCAGTATTAAGCTTCATATATGATTAAGCAATTAACACTTTATAACTGAAATACTGTAATTTTAGATAACTAAAAATACTGACATGCAAACTAAGAATGCAATATTAATATACTCATAATAATGCATTCAGAAGTTGAGGCATGTTTGTATGCAAATAAATTAACTGACCTAGCATGTGTAATTCATGTACTAAAAGAATTACATAGCTAGAGTTCTGAGTTTATGCATGAATCTGGAAAAACAATACTACAACATGATAATATGATTTGGATCTTTCTAACAGCTAAAAACCCAACAATTCTAACATTCAAGAAACCCTAAGTCTAGATAATCATAAGGGAATCAAGATTCTGACTGAAATCTAGGGACCTAATGGGTGAAAGGAACCCACTAGTGAAATCCCACATACCTTGTGACGAATTCCACGAAGAAATCTTTCGACTTCAGGGCTAGAACTGTTGGAACCTTGTTGCGTTGTTGAACTAGGGTTGCTCGACCTCTTTCTCCTCTTACACTCTAATATTCTAAGTTTTGATGAATGAAATGACATTGTTAAGTTCTAGTTATGTTTCTAGGCTAAAACTGACCAAAACTACGTAGTTTAGGGTTTAAACGACACAGTTTAGGTATCCAACACATAAGGAAAAGACCCAAAGACCACTGACTTGAAAGGTGTCGGGGTCACCGACGGACAGGACCGACGAACCGTCGATCGACTGACGGTCTGTGCTGGTTAACAATCAATCGGGACTGAATTTGGATTCTGAGGGTCTGATCCACGGACATGGACCATGGTCCGTTACTTGACCTACGGTACTGGGTCCGGCCGTGGGTCAACACTTAGCTAATTTTTTTGGGGCACAGTCTGGGGCGATTGCAGATGCGAACCACGGACCACCAGCACGGGTCATAGGACACCCTACGGTCCATGGGTGGAAACCGTGGGTTGCACTTGTAACTTCTAGAAATCTGCAACGGGGTGTTACAATACTTATGGGATGGGTCTACCATTTTTTGGCCCACACAAAAAATGAGCTAGCCCGACCAGACCAGTCAAGTTTCAAAGTATGTATGGGTTAGCTCGGATGGGGTGGGCCAACCCATATTGATAGATATACATAAAATTAAGTAATCAAAAGAGAAGGAGTGTAACACCAAATTAAATCTTAACATCAAATGAAGAATCTAACAATAATATCAAATAGTTTTAAGAAATTGTAAATTTCACTTGTGTTATTAGTTGTGAAGATCTCACATAATGTTTGAAGAGAATATATAAAAAATTATCAATATCCATTACATTATTATAATATCACAATAAATTATACAACTTCAGATGTAGACTATGTTCATCCCACAAATATTCGAAAATAAAATGAAATATAGTAGACGAAAAACAATAAAAAAACTAATGAATTCTAAAACTTTTAAATAACAAAAATTAAAGAGAGAAATAGTTTCAATGTAAAAGAATGGAGGAACTTCCTCAATAACTAATAGAGAATAAATAGATTTACCTCTTTTTTATTGCATATTTGATGAGCAATTATATGCATCAACAACTATCCATCTACAATTATACATTAGAATAACTAAGTGTATGCATTAACATAAAGTAACTGTGGTGAGAAATGTAATTACATCCACCAATAATCATCTATCAACAATTATACATCGGAATAACTAAGTGTATGTATTAATATAAAGTGATTTTGAATTTAAGATCTTCCCACTTATAATATATATATATATATCTGTGTGTGTGTACCACTTGAAGTTAAGATCTTCCCACTTATAATATATATATATATAACTGTGTGTGTACCACTTGAAGTTGCATTCACAGTTTCCATCTAGAGATCAATTATGGGTAATGGATCATGCACCTGTCATGTTGGAGAGTATTTTTCTTGATAAAGTAAATATTGTTTTGTTAACTGTTATGTACTTTTGAACTTTCAGAAAGTGAATGTTGATGTTTGGAACAAGAAATCTACTCCTGAATATGCTTGAAATGATAAAACTTTTGCTCTTAATGGGTTTTATAAAGATGCTTGTTCACTGTTCACTCAAATAACATCCATTAATTGTCTTAAAAATCCAAAACAACTTATTTTACAAGACCTTTATCAATAATTGCCTAGTTTCCTCTTTTTCCCTAGTTAAATTATTTCAGTAGAAAAAATTAATTAGAAGTCTAAGAAGGACCTGAACGAAGATTTCTGTGCTTCTTTATTTATTACATTATCTAGAGGCATAACATCCTCTCGAAACACTGCTCAATATGAGAAAAAAATTTCCAACACTATTTAGCATGAAGTTGAAGACAAAATTATTGTTACTTGAAAATTAGACCATAAAGGAAAATGTGTCACGACCCGACTTCCTGAGTTACGATGGCACCTACTAAAAACCACTAGTACGCATGCCGACCAATACCCAGAACAAGAAGTAGTGAGTACAAGGGTAGAACTAAACAGAAAATAATGCTAACAATAAGGAGACAAAAATGGAAATCAAACCAAAAACTATATACATAAGAGCCCTCCAATAACCTGGAAGTCATGAGTATAGAGTTGTCAAACGAGATAAATACAAGTCCCAAAAGTGGACCACAACAAGCCATCTGAAAGGCAAAAGACAAGCTAAAATAAGTACAGAAGGAGATTGGCTAATCCAGAATGCAAAATGCTCACCCTAGTCTCCGATATCCACAAGCTGCAAAAGACGACATGAACGATCACTGCTGGTAGCTTGTACTAGGACCTACGTCATGAAAAGATGCAGAGTGTAGCCTAAGTACCAAAATAAGGTACTCACAGTGACAGGATATGGGCCTCAAACCGATAGTGAGAGGATCTTGGCCTTGAACCTAGAGTGGTAGAAGCTCGGCCTTGAACCCGTATAATATGGGCTCTGAACCCAAAGTGATAGAATTTGGGCCTCAAACCCAAGGCATCACTCTCAAGGTGGAAATAGTGATCTCAAATTGCAAAAAGTCAACCTCGAACTAGAAATAATAGCCTCGAACCGTAAATAATCACAGTAACAAACAAACTCAAAACCTAATTAATAAAAGTGCCAAGGGAGTGTCAATTCCAAGGAAAATCCCATGTAGAGTCAAGTCACAATGGAAAGCCGTGTTACGCCCCGAGCCAACACCCTAGGTGGGAATGGCAATCAAGAAACATTTATAGCCCCAAGCGAACCCTTGGCAGGGCTTACTACTCAGCGGAAGACTTACTCATGATAAAATACTTTAAAAGTAAACTGAAATCTCAATAAAACTTAGAATGTATTAATAAGCATTCACTAGCCAAAATGGCACTCAAGTCTCAAACATAAAAGCAGGAATGGAAGGACTGAAGAACTAACATCAGCTACTATCTATGAAGCCTCTAACAACTGAGATGGACATCGAGACAAGACCCACGACATCCTAATGAACTAACTAATAGAGCATTAAAAAGGGTTCCTCCGGAAGCAAGGAGGCTCACCAACAACTCTGTAGCTCAACTAGAATCATAGATATGGTGAATGTTGATCCTGGTTACCCGTATCTGCATCATAAAACGATGCAAGCCAAATGACATCACTACATTGAATGTACGAGCATGCAAGGGGAATTATAAAACAATACATAAGCTTGAAAATGGAACTGAAAGAACAAACCTTGTCTCAACTCAACTGAACTGAACTCATTCAATATAAATCACTATAATAAATGCAGTATAAAGAAAAGTTTTAAAACATGGATAACAACTCTGTATATTGAGAAATACAATAGTAACTGAATTTGTATGCAAAGATATAATATAAACTACGCTTGTATATAAAAATAATATTAACTCTGTGTATATAAGAATACAAAAAACTTCTATGGGAGTTTCTCTAATCAAAAACCGTCACTTAAGAGCTATGTGATGATACAACATTTTGCTTCACGCTGCCAGAGCCATTCTATACCTTGTTAGAGGTATAATACCTAACTACTAAGTGGATACACTAGTCTATGCTAAAAAGCACCAAGGAATCATCTCAGAAGTATGGCCTTTTTCTACCCATGATGGCTATATGGTTTCTGGGGGCTGGGAGTTGTCTGAACTCTCCCCTATATCAGTGCTCAATACTACTCCAAAATAAACTAGCTCATATGTTTAAAAGCATAACTCCATGGTTTGGGATAATTACTCAAAAGCTAGAATAAAGGCTCTCTAGGAAATTAATGTTTCCTCTCTTGCTTAATTGTGAAAGCATTTACTCTTTACTGAAAAACTAGCTCAAAGGCTCTGGTGGAAATCACTGTTTCCTTTGTTGTTTAAATGTGAAAACATTTACTTTTTGGGAATACATAGTCCCCACATACTATTTTAAAGAAATGAACTTTACTATTTACTCTTAGTTAAGTCTTAAAACATGTTTAAAGCATTTGTAAAAGACTTTTGAAAAGACTCTAAGAACTCTCTAGACTTGGCTCTATTAAATTTGAATTTAAGGATTCAAGGTTATGATTCATGTTTATGGATGATATCATGATCTTTAAACGTACCTTAAAGTGTAGAAATCAACTAGAAAACAGAGGTACGTTTTAAAGGAACTCAAACAGAAAGAAGTGGGAAAGGGTAGAATGCCTGGCGACCCCAGCTTACTGAGTGGCGCCGTGCGTAAGAGCCTGAACAACAAAACTGGGTTTGAGGTGCTCTGAGTGGTTCAACGCCCCACCCTCTTTCCCCAGAAATTTGACAATTTTTCTTGCTCATTTTCCAACTCTAAACCTTCTAGATTAGATAGGTTCCTTCCCCAAACACATAGATTCGAATACATAACCAAAGTATGCAAGAATCTACTCAAAAACAACCTTAGATCTCATGCAACAAACTCAAGAACTCCTCTAAACTTCAACAATCAAGATTCAAACGAAACTTTCCACAACATTCATCAAGAACTCCTAAACTCTTCTTTCAAGAATATAATTACGCTGAATTAAATCATGATTGGAGCCTGGGTGAACGAATCCAATGCTATGTGATCTCACATACATCGTAGGGATCAACTCTTGGTGAAATCCACAAGATTAACTTCAAGAACGCGATGAATATGTGCTTTTTCTCCTCCTTTCTCCTCTTCTTTTCTCTTCTCTCAAAACCCTAACCTAATTTTATGAAGCATAAACTGAACCCAATAAGTTTAGACCCCAATTTAATTACCAAGAACGAATTTAATTAATTGAGTAGTGAAAAGACCATAATACCCTTCTAAAATTCGGTTTTGACTTTCCTTAGCTAGACAACCCAACTTCAAATGGTCATATCTCCCTCATACGAACTAGAAAATACGCAAACTCGGTGGCGTTGGAAAGATAATTCAAAGATATTTCCTACAGTATCTTGTTTCCCACCTAAATAATCCTATTCTAAGAGTTATGGTCGTTTGAATTTGACCCAAAACTCACACTTAGCTTAACTTGTCAAATTTTCCAAATTTGATTATTTCCAAAAATGTTTTTTTTTTCAAATTCTAGTTCTTTCTAGTTCTTTAAAATAGTGAGGTGTTACAATATCTCCCCCTTGGAAACATTCGTCCTCGAATGAGATTACTCTTAGTAGGTTAAGGTGTAACATTAAACATCTAGCTCAAACACCCAACACGCAAAATTGTAAATACAACATGCCAACTTAAAATAAATGCCAAGAAAAGGATTAGTACCATAATTTGGAACCTCTCCGAATTCGAAGAGATGTGGGTATCTCTTCTTCATATCCTCCTCAGCTTCCCAAGTAGCTTCCTTAACAAACTGATTTTTCCATAGAGCTTTGACTGATGCTACTTCCTTGGTCCTCAACTTGCGAACCTGGCGGTCTAGAATCTGAACAAGAATCTCCTCATAAGACAAGCTATCCTTTGTACCAATATCTTCATTTGGTATAATCAGTGAAGGATCACCTATACACTTTTTCATTATAGAGATATGAAACACCGGATGAACCGCTGCTAACTCTTGTGGTAGCTCTAACTCATAATCTACATTGCCAATCCTCTTGGATATTTTGTACGGACCAATATACCACTAAGCTTCCCCTTCCAACCAAACCTGATAACACCCTTCATGGGTGAGACTTTCAAGTATACCCAAGCATTTACTTCAAACTCTAACTCCCTTCTCCTAACATCAGTGTAGGATTTCTGATGACTCTACACTGTTTTCAACCTCTCTTGAATAACTTTCACTTTCTCCATAGCTTGATGAACTGAGTCTGGTTCTATCAACCTAGCTTCACCAACTTCAAACCGTCCAATAGGAGATCTGCATCGCCTCCCATAGAGAGCTTCATAGGGAGGCATCTGGATGCTAGAGTGGTAACTATTGTTGTAAGCGAACTCGATGATAGGTAGGTAATCATCCCAATTACCCTTGAAATCAATCACGCAGGCCCTCAACATATCTTCTAAAGTATGAATAGTGCGCTCTGCTTGATCATCTGTCTGAGGATGAAAAATAGTACATAAGTTCACCTTTGAACCGAAGCCTTTCTAAATTTACTTCCAAAATTGTACAGTAAGTTGTGCACCTCTGTTTGAATTAATGGAAAATGGAACTCCATGAAGTCTTACTACCTCTTGAATGTATAACTTGGCATAATCCTCTCCTGAATGGGTAGGTAAAAAGTGTGCTGATTTTGTAAATCGATCAACAATCACCCAAATAGAATCATGTTGTCTGTGAGACCGTGGCAAGCCAGTAATGAAATCCTTATTGATCATTTCCCACTTCCATTCTGGAAGTTGTATTTTCTGAGCCATACCACCGGGCATTTGGTGCTCTACTTTAACTTGTTGATAATTCAGTATTTAGCAACGAACTCAACAATACCTTTCTTCATACTATTCTACCAATATACTTCTCTTAAGTCACGATACATTTTTATGGAACCCGGATGGATAGAATATCTGTAGCTATGATCTTCCTCCATGATCCTCTCTTGGAGTTCATCCATCCTTGGTACACACAACCTACGTTGATACCTCAACACACCATATCCCTCTTGTTCAAAAGCCATTACTTTTTTCTTATGACCATTTGCCTTTAATTCAAGAAAAATAGGATCTTGGTGCTTCTTTTCTTTCACTTCTGACATTAATGATGATTCAGCCCCATTCATCACTACTACCCCTCCTTTTGTGGAATCCATTAGGCAAACTACCAATCGTGCAAGTCTATTCACATCTTTCACTAGTTCTTTCTTCTCTTCCTCAACATTGGCAGTACTACCCATAGACAACCTGCTCAAGGAATCAACAACAATATTAGCATTACCTGGGTGATAGAGGATACTCATATCATAATCCCTGAGTAACTCTAACCACCTCCTCTGTCTAAGATTAAGCTCTTTCTGACTAAATGGATACTGAAAACTCTTGTGATCAGTGAACACATCCATATGAACACCATAAAGATAATGACGCCATATTTTCAAAGAAAATACTATGGTAGCCGACTCTAGATCATAGGTTGGGCAATTCTTCTCGTAAACTTTCAGCTGTCTAGAGGCATAAGCTATACCTTTACCATTCTGAATTAGCACAAAAACCAAACCAACTCTGGACGTATCACAATAAACAACAAATCCTTGCATACCCTCTAGTAAGGTCAATACTGGTGCAGTAGTCAACCGCTTTATCAATTCCTGAAAGCTTTTCTCACATGCTTCAGACCATTGAAACTTTATTATATTCTAAGTTAACTTAGTCAAAGTGGACAAAATAGATGGGAACCCCTCTACGAACCTTCTAAAATAGCCAGCCAACCCTAAGAAACTCCTAATGTCTATTGGAGATGTGGGTCTAATTAAATTCTGCACTGCCTCTATCTTCTGGGTATCAACTCTAATTCCATCACTGGAAACAATTTGGCCTAAGAATGCCACTGACTCAAGACAAAACTCACACTTAGACAACTTGGCATACAACACCCTATCCTTTAGATTTTGGAGAACTATTCTGAGATGATTAGGATGATATTCCTCATTCCTCGAATAAATTAGAATGTCATCAATGAACACGATAATAAACATATCTAAATGAGTCTTGAATACTCTATTCATAAGGTCCATGAATACTGTAGGCGCACCGGTTAAACCAAACGACATGACCAAAAACTCATAATGATCATAACGGGTCCTGATAGTTGTCCTTGGAATATCACATTCCCTTACCCTCAACTGATGGTAGCCTGATCTGAGGTCTATCTTAGAAAAACAAGTGGCACTCTAAAGTTGATCATACAGATCATCAATTTTTGAAAAAGGATAATGGTTCTTGATGGTAACCTTGTTCAACTGACGGTAATCTATACACATTCTAAGGGAACCATCCTTCTTCCTCACAAATCATACCAGAGCGCCCCAAGGGGAGACACTTGGTTGAATAAAACCTTTCTCTAGGAGATCTTTTAACTGCTCTTTTAAATCTTCCAATTCTACTGGTGCCATCCTATATGGTGGAATATATATAGGATGGGTATCGGGAAGAAGATCTATACCAAAGTCTCTTTCTCTCTCAGGAGGGACTCCGAGAAGATCGTCTCGAAAGACTTCTAGAAACTCTTTTACTACTGAAACAAATTGAATAAGAGGTATCTCAATGCTAGAGTCATTAACTCGGACTAAGAGATAGACACACCCCTTGGAAACTAAGTTTATCTTGCCTTAAGGTACAAAATAAAATGACCCTTACGCACTGCTGAACTACTCTTCCACTCTATAACTGGCTTATTAGGAAACTGGAACTTAACAACTCGAGTTCTCCAATCAACTGAGGCATAACATGCATGAGATAGTCCATACCTAGAATGGCATCAAAATATACCATGTCTAACTCAACTAAATCAGCCATGGTGCACTTGTGATCGATGGAAATGGTACAATCACGATAGACTCTCTCTGCTAGAATAGACTCACCAATAGGTGTAGAAACACTGAAGGGCTCAATAAGTTTTTCTGGAAGAACATCAAAATTCATAGCAACATAAGGAGTTACAAAGGATAAACTTGCTCCTGGAACTAACAAAGTATAAACATCAAAGTTAAAGACTTGGATCATACCAGTGACAACATCTGGCGAATCCTCTTTCTTTTGGTGACTAGTGATAGCATAAAGACGGTTTCCTCCTCCGCCTGCACCTAAAGTAGCTCCTCTAGATGTAGCTCTGTCTAGTGGAGCAATTGAAGAAGACTAGGCTCTATTTCCCCCATTACCATTACCCTTCTTGTTCTTAGGACATTCTCTCATAAAATGACAATTCTGACCACACTTTAAGCAACCAGTAGAGCCATCACGACACATCCCTGAGTGGCTCCTGCCACACTTAGCATATGCAGGAGGCTTAATACACCCTTGTGCCATACTAACTTGAGAATGGGCAGGCCTAGCTCTGAAATTCTGTGAATTTTGACTATTGTACTCACCTTTGTTCTTGTAACACCCGAAAAACTAGTAGGTGAAACTAGAGCCTTACGTGAGCATTTTTGAGTTTGATGTGGGGTTTAGAAGGGTAAAATGGTTTCCCGAACTTAGGTTGAGGGGTTATGGGATAAAAATCAAGGTATGACCCCCCAAGGACCAACCAAGGGTCATTGAAGAGGACCCCGAAGCCTAACCCCTAAGATTCCCTAAATCTGGCCAAGCTACCAAAAAGTTTTGACCTACGGATGGGACTTACAGGACGTAGGTCAATCCACGCCCCGTAGCTCTTTGTCGTAGGTCAAGAGCAAAAAAAATGATTTGTAGACTACCCACCCACAGACCTATAGGGTGGGACGTAGACCCACCCATGGTTCATGGGTCATAGGCGTAGGTGGTGTTTGAAATCTGTCCAATTTGGCCAAGTTGATGGGGCTTTAGGTAAATTTCTAGGTTAGTTATTATGAAGTGAGGTCATTTTATATTGATTATTTAAACCTATTTAAGACTTTTTAAGCTATTAACTAACTCATTACCTCATAACTGCCTAACCCAAAATCATAAACCAACTTAACCCTTTCAAAATATCTTCTCTATAAAAACGCCATTGAAGAAGATGAGGAAGTTCAATTTAAGGCTTGAAGGAGGGGGCTTTGTGACACGATTTTAGTTGGATTTCTTCATCTAAGGTATGGTAGTCTTGATTCATGGAAAGCTTTCTTCCATGGAGCCTTCAAACTTTCAATTTCGAAGAAGAAAAGTCTCCAAAACCTAGGGTTTTCACTCCAAGTCACGGATTCTTCCTGAAAATGTTATCAATGATTTAATTATCATATATTATGAATGAATTGTTATTTTTTGATAAAATCTCCCATGAATCCATGAATTCCCCATAGCCCTAATTTATGACTCTGTGATGTGGGTGGATTATAGTAAGATGAATATTATGGAGTTGTTCTTGTAGTAGTTTAATTACTTGAATTATGTTATTATCCATGCTTAATTGTAGTAATTCTAGGTGTGTTGGTGAACTATTATTCATGGTCCTTTAAGGGCAAATTGTGAGATTTTGTATAATCACGATGCTTATGTACATGCTTGTCAATTTATTGAAAGTAATGTGATCATGACTATAATGCAATTGTGCTGATGTTGAAAGGCTATTCTCAATTATACACTTATGAAAGATGATTAAATATTGTGAATGTTTCCTCAATGTATAATGTACGATGAATTGGTAGGCTTAGGGCATCCTCTTCATGACTCTCAAACTTGTTAAATGCATGGTTTTCAACTAAAATGTTCTTTTTAGCATGATTTTCACATGGCTATCATACTTAGTGCATTTTTGTGCTAACCCATATTTCTTTTATATTTTTCTACAAAGTGTAGGGCTTGGTGATATCGACTTCCATCCTCGTGGATAGGTTCATAGTAGATCAAGAAGAGAAGTTATGGTGAGTCCTCATAGTATCCGAGGGCTTGACCATCATGTCCTTTGCATTTCATTATTATGTTTATAACTTTTGTATGGGCTATGTCCCAAAGTTTTAGTCTTATGGTTCTAGATGGTTTGAGACAAAGTATAGACTTCTGCTCATGTTTATAAATGACTTCAATTGTAAAAGAAAAGTTATAAATTTGCGCACCATATTCTATTGTCTTATGTTATGAATGCTATAAGGCTTGTATGGGTCTCTTCGAAGTCTTGTACGCCATGTCACGTCTGGGGTGTAGGCTCGGGTCGTGACAGTTCCTTGGTGCAGGTGCACTAGAAGATGATGGAGCAGGCCCCTTTTGTCTCTGTTGGAAAGATGACCGGTTGGCATTACTTTTCTGGTGCCCGAGTTCATTCCCTATCTTAGCCCTCTTATTTCGAAACTCCTCCCTATCTTTCAACTTCTTTTCCTCAACCTGTTGAACATGGATCATTAGCCTTGCTATGTCCATGTATCCTATCAACATACCTGCCCTGCC
This sequence comes from Solanum stenotomum, assembly GCF_019186545.1. NCBI lineage: Eukaryota > Viridiplantae > Streptophyta > Magnoliopsida > Solanales > Solanaceae > Solanum > Solanum stenotomum. The sequence goes on along the minus strand of NC_064290.1, from coordinate 25,389,436 downwards.
TTTCCTACTAGACATATGAGATAACCTAGCAACAAACAAACTCATCCTGCTTCTCATGTCAGCAACTATTTCTGGAGCATATGAGGAAAATTGTGTGACCTTCATACTATACTAAAAAACACTCAAAGAATCCTGCTTAAGAGTGAGGAACTTTCGTACCTTTGCTTCTCTCAATTCTTGGGGAAAGAAATGCCCCAAGAAGGCATCTTCAAACAAAGCCCAACTCAGAAGTGGTTAACCCTCAACTCGATTCTTTTTCTATTGATCAAACCATATTCTAGAGACACCCTTCATTTGGTATGCAACTAGTTGCACCTTCTTAGCATCGACAACATGTATAATCTCAAAGACCATTTGAAGCTCTTTAACAATGTTTTCTGGATACTTAGTAACACTTGAACTAGTAAAGCTTGGATGATTCATCCCTAAGAACTGATGGATCCTTTAAGTATCAACCACTTCCTCTCGATTCTCTCTTTGTCCAACTTGATTGGTCACAACTTGTCTTAACATACGGACAGCTTCATGGAACTCAACATTAGTGACCTCTCCTTGGGGTTGCACTTCTGGTGCATTAGGTACCCATTGTTCATGTGGCTCAACATTCCTCCTAGCAGAATGACCTATGACAGGTCTTCATGAAGGCATGATCTAAAAGACATGCGCAAGCACGAGTTAGAAAGAAACTTTATAGAGATTAACTCTATCGTACAAAATGAATATGAAAGAAGTGAGATAGTTCCTAAATGTTGCAGCCGCCTAATTATTGATGTGGCACACTTCACACTGATAACTAGGACTCTACAGACATGACTTCATAGATTCACTAGGACTCTTGAACTCTGTGCTCTGATACAAAGTTTGTCACACCCCGAGCCTACACCGTGGGTGGGACTGGCACTCGAGAATTATTGCTGGCCCCAAGCAAACCCCTGACCAGGCTTACTACTCAGTAGAAGACTTACTAATGATAAAATACTTTAAAAGTACATTGAAATCTCAATAAAATTTAGAATGTATAAATAAGCATTGACTAGCCAAAATGGCGCTCAAGTCTCAAACATCAAAACATGAATGGAAAGAAATAACATCAACTACTGTCTATGAAGCCTCTAACAAATGAGATGGACGTCAGGACAAGGCCCACAACATCCTAATGAACTAACTAATAAAGCAATAAAAAGAGGTCCTTCGAAAGCAAGGAGGCTTACCAAAAACTTTGAAGCTCAACTAGAATTAACGATGCACTAGATGTTGATCTTGGTTACATGTATCTGCATCATAAAATGATGCAGGCCAAATGAAATCAGTACATTGAATGTACGAGCATGCGAAGCTAATTCTAAAACAAGACATAAGCTTGAAAAGGCAATAGAAAGAACAAACTTGGTCTCAACTCAACTCATTCATTATAATAAATGCAGTATAAAGAAAAGTTTTAAAACATGGATAACAACTCTGTATAATGAGAAATACAATAGTAACTTAATTTGTATGCAAAGATACAATATAAACTCTGCTTGTATATAAAAATACAATTAACTTTGTGTATATAAAAATACAAAATACTTTTGTGGGAGTTTCTCTAACCGACAATCATTACTTAAGAGTTATGTGATGATACAATATTTTGCCTCACACTACCAGGGCCGTCCTATACCTTGCCAGGGGTATAGAACCTAATTACTAAGTGGATCCACTAGTCTATGCTAAAAAGCACTAAGGAATCATCTAAAAGGTATGGCCCTTTACTACCTATGATGGCTACATGGTTTATGGGGGCTGGGAGTTGTCTAAACTCTCCCCCATATCGGTGCTCAATACTACTCCCAAAATATACTAGCTCATATGTTTAAAAAGATAACTTTGTAGTTCGAGATAATTACTCAAAAACTAGCCCAAAGGCTCTCTTGGAAATTAGTGTTTCCTCTCTTAATTAATCGTGAAAGCATTTACTCTTTACTGAAAGACTAGCTCAAAGTCTCTGGTGGAAATTTGTGTTTCCTTTTATGTTTAAATGTGAAACCATTTACTCCTTGGGAATACATATTCCCTATATACTCTTTTGAGGAAATGAACTTCACTCTTTACTCTTTAATCAACTCAACACTCAAGTCTTAAAACAAGTTTAAGGCATTTGTAAAAGACTCTAAGAACTGTCTAGACTTAACTCTTAACTTGATTTGAATTTATGGATTCAAGGTTATGATTCAAGTTTATGGATGATATCATGATGTTTAAATGTACCTTAGAGTGGAGAAATCAAATAGAAAACATAGGTACGTTTCAAGGGAACTCAAACGGAAAGAAGTCGGAAAGGGTAGAAGGCCTGGTGATCCCAGCGTACTGAGTGGCGCTGGGCGGTAGAGCTTGAACAATAGAACTGGGGTTGGGGAACTCTGAGTGGCATGGCGCCCCAGATCCCTACGTATAAAACCTGCTATGGGGTGCTGTGAGTGGCGCGGTGCCTCACCCTCTTTTCCTAGAAATTCGATGATTTTTCTTGCTTGTTTTTCAACTCCAAACCCTCTAGATTTGACTGGTTCCTTACCCAAACACTTAGATTCGAATACATAACAAAAGTATGCATGAATTTGCTAAAAAACAACCTTAGATCTCATGAAACTAACTCAAGAACTCCTCAAAACTTCAACAATCAAGATTCAGACGAAACTTTCCACAACATTCATCAAGAACTCATAAACTCTTCTTTCAAGAACATTATTACGCTTAATTAAATCATAATTGATGCATGGGTGAATGTACCCAACGCTATGTGATCTCACATACCTCGTAGGGATCAACCCTTGGTGAAATCCACAAGCTTAACTTCAAGAACGCGACGAATCCTTGCTTCTTCTCCACTTTTTTACTCTTATCTCAAAACCCTAACTTACTTTTATGAAGCGTAAACTGAAACCAATCAGTTTAGACCCCAATTTAATTACCAAAAATGAATTTAATTAATTGGCCAGTGAAAAGACCATAATACGCTTCTAAAATCCGGTTTTGACTTTCCTTATCTAGACACCCAGACTTCAAATGAGAATATCTCCCTCATACAAACTCAAAATTGAGCAAAGTCGGTGGCGTTGGAAAGATAATTCAAAGCTCTTTCCTACGGTATCTTGTAACCGACCTAAAGCATTTTGTGCTAGGAGTTATGCTCGTTTGAAGTTGACCTAAAACACATACTTAACTTGTCAAACTTTCCAAATTTTATTATTTTTAAAAACTGTTTCTTTCAAATTCTAGTTTGTCACGACCCAGGGGTACCCCCTAGACGTAACACGGCATACTAGACCTTGAAGAGGTCTCATACAAGCCCTTAGAGTCATCATAACATAAGATCATACAAAAGTAAAGAAATTTAAAACTTTCTTTAAAACATAATATCAAAACATTTCATAAAAGAGGTAGTCTAGTCTAACATCTTTGTCTCGAACCATCTAAGAATAAGATGAATAAAAGTCTTGGGACGCAGTGCACATAAAGTCTAAAACATAAGAAAAAAGATAAATGAAACATAAGGGGGTTTGTCCTCGAAGCTATGAGGACTCACCAATCTTTAATCTTCTTGAACTTAGGAACCTAGCCTCCAAGAAACTCAATCTCCCAACACCCTACATTTGATTAGAATGTAGGCAATATACGTTAGTACAAAATGTACCAAGTATGAAAGCTAGCACAACATAATAAAGTATCTCAAATGGTTAGTCAACATAAGACATAAGCATAAGAGACAATAAGATAATCATAACATAATTCCAACATAAGCATCATATTATAGAAAATCAACATAAAGGCATTCATAATTGCATACTTCAACCATTAGTCTTTCATATTCAAGAGAACTACTTCACAAGTCACCTCCAAGTATACTAGTGCAAGACCAAGATAGCATCCCATAATACTATCCAAGCTAAGTACCTCTCTTTGGTCATTCTTTGTCATAGCCAACCTTCATAGTCAAGACCTAGGTTTTTATGTCATAAGGGCACTATACCCCTAAGCAACCTCAAGTCATAGTTGTGCAATGCATGTAGGGCATACCATAGTACCACACACAATAAGCATGTCCATTAACTCACCATGTTCATATTCATCAATTCTAAGTCTCACTATTGACCTACTTTCACATTGACAAGGAACTATCATCTTAAGTCAATTCATATCAAGGAAGGCAACTATAGCAACACTCCCAGCTAGGAATACATTACATAATAGGACACTTCATAAGTAGCTTCAATTCATACTTCTACCATGTATGAATGGCATCCCATACTACCACTCACACTAAGTACTCCTTTAGGCTAGATTACTCCATGCTAACTATCTTTCATTCTAGTATATCAAAGAATAGCATACCAGCCATCATAGACCTAACTATCATGGAAACATCCTATCATACAATCCGAGCTATAAAAGGAAGGATACAAGTATACCATCCTAGCCACCATGCAACCATTCAATAAGATGCAAGTGAATCCTCAACCCTAAGCTATCCTTAGGAGAGTATGGTGTCTCAATCCTAAGTTTCCATGAAATGGTGTTGGCCTGACCAAGTCAAGCTACCATGAAGAGCATTCTAATCATGCTAGTTCAAGATACCCATAGGAGAGCATAGATCCTCAATCCTAGGCTACCATGCCTATACTAATGCAAGCTACCATGAAAAGCACCCTATCAATGCTAGTTTAAGCTAACCTTGGGAGAGCTAAATTCCTCTATCCCAAGCTACCATGAGATCTACCATCCCAAGCTACATAATTCAACTATCCATGAAGGAATCATAAGACTCAACCTCAAGCTATTATATTCTAACAAGCATGATTAATTTTAGGTGATTAACCTTTCACATTCTACATATATGCAAGATATATCATCACAAAAGACTCACTTTTTAAGCCCTGGTGATCAACATTGTGACTTCAAGCCCTAAATTCAAGCTTTACTCCACATTCATCATACTAGTCTAGATCACAATACATTCTAGTCACAAGCCATAGGAAAAACTAATTCTAAGAATAATTCATCAAAGTCCCAAATCTAGCCATTTCGATTCATGTTCTATCATTCATACATAAGTCTAGTTCAATTCATGATTTCATATTACTAATCTTGAATAAGTTCCATTCATGATAACAATCCAAGAGAATATAGCAAGAATCATCAATTACTCATCATAAGACAATAACCCACATACTTTAAAAATTAGGGTTAATCAAGGAATTCACATAAATAATTCAGAATTTCATGAATCAACACTAAATTAATCATATATAAATAGTATCCAACCGTTTGGAATCATACCCACCGAAAACCCATACATTGGAAGTAACCTTAGCTTGATTGCTGTTCTTCTTCACAAATTGAGGGAATTTCTAGGGTAATATATTGGTGGAAGAACCCATAGATGAAGAGCTAAACACACCTTAAACAAAACCCTAGAACAAGCCTTTAGTAGTGGAGCCTTTGATCTTGACCTTAGCTTCAACCCCCGCTTATTATTCAATGGAGGTTCTTCTTAGAGAGAGAAATATTTGAGAGAGGAGTGATTTGGCGTTTTGAATTTAGTCTAATGTAAAGTGACTTAAACTTGGTGGCTAAGGACTTAAAATAGTCTAAATAGGTGAATAAAAGACATACAAAATGACCTCCACTTAAACCTAGTCGAATAGGAATTTACCGAAATGTCCCTCACTTGGTAGCCCCGTCCCAGGCACCACGGCCACTTGGACGGTCCATAAAGAGCACCACGGTCCGTGGTGGTGCCCATGGTCCCTTGACCAGTAACTGACCTACCTTTCCAAGACCTTAAAACACCCTAAAACACTAAGGCACCTTCACGGGCACTTTGACGGGCTGTGGTCAAACTAACGACTCGTGAAGTGCCTCGTGAACATGGGGCATGTCTTAGCCTATTGACCTGGCCTCCCAAGTGTCTAAGGCATCTCCACGGACCCCCTCACGGAACGTGGTCCACACCACTGGTCGAGAAGGTGGTTGTGAACCCTTGGGCAGTAGCTGCCAAGGTTGGACATCCTTGTGTCATGTCCCGCCACTTCACAATTAAATTTTGTAGTCGAATAGGGGCAGAAGAGTCTAGAGTTATGGAGAGGTTTATAGAGAACTCTAGAAGCCCTTAGAGTTTTTAAGAAGGCTTAGAAATCCCTAGGTCCTTCCTTAGAATTCTCTAGAATGCCTTAGATATTTTCTTGGAAAACCTTAGAAATTCCTAGAAAGTGTAGAGATTTCTAGAGAGGGACCAAAGTGTAAATAGTCTAGGGACTTGTAAAGTAATTTTAAATTACACTTTAGTCCTTAGGAGGTAGTATAAATAGAGGTGCCAACCATTTTCAAGACACCAAACAAGTTGTAAGCAATCTTCCAAAGCTTAATACAAAGCCTTCTTCCAAACATTCCAAATCTTTCTAAGTCTTTCTTTGAATTCTCTTAGCGATCTTAGTTTCAAAGGGCTTACTTGATCTTACAAGACCGTGAAAGATTCGTGAGTAAGTTGTCAAGTGCCGCACGAAATATTAGTGATACTCTAAGTTCGTGACAACGTGGTATCAGCGTGAGGCTTGATACTAAGGGAATGACAACCGAAGGAGACGTGAACGCCGCTAGTACCACCAATGTCCGTCTGGATGGTGGAAATAAGAACCGCAAGGGAAAGAAGCACCAAAAGAGTCATGAAGAAATGCTGCTGGATCCTACACCAAGCGAGGTGCTAACATCTCATCCGCCCTCAACCACCGAAGCAAGTGACGAGGAACGTGGCAAGGAGGCCATTGACATCACCGCATGAGAAGAGTGGGTCACAAGGGTTGAAGTGGCAAGGCAGGCCGTGGAGATATTAGGCCGGCGCATGAATGTGGCCAATGGAAAATTCAAGACTCTCGAAGACTTCTCCCTTGAGGGGATCGAAAACATCCGTAAGGAGTTGGAAGGAAGTCAGCGGGCCGAGTTTGAGATGAAGGAGGCTATTACTTCCTTGGAGTGTCGGCTCATGGAGGCGTTGAGCACGATTGAGACCATGAAGGTCGAGATGAAAGCACTTAAGGAAGGTCTAGCAGCTGGAGGATCATGGTCGCTTGACCGAGATAGGGAGACAATGGTCGAGGCTCCCAAGACACCTATGTTCAAAGGCGTCCGTGACGTGCAAGAGGTGGAGAATTTCCTTTGGCATTTGGAGAATTACTTCAAGTGCAACGTGATGAAGAGCGACGAGAGTAAGATCAACACCGCTGTATTGTATCTTTCGGATGGCCATGTTATGATGGAGGCGCAAGGAGGCCGAGATAGGGAAGGGGACATACACCATCAACACCTGGGAGCAATTTCGGGAGGATTTCAAGAAATCCTTCTTCCCTAACAATGTCATCTATGAGGTGAAGCGCAAGTTTAGGGAGCTGAAGCAAACGGGAAACATCCGTGCATATGTCCAGGAATTCACTACCCTCACGCTTCAAATTCCTAACATCACGGATGATGATATGTTGTTCCACTTCATGGAGGGGCTGCAAGATTGGGCCAGGACGGAGTTAGAACGTCGGCAAGTCAGGACCATAGACGAACCCATCACGCAGGCCAAAGCTTTGACAGACTTCAGGCAGGAGAAGCCCGACAGAGCCAGAGGAGAAGAGATGAGAGGTAGTCATGACCATGGTGGGGGAGATCGTGGAAAAGGCGAGGAGTAGCGGCCACATCCCAAGAATCATGATACCAACAAGTCCGATGGCAAGAAGTCTGGACGTCATGGCCACACGGAGAAAAAGACAGAGGTTGCCTACAAAGGTGGTTGCTACATATGCAATGGGCCGCATGGCTATGCAAAGTGCCCTGAACTGAAGAGCCTTGGTGCCATCCTGCGAGAGCGGAAGGAGAAAGATGCCCAGGAGCAAGGGCAAGGCGAAGGGACGACGCAGTTGAGCTTGATAGGACTATGCAGAGCCATCACGAAGCAGCCAGAGAAGCTAAGAGGATAAGACGCACAATATGTCGACATCACGATTAATGAGAGACCCGCTCGTGCTATGGTTGACACGGGTGCAGAGGTCAGTATCATGACCAAGATGGCAGCGACAGGTTGGGCCTGGGTTACAGTCCAAGTAAAGCCTAACTCAGGACGGTTAATGCACCCCCGACTCCTGTGAGCAGAGTCACGCATGGAGTGAGAATCACGCTAGGCGAGTGGTAAGGTAAGACCAATTTCACTGCCGCTCTTGTAGATCTCTTCGATGTAATTCTTGGGCAGGAGTTCTTCCAGCAGTGCCACGCGGTGATCGACCCTTACCTCCAACGACTTCTAGTCGTGGAGCAAGGAAAATCATGCATGGTTCCCCTGGTTAAGGTACCAAAACCGGAAGGACAAGTCCGGTTAATGGCCATACAGCTCGAGAGAAGACCTAAGAAGAAGGAGCCAGTGTTTAGAGCCACCATTGCAAGTTCGAAAGAAGACAATGGTGCAAAAGGGTCCCTGCCACCACGCCTGGAAAAGGTTCCAAAAGGGAACGATGTCGTGATACCAAAGAAGCTGCCGAGGTGCTTGCCTCCTAGGAAGGAGGTAGATCATAAGACCGGGCTGAAAGAGATCAGGAAGCAACTAAAAGTGGTGCGCGAGGGCATGGATCGAGTGAATAGATTATTGGCCACGCATACAGGAAGACCAGACCCGGTTGGCGATGCCGCGACAATGCGATGCGGTCGTCGCATCCATATGTGGGGGAGAGTGTCACGTCCCGCCACTTCACAATCAAATTTTGCAGTCGGATAGGGACGGAGGAGTCTAGAGTTATGGAGGGGTTTATAGGGAACTCCAGAAGCCCTTAGAGTTTTCAAGAAGGCTTAGAAATCCCTAGGTCCTTCCTTAGAATCTCTAGAATGCCTTAGATATTTTCTTGGAAAACCTTAGAAATTCCTAGAAAGTGTAGAGATTTCTAGAGAGGGACCAAAATGTAAATAGTCTAGGGACTTGAAAAGTAATTTTAAATTACACTTTAGTCCTTAGGAGGTAGTATAAATAGAGGTGCCAACCATTTGCAAGGCACCAAACAAGTTGTAAGCAATCTTCCAAAGCTTAATACAAAGCCTTCTTCCAAACATTCCAAATATTTCTAAGTCTTTCTTTGCATTCTCTTAGCAATCTTAGTTTCAAAGGGCTTACTTGAGCTTACAAGATCGTGAAAGATTCGTGAGTAAGTTGTCAAGTGCCACAAAAAATATTAGTGAGACTCTAAATCCGTGACACTTGGCCCTTTGGCTTAGGCTTGCCCTTTTTTCCTTGGTAGTTGCCCTTCCCATGCACAACCAAACTCTTAAAGGTCATATAGGCTACTAGGTATAATACATATCTTGATGTTCAAACATTAAATTCCTCATTCTAAACACATAAAGTCTCATCTACGACTCTATTTCCCATACATCAAATCTTAGAACCCTAGCTTGTGGCCCTAGTTTGGTCTACTAGTTTTCGGGGTGTTACAATATCTCCCCCTTGGAAACATTCATCCTTGAATGACCTTTCTAATCACTTCCTAAAAGAAACAACTCTAGACTAATAGCCCATCATCCATGCAGCACACATACATGCACACAACCAACAAGGAAACTTCAATTCCAAGCTAAACATACCTAATGCAACCCAAAATGCATGAAAGAGACATATATACTCATTTCCAAGGAGGAACTAACATCTATTAGCTACAACATGCTCAACATAAATTCATGGAGCCTAAAAATGCGCATTGACTCAAGTATGCTACAACATGAGGCAGCACAATGCAATTAAACCAATTCTAACAAAGCCTACACAACTTCATAAACATACATAAAGAAATCATAGCAACACAAAATCATGTAAGGACCTTATGGAATAGACACACTATCTCCCCCTTGGGAGTAAGCCCACACATGCTTTTCTAAACATCCATCAAGGCAAGGACAAAATCAAGTCCAACATAACAAGTCATAAAAGACAAGAAATCTGGAAATTTTCTAAAACATGAAAGATGTACATACCGGAAAGGGACATAAGGAGATCACTCTTGATAATCCTTGGATTGGAGAGCATAAAACCTATTACTCTTTGGAGGCTCATCATCCCCACCACTAGGGGCAACTTGCTTACCCTCTCTTATAGTAGCCTTTGCCTTTGGGTAATCTTTCATCATGTTGCCACTCTTACCACAACTAAAGCAACCCTAATTTATGAACAACAATAATACTCAACAACCTTGCTATCTAAGCACATTATCTCCCCTTGGGAGTAAGCCTATTAAAACTCTTTTAGGCATCACTAAACCTTCACATCATCACACAAATGCTTCTAAACCATGGTGAATTACATTTCTACTCTTATTAGAGGAGTCCATTCACTCAACCCATCTAGGCATTACTTAACCACCCTATTCCACCAATCTATCAACATACCTCAAAACTCATCATGACCTTCTACCAACAACACACATAACCATAAAGCATCCCATTCATACGAAAGACAACATCACAATCTATCATCTCAACTCTATCAAGTCACATAGCCATTATTGACTTCTCAACCAACCTTTCTCTCTCACTCCTTGTAGCATAAATCTTTTTAATAGTCACATCCTAAAGACCATCGGATAAGGGATAAGAAAAAGAGCTTATCGATCTATGGCATGACTTGGAGAATGAAGAAATGAGAATTTTCCTAAGCATCCAATAGCCTCCTATTCATAATTATGTCGCGACTCACACCCATGAATAAGACTCTACTTAGACGTGGTTTGAGACAATCCTAGAACCATTCTAAACCTTTTGCTTTGATACCAAGTTTGTCACGACCCAGGGGTACCCCCTAGACGTAACACGACGTACTCGACCTCGAAGAGGTATCATACAAGCCCTTAGCGTCATCATAACATAAGATCATAGAAAAGTAGGGGAATTTAAAAATTTCTTTAAAATACAATATCAAAATATTTCATAAAAGCGGAAGTCTTGTCTAACATCTTTGTCTCGAACCATCTAAGAATAATATGAATAAAAGTCTTGGGACACAGCCCACATAAAGACTAAAACATAAGAAAATACATAAATGAAATATAAGGGGGTTTGTCCTTGAAGCTATGAGGACTCACCAATCTTCAATCTTTTTGCACTTAGGAACCTAGCCTCCAAGTAACTGAATCTCCCAACACCCTACTTTTGATTAGAATGTAGGCAATACGCGTTAAATGTACCAAGTATGAAAGCTAGCACAACATCATAAAGCATCTCAAATAGTTAGTCAACATAAGACATAAGCATAAGAGACAATAACATAATCATAACATAATTCCAAGATAAGCATCATATCATAGCAAATCAACATAAGACTTTCATAATTGAATACTTCAACCATTAGCCTTTCATATTCAAGAGAACTACTTTACAAGCTGCCTCCAAGTATTCTAGTGCAAGGTAAATATAGCATCCCATAATACTATCCAAGCTAAGCACCTCTCTTTGGTCATTCTTGGTCATAGCCCACCTTCATAGTCAAGACCTAGGTTTTCATGTCATAAGAGCACTATACCTCTATGAAACCTCAAGCCACACTTGTGCAATGCATGTGGGGCATCTCATAATACCACACACACTAAGCATGTGCATTAAGTCACCATGTTCATATACATCACTTCTAAGTGTCACTATTGAACTACTTTCACATTGACAAAGAACTATCATCTTAAGTCAATTCATATCATGGAAGGAAACTATAGCAATACTCTAAGCTAGGCCTACACCACATAAGAGGACACTTCATAAATAGCTTCAAGTCATATTTGTGCCATGTATGAATGGCATCCCATACTACCAATCACACTAAGTACTCCTTTAGGCTAGCTTACTCCATGCTAACTATCTTTCATTCTAGTCTATCAAAGAATAACATACCTACCATGCTAGACCTAACTATCATGGAAACATCCTATAATACAATCCAAGGTATCAAAGGAAGGATACAATTATACCAACCCAGCCACCGTGCAACCATTCAATGAAATTCAAGCTATCCTTAAGGGAGTATGAATCCTCAACCCTAAGCTATCCTTAGGAGAGTATGGTGTCTCAATCCTAAGTTACCATGAAATGGTCTTCGCCTAACCAAGTCAAGCTACCATTAAAAGCATTCTAACCATTCTAGTTCAAGCTACCCATAGGAGAGCATTTACCCTCAATCCTAGGCTACCATGCCTATACTAATGCAAGCTACCAAAGCAACATATCAATGCTAGTTCAAGCTAACCTTGGGAGAGATAAATTCCTCAATCCCAAGCTAACATGAGATCAACCATCCCAAGCTATATAATTCAACTATCCATGAAGGTATCATAAGACTCAACCTCAAGCTATTCTATTTTAACAAGCATGATTCATTTTAGGTGATTAACCTTTCACATTCTACATATATGCAAGATATCTCATCATAGAAGAGTCACTCTTTAAGCCCTAGTGATCAACATTACGACTTCAAGACCTACATTTAAGATTTATTCCACAATCATCATACTAGACTAGATTACAATACATTCTAGTCACAAGCCTTAGGCATAACTAATTCTAAGCATAATTCATCAAAGTCCCAAATCTAGCCAGTTCTATTCATGTTCTACCATTCATACCTAAGCCTAGTTAAATTCATGATTTCATATTACTAATCTTGAATAAGTCCCATTCATGACAACAATCCAAGAGAATATAGCAAAAATTAGCAATTCCTCATCATAAGACACAAACCCACATACTTTAAAAATTAGGGTTAACCAAGGAATTCACATAAATAATTCATAATTTCATGAATCAACACTAAATTAATCATATATAAATAGTATCCAACCGTTTGGAATCATACCCACCGAAAACCCATACATTGTAAGTAACCCTAGCTTGATTGGGGTTCTTCTTCACAATTTAGGGGAATTTCTAGGGTAATATATGGGTGGAAGAACCCATATATGAAGAGCTAAACACACCTTAAACAAAAAACTAGAACAAGCCTTTAGTAGTGGAGCCTTTGATCTTGACCTGAGCTTCAACCCCCGCTTATTATTCAATGGAGGTTCTTCTTAGAGAGAGAAATATTTGAGAGAGGAGTGATTTGGGGTTTTGAATTTAGTCTAATGTAAAGTGACTTAAAATTGGGGGCTAAAGAATTAAAATAGTGTAAATAGGTGAATAAATGACATACAAAATGATCCCCACTTAAACCTAGTCGAATAGGAATTTACCCAAATGTCCCTCACTTGGTAGCCGAGTGTTTGGCACCACGACCACTTGGACGGTCCGTGAAGGGCACCATGGTTTTTGGTGTTTCCCCTGGTCCCTTGACCAGTAACTCCCCCAACTTTCCAATACACTAAAACACCCTAAAACACTAAGGCATCTGCACGGGCACTTTGACGAGCCGTGGTCAAGCCAACGGTTCGTGAAGTGCCTCGTGAACTTGGGGCAGTGTCTTGGCCTCTTGGACTGGTATCCCAAGTGTCTAAGGCATCTCCACGGACCCCCTCACGGACCGTCGTCCACACTACTGGTCGTGAACCCTTGGGCAGTAGCTGCCAAGGTTGGATAGCCTTGGCCCTTTGGCTTAGGCTTGCCTTTTTTGCCTTGGTAGTTGCCCTTCCCATGCACAACCAAACTCTTAAAGGTCATATAGGCTACTAGGTTTAATACATATCTTGATGTTCAAACATTAAATTCCTCATTCTAAACACATAAAGTCTCATCTACGACTCTATTTCCCATACATCAAATCTTAGAACCCTAGCTTGTGGCCCTAGTTTGGTCTACTAGTTTCCGGGGTGTTACATTTATAGTTCTTTCAGATAGCGAGGTGTTACATGCCACCCACTGAAAGGTATCAAAAAAGGGCTCCCAACCTAGTACAACTCAATCTCCAATTGTCGTGATAGCATAAACCTCCGGTAATACCTAATAACCACAAAAATATATTTAGAGAGGATATAATATATAATAAGCCAGGAATTTCCCTAAACTAAGGATCATACTATAAGACTCAAGTATGCTATTCCAGTCTACAAGGATCTAGTCTGTCTGAAATGATGTTAGAGACAAAGCAAAGTCACAAAGTCTGAGAGTCTAAGGCCACACTGCTCTATCCTAGGCTATGTCAGGACATGCATCAAGAAAAAAGTAAATTCAAGTAATTCACATAGCATGCACAAACCCAAACCTCCCAACTAGTAAGGTACTTTGCCCGAAATACTGTCGATCAAACCTAAAAATATGATATCTAAGAAGGTGGTAAGAATAATAGGTCCCCACCCCAATTCACACTAATCAACATGAGTTCACACATTCAATCTTAATTCGATAGTAATAAGTCGTAGCTTACCTTAAGGCCGATCTTGCGCGCTCTAAATCACTTCCCCCGAGTTTTTCCTTTCCAAACGGTCTTTGAACGGTGCCACACCATCAAATATAAGATCACAATGTTAGACGTTCATTTAGACACTATAATCACAACAAATAGAGACATGTCAATTTTGGAGTCGAAATAGGAATAGTGAGACCGACACCAGACTTTCAGGATTTGAATCATTCAAAAGACCCAAAACAGTACCTGAACTTGTGTTACAAAATGGAACACAATTTAGGGCTCGAATGTAGCAAAAACCCAACATGAAAATAAATCACAATTTAATCAATTTGAAAAAAACACGCAATAGGTAAAACTCAGAATTTATCGAAATCGAAGGATGCCCATCACTCCTTGAGCACTCCACGACATAGCCTCATCATGGGACATCGAATCAACCAAAGCAGATGTAAAATCAACAAGATATCATCAAAGTAATATACCCAAAGTCAAGAACTCAAAAGATCTACAATAGTCTAGTTTATCGTGATTTTACCTTGAACGACGTGTACCCAACAACTTTTAGTAACTATACAGAGAAGTTGTAACTTCTCAGAAAAATAGACTTCAACTTTTCAGCAGAAAAAATGAGAATTTTGTGAACCACGATAGGGTTCACGAATCGTGAAAGGAACCACCGTCGGTCGATCTTCTCGTGGTTTACACCCACCCAGAAGTGGTGGCCCACGGGACCCTTCACGGGCCATGGACCACCACACAAGCCCTGGGAAGGCTCGTGGAGGTGAGACAGAACCACCTAGGCTCAGACATCAGACCATGGTGAGGCTCGTCAAGATGAACTAGTAGACTTCTAACCAGAGTGAAGAACCACGGTGGCCTTCACAGTCTATAGTCCTTCACATGGTCCGTGAAGTGGACCGTAAAGGGGAGGGCATAGACAGAAGTAGACAATGACCAAAACCACGGCCCACTTTACGGTCAATGGTCCCTTTGATGGTCCATCAATGGCTCCGTTGAAGGCCCCAGTCCGTTTTATGTTGGGTTCATTTTTGTCTTCACCCCTATGCGTTGAACACCTAAACTACGTCGTTTTACTCAGTTTCAGCCTAATAACCTAATCAGAACATAATCAAAACCTTTATTCACCAAAATTCACCAGAACATAGAGCGAAAAAGAGGAGAAAGAGTCGACAGCCCGTCAAGAACACACAACATGTTTTCTTCATTTCCAGTCTCAAAATCAAAGAATTTCTCCGTTGATTTTGTCACTAGGTATGTGGGATTTCACTAGTGGGTTCCTTTTATCCACTAGGTGCCTATAATTTAGTCAAATTCTTGATTCACTATATCTTTCTTAGACCTAGGGTTTTTAAAACCTTAGATATTGGTTGTGATTTAGCTGTTATGCATTTTTAATCAGATTATTATGTTTTCATGAAATTGTTGCTTATTCCCTTGAACAAAACTCATAACCCTAGTTATGTAGATTCTCTTAGTTCATGGATTACACTTGCTAGGTTAGTTAAATAGATATACATGCTCCAGTTTTGAATGTTTCGTTGTAAGTACCTAAATGTTACATTTTCAGATTTTTATGTCAGAATATTGAGCTATTCAGTATTTCCGTTATGTTGTGTCATACATATTTTCAATTGGGAGTAGGCTTAACACCAAGTTGGACTAGGGTTCTGCGTACCCTCATAGTCCCAGAACTACGTGCCCCCGTAGGTTTATTAGTCCCCTCTGTTGGGCATTTGATTTAGTGATCATGCAGTCATGCCTTTATACTTCTGGCAAGGTATATTGGGACCTCTCAATGGGGCGTATACATCGGACTCCGTATTTTGCTCACGTTGTTTTATGTCGATTAATAGTTTCTCCCACAATCAGACTCTAGTGCATTGAACATGTTTTCAGTTATACTTCAGTATTCAGTCTCGTCATGTTAACTTCATGATTAGTACTTGGTAATTGCATTTACCTTAGTTATGAGATATATTTCAGTATCTATGTTTCTGTTTAGATTATGTCATTGCTCAGTTATGTTTGTTTAGCTTTTGTACTTTTTTCAACTATTATCTATATGATGCATGCTCAGTACATTTCAAGTACTGATGCATACTCTGCGATACATCCTTTAATGATGTATGCTCAGGTGTTCAGCATCCAGATCATGCATAGATCAGTTCCCGATCCGTATTCACCAGTGGTGAGTCCTCATACTTTGAGGACAATAGACATGTCTTTCATATTCAATATTTTATTTTAGTTTTCAGTTTTGCTAGAGTTAGCTGGGGGCATGTCCCAACAACTCTAGTCAGTAGAGGCTTTTTGGACATAGTAGTAGATTCAACTTTAGATTTGAGTGAATGTTCAGTATCATTAAACTCTTAGTAATTTTATATATATTCAAATCAGTATTGGGAAATCTCCATCTTTCAGTTATATCTTGTTTTAGCTTCCGCATAGTATCTCTTTATTCAGTTTTTTTAGGATGCTTATAATATGCCAGCTTCAGGGTTAGCTTGGGGTCACTCATGATCCTAGGTCCCGTGTTTATGTTAAGGGGGTAGTATCCAGGCGTGACATAAGCCACCATCAAAATGAAGCTTTCACACTTTGAATCACCTCATTTGGCCAAGAAATGAGAGAGATATGGGGTTTTGGTGTTTCTAGAATGAGCTGATATTTCACCTATAACTGCAGCAAATTTCAATATTTTTTTTGGAAACTAAAAAACTCCGACGGGGAGTTCCGAACTTGTTTGGAGCCCCGTGTAGGCAAACAAGATATGCAATCATACCAAATTCAATATACCTGACATAATGGTGTAGTCAAAATTTTCATACAAGGTCATCTTGACAAAAGTGGGTCCCACACCCAATGGCTGTTTTAAGTCAAAATCTACTAAAAGGGCTCGAAATTAGCTTGGAATCCTCGGGACAAGAACGAAGGGAAAATCTAGATCAAACTTGACATTTCGGAGCTATTTACTCTGAATGTTTACTAATGTCAAACATATGTTTAAACTTTAAAGTTAAAACACCTAATCGCACCGACTCACACTAAAAACTTTATGAGTCATGCCTACCATGCTACTAGCCTAAAATGACCCTTTTGGAATGATGGAATTATCAAAGTTGGATTCTCAGGTCATCCTCTTGAATTTCTGATAAAAAATAATTGTTCAAGGTCCAAAAGCCCCCAAAACACTAAAACTCACATAAAAACTAAGCAAACAAACAGGTAATCGAACTGCAGTCCCATCAAGTCATAAATGACTTGGGGTTACTATAGGAAATATCTAAATGACAAAAAGGAGGCATAAACACTGAAATGACCTGAAGTTCATTACGAAATGACAAACCCTATCCCTTGGAAATATACTTTATAGAATATATGCGATTGGTTGTTGTATGTTTCAAATAACAAATAAAATTTATCCATACCTTCTGTACAAACTAAGTTTTCAACCTTTGAATATCTGAATGAATCACCTTTGCATTATATATCATGAAAGTTGACCCAAACACAACCAATATTTTACCATAAGTTTCCATGTGTCAACATTTTCCTCATGATTTTCATACTTGATTTGATACTCAGGATACTTGATGGTAAACATTTTTGCCCAATTTTAATGGGAATGAATAAATTGGTTAAAATAAATAACTTTTTATTTCTTAAAATTTAGCCCAAAATGAAAAGGGAATAGGATCAAATGTCACCGAACTTTGAGAAAAAGCTCATCTACGACATCCGTTAAATTTTGAGTCATCTATGTTATTTTCGTTTGAGAAAAGGTTAATTCATTCCATTATATGTACTGGCAAAAACTAATTTTTGAATGCAAATTAAAGAATGTAGAATATTCTTTATAGGCTTTGTCTGATTTTTCTGTTTGTAAATTTGCACTGTCTCTCTGCTCTTTTTCATAAGTAGAGGGGCACATGAAGTTCAATTTTAAAGGGCATGCCACACTTTATTGGTTACTTGTTCTCTATTTTTCTTATATGTTGTATGCTTAATATGAATATGTTCTATTTGTTATATGAAGGGAAGCATTGGAGCAACACTAAATTAAGTTCTCTTTGTCTTATCTATAGATCTCAGATTTGAATTGTGTTATCGGCCATTGAATTTTGTGTTAGGATGCGCTTCTTATAAATATTGTTTATATTAGGGTAGATCATTGCCTACATTACACTCCATTGGGTTGCCTTTTTGTTTTGTTATTAATTTTTTATACAGTAAAACTAACACCTTGAATGACGTTACGTAGCGCATATTGTATGGATTAGACGTACGTCACGAGTCTGAACTCTTTTTAAGGTAAGAAAAATCTAGTATTTAAATAGAGAATGATAAACTAACAGTTTCATTATCCACCATAGTACCATTGGAATGTATGACTTATAATATTTTTTTCTGTAATACTACTCAGTAATTTCATTATAATGTTAGACTTAAGAATATAAAACTCATTAATGATGTTGTTGAAATACGAATGGACTTAATCATTTAACAACTCTGGGAATTTTCCAAGTCGATAGAAATAAGATAAAGTAGTAATTGCGCGACTTGAATCTTCTTAAGCAAAAGTTAAATATTTCGTGCATCAACCTAAAAAAATGTTCTTATATTTTTTTGTATTGTACTTATACTTTCACCAACATATACAAATATGAGGATTGATTTATCATATGGTCATTCAACTAATATTTATTATATCAAAAAAAATTCTTTCTTCTTGATTCTAATTTTCTTCAACAAAGAAAATAATTTTATGATATAATTAATTAGTACAATTAAATAGTTGATTGTCTATCTGAAAAATATAAGACACAGATAAAAAGATAAAAAATATACGTTGGGTTTAGCTAATCAATAAACTTCAGTCAAATTCAATTAAATTTACTAATTTGTCTTTTCATTTATCAAAATGTATATGACAAGTTTTACTTTAGGTAAAGATAATTTCAAATTAAATATTTTTACATCTATGAAAGAATTGAGAAAATCAAAACTCAGATTTTGTTTCAATAACACAAATTCTGAAAAAAATAATATTTTTTACACTCAAAATAAAATTATGCAAGCAAAGAATATTCAATATATATGTGTCTATTTACAAAACTGTTATTTTATTTATATTTTGATGAAAAATGTTCCGCTAAATGGCTACACTTGCGATGCTTATAGCTAAAAAAATATTATTTCATATATAATTTACGGCGAATACAAGTTTTAAAAATATTTCTTTCTTTTTAAAAGATTTATATCCAATTATCATCATATAAAATGAAACCACGAGAGTTAACTATATTAAAAACTATGAACTTAAGTGAAGACAAAAAAAACAATATTATCTTCAAATAAACAAATTATATATGAAATCATGAAACTATGCAAAAAAAATTGTTGTTAATTTGTATTACTAAAATATTTAGAACAACAACTTTGGAGAACTTTATATGAAATAATAGAGTATGAAGTGTATTTCAACACCGGAAACTTAAAACCAGTAAATAGAAAAGAACCTAACAAAATATTTTTCTCTAGGAAGAAAATTGAGCCCACTAAACACACAGTGTTTCCTTAAGAAAATTATTTCACTCAAGTATCCGAGGTTAATAGACTATTCCTCCCAGTATTAAACGATCTTACTCACAAGTTTATGGGTATCTAAAATAATGGTGTCAACGAACCACTCAACGACATTAAGGGAAACTAGAACTTATTTATGGAGAAGAAAAGAAGTTCTGAAGTTCAGAAAATTCGTTCTTGAAAAATAAGAGGAAACCCCTTTATTTATAGATAACATAGGGTAGTGTGATTATATGTTTATTATACTTTATCGGAAAGGTCACAACCCTTTGGATAAAATTCAAAAGTCATAGCCCTTTGTTAAAGTCACAACCTTACGAAAAAGTCACAACTCTTCATAAAAGTCTTAACTCTTCAGAAAAGTCACAACTCTTCTTAAAAGTAACAACATTTCATAAAAGTTGAAACTCTTCATAAAAGTCATAACTATTAAACTTTCGTTCACACCTTTTAAAATTTAACAATCCCCCTCATGAATGGGGAATGACTCTAAGACAAAGAAATGGAAAAATGTGAACTTTACAAGGAAGAATCAATTCAATCTGAATAAGTAGGTTTCCCTTTTAACTTTCTGTAGCGAACATATGTCGGATATACTCGGTTAATCGGTAGATTTGATATCTTTGAATTGTTGACCTTTGGTGTTTACCAAGACAATCACATGTTACACAATCAATCCTGAACATTCTATGGTTCTCACTATTGTTTTTGTTTCAGCCATGAACACCTCATAATTTCATGAGCGTATAGAGAAATGGTGTTTTACGATCATCCTCTTTGAAGCGGCTTACACTTTACACTCATATAGGTGATTTCTAACCGTTATCTCATAGATACACTATTTGGTAAGATCTTCCAAAACATGGAAATTAATAAAAAAACTTTAAGCTTTATTAACTCGTTAAAAACCTTTATTTATTATTTTTGTTCCTAAACATTGTTTTCATCATCAGAATGGATGGAATTATTTAACAATGTTGAACCGTCAGTCATAACTTCGTTTGATCTTCTTTAACATAGCTCTTGGGATCTCTAGTCTACTAGGTAGAGTAACCACCATGATGACTTGTCTTAAGCCTTAAGTACATTCTCTTAGATGATATTTCAACCCTCTCTCTAGTTAGGCCTTTTTGTATGTGGATCCAACACATTATCTTTTGACTTTACATAGTCAATATGATAATTCTACTAAAGAGTAGTTTTCTAACGATATTATGTCTAAGCCTTAACGATAATATGATGACTTGTCTTAAGCCTTATAGATGCTTTATGCCCTACCTATTACATCTTGACTATCAAAAAGTATGCATATTGATGCCAAAAGTTTGGGACAAAAATGAATATCCTTCAAGATATTCCGGAGTCATTCAAATTATTCATCGGATTTATAGCAATAATAAAATGACCCTTCAGGTAATTTCTATATTTTTACCTCCTATTCATCGGTTAGAGCATTCTGATAGCAATCCCATGTTATTTATTACTTGCTAAGACTAAAAGTCGATCACCTGATTGCTCGTTTGGTTTTTATGTGTGTTTTAGTATTTTATAGATTTTGAATCTTGAATGGTCATTTTTAACAAAAGTTCAAGAAGATGACCTTAGAATCCAATTATGACGATTATGTTCGCTCCGAAAGGGTCATTTCTGGCAAGAGGCATAGCCAACATTACTCCTAAGGCTTTTGGTATGAGTCTGTGTGATTAGGCCTTTAAACTTTCAAGTTAAGGCCTAAGTTTGACTTTAGCCATGCAACACCTCAGATTCAAAAAAAGAAAAAAATTTAGTCCTACAGAAAATTTGGTGCAAGAACCAAATGACGTCACCAATGGTCCATCGTCTGACAGACGGACCGTAGGAAGGCCCATGGTTGGGCTGCCCAATTTTCCTAAAATGTCAAGTTTCAGTACTTTTTCAACGGTTCACCAAGATGGCCCATTGTTCAGTGTAAGAGTCGTAAATACGTCTCGTAGATGAGTCACAAACTTAGGGATTCTAGGGGCAAAAGTGGAGACCCACGATCGGGACCCATGATCCGTCATTGGGTCCACCGCCCGTGGGTGGGTCTCGTCTGTCGAGGCCTAAATATCAAGGTCTCTGAATCCATCG
This sequence comes from Solanum stenotomum, assembly GCF_019186545.1. NCBI lineage: Eukaryota > Viridiplantae > Streptophyta > Magnoliopsida > Solanales > Solanaceae > Solanum > Solanum stenotomum. The sequence goes on along the minus strand of NC_064290.1, from coordinate 25,367,346 downwards.
ACGACCAACAAGGACATTCCATTGGTGGAACCACGGACCGTAGGTTCCCACCATCGGTGGTGTCGACAATTATTTTCTTAAGGGCTTTTGGGTCTTTTCCTAATTAATCTAGCCTAATACTATGTAATTTTACCCTTCATCTAAAGTTCCTATATAAGTACTTTTACCCCCAAATTTCCCCAATTTAAATCATTCTCTCAAATTCCTAAAATAAGAAAAAGTCTTCCTCTAAAATATTTCTCTCTCTAGAAGTTGAAGAAGAAAGTCAGGGTTTGCAAGTTAAGTCTCCATTTCCACCATTGAAGTTAGGCTTTTGGCATTGAGGTATGATAGTTTTCATCCATGGATCCCTTTCATCCATATAGTTATGAAATTCTCCAATTTACAAAGTTAGAATTCTCTAATTGAGTTAGGATTTTCTTCCATGTCATGGGTTCCTATAAATATTGTTTTATTTGATTGAATTATGATCTCTTACAAATGAATTGAGTTTTTTTCATGTTTTTAAGTTGAATCCCATGAACCCATGCCTAACCCCATGTTTTCCCAAGTTATGATGACATAATGTGGGTTGTGGAACTATTAAAGATGAACTTATGAAATCAAACATGTTCTCATGAATCTGATGTAAATGTTTTACGGATGCTTTGAGTGGAAAGTATCAATGATGTTGTTGTTGTGTTGTTGAAAGGATTTCGTAAAGACACATGAAAGCATGATTGTGAAATGATAATCTTAGATAAGAAGGGTTCTTAAGTTAGTAAGGCTTTCTCACTTAAAATGAACTAATGTTAATGACCTATTCAAATGTTGAGGCAAGAGGCGATTACCCATGATCTCTATTGAAAGACAAGAGGTGATTACCCATGTCATATTATGTAAGGCAAGAGGCGATTACCCATGTTCCTTTAAAGGTCAGATGAATGAGATTCAAAACTATTCTATGCAAGCTAAGCTTAGTAGCGTCTGGACAAGTGGCGATTACCCATGTCCCATAAACTATGTGTCAACAGAGGATGGTCTAGATAAACATTAGCTAGTGGATACATATAAGCTAGAAGTTCATGCTCCTTACCTTGGCAAGTGGGACAACCTTTTTCGGTGTGGGAGACACATGATTCCATGATAATAGCTCACATGGTGTTATATGTCGGTTAAGGCTATTTCCCACAAGCAAGCTATGATGAACTAAGGTTACTTCAAGAAGTATCTCACATGTGCTTTTAATATGATGCCTATTTTCATTGACCATGCTTTACGACTCATGTCTTCTAACCCTTTTTATATCATGTTTTAGCTTAGTCATTGCATACCATGAAAAATATCCCTTTTAAGCATCTTTTCAAATGTTCTATTCATGGCTATCATACTTGGTACATATTTGTACTAACGCATACTCTTTCCTACATTTCCCAAAATGTAGGATCCGACCTTATAGATTCGCACTTTCGTGGCTAGGGATATCATATAGAAGATTGAAGATTGGTGAGTCCTCATCACTCGAGGACCGACCTTTATTTTCTTTTGTCTTTACTTTCAGTTTTGAACTTGATGTACGGGTGATATACCGTGAGTTTACAATATTCTAATACATTTCACTTACAAGTTGTGTGTGTCTAGGGCCTTTTTGTATTGGTTTTTATGTGTTTTTATCGTATTTTGCAGGAAAGATATTCAGGCGCGAAAGTATAGAGACAACTGAAAGAAATGCAGAAAAAAGGGCATTCACGGAGGTGATCTACAGACCGTAGGTCCATTGATGGTCCGTAAGTGATGACCGTAGATTAGAAGGCAAGGTATGGATGACAAATCAGGGAAATCTGACCAAGTATGGAACCACGGTGGCCATTGACGGTCCGTAGAATGATACTGCGAGGGTTCCAGTACCTGATTTTTGAAGATTCTAAGTGTAAAGCTAAGGAGGGGATTGACGGACCGTAGATCTATCTACGGTCCGTCCTGCAAGTCCGTCGTTTGCTTCAGAGAAGCTGATTTTTGGCAGCTGAAATATTTTCTAAGTCCTGGCTGACGGAAGGGACTTACGGACCGTAGATCCATCGACGGTCCGTATGTCAGTTTCGTGGAATAAAGACGCGTGCCTGAACAAACTTTCCTTAATTTGTTTCCCTTTTAATTTAGGATTTGTTTTCTATAAATAGGGCATGTAAACCTCCTTTTTGAGGGTTAGACATTATTATTCTATTTTTACTTTGTGATTTTGGAGATTAATTTGCAACTCTAGCAATTATTGATTCCCTAAGTTCGTTTTGAAGACTTGGGCTTTACAATTCAAGTTGAATTTCTGGATTTATTATTCTCTTTACGTAAGTTCATAATTTCTTCATCTAAAACTATGAATTGTGTTCTTGCTAATATTGGTAACTAAATCCACAACTAGGGTTGTGGGAACCATGAGTGATTAACAAATTATAAATAGTAAATAAGTAATTCTTGAATAGTGTTTTGCATGCATTGATAATTCTTTTGTTTAAAAGTCTTTTTAACGAGAGCACGCGTTAGAACTCGCCTTGTTGCTACTTGCCGGACCAAGGAGGTAATCAACAAGAAAAGAATTATCAACATAGATTTAGTGTGATACTATCTAATAGGCTAGTGTCGATTGGTGCGAAGTAATAGCTAAGCCAAACATCGATTATGATGTCTAATATGAGGTAAAGGTAAGGGTAGTAAATTATACACACGTAGCCGGACCAAGGTGCGGGGTGCAATTCTCTAGATGCCCGACCAAAGATTTGGAGATACCTAACTTATCACTTTGCATGTAATACACTACGAAAGGTTTGTTGTTACTAGGATTATTGCGTTATGAGCTTGTGGGGAACACGTATACCCTAGTTATTTCTCTCATCTTGATAACAACTAAAATTGAGTTTTTATTACTGATTACTTATTAAATTCTTACTATTTGTTTCACAGAAACAAACCCCCCTTTAATTACCTTTTTTGAAAGTAATTTGACTAATTGAATATAATTGTTGGTTAAAGTAAAGTCTAAACCATTTTCCTCGTGGGACCGATCCCAACCTACAAGTTGGGTTCTTTACTTGATAACGATCACTTATAGTTCTGTAAGGAGGTGTAATTTGAGCGTATCAAAATTTGGCACTGCTGCCGGGGAATTTGGCCTTTAGATTTATTTTAACTACATTATTGAACGTTAGTCAAATATTTCCTAATTTTACTTTTTCTCTTTGTTTTTGTCTCTCTCAGGTTCTAACTCTAGTGTATGCCAAGTACACGGAGCCAGGGTGAACCACTTACTCCTTACGATCCAGAGATGAACCGCACTTTGTAAAGAATGAACAATCCAAGAGATCCAATTGATCCTATCGGAGGAAATCTAGATGATGCAGATGAGTTACAACAACAAAGGGTAGTTGGTGGGGACAACCAGGCTCCAGCTGAAAATCAATTGGGGGATGCGTTGAGGGTGCAAGATCCACAAGGCCCACGACAACATGACAACTATCGGGGCAATATGAATATAGAAGACTCTGATGGACCTATTGTCTTATCCCCTCTACCTCCACGGCACACATTTGTGGTGACTAGTAGTTTGATGCAGATGCTTACAACAAGAGGCTTATTCTCAGGATCGCCAGTGGAGGATCCACATGCTCACTTAGCCAAGCTAAGGGTGGTTTGCAAAAGTTGTGTAGGCAGATCAGATTTGGATATGGATATCATTAGATTGCGAGTGTTTCCTCTATCACTGACAGGCGATGCTGCAGTATGGTTCACTGAGCTTCCTTATAACTCAATATTTACATGGGACCAACTTGCGGAGGTGTTCCGATCAAAGTACTACCGAGTATCCAAGAAGCTCAATCACAGATTCCCTGCACTCGTAAGAGGTGTTCCAAATCACCGTATTGATGATGAGTCGCTGAAGGAATATTTCTATCGAGGATATGATGATAACAATAAAGCAGTTCTTGACACTATTGCTGGAGGTTCATATGGTGATTGTACATATGCACAGATTGCTGAAAAATTGGAGAGGATGTCTCGCAACAATAAAACATGGAGCACTAAGAGGTCAGATACTGGGAGAAACACATTTGCCATTCATAATACAACTGTCAACTCTACAGATGATATTCGTGAGGAGATGGCCCAGATGAGGACAGAGTTGGGGTTGGTGTTGAAGCATATGAGCGGAGGAGTAGAAAAGGTAAACGATGTAAACTACTTAACTAAAACTCCACCACCAGTTGAGGAGTGTTACTATGAAGAAAATACTTATGCTGTGAATGATCAGACGGGGGATTTTCGACCAAATGCCCAAGGATCCAACATGGAAAATTGGCGCCAAGGTCAAGGGAACCAAGGTCGGAACTATGGAAATTACAACCGAGAGGGTCACTATGTCCGGGATGGGAACTTCAATCGCGACAACAACTACAACAGAAACAACTATGGCAATAGAAACGATCGGGTTGGGCCCTATGTACCCCCTCGAAATCAGGAATCTGGTGCTAGGGAAACTGGAGGCAATGTGGCGCGTATTGAGGATATGATGCAGAAGATAATGAGAAGGTTTGATGCAACTGATGAGAATGTGAAGGAAATGAGAAACGACTTGTCTGGTATTGGTCAAAAGGTTGATGCTCATGCAGTGTCAATAAAGCACCTAGAGCAGCAGATGACCCAATTGTCTACTACAGTGAACCCACGTCAACCTGGCACTTTTTCTAGCAACACCATCCAGAATCCAAAGAATGATGGTCATTGTGTGGCAATTACTACTCGAGGGGGTAAGCAAACCATAGAGCCACCTATGCCGTCTGTGGTGGATACTGAGATTAGAAAAGAAGATAATGTGGTGGAAGTTAGAGAAGAGTCTGAGACTGCGACAGAGCAAGAAGCGGAGATATCTCAGAAAGTGGTCCCCAAACCTAGACCTCCACCACCTTTTCCACAAAGGTTAGTGAAGAAGACTGAAGATGGTAAATATCACAGGTTTATTACTATGTTGAAGCAACTTTCTATCAATGTCCCTTTGATAGAAGCCTTGGAGCAAATGCCTGGGTATGCAAAGTTTATGAAAGATATGGTGACAAAGAAAAGGTTTGTGAGTTTTGAAGATGATGATAGATTGTAGCATTGTAGCGCTATTGCTACAAATCTCTGGTACAGAAGAAGGAAGACCCTGGTGCTTTCACGATCCCATGTACTATAGGGTTGTTACACTTTGCTAATGCATTGTGTGATCTTGGTGCTAGCATCAGCCTCATGCCCTTGTCTATTTACAAGAAGTTGGGTCTAGGGGACCCAAAACCCAGTGCAATGTTCTTACTAATGGCCGATCGAACTGTGAAGAGGCCCATTGGTGTACTCCATGACGTACTGGTGAAAGTAGAGTCTTTCATCATTCCGACGGATTTTGTGATTCTTGACTGTGAGGTTGATTTTGAGGTTCCCATCATCCTTGGGAGACCATTTCTTGCAACAGGGCGTGCGTTGGTTGATATGGAAAAGGGACAGATGAAGTTCAGACTGAATAATGTAGAAGCAACTTTCAATATCTGTAGGTCCATGAAGCAGAATGATGAGCTCCAAACAATATCTGCTATAACTTACAGAGTAGAGAGTGGGTCAGAAGTGCAAATTGAAGAGCGACTAGGTATTGAGGCACTAGTAGCAGTTATGATAAATTTCGACAGTAATGGTATTGAAGAGTATGATGAGTTGGTAGCCGCACTCGACAAGTGTGAATATCGGTCAAAACCAAAGAAGTATGAGTTAGATATGAAGAATCACAAGTCCCCACTCACAAGACCATCTATTGTGGAGGCACCGAAATTGGAGCTTAAGGCTCTACCACCATACTTGAGGTATGTATACTTGGGCGAAGAGAATACTTTGCCGGTCATCATTGCAGCAGATTTGAATGCAAGGGAAGTAGAGTGCTTGGTGACGGTGTTAAAGAGGTTCAAGCGAGCTATTGGGTGGACTATTGCAGATATTATTGGGATTCCCCCTGGTATTTGTTCTCACAAAATCCAAATCATGCCAGATCATATGCCCAGTATTGAGCAACAGAGAAGATTAAATCCACCTTTGCAAGAGGTAGTTAAAAAGGAGATCATCAAGTGGCTGGATGCAAGAGTTATTTATCCCATTGCAGATAGTAGTTGGGTATGTCGTGTGCAATGTGTGCCTAAAAAGGGAGGTATGACTGTGGTTCCAAAAGAAAGAAATGAGCTTGTTCCAATGAGGCCTGCTATTAGATGGAGAGTTTGTATGGATTACCAGAAGTTGAATGCATGGACAGAAAAGGACCATTTTCCTATGCCATTCATGGACCAAATATTAGATAGACTTGCAGGAGAGGGTTGGTATTGTTTTCTTGATGGGTATTCGGGCTACAATCAAATTTCTATAGCTCCTGAAGACCAAGAGAAGACCACCTTCACTTGCCCATATGGGACTTTTTCTTTCAAACAGATGCCATTCGGGTTGTGCAATGCTCCAGCAACCTTCCAGCGGTGTATGATGTCGATATTTTCTGATATGGTAGAGGACACTATTGAAGTGTTCATGGATGATTTTTCAGTTGTAGGTGATTCTTTTGATCGTTGTCTAGATCATTTGGCCGAGGTGCTTAAAAGGTGTGAAGACTGCAACTTGGTGTTGAATTGGGAGAAGTGTCATTTCATGGTGAAAGAAGGTATAGTGTTGGGTCATCGAATCTCAGAAAAAGGTATTGAGGTTGATAGAGCTAAAGTTGAAGTAATAGAAAAGATTCCACCACCCATTTTTGTAAAAGGTGTTAGAAGTTTTCTTGGGCATGCAGGTTTTTATAGGAGATTCATCAAAGATTTCTCAAAAATTGCACATCCGTTGTGCAAACTGCTCGAGAAGGAGTGTAAGTTCTATTTTGATAATGATTGTGTTACAGCATTTGAAGAGTTGAAGAAGAAGTTTGTTACAGCACCAATCATTATTTCACCGGATTGGGGACAACCGTTTGAGGTAATGTGCGATGCGAGTAGATTGGTGCTTGGTGTAGTATTGGGACAAAGGCGAGAGAAAATTTTTCACCCTATTTACTATGCTAGCATAGCTCTAAATGTGGCACAAAAGAACTATACTGTGACCGAACAAGAACTTCTTGCGGTGGTTTTCGCATTCGAAAAATTTTGATCCTACTTGCTTGGTACTAAGGTCATAGTGCATACTGACCATTCTGCATTGAGGTATTTGATGGCGAAAAAAGATGCAAAACCGAGATTGATTAGATGGGTATTGTTACTGCAAGAGTTTGATTTTGTAGTAAAAGATAGAAAGGGGACCGAATGATCGTTGCCAAAGAGAAGGAGGGTTTTCAAAGAGGCAAGAGCTCCCAATGAATCCTATATTGGTGATAGAGTTTTTTGATGTATGGGGCATTGATTTTATGGGTCCATTTGTGAGTTCATATGGGATGAAGTATATTTTTGTTGTGGTTGATTATGTATCGAAGTGGGTAGAAACAGTTGCGCTCTCCAACAATGAAGGTAAAAGTATCACCGCATTCTTGAAAAAGAATATCTTCTCCAGATTTGGTACACCGAGGGCTATTATTAGCGATGAAGGTTCTCACTTTTGTAATAAGTTGTTCAAGGTACTACTTGAGAAATATGGTGTCCATCACAATGTAGCCACTCCTTACCATCCACAGACTAGCGGTCAGGTTGATTATCCAACAGAGAGATCAAACAGATATTGGCAAAGACTGTGAATGCTAATAGAACAGATTGGTCAAGGAATCTTGATGATGCTCTATGGGCATATCGCACTGCATACAAAACCCCCATAGGTATGTCTCCTTACCAACTTGTATATGGGAAGTCTTGTCATTTACCAGTAGAGTTAGAGCATAAGGCTATGTGGGCAATGAAGATGTTAAATTTGGATTGGGGCACCACAGCTAATCAAAGGATGACTGACTTGAATATGCTTGATAAGTTTTGCCTAAAAGCTTATGAAAGTTCAGCCTTGTACAAAGAGAAGATGAAGATGTATCATGATCAAAGAATTGAAAAGTGAGAATTTGTGGTTGGTGATCTTGTGCTACTATTCAACTCTAGGTTGCGCCTGGTTCCAAGCAAATTCAAGTCCAAATGGACCGGGCCATTTTTACTCACAAAAGTGCTCCTTCATGGAGCGGTTGAGCTTGAAAATACGGATGGAACAAGGTTCGTGGTAAACGGGCAAAGGATCAAAGTCTATCTAGGTAATGCTGAAACTGTGCAAGAAGTGATTGAGGCCTACAATCTTGATGAAGTCTAAGTAATCAAGGCACTTGCGTCGTGCCGCGACGTTAAATCAAGCGCTGCTTGGGAGGCAACCCAAGATGTACAATCTAGCCAACTACAGGGTTCTGTTTTTCATTTAGTAGTTTAGCTTTCTCTGTTTATATTGCGTCTTTTGTCTAAATTTAGGTAGGTGTTTTAGTGTTTTAGTTCTTAGTGTTGGCTAGAATTAGTATAGGGTCTGTGTCTAAAAAGTGTCCAGAAAATGCAAACAAAATAGTAGCCTATTGGTTGCTACATGTGCAGGTACACCACGAAATAAATCTATAGAAAATGGTCTGGTGAAGAGGTCTACGGTCCTGATCTACGGACCGTAGATTGACTCATGGACCGTAGACGGGGTCTCGTGAGTCCAAACCCTAAGGCTGCCTGACCCGACCCGGATCCCCCATTCAAAAAACCCCCATTTTTTTAAACCATTCCACTTCCCTCCATTACTCCAAAAACCGTTTCCCCCATCCCATAAACTCCCTAAATCACTCCATAACTCCCCCATAATATCATCCCTTCCATAAACTCCCCAAATCCCTTTCCATTTCACTTAAAATCCATTCCAATTTCCACAAGAAGGGTTCGATGTTTGGTTAGTAGAGAAGAGGTGATTCATTGGTCTTGCAAAGCTTAGTGTTGTCACACAATCACCCCACTCCTTGTTGCGTGTAAGGTAATAGACTTTCCCCTCACTTTGAATTTCGATTCATAGATTGAATATAGAAAGTCGGGAGTTGGGTCTTGACCTTGGGTAATTGTTAGATGAAATTGCATGATAAACTTAAAAATTACAATGCCCTTGGAACGATAGATAGTGATTGTATAGCTTTATTGTCTGTGATTGTAAGTATATATGTATGTTTTGACTTAGGGTTCCGAATCTTGTCTAAATTGTTTGGTAAAATGATCAGTCAGAATCTTAAGAATGAAGAACTAGCATAATTGAATGTTGAAATGCATAATAAGGATTCGTTAATGTTGAAAAATAAGGCCAAATATAATTGATCAGAAAAATATGGCTGAAATCTGGCATAGATGGCATCCACGATACACCGTTTACGGAACGTAGATCCATCTACGGACCGTAGATGAGGTTTATCACTGGATGCACATAAAAAAATTTACCAAATGTGAAACCACGGACGTGGACTACGGTCCGTAGATTAATCTACGGACCATTCTGCGCATCCGTGGTTTTCATCTGCAACCTATTTTGTGGTTCCCCGATCCACGAATCGTAGATCAGTTTACGAACCATAGGTCTACTCTGTGGATGACCACTGTCGCATCTGTCTGAAATTTTCCTGAGGCTTTGTCACTGATTGGTTATAGTTCTAAAAGCTTTTATTGTTTATCTATGGTTAGTCTTGGGCACTAATATCGCTTCCGCAGGTACGATGGCACCCAAAAAGCTGGTCACCTACTCAAAACGGTGCAAGTCAAAATTTGTTGCCCCTAGCTTCCGGTTAATCGATGAGGACACATATAACGACACAGATCCAACATATGTTCATCTCAACACTAGGAGTTCTCACACTGCACCCCAATGCACCAGAGGCACCCCCCGAAAGGTGCTTCCCGACGTAGTCACTGTCTCCCAGTCTGATGAGGAGCACACACTGATCGGGTCACCAACTGGGGCTGCTTCCAGTTCAGAGGGGTCTATGTCCGGGTCCGAGCCTGCCCAAGCTTCAGGCTCCGAGTCTGCCCATTCTTCAGGATCCGAGTCTGCCCATGCTACAGGGTCCAATGCTAAATCAGCCACAGGGTCTGGTGAGAATGATCAAGCAGCCTCTCTGATTAGGCAACTAACTCGGAGTCCATACCTGCACCACAGAATGATGATCCCATGCCTGTAGCTGGCAAGCTAAATAGGTGGTGTGTAGAAGGCCAATGGAAAAGTTATCGAGATGCCAAGATGGTTAATGACAAACAGAAGATGGCCCAACTAATTACAGAGTAGCGCAGAGTCTTCACGGGGAGCTTGCACACTATTTCGGACATTCACCGGCTGTTCAACCTTCACAAGTGTGACTGGATGGTTCGAGACCCAGGGACGTATAGTTAGGAGATTATGCGGGAATTTTATGCTTCATAAGCTGCCACTCTTCGCGGTTCAATCTCCAAGCGGTCAAAGCCCCTAACTCAAGATCCTCTCACCCCTACTTTGGTTCGAGGTTGTCCGGTGGACATATCAACTGCCACGATCAGACATTTTCTCTATGGTCCTACCACGGGTCACTCTTGGTCCCTCAACACAGCAGAGTTTGACTACAGATGGGACATTGTGCGGATTGGCACTTTCCAGAGGAACGCGGAGAAGCGAGAGGCTGTTCTACTATGGTTAGCCAGGTACATTGCTGCAAATGGCGAGCGTGCAGAATAGGTCGCCTCTCCAATGTTGGGCATCCGGAAGGCCACATTAAATTTTGTAGCCAAGTTCTTCTGGTTGCTGGTGCATAACAGAGTGTCACCGACAAAAGCTGATAATCAAGTCACGTGGGACAGAGCGGTCATGGTTGTGGCATTGGTAGCAGGAGTTGAGATTGACTTTGCCCGTATGTTGCTGGTAGAGATTCACGAGAGGGCATTCAGGACCTCCACTACTTACCCCTTCCCCTGTTTAATTTTTCATTTGTGCAGGGACTCTGGAGTGCCGATCTGGCATTGCGACAAGTTAGTCCACCCTACAGGGGCATTGGACATCGGCCTTATTCGAGATGAGGCAAATGTGGCAGCACTTCGCAGAGAGCCTCAGTTTCAGGTACCTCCCTTGGGTGCCGATCTTGCAGACACAGTAGGGCAGGCACAGGGCGATGACCTCAGCATCCAAGATCACACCGATAATGTCCCGAGCTTCTCATCTCAGTCAGCCAGTATGGACCCTAGCTCTTCCCTGTCCACACCATAGTTAGGAGGTACTGTTGTCCCATTGGCCAGAGTACAGTAGTTAGAGGCTCAGATGGCCACACTGCTGCCTCACATTCAGCCGTGGATGCAAAAGTTGATAGCCGAGTTCGAGGCTAGAGTGGAGCGCAGGATAGAAGAGATGATTGACCGAAAGGTCCAGGCTGTTAATAAGCGTCTGGATGCATTTGAATTGCGAGTCCTCGAGCGATCAGCCCCGGCCATAGATCTATCTGCTTTGCAGACTTACTTAGCCAACCTCCGGACTAACGTTGATGCCATCCTTGCCGCACCTTTAGGTGAGCCTCAGGTTACACCTATTGCACTGACTGATGATATAGTGCTAGATGCTCTATTCAGTGGGACCGTCGAGGAGGAGCTTGCCCCTACACATGCCAAAGGCAAGTGGCACTGTTCTCATCGCATTGAGGAGGAGAAAGCTCTCAAGAGACAGCATAGGCAGGAGAAGGAGGCAAGGAGGCAAGGAGGCAAGGAGGGCCTCGATTGTGGATGAAGAGTTGCGCCAGCAGAGAGTGCGTGAGAGAGTTGCAGGGGCATCGAGCTCTGCCCCAGTTGTAGCGGCCCAGCCTGTTTTGGGGGACGTTGTCAGCACAACTGATGGTGTAGAGAGATTGATAGAGAGCCCTACTGAGGGTGCTATGATTGCTGAGGTGGGCATTACTGAGGGTGCCCCCACTGTTATTCCAGCGGGCTCCGCGAAACCGGACCCCCTACTTGTTAATGATTCGCCGGCGCTTTACGCCACAGGTTTGCTTCACCCAATCCATTTCCTTTTACTATTTTTGTATGCATTGGGGACAACTGCATCTATTTTTGTTGAGGGTGGGGTAAATAGGTTGTGATTGATAGGGTGAAGAATGAATAACCCAAGTCATGAATCCTCTCTTGGGGTTTTCTTGCCTGTGTTCTTTTCCCCCAAGAGACTGTTTAATTTTTGTTGAACCGGCATGTCTTAGGATTGTATGTGTAGCAGCATGATAAAGAAAGAAGCATGATGGCTTATGAAAACTGATACCCGTCAGATTTTGGGATGTACGCTATAAGTTGTAGGCTACGATTAGTTGAATATGTTGGCTCTGAGTATGACATAATAACGAATCAACTCGATGGCATGACTTGAGCTGAAACTTGAACTGAGTTAATCTAATGATTTGATAATGAAACTATGTGCCAAGAGTGGGTGAGAATCGTTGAGTGTTCAAACAGTTTTTGTGAAAAACTAGAACTTGCCCGGTTAGTCCTGCTAGGACAATTCAATCTAGAGATTAGGAAGTGATCATAGGCCATTGTTCTGAAAAGTCCACAAATTGCCTAAAAGAATGATCCAACCAAATGAAATAACTGCTCCCTTTGATCCAACTTTGAGCCTAAAAGTAAACCATTTATTTCCAAACCCCGAACTCACCTTCCCATAATCTGCTATGTTGGCCCCGGTCCCTCGTTGGACATGTGCACTTCGACCTAGGCCAAAAGCCTAAGTTGAGGGTGGCTAATGTAAAAAGTAACTTCAATCTTTGCCCTGACCTGACATCGGGTATTGTGCACCTCAACTAATGGAAAATCCATAAGTTGAGGGTGGCTATGAAAGAGGAAACTGAAAGAAAAGTGGGTATAAAAAGAGTGATGCTAAAAAAAAGAAAAGAAAAGAAGAGAGAAATCGGGAGGAAAGGATATGACTTGTTGAAAGCCAAAAGAAAAATAAAATGAAAGTGAAAAGAGCTACAAAGTCTGAAGTCACATCCGTGATTGAAGAGAATTAAGGGAAAGAAGGTAAAGCGATAGTAATGACAGAAATAGGGCTAAAAGAGGTTAAAAGCCTAGTGTAATGTCAAGGACGGCAAAAAGTCACTAAACAGTACCCAAATGTACCACACCTGACCCTGAGCCTACGTTACAAGCCAATAAAGTCCTATAGTGATCACATAGTCTAGTATGGAGAGTCTAAGCACTGAAAATAAGGATAAGCTTATGGCATTAAGCACTAACTGCATTTGAAATTACTTCTGAGTGTGAGTGTTGAATAAATCCTTGTACCATGAATGACATGCATTTTTTGTGAAAAAAAGGGATTTCGTTTGAAGTAAGGGCACTAGTTCAATTGTCGGAAAGTTGGTGTCTTGGTGACAGTGAGAAGGTGTATGTTGTGTGTCAGTTGGTCGATCTGTGTCATGGTTTGATCCACATGGATTAGCTTGTAGCGTCTAAGAGAACGAAGTTGCGTCTGAAAAGTGAGGGTGGTACAGAGCAATGTGATTGCTTGGGCCTGCAATGCTTGCTTCTATATAGGTGTCGTTTAGAGTCGTAGTGCGTCGCTTGATGACAAACAACGAATTTAAGTTGAGGGTGTTGATATACCGTGAGTTTACAGTATTTCTAATACATTTCACTTACAAGTTGTGAGTGTCTAGGGCCTTTTTGTATTGGTTTTTATGTGTTTTTATTGTATTTTGCAGGAAAGATGTTTAGGCGCGGAAGTATAGAGAAAGCTGAAAGAAATGCAGAAAAAGGGCATTCACGGAGGTGATCTATGGACCGTAGGTCCATTGATGGTCCGTAGGTGATGACCGTAGATCAGCAGGCAAGGTATGGATGACAAATCAGGGAAATCTGACCAAGTGTGGAACCACGGTGGCCATTGACAGTCTGTAGATTTATCTACGGACCGTACTGAGTGATCCGTAGAATGATACTGGGAGGGTTCCAGGACCTGATTTTTAAAGATTCTAAGTGTGAAGCTACAGAAGGGATTGACGGACCGTAGATCTATCTATAGTCCATAGTGCAAGTCCGTCGTTTGCTTTAGAGAAGCTGATTTCTGGCAGCTGAAATATTTTCTAAGTCCTGGCTGACGGAAGGGACTTACGGACTGTAGATGGATCTACAGTCCGTAAGTCAGTTTCGTGGATTTAAGATGCGTGCCTGAACAAACTTTCCTTAATTTGTTTCCCTTTTAATTTAGGATTTGTTTTTTATAAATAGGGCATGTAAACCTCTTTTTTGAGGGTTAGACATTATTATTCTAGTTTTACTTTGTGATTTTGGAGATTAATTTGCAACTCTAGCAATTATTGATTCCCTAAGTTCATTTTGAAGACTTGGGCTTTGCAATTCAAGTTGAATTTCTGGGTTTATTATTCTCTTTACGTAAGTTCATCATTTCTTCATCTAAAACTATGAATTGTGTTCTTGCTAATATGGGTAACTAAATTCACAACTAGGGTTGTGGGAACCATGAGCGATTAACAAATTTTGAATATTAAATAAGCAATTCTTGAATAGTATTTTGCATGCATTGATAATTCTTTCGTTTAAAAGTCTTTTTAACGAGTGCATGTGTTAGAACTTGCCTTGTTGCTACTTGCCAGACCAAGGAGGTAATCAACGAGAAAAGAATTATCAACATATATTTAGTGTGATACTATCTAATAGGCTAGTGTCGATTGGTGCGAAGTAATAACTAAACCAAACATCGATTATGATGTCTAATATGAGGTAAAGGTAAGGGTTAGCAAATTATACACACGTAGCCGGACCAAGGTGCGGGGTGAAATTCTCTAGATGCCGGACCAAGGATTTGGAGATACCTAACTTATCACTTTGCATGTAATACACTAGGAAAGGATTGCTGTTACTAGGATTATTGCGTTATGAGCTTGTGGGGAACACGTATACCCTAGTTATTTCTCTCATCTTGATAACAACCAAAATTGATTATTACTGATTACTTATTAAATTCTTACTATTTGTTTCACACAGACAAACCCCCCTTTAAATTACCTTTTTCGGAAGTAATTTGGCTAATTGAATATAATTGTTGGTTAAAGAAAAGTCTAAATCATTTTCCTCGTTGGACCGACCCCAACCTACAAGTTGGGTTCTTTACTTGATAACGATCGCTTATACTTTTGTAGGGAGGTGTAATTTGAGCGTATCAACGGGATACGCCTCGGTCAATCTTATGTTCTAGATGTATTTGAGATGATGTTTAGACTTCTGCTTTTCTCTATTAAACATTGCTATGATTGAAACTGTAATTTAAATCTCTTATATTCTATTATCTTGTATGAGGAATGCTGAGTAGATTTTATGGGGCCTCTCGTGATCTTATACGCCATGTTATGCCTAAGGGCTACCTTGGGTCGTGACAAACTTGGTAATCAGAGTACAATGTTTTGGAAGGTCCTAGGAAGTCTCATAAGCCACGTGAAGTAGAGCCTCGTTCATGAGTTTGAAACGCGTCTCATTTAGGAATGTAAGGCTGTAAGATGCTTAGGAAACTCCACTTCTTTCATTACTCTAAAGTCGTGCGATGGATTTTAACTCTATAATGTCTCTCTCCTAATTCTTATCTAATGCTCTACAGGATATGGCCACTAGAAGGGCATATGCTAGAAGGAATGCAAACCAAGAGGCTCCTTCTCAAGTTCTTCAAGTTTCGGTCGACCTTTTGGTCGAGCAAGTGACTAATGTGGAGTTTAGGGTTGCTTTTCAAGTATTGGCTCAAGCCATGACGACCTAAGCCAATAGCGAGGTTGCGGTCCCCGTGAAACCAAATGTGGGTATGGTGGCAGCTAGTGTCAGGGAATTCACTATGATGAATCCTCTTGAGTTTCATGGTTCTAAGGTTCAGGAAGACCCTCAAGAGCTCATTGATGAGGTTTACAATGTGTTCATGATCACGGGAGTGACACCGGTGGAAAAGGCAGAATTGTCCGCTTACAAACTTAAGAATGTTGCTTAAATATGGTTCAACCAATGGAAAGAAGGGAGAATAGTTGATTTGGGTCCTCTCGATTGGGAAAAATTCAAAGTTACTTTCGTTGATAGGTTCTTTCCCCTTGAGACGTGGGAGGCAATATGCTTTAATGCATCAACCTTCGTAGAGGAAATATGAGTGTAAAGGAATATACTTTGAAGTTCAAACAATTATCTCGGTATGCTCCTACTATGGTTGCTGATCCTAGGGAAATGATGAGTAAGTTCATTCTAGGAGTGTTTGAGATGGTGGCTAAAGAATGTCGTACTGCTATGCTTGTCAATAATATGGACATTTCTCATCTTATGGTTCATGCGCAACAAATTAAATAGCAGAAACTTAAGGAATGGTCTAGAGAGGCAAAGAGGGCTAAGACTAGCGATGGTAATTCTCACATTCAAGGTCTGATGAATAATGCCCTTCTAAGTTCCGACAAAAGTTTTACGGCCAAGGTTCATCCAATGCTCTTCCTAAGTATAAAAAAATAGAGGGTGTCTAACTTTAATCCCCAAGAAGGAAATGGTAATGGATCTTCATTTCCTACTTGTGCTAAGTGTGGAAAGAAACAACAGGGTAGATGTCTTGCGGGTTCCAATTCTTGCTTTGGTTGTGGTATGATGGACCACAAGATAAGGGATTGCCCATCAATTTCTAATACTGATAGAGATAGTCGCCTAAGGGCTCATCCTAACCCTTTATCTGGTACTAGTGGGGGTTAAAAGCAAAACTGGTTCTATGCACTTCAAACTTGTCATGATCGAGAGGGTTCTCCCCATGTGGTCACCGTTATGTTGAATGTCCTTCAACTTGATGTTTGTGATTTACTTGACCCGGATGCTACCTTGTCTTTTGTGATGCCATATATGGCTTTGAGGTTTGATATTCTTGCGGACGTGTTGTTAGATCTTATTTTTTGTCTCAACTCCTATTGGTGATTCTATCGTGGCTAAGAGGGTCTATACAAAGTGTCCTGTCTCCTTGTCTAATAGAGTCACTCATGTTGACCTAGTAGAGCTGGATATGTTAGATTTTGATGTTATACTTGGAATAGATTAGTTACATTCATTCTACGCTTATATTGATCGTAGAACCCGTGTAGTCAAGTTTCAATTTCAGAACGATCCCATCTTAATGTGGAAAGGGGGAAATTCTATACCTAAGGATTAGTTTGTCTCTTGTCCAAAATTTTGAAAGATGATTTTGAAAGGTTGCATTTACCATCTAGTTAGGGTGAGCGATATAGATTCCGAGACACCTACTCTTGAGTTGGTCTCCATTGTAAATGAGTTTTCGAAAGTGTTTCCTGATGATTTACTTGATATTCCTCATGAAAGGAAAATAGACTTCGATATAGATCTTTTCTTAGATACACAACCTATCTCTATTCCTTATTATCGTATGGCTCCATCAGAACTTAGAGAATTAAAGAAGCAATTGAAAGATTTGTAGGATAAGGGTTTTTCCAACCAAGTATCTCTCCATAGGATGCTCCTATTTTGTTTCTTAGAAAGAAAGATGGTTTGCTTTGTATATGTATTGACTATCGGCAATTGAACAAGGTTACCATGATTAATAAGTATCCCTTTCCAAGGATAGATGATTTGTTTGACCAACTTCAAGGAGCTAGCTACTTCTCTAAGATTGACCTCCAGTCTAGTTATCACCAATTGAAGGTGCAAGAAGATGACATTCTGAAGACAACCTTTTGAACTCGGTATGGTCATTATGAGTTTTTAATAATGTCATTTGGGTTGACTAATGCTCCTGAAGCATTTATGTATCTGATGAATATGGTGTTTAGACAATACCTTGACATGTTTGTGATTGTGTTCATTGATGATATATTGGTCTATTCAAGGAGTGAAGATGATCATACAGATCATTTGAGGATTGTGTTGCAAGTCCTCAAGGACCAACAACTCTTTGCAAAGTTTTGAAAATGTGAGTTTTGGCTAAGGTCCGTGACTTTTCTTGGGCATATTATTTCCGGTAAAGGTCTTGAGGTAGATCCTAAGAAGACGATTATGGTTAAGAGTTGGCCTAGACCTCTATCCCTTTCGTATATTGGAAGTTTCTTGGGTTTTGCCGGTTACTAAAAAAGGTTTGTTGAAGGGTTCTCTTCGATTGCTTCCCCATTAACAACATTAACCCAAAAGAAGGTAACTTCATATAGTCTGAAGTGTGTGAAAATATTTCTCAAGAATTGAAAGATAGACTTACTCTTGCTCCGGTGTTGACTTACCTGAAGGGACTGATGGTTTTGTTGTTTATTGTGATGCGTCAAGAATTTGGTTAGGGTGTGTCCTTATGCAAAATGAAAAGGTTATTGCCTATATTTCAAGGCAACTGAAGTAAATGAGAAGAATTATCCTACCCATGTCCTCGAGCTAGCGGCGATTGCTTTTTCCTTAATGATTTGGAGGCATTATTTGTATGGTTTTCATGTAGATGTCTTTACCACCACAAGAGTTTACAATATGTGTTTAAGCAGAAAGATCTAAATCTTTGCCAAAAGAGGTGGATCGAGTTACTTAAGGAATATGATATGTGTGTTCTCTATCACCCGGGTAAAGCGAATGTAGTGGCAGATGATGCTCTTAATCGATTATCGATGGGAAGTGTTGCTCATATAGAGGACAACAAGAAAGAATTAGTTAGAGATGTTCATAAATTGGACTGATTGGGTGTTCGGTTAATTGACTCTACCAGGGGTGGAGTTATGATTCACAATGGTTTTGTAGAGGATGTGAAGGCCAAGCAAGGCCTTCATCCGATTTTGGTTGAACTGAAGAAAGTGGTGCTTAAAAAGTCTGTTGAGGCTTTCTCCAAAAGGTGATATGGTGTGCTTCGATATCAAGATCATTTGTGTGTTCCTAATGTAGATGTCTTGAGAGAACATATCTTGTGAAAAGCCCATAATTCTTGATATTCCATTCACCCGAGAGCCACCAAGATGTACCGTGACTTTCGGGAGGTCTATTGGTGGAATGGGATAAAGAAGGATATTGTGGGATTTGTCGCCAAGTGTCCTAATTGTTAATAAGTGAAAGTTGAGCATCAAAACCTGGGAGGCTTATCTCCAGATATTAGCCTACCTACTTTGAAGTGGGAAGATTTGAACATGGACTTCATTGTTAGGTTTCGTCACACCTGGCAGCAACATGATTCAATTAGGTTATTGTAGACTGAATGATGAAATCAACTCATTTCATTCCCGTCAATATTTCTTATTCGGCGGAAGACTAAGCTAAGTTGTAGTTGAAGGAAATTGTGAGGTTGCATGGAGTGCCCTTATCCATTATCTCCGATCGTGGTACCCAGTTCACTTCTCAGTTTTGGAAATCTTTCCAAAAGGGTCTTAGTACTCATGTTAAACTTAACAGGGCCTTTCATCCACAAACCGATGGGAAAGAGAAACGTACTATCAAAACTTTGAAAGATATGTGGAGAGCATGTGTAATTGATTTCAACAGTAATTGGGATGATCACTTACCTTTGATTGAGGTTGCATATAACAATATCTATCACTTACATATTGGTATGGCTCCATTCGAGGATCTATATGGAAAGAGGTGTAGATCTCCTTGGTTTGAGGTGGGTGAAGTTACCCTATTAGGTCACGAATTGATATATGAGGCTATAGGAAAGTTTGACTTATAAGAGAAAGGTTGAAGCGGCTCAAACTCGACAAAATTCCTATGTCGATGTTAGAAGAAGAGATCTTGAGTTTGATGTTCATGATTGGTTATAATTGAAAATTTAACCCATGAAGTGTGTAATGAGGTTCGACATGAAAAGGGAGCTTAGACCCCGATATGTGGGCCCATATAAGATTTTGAGACATATTGGCAAGGTTGCTTATGAACTTGATTTGCCTAACAACTTAGCATCGGTGCATCCAGTTTTCCACGTCTCCTTGTTGAAGAAATGTGTTGGAGATCCGACATCTATAATTCCTTTAGAAGGTTTGGGAGTTAAGGAGAATCTTTCTTATGAGGAGGTCAGGTTAAGATTTTAGACCGACAAGTTAAGAAGTTGAGAAATAAAGAAGTTGCTTTCGTGAAAGTTCTTTGATGGAATTAGTTAGTGCATGGTGCTGATATATCGTGAGTTTACGGTATTGTTGATGCATTTCAGTTTGAGTTTGTGTGAGTCTTGGGCATTTTTTTATTAGATATGTTTGTGCTTTCATGTAATTTTTGCAGGAAATAGGTTTGGAGCGGTTGAGTGAAAAAAGAGCTAAAATGACAGAAGTAGCAGTTGACGGAGCTCAACCATGGACCGTCATCCAGTTGAAGGTCCGTAGGTTGTGAGTTCAAGGAAGTCTGACTAAGTGTGGAACCATAGAGGCAAACGACACCCCATATCTTGAGTGACAGACCGTCGATTGATGGTCATCATTTTGATCAGAGAGTTGTGTTTCAGTACTTTAACCATGGAGGAACAGGACAGACCGTAATCCAATCAACAGACTGTAGGTGGCAACCGTCATTTGAAGATACTAAGTTTTTGGCCAACTGCTGATCCACAGAAGTGAACCACAGACCGTAGGTTATTCATGGTCTGTCGTTCGTGTCGTCGATGGAAATCGCGTCTCAACCTATATTTCCTTATTTTATATTCCTACTTTGTTTAGGAGTTAGCTATTATAAATATAAGTTGTAATTTTCGTTTTTAGGGGTTAGATACTTTTGGAGACTTTTGTTGTTGACTCTTGTAATTATTTTACAAAAACTTTAGCAATTTAATTCAGGAAATTTGTTTTATGCAATTTTCTTTTGGTTTTCAATTGAAGATTACGGTATTCATCTATTGTGATTGTAAGTCCATGATTCATCTTATTAAACCTAATCTGCATTGTGAATTCTCAAGATAAGTAGCTAAATCTACAACTAGGGTTATGGGAACCATAAGTAATTAACAATTTATGAACGATAAATAAGTAATTTGAGAATATTGTAAGCATGTATTGTTAATCCTTTTGTTTAGAATGCTTTCTAGCAGTGCGTAACGTTTGTACTCGTCTCATTCCTAGTTGCCGGACCAAGGAAGTAATGAATGAGAAAAGGATTGAACAACGGATATTTAGTTGAGTTTAGCCGCTATCTAATAGCTTGACCTTAATCATTGTTATGCGAAGCCTAATCAGGGGTAAAAGGTAAGGGTTAGTAAATCATACACCTGTAGACGAACCAAGTTGTGTGATGAAATTCCCTATTTGGACGACCAATCACTACGATCGAGCTACTATTATTAAGAATACTACGTTAAGAGCTTATGGGGAACACTTTTACCCTAGATTTCATACCATATTGATATCTCAAAATGCAAATCCTTCTTACTTGTTACTTAGTGT
Organism: Solanum stenotomum; assembly: GCF_019186545.1. NCBI lineage: Eukaryota > Viridiplantae > Streptophyta > Magnoliopsida > Solanales > Solanaceae > Solanum > Solanum stenotomum. Next base: position 25,345,994 of record NC_064290.1, on the reverse strand, counting down.
ACAAATCAACAAACTGTCATTTTATTTACAACATCCCCCTTTTTGTTACTTTTCTCGAAAATAATTTGACTAAACTTAGATAATCGTGAGTTAGCCTAAGTCTGAACCATATTCCTTGTGGGATCGACCCTAACCTCAAAGTTAGGTTCTTTAATTTACAACGACCACTTATACTTTTTTCGGGAGGTGTAATTTGGGCGTATCAAAATTTTGGCGCCGCTGTTGGGGAATATGGATTTTAGATTAGACTAACTTTATTACTGAACTTTAGTCAAGTATTTCCAAATTTTACGTTTTTGTTTTTTATTTTATTTTCTAGAGGTCTTACCTCTAGTGTATGTCAAGTACATGGAGTCAAGGTAATCCCCTGACTCCTTACGATCCAGAATCGAAAACTTTGAGATGAATGTTTGGAAGAGCCTGAAATCTCGGAGAGGGTCAAGGGGATGGAACTAGTTTCTTGTGAATGTGCCTGCTCAGATTTAGGGTGGTCATCTAATCGAAAATGCCGAAAGGGTGCAAAACCAGCTAGCACCGAGAATTTGTGATAACTATAAGGTTGATTATGATTCGGTGGAGTCAACCCGTGCTATTGTTCTCCCTACACTACCTGAAGGACATTCTTTTATAGTGACCAACAACCTTATGCAAATGCTTACATCAAGGGGGTTGTTTGTTGGGTTACCTTCAAAATATCCATATGCTCACATGACTAAATTGAAGAGTGTCTGTATGCGTAGTGTAGGATGACCAAACTTAGACTTAGAAATATTAGGCTTGAGAGTATTCCCACTCTTGTTGACTGGAGATGCTGTTTTGTCGTTTTCTAAGTTGTCATACAATTCAATATATATATGGGACCAGCTACCCAAGGTGTTCATGGCAAAATATTTTCAGGTGTCCAAGAAGTTGAATCTCAAGGATAAACTAAATAACTTCATGGCACTGCCCAGAGAGTCGGTAAGTACTTTGTGGGATAGATTCATTAGATCCATGAGAAGTGTGCCAAATCGCTGCATAGATGATGAGTCACTAAAAGAGTACTTCTACAGAGGACATGACGACAATGGAAAGGTTGTGCTAGATACTATTGCTGGAGGATCTTATGGGGAATGCACCTTTGAGGAGATTGCTGAGAAACTTGAGAGGATCTCCAAGAACAATAAAGCATGGAGCACTAGAAAGGCAAATACTGGTAGAAGCACGTTTGCTGTCCAAACTGCACCAAGTCAATCAAATGATGATATTCATGAGGATATGGCCCAAATGAGGACAAAAATTGGCTTGGTACTAAAACATGTGAGTGGAAGTGCAGATAAAGTAAATGTTGTGAACTACCAACCTAGAGCACCATCGATTGATGAATACTTTTATGAGGTGGATACGAATCTAGTGAATGATCAAACGGGGGGTTTTCGAACCAATGCCCAAGGTTCCAATTCGGATAATTGGCACTACGGTCAAGGAAACCAAGGTCAAAACTATGTTCGTGATGGGAACTTCAATCGTGAAAAATCCTACAACCGGAATGTTTATGGCAACATAAATGAGAAGAGTGGGACCTATGTTCCACGTGGTAATAAAGAGGCTAGGTCATGTATGACATGCATTGAAGATATGATATAGAAGATGATGAAGAGATTTGATGAGACTGATGACAATGTGAACGAGATGCATAATGATTTATCTAGAATTGGTTTAGAAAGTGGACACCCATGCAGTATCAATTAAGCAACTTAAGCAACAATTTAGTCAACCAGGAACACTTCATAACAATACAATTCAAAATCGTAAAAATGATGGTCATTGCATGAAAGTAAGTACTCGAGGTGGAAAGCAGACTATAGATCTCCCCATGCCGACTGAAGTGGAAAGTGCGAGAAAGAAAATTAAAGATGAAGTTGAGGTAGCCTTGGAGCTAAAAGTTTATGTTGAGAAAAAAGCTGAGGTAACACAAAAAATTATCCCCATGCCTAGACCTCCACCTCCCTTCCCGCAAAGGTTGGTGAAAAAGACTGAAGAAGGGAAATATCGCAGATTCATAGCTATGTTGAAGCAGCTTTCCATAAATATTTCGTTGATTGAGGCACTTGAACAAATGTTAGGGTACGTGAAGTTCATTGATGAGTCCACGTTTTGGACTCATTTAGGGCTTTATTTGGATAGATTTAGTGTCCTCAAATGCATATTTTGTGCCAATAACTGATGTAAACTCCTTGATTTCTAGGTATTTGGATTGAGGAAGAAAGCATGGAAACTAACGAGCAAAAACGAATAAGGCAGCTAAAAGAACGAATAAAAGAAGGCATGTTGATCACCTAATCCATTGAGCGAATCGCCAAGTGGCTATTACCTCACCTAAAGTTCTAGTGCCAAGACCTGAAGGAGAAAACCAACTCGGCGAGAGAAAGGAGAAGTCGGCGTGTCGCCGAACGGTTCCGCGATATAGTGATTGGATCAACCAAAGTTACAGAACTTGAAGATGCTGAAGGTGAAAGCAAAAAGACGATCAAACTGACCAAAGGGTGGATCGCCGAGCTAATTGGCGATCCCGACTTACTGCGCTGAATGGTCCTTCGTAGCATCTTTTGGCAACTATAAATACATATTTGAATATTTAGTTTAATATGAGTTTTCATAATATAGAATTATTTAAGTTTTAGAGTTGGGACTTTGAGTTTTGAAACAAGCTTTTCCTTAGCTTTGAAGAATTGAAATTTTCCATTTTTGAGAAATTGGAAGTGGGTCTTTTAGATTCTTCAATTTAGACCTTTGTAAAGATGAAATTAATCTTAGCCAGTTGATGGAAACACAATTTGGTAACAATTTCTATCGTTTTATGATGTCTAGCTAGAACCCCAAATTCTTGGGGTGTGATTATGTGATTATGGGATAATTAGCTTATGGGTATTGCTAATTGATAGTTTAAATTCTGTTTAGAAGTGATTTCATTCAGTGATTGTGGTTTAATTTAAAGGGTTGTAGTTGCCAATGCAATTGTACCTTTGTGTTTTGCCCTGCTCGAGAGAGAGGTTTTAAAACCAAGATCACTGAATTGATGGAATGTGTGTATTGGGTTGTCATGGGTTCAGCTCGAGAGAGTGAATCCTAAATCCTCTTTCACATATTCAGCTCGAAAGAGTGAATGGACTAAAGAGTAGGATGTTCTTAATTGCTTGCTTGTTGGTGTTCTAGATAAACCAACTTGATTCGGGGTAAATTATTCGAGGGCAAGTTTATCCCCAGTTAAGTCTAGCTTATTCACTGATTTACAACTATTTACTATCAATTCCAATCACCCATTTCTCTATATTAGCCTATAATCGAATCACATCCCAAGAACCCGTCTCATTACTTGTTAATTCGTGTTATTTGCTATTGTTATAGCTGATATTTAAAACCAAAACCCCCTTATTTGACACTTGTGTCACCTCTTAATTTGAATTATGTTTTTATTCTTAAATATCTATTCCTATGATTGAGTTGAACATATTTGTACTTTGCTATTGAATCTTAAACACGTACCACTCCCTGTGGTATTCGACCCCAACTCATTTAGTTGGGTTATATTACTAACTAATGATCGTTGACACTTAGAATTGTATGAAGTGTCTTTGATAATGTTAATCAAAATGGCGCCGCTGCTGGGGAGTGGTGTTGGTTGAGAATCTTTAGCTAAGTTGAATTTCGTTCTTATTAGTCATATTTGAACTTACTTAATTTTAGTTTTCTTTTTCTTTTTTGTGTTTTGAAACAAGAAGTATGAGTGTGAACGGCAGCATTGGTAGCCCAGTAGGCCACCAAGATGTCATCGAAAACAGTCAACGAGCCTAATGCTAATGACCCCCATCCTATGGGTGGAATTGGTGACATTCTCTTGTCTCCGGCCGAAGGGAACGCGGTGTTCCATATCATAAGTACTATGTTGCAGCTCTTGCATTTGAAGGGGATGTTCGGTGGTTTGGCTCATAAGGATCCCCATGAGCATATTAGAAACTTCGTGTATGTTTGTGGACCATTCTCCTTCAAGAACATATCCCAAGAGTCGGTCCAGTTTAAGTTGTTCCCGTTCTCTTTGATGGGAGAGGCATGTAAATGGCTGGCTGAATTGCCACGTGAATCAATCACATTGTGGGAGGAGCTGGTAACCACATTTCAAGGGCGATTTTTCCCTCTTTCGAAGATGATGACTCTCCGGGATAACATTTAAAGCTTCAAGCGCCGGGAGGGTGAGCCAATTCATGAAACTTGGCTACGATTCAAGAAGTTGGTGCTCCAATGCCCAACTCATGGCTTGCCTGACAACGTGTTGCTGCAGTATTTTTACTGAAGTCTAGACTCGGTAAATAAAGGCATTGTTGATCAACTTTCTCTGGGAGGTTTAATGCAACAACCTTATGTGATAGCAGCTCAGCTCTTGGATGGCATGACCACGATACATCGGGCTTCGTACACCCGCGAAGATCAGGTCTCCCCTCTCAAATTAAATTGAACAATGAGCAGATGGAGAAAGACCAAGAGAGGGACCAGAACATGGCCAATATCATGACACAACTTGAAATTTTTTCCAAAAATGTCATTGGAGCTGGTGCTGGAGGTGTCAATGTCGTGGGTGTCGGGTGTGTTAATTCAAATGAGGCTAAGTTTGAGGCTTTGTACAATGAAGAGGTAAAATTCCTAGCTAACCAAGGAGGTTGTTATCATTCAAACTACACGAGGCAGGGTGGTAACCAAGGTTGGAACAGGGAGGAATGTTGGAAGGATCATGATCAAGAGTGGAGGGACCATAACCCCACTTAGAATGAGAGAGAAGGGGAGAAGGATATATATGTTCCTCCCCATGAGTGCCAAAAGCCAACGGATTCCGAGGGAGATCGGTCGGAGGATATTCTTTCTCGTATCCTCAACAAAGTTTAGGGGTGGGAAAAGACTTTGAAAGAAATGAAAGAAGATATGTCGAACCTTAGCTAAAGGATAATCTCCCATTCAGTTTCGATCAAACAGTTGAAGACCCAAATGGGTCATATCTCATCTCATTTAAACTCGAGACAACAAGGGGGTTTGCCTAGTGATACTATGGCCAACCCCAAGAATGAGGTTTGAGCGTGGACTTGCGTCGTGCCGCGACGTTAACTAAGGCACTTCTTGGGAGGCAACCCAAGTTTTTATTTTATTTCTTTTTTAGTTGAAATAATTGTGTGCTGATTGTGCTGGTCAAAGTGTGGAAGGTGTTTGGAAAGTGAAGGTTGGTGACCTAAAAGTCCAGTCGGTGACTCGCAGAAGAGGTCGGTAAGCCCGACTTAGACCGTCGTTGGACTCAAGATATTTTTAAATTGGAGTCTGTAAAACTCGGCGAGCCCTGGAGCTTATACGCGATTCGCCAACCATGTCAGTGATCACGACTTAGTCTGCCGTTTGGAGGTCCTGTAAAACTCGGCAAAGTAAGTACCCACTTGGCGTGTCACCGAGTGGGTCGGCGAGCAAGAATAATATCGCCGAATGGGCGAGAACTGGACGATTTTTAAAGGCCAAATGTTTAAACTTTCAAACTCTTTCACTTTCCCTCACTTTTGAACTTCCCAAACTCACACCCGCACAATATTTTTATATTCCTTGCATTTTTATCGTATTTTAGTCGTCAGATTTGTGTTTGGAGTTTTATTTCTTTGTCACCTAGCATTTCAATGTATTTATTCGGCATCCAATGTTGGTTTTTCCGAACCTCGAATTTACTTTTAACAATTTGTACTCATTTTCAATTGATTTTTGTCTTAGTGACGTGTGCTGGGCCTCTCTGATCGTAATTGTGTATGTTTGTGCTTGTTTTAATTTGAATATCCTGCCTGTAATGCCTATATTGTTAAATTCCTGAGTTTTTCATTCTTTAAAATTCATTAAAATTGTGGGGTTGTGCTTGCATGTTGTTGGGTCTAGTTGGGTGAAGTCTAAGTAACCCATATTTGTGCTAAATGATGTATTTTGCCCAATGATAGAGCGGTTGACGTCATTCTTAAGGGTAAAAGTTATCAAATAGACAAATTTGGCCAAACCAGGAGAAGTCTGGGTATCCCGAGGGCATCTGTGTAATGGGTCTTAGCTTAATTTTAAGAGTGGATGTTTTGATTTTGTTTTCGGGGGTTGCGGGGTTGATTTTGGGAAGTTGGGTTGAAGGTAGGCACGTTGGGTCGAGCTCACCGAACCACTCGGTGGTTCGTCGAAATTCCCCTTATCGGCGATTCACCTGAAGGACATTCCCATCGCCAACATGCCATTTGTCTGAAAACTTTTTGAGCCAATCCTTTCGGCGAGCCCGATTTGGCTTGCCAAAGAGAATTGGTGACTCGCTGATCGGTTCGGCTAGTCTGTCTGCTACTACATTTCTGTGGTTTTGCTTCAAATGTTTCTAACTCTTTTTGATGTTTTTATAGACATGGCTAGACCAAAGGTTGCTGGTAGGGACATGTCACCCCGTAAGAGGGCCAAAGGGATAAAAAACAATGAGGATGCAACTGCATCCAGGGCCAAGGCCAACAATCTTCCCACAACTGGTGGGAAAGGAAAGGGAAAAGGGAAGGCACCTGCTTCACCGGAGGTCAGCTCTAGCAGTGACGGTATCTAAACTACTCACTTTACTACTTCTGAGAGTGAGAGTGAGCACCATGAGCATCAGGATGCAGCCTCTGAGCTTGAGGAGGATGAGTCACTAGCAACACAGAGGGAAGAGCTGCGTTCCAAGAAGCTTCATGATCCATCTAGGATTAGGACCCCTCAGACTTCTTCTCTTCCCGCTCCAGCAGGATCCTCCTCCCAAGTTTAAGAATAGACTGAAGACCGAGGAGCTGAGGACCATTATCGAGGAGAAGTATATGTCCACTAAAGGAGTTATTGATAGGTACCCATAGATAATGAGTTGCCTAAAGTCGCACAACTTCTAACTCTTCACAAAGCCTTGTGGTCCTTACATTCCTAATTGGGTCCGGGAGTTCTACGCTACTTATGAAGCCTTGGTACCACAGAGAATGAAGAAGGCAACTATATTCAAGCCGATTGACTATGTAGTTGTTCGGGGAAAGAAGGTCAAGTGTGATAGTGAGGCTATTAATGTTGTCCTGGAATGTCTTGATGAAATTGATGATGATAGCCAACACATGATCCAGACAACTACATTAGAAAATATGAAGAAGTGGTTGGCTCCTGTCATATTAGACGGTACCCCCAAATGGCTTGAGGTTTGAGCACATTTCGAGAAGAAGAATATAAACATAGCTGTAAGGTTCTAGTTCGGCTTCATCCGCAGTACCATTATGCCATCCCATAACGAGTCGATTCTCCGCCATGCCAAAATAGCCTATCTGGGTTACATAATTAATGAGACACGGATAAATTTGGAGATAATTATGACACGAGAGATGGTCATGAGGGCCAAGCAGTGCAAGACTTCCCTCCCCTTTCTGGTTTTGATCACCGAGCGGTGCAGACAGGCTCGGGTTCCTAGAGATGAGCATAAAGATGGGAAAGTGATTCCCATATCTTATACTGATATCCGGAGAATCGAGATGGAGCATTTAGAAGATGAGGAGGAGAAGAAGAAGGCAGCCCAGTGGACTTTTCCCCAGTTGTGGATACAGACACATTACCTGCAGAGGCACCTTTGCCTACTCCGGCCGCTAGGTCTTCAGGTACATCCATGTTGTTCCTTATGATACCCCTAGTTCTTCTACTTCTACATTGCCTCCCAGATGTGTTGTTGTTTCCCAGCCCCTACTCACTAAGGCTGTATTATTCTGGATGGGGCAGCTAGCCCATTCTATCGATCGTCGTACTGTTAGACTTGAGGCCTCAATTTAGAGCATGATTTAGACATCCCTTGCTGATGTTGTGAAATCATCGAGTGCTACCATTGATGCTCTTGCGGCTAGGATAGCACTGTGTGAGCGTGTCCAAGGGGCCACCAAGGAGGAGACAACTCTAAAGGCCGCTATTGCTACACTAAGAAGAGATATGAACCAGCTGAAGTCCATCGACATGTCCATGATTTTCGGGATGATGGAGATCCCAGATGTGCTAGTTGAGCCAAATATGCCTCTGGCTACCACCGGAGATAATGTTCAAGTTGAAGAGGCAGTTGATCCCGAGTCTGAGGCGGAGACAGATGAGGAGATTCTTGGGGTTACAGAGGAAGTTTCTTATGAGGGCCTTACGGAGGCTGACGAGGCCATGATCGATGCAACCATGCAGAATTCTTTGGATGACCCTGGTAGAGCTGGTGATACTGTGGATGTGACTCCAGGCATTGATGCCCGATATTAGAGTGTTGCTCCGGGCACTGATGCCCAGACAGATGGAGCGACTATCTAGATAGGATCCCTCTTTACCTCCCTTTGTGTCTTATTTTTATTGACTTTTTGATATTTAATTGCTTCCATTTGAGGAAAATATCTTTTGTTTTATGGTGGGGTGAGGCCCACCTTTTGTGTCTATGGTTATGTGTATATATTTGGGTTTTGTGCTATTGATTTTTTTGGCACTGTATTTTGTGGATGTTTGAGCTTGTGGCTCTTTGCTTTAATTGGAAATGATTTAGGGACCCTTCCAATAAAAAAATTTGTGCCACCTCTTGTTTGTGTTCGAATGTGGTTGTTCTCTTGCAAATTTGAGTATCGGTATTAATCAATACCGATGACTTCAATAGTGCTTATAATTGAACAAAAATGAATGTGCGGCTACGATGAGGCCAAATGAAGTTGTATAGGAAATATGTGAACTTTATGCATCTCGTTGTGACTAGCCAATTATCAAATTGAGTCTCTTGAGATGAACATTCCACACTAGCGAAAGTGTGGAGTCTTGTTTGACATTGGTGTCAATGCCTTGTGTGTGATGAGCTTACCGTGAACCATGTGTGATGACACCTAGAATTTGCCCCGTTGTTTTGGTTGACTAAGTGATGCAAAATGTTGAAATAATGTTAGGTAACTTTGAAGAGTGTGAAACAATTTGACATTATACCTCTTTTGTGGCCTGTCTTGTGAGTGTGTGAACTTCCCTTGACCACCCTTTGACCTTAGCCCTCTTCTTGGAAGAAACATGATGAAATTGTGACCTTTATTTATCCCATCGCCCTTAATCCGCATGATTTGTGGTTTGTTTGAATATCTAACTTAGGCTTTTGGGTGTGGTGAAAAGAGAAGGTAAATCAAGAAATGCAAAGAAGACTTCTTTGACCCATGTTTTTGAGAAAGATGGAACCCCCTCCTTACATAAAAAAAAAGAGAAAAAGAAGAAAAGAATGAAAAAGTGGAGGAATAAAGTTGTGAAAGTGCAAAGAAAATGGGGTGTCCTACAGTCCATGGAAAGTGAATAATGGGGTGACTTTTGAGCATGAGTGAAAAATGATGAAGAAAAGGGATGAAATAATTGTTCATACCATATTTCATGAGGATTATAGCCATTGAGCCTAACTGACCATACCTATGCACTCAACCCCGTTACAAGCCTGAAAAGACCTTGTTGATCTTGAGTGAGCTGAAACAATTGTTGGTTGGAAAATAAGGGCAAACCTATGGGTGAAATCATGGATTGTGTTCATCTTTGTGAGTGTGAGTGTTGATTGTGATTCCTGAGCTATAAATTATTGAACAATTATGTCTGAATATGTAATCATTTTTAGTGTGAGGGCATTTGAGTACCGTTGCTAAGCTTGAACTTGCATTTGAAGCAAGTATTGCAAACTTGAGAATCTTTTATAATGGTGAGTCATAACTTGAATCTTTGAGTGCACAATTGATCCTTGCATGAGTAAGTTGAGTCTTTTTGTGAGCATTCATGATTGAGTCTTGTGTAGACTATTTGAGACATCCTTTTTGAACTGCTGAACTTGAGTTTTACTTAAGGACAAGCAAAAGTTTAAATTGGGGGTGTTGATAAGTCCACGTTGGACTCATTTTGGACATTATTTGGATAGATTTAGTGTCCTCAAATGCTTATTTTGTGCCAATAACTGATGTAAAATCCTTGATTTCCAGGTATTTGGATTGAGGAACAAACCATGGACACTAACGAGCAAAAAGGAACAAGGCAACTGAAAGAACAAAGAAAAGAAGGCCTATTGATCGCCTAATCCATTGGGTGAATCATTGAGTGGCTATTACCTCGCCTAAAGTTCCAGTGTGCCAAACACTGAAGGAGAAAACCAAGTTGGCGAGAGAAAGGAGTAGTCGGTGTGTCGTCGAACGGTTCCGCAATGCAGTGATTGGATTGCCCAAAGTTATAAAACTTGAAGATACTGAAGGCCAAAGCAAAAAGACGATCAGACTGACCAAAGGGCGGATCGCCGATCCAGACTTATTGCGCTGAATGGTCCTTCGCAGCATAATATTGGCGACTATAAATACATTTTTGAATATTTATTTTTGTATCAATTTTCGTTATATATAATTATTTCAGTTCTAGAGTTTGGACTCTGAGTGTTGCGACAAACTTTTCCTTAGCTTTAAAGAATTGAAGTTTTCCATTTTTGAGAAATTAGAAATGGGTCGTTTGAGATTCTTCAATTTGGACATTTGTAAAGGCGAAGTTAATCTTACCTAGTTGATGAAAACACAATTTGGTAACGATTTCTATCTTTGTATGATGTCTAGCTAAATCCCCAAATTCTTGGGGTGTGATTATGGGCTGATTTAGCATATCGGTATTGCTAATAGATAGTTTAAATGTTGTTTAAAAGTGATTTAATTCAATGATTGTGGTTTACTTTAAAGGGTTGTAGTTGTAACTACAATTCTACCTTAGTGTTTTTGGCGTGCTCGAGAGAGAGGTTTTAAAACCAAGATCACTGAATTGATGGGCTGTGGGTATTGGGTTGTCATGGGTTTAGCTTGAGAGAGTGAATCCTAAATCCTTTTGCACACATTTAGCTCGAGAGAGTGAATGGACTAAAGAGTAGGTTGTTCTTAATTGCTTGCTGGTTGGTGTTCCAGAGAAACCAACTTGATTCGGGGTAAATTGTTCGATAGAAAGTTTATCCCCACTAAAGTCTAGCTTATTCACTGATTTACAGCTATTTACTATCAAATTCAATCACCCATTTATCTATATTAGCCTATTCATCCTAAGAACCTGTCTTATTACTTGTTATTTCTTGTTATTTGTTGTTGTTATAGCTGATAGTTAAAACCCAAACCCCCCTATTTGACACTTGTGTCAGCCCTTAATTTGAATTATATTTTTATTCGTAAATATCTATTACTATGATTGACTTGAACTTATTCGTACTTTCCTATTGAATCTTCAACACGTACTAGTCCCTATGGGATTCGACCCCAACTCATTTAGTTGGTTTATATTACTAACTAACGATAGTTGATACTTAGAATTGGATTGAAGTGTCCTTGATAATGTTAATCATTCATCAAAGACTTGGTGACCAAAAAGAGGGCTGCCAATTTTGAGAGTGAAGAAAAGTTGCAACTTTGTAGTGCTAAAGCTACTAGGTCACTTGTGTAGAAGAAAGAGGAACTTGGAGCTTTCACTATTCCTTCTACTATTGATATGCTGCCTTTTTCGAAGGTCGTGTGTGACTTGGGTGCTAACATTAACTTGATGACATTATCGATCTATAAAAAGTTAGGTTTAGGATCTCCCAAGACGAATGTGATGCGTTTACTTATGGCTGATAGAACTGTGAAGAGACCTATTGTAGTACTCCAAGATGTCCTACTGAAAGTTGAGTCATTCATCTTTCTGGCGGACTTTGTGATTTTGGATTGCGAGGTTGATTTTGAGGTCCCCAACATATTAGGGAGACCATTTCTTGCTACTGGGCATGTGTTGGTCAATATGGAGAGAGGGCAGATGAAGTTTTGATTGAATAGTGAAGAGGTAACTTTTAATATCTATCGGTCTATAAAGCATGAAATTGATCACAAAGTGGTATTTGTAGTAAATCATACTGTTGAGCAAAAATTGGAAGTGTCTATGAAGAGATGTTAGGTTTTGAGGCACTAGCAGCTGTGATAATGAGTTTTGACAGTAATGGTATTGATGACTATGATGAGCTAGTTGCTGCATTTGAGGGGGTTCAGTTTCATTACAAGCCTAAGCGGTTGGAATAAGGCAGGAAGAATCGAGACACTCCTCCAGCGAAACCATCTGTGGATGAGCCTCTGAACTTAGAACTCAAGGTTCTTCCATCTCACTTGTGGTATGTATTTTTGGGCTAGAACAACACTTTTTCGAAGCAAATAGATTCTTTGATATCGGTATTGAAGCAGTTTAAAAGGGGTATAGGATGGTCTTTTGCAGACATTATTGGGATTCCACTGGCATTTGTTCTCACAAAATTCAACTCATGCCGAACAGACAGACAAGTATTGAGAATCAACGGAGGTTGAATCCCCCAATGCAAGAAGTTGTGAAAAAGGAGATCATTAACTGGTTAGATACTGGAAAAATATACCTATTGCTGATAGTAGTTGGGTCTCTCTAGTTCAACGCGTGCCAAAGAAAGGAGGAATCACTGTGGGTCCCAATGCTAAGAATGAGCTCGTTCCAATGATGTTGGTAACTATATGGAGAATGTGTATGGATTATCACAAGTTGAATGAATGGACTGAGAAAGACCACTTCCCAATGCCGTTCATGGACCAAATGTTAGATCGTCTCGCTGGAAAGGGTTGGTATTGTTTTCTAGATGTGTATTTGGGCTACAATTAGATCTCCATAGCTTCGGAAGACTAAAAGAAGACCACTTTCACTTGTCCTTATGAGACTTTTGCGTTTAAGAGAATGCCATTTGGGTTATGTAATGCACCGGCAACCTTTCAACATTGCATGATGTCTATATTTTCTAATATGGTTGAGGTCACGATAGAGGTATTTATGGATGATTTATTTGTAGTTTGTGATTCGTTTGATGATTGTTTGACCCATTTAGCTGAGGTGCTAAAATGATTTAAAGAGTGCAATCTTGTGCTCAACTGAGAAAAATGCCACTTTATGGTGAAAGTGGGTATAGTTCTAGGTCACCGGATTTTGCAGAAAGTTATTGAAGTTGATAGAGCTAAAGTTGAGGTAATAGAAAAACTCCCACCACCCATTTCTAGTAAAAGGTGTTAAAAGTTTTCTTGGACATGGAAGTTTCTATAGGAGGTTCATAAAGGATTTCTCTAAAATTGCACATCCATTATGCAAGCTACTTGAGAAGGAGTGTAAGTTTGAGTTTGATGATGCTTTTCTGAGAGCATTTGGGTAGTTCAAATTTTTTTATTTTTGCACCTGTTATTATTTCACCGGATTGGGGACAATCGTTTGAAATGATGTGTGATACAAATGGGGTAGCACTTGGCGTATTAGGGAGAGGCGATAGAAAATTCTTCATCCTATTTACTATGCGAGCAAAGATTTGAATGTTGCTCAAAAGAACTATAGTGTGGCTGGACATGAACTGTTTGTTGTGGTTTTCAGATTTGATAAGTTTAGATCCTATTTTCTTGGAACTAAAGTTATTGTGCATACTAACCATTCTGCATTGAGGCATCTTATGGTTAAGAAGGATGCAAAACCAAGATTGATTAGATGGGTATTATTCTTGCAAGAGTTCGACTTTGAGGTGAAAGATAGGAAAGGAACATAAAATTAGGTTGTCGATCAGTTATCTAGATTAGAGGAAGAAGCTATGATCGAGCTTGATGATGGAGTTGAGATTAATAATTCATTTTCTGATGAACATGTATTGGCTGCTTCGGCTGAACTTATTCCTTGGTTCGCTGACTTTGCAAATTATTGGGTAAGTGAGTTGGTGCCTTCGGATTTGTCATTCCACTAAAGGAGAAAGTTCATGTCTGATGTGAAGAAATTATTTTGGGAAGAGCCTTAATTGTTCCGTATCTGTGCTGATTATATTATTCATCGCTATGTGCCTGAAGTATAGATGATGAGTATACTAGAGGCGGGTCATTCATCGCCTGTTGGTAGGCATCATAGTGGTATCCGGACTGCCCATAAGATTTTGTAGTGTGGGTATTAGTGGCCTACCATCCACCAAGATGCTCATGATTTCACCAAGTCTTGTGATCGTTGTCAACGAGAAGAAGGAATTTTAAGGAGACAAGAGCTACAAATGAACCCGATATTGGTGATTGATCTTTTTGATGTTTGGGGTCTTGATTTCATGGATCCGTTTGTGAGTTCGAATAGGATGAAGTATATTTTTGTAGTGGTTGACTATGTATCTAAATGGGTGGAAGTAGTTGCGGTTTCAAACAATAAAGGAAAGAGTGTCACCACATTCCGGAAAAAGTATATCTTGTCTAGATTTAGTACACCAAGGGAAATTATTAGGGATAGAGGTTCTCTCCTTTGTAATAAGTTGTTCAAGGTGTTTCTTGAGAAGTATGGTATTTGTCATAGTGTGGCAACCCCTTATCATCCATAGTCTAGTGGGCAAGTTGAAGTGTGAAATCAAGAGATAAAGAAATTCCTTGTGAATACTGTGAATGCCAACAAAATTGATTGGTCAAGAATGCTTGATAATGCTCTATGGTCTTATCGCACTGCATTCAAATCTCCCATAGGTATGTCCCTTTACTAACTTGTAGATGGGAAATCTTGTCATTTGCCAGTAAAGCTAGAGCACAAAGCAATGTGGGCACTGAAAAAGATAAATTTGGATTGGGGTGCCGCATCAAGTCAATGACTGAATGAGCTCGATGAGTTTCTCCTAAAAGCATACGAATGTTCAGCCTTGTAGAAGGAGACTATGAAGAAGTACCATGATCAAAAGATCGACAAGCGCAAATTTTCTCCTAGTGATCTGGTGTTATTACTTAACTCAAGGTTGCGCTTATTTCCTGGCAAACTCAAGTCCACGTGGACTAGGCAATTCAAAATAACTCAAGTATTTCCACATGGAGCAATTGAACTCGAAAATAAGGAAGGAACGAGATTCAACGTGAACGGTCAGTGGATAAAGATCTACTTGGGGAAATATGAGAGTGTCAATAAATTCATTTAGAGATGGGATCTAGATGAAGTCTGAGTAATCAAGGGGTCTAAGTCATGCCTCGACGTTAAATAAGCGTTACTTGGAAGGCAACCCAAGATATAAACTCTAGCCAACTATAGGAGTTTTCTTTTCTATGTAGTAAGTCTTTCTAAATTTTAGTATTTTAGATAGATTTTTTTTAGTTTGAGTCTTAGTGTTGGCTAGATAAAGGTAGAATAGGGTATGTGTCCAAATATAGTCCAGAGAATGTAAAAATGAAGGTCAACGTGTGCAGGAGCAAAATCTGAGAAAATAGTCACAGGTGCACTGGTCTTTGCTTCCCATTGACGGACCGTGAATGGCATCTGTATTCCCTAGGTTTGTTTTCTGAAATTAACTAAGTGTCAGGGAGAACCACGAAACCTATCGATGGACCGTCGATGGGGATTCGTCAACCTAACCTTGGGCTAAAAATCGACCCTAACCGGACCCCCTTTAAATATAACTCTTCATTTTTAAAACATTCTCCATTTGCCTCTTTTGATCCCCCCAACCGTTGAAACCCCTAAATTACCCACCCCTACACATTTCCAACCCCCCATCACATAAATTTCTTCCTATTATTTCTCGATTTCCTCCAATCCCAAATTCTCTCACCGATTCTCTCATATTAACTTCTTTTTTTTCCCTTTCTTCTTCTTCACCACATTTTTACTATTCAACCAAAGCACGGTCCGAGTTTGGTGTCAATGTTTTGTTAAGGAACAAAGGATTTACTACATTACACATTCATCAACTTTTATTTACTTGCAAAGTAAGCGATTTCATGAACTTTGAACTTGTCATTGCTTTAAATTCAAATCACGAAGTTGAACTTGACCTTCGGTGCAAATTACTTCTTCACAATATGTAAAATTAGTTCTAATACACCCTTGGGATAATGGTATTGTGAGTGTGTTGAAAAATCAAATTGAATTATGACAACTATATGTCTAGTTGGATTTCTTGTGGTAGGGTTTCAATGGCTTAGTTGTTGGAACGAATGAATTGCATGATTGTAGCCTTAGGAATGATAGAATACCATTTAAATGTGTTGAAACGCATATTCTAGATGTTAGATATGAGTTGTGATTGGTAGTTGATGTGTGCCTGATGATATTTGATGCCTAGATGTAGTCACACTGGTCGATGCCCATGATCCACGAACCGTGGATCATCCTACGGTCCGTGATCATATTTCCGTCGTTCCACAACTGCAAAATAATAGCTCAAGTGGTGAACCACAAAATGGACTACGGTCTGTCGTTAGATCGACAAAACGTTATGCACGACAATGGTTCCGACTACAGAGACCATAATGTGACTTCCTAACCGACGGAGGGGATTGAGAGTCCGTCGTTTAATTGATGGTCCGTAGGAACCCATAATAGGTCTCAAAAAGAGCCATTGCCTAAATTTTTATTTTTTTTCTCTAAGTCATAACCTTATTCTGAAATAGTTTCTTGGGTCATTTTGAGGTCTTTGATTACTCACTAATCTTCCACAAGTGAAATGGTGCCAAAACAAGCACCTATTTACTTAAGCAAAGGCAAGTCTGAGATTGTCACACCATCTTGTCGACTGCTCGATGAGTCTAGTAGGGATGAGTATGTCCTCGAGACAACCAGAGGCTCCCCCACTGCCCTTGTTACCACGAGGCACATGAATAGGCATGTCATCTTATCAAGCGATAACGTCGAGATCACCGCCCCCACAGTCTGAGGAGGGGGCCCAACCTGCATGAAAGTCGCAGGTTAGCTTCGAGTCGCAATCCGGCTCCAGTTCTAGTGGTACACCGATTTCTGCCTCCGATGTGACTAGCACAAGGTAATCTCATGACCCCCCGGTACTAGAGCTGAGCAGGTACACATCGCCACAAAGCCAAACATGTGGTACGTCGAGGGGCAATTTTAGATATACCTTGATGGGAAGGCACTAAATGAGCACCAGAAGGTTGTCCGTCCTTTCGCCGAGGAGCTTCGCATATTGATTGGAGGCCTCCACACTATACCCACCATTCATGCTCTATTCCAGCAGCACTGGTGTTACTGGATGGCTGAAAACTCGGGCAGGTACAACGAAGAGATGGCGAGGGAGTTCTATGTTTCTTATGCGGCCAGAGTTATTAATACTTTTCCACCACGAGCCAAGCCTTTGGCTCAACCCCCTCTACTGACCACCATGGTGTGGGGCCTTTCTATCAATATTTTTGAGTCCACCATCTGCTCTTTTATTTACGGCTCGTTACATGCTCAGTCTATCAATATGGTAGAGTACGATTATCGGATGGGGATAGTTCAGGGTAGAGCATTTCGAGACTCTGAGCAGAGGGAGTCACTACTTCATTAGATGGCCCGACACATTACTAAGGAAATAGAGAGAACTGAGAGGGTCCAGAATATGCAGTTGCCTATCAGAAATGCAACTTTGACTTTAGGAGCGAAATTTTGGTGGTCAATCATCCGCCAGAGACTTTCCCCTACACAGGCAGACAATGTTGTCAGTTGGGATCGTGCGGTGATGCTTGCTACAATACTGGCTGTGCTAGAGATTTATTTTTCCCAGATTATTATTTGGAGATTCACGAGAGGGCTTTTTGGAGGACTACTACATTGCCCTTTCCATGCTTGATCTTCTGCCTATGTAGAGAGTCTATTGTGCCAATATGGGATTGTGATTGGTTGGTCGAGGTGACAAAGACTGTTGATGTTGAACTCCACTGCCCTGTGTAGGAGTACACCAGTTGCAGACCCTCATCTGGATACTAATTTAGTTCGAGATCTTAAGCAGGCTGAGATGGCACTAGCTGATGACAGTTTTATATCCGCCACTGCGACCGAGGCACATGCTCCATCTTCAACTGCCACTAGTCAGGCTGCAAGCTCTTCACGAGCCACTCCCCCTTTGGGAACCATATTGGTACCTCTGGCCCGAGTCTAGAAATTGGACACTCAGATAGCCACACTATTGCAACATATGTGACCATAGATGCATCGGTCTGTGAAGGAATCAAAGGTGTGCATGGAAAGGATAATGGATGCGAATATTCAAGCGGTCCACTAGAGGTTTGATGAATCTATGCTGAGGGTGTTAGAGAGGCCTGGGCCCAGTGTGGATATCACTACTGAGATTGTCCAAGAGAATGCATCCGTGGTTGAGGCAGATGATTTGGTGCTGACCACTCTATTTGGTGCTGAGATTCCTGCACTTAACCCTTCCCGTGCGACTGGGAAGCGCACCCGCTCCTCTAACAATACATCTGATGCCGATGAGGCTCAATAGGCACAAAAGTGAGAGCGGCAACAGTTAGAGATATCCCAGAGATAGTGTCTATTTGACGAGGAGTTGTGGTAGAGGAGGGATCGTGAGATAGGTGTCGGCCCATCTTGTTCGAGGAGCACTACTGATGGTGTTTTCACTGTTGATGAGGGTGCTACTAAGGGTGTCACTATTGTTGTTCCAGAGGGTTCAGGGAAACCGGACCCACCCACTTCTTGATGGGTCTTCGGTGCTTAAACACGACGTGTTTGCTTTACCCTTTGTTTTACATTTTCTCTGCATTGAGGGAACATGCACCATTTTTTCATAGGGGTGGGGTAAATGGGTAGTGAGTGATAGGGTGAAGTCTGAGTAACCCAACTCATAATCCTCTCTTGGGGTTTTCTTGCATGTGTTCTTTCCCCCAAGGAACTCTTTTACATTTTTGTTGAACCAACATGTTTAGGTGTTTATAAGTGTAGAAGTAGACGAAATGAATGAAAGCATGCTGCATAAGAGCATAAAAATTTATACCAACTCGAAACTTTGAACTATTCTATATCTATAGGCTTAATAAGTTGAATATGTTGGACCTTTATGTGTCAGATATGAACTAGTATGATAGCATGGATTAAGCAAGAACTTGAACTAGATGCTTCAATGATTTGATAATGAAACAATGTGCCAAGTGTGTGTGACGTGAGTCTTTATATTCATGCAATATGTACCAGTCTAGAACTTTTCTCGTTGGTTCTGCTAAGATAATCTATGAAGGAAATTTGAAAATGATCATAGGCCCTTGATGATATAAGTCCACTTAAGCCTAAAAAAATCCAACCAAAAGAAATAAATGCTCCCTTCGATCCAAATATTTGAGCCTAATGAATACCATTTATTTCAATAAACCTAAATCACCTTTCCTACAAATCTTTTTTTGGCCTTGGTCCCTCCTTAGACATTGTGCGCCTTAACTTAGGCGAAAAGTCTAAGTTAAGGGTGGCTAATTCAGAAGTTACCTTAATCTTGGCCCTGGTCCGACCTAGGACATCTTGCACCTCAACTTATGCAAAATACATAGCTTGAGGGTGGCTATGAAGAAGGAAACTGAAATAAAGAGGGTATGAAAAAAGTTAGTTGTAGAAGAAGAAAAAGATAGTAAAAGGTGTGACTGAATCCAAAAGAAACAGAAGAGTGATATTGATGCTAAATAACAAAGAGAAAAGAGGTAAAAGAAGAAGAAAAGAGAATAAGAAGAATAAAAAAAAGCTAAAGTCACATCTTTGTTGAAATAAGTAAAGGAAAAGAGCAGAAAACAAAATGATGTCTGAATTGGTTGTGAGAAGAGGTAAATAGCCATCGTAATGTCAAGGAGGAGAGAAAAGTCCCTAAAATACCTAAATTTATCATACCTGACCCTGAGCCTACATTATAAGCTAAGAAATCCCTATAGTAATCCTAGTTTACTAGTCTTGAAAGTTTGTGCAGAGAAAATAAAGGCAAGGCTATGGTATTGAGCACTAATTGTATTTAAGTTCATTTATAAGAGTGAGTGTTTACTGAATCCTTAAGCTAAAACATCAAATTTTATGTGAGAAACATGATTTCTTTGTGGTAAGGATACTAGTTACATTATTAGAAAGTTGGTATCTCGGTGATTGTTGAAAGTGTATGTGGTGATGACTATTGGTCTGTCTATGTCATGTTTTGATCCACATGAGTTAGCTCATTGAGTCTAAATGAAAATATTTGCACTAAATGAAAGAGTTGATAACAAAAAAGTCAGATGATTGCTTGAGTCTGTGTGTTTGCTTCTACATGACAAGCGTTTAGAGAAAGTGTGTCACTTGACGACAAACAGCAAATTTAAGTTGAGGATGTTGATATACCATGAGTTTACAGTATTTTTGATGAATTTCAGTTGGAGTTTGTGTGACTCTTGGGAATTTTGTTGTTAGATATGACAGTGCTTTCATGTAATTTTTGTAGGAAATAGGTTTGGAGAGGTTAAAAAGCTAAAATGGCAGAAGTAGTAGTTGACGGAGCCCAACCACGGACCATCGTCCAGTTGACGGGCCATAGGTTGGGAGGCGTAGGTGTAAGTTCAATGACTTCTTACTAAGTGTAGAACCACTGGGGCAAATGACTCCCTCTAGCATGAGTGACGGATCGTCGATTGATGGCCATCATTTTGATCAGAGAGTTGAGTTTCACTACTTGAACCATAGAGGATCAAGACAGACCATAGTCCAATCAACGAACTGTAGGTGGACTCCGTCGTTTGAAGATCCAAAGTTTTTGGCCAATTGCGGACCCACAGAGTTAAACCACGGTCCGTCATTTGTGTCGTCGATCGAAACTGCGTCTGAACCAATATTTCCTTATTTCCGTTTCCTACTTTGTTTAAGACTTAACTATTATAAATATAAGTTGTAATTTTTGTTTTTAAGGGTTAGAGCCTTTTGGAGACTTTTGTTCTTGACTCTTGTAATTATTTTGCAAACACTTTAGCAATTTAATTCTGAAGTTTGTTTTATGCAATTTGCTTGTGGTTTACAATTGTAGATTAAAATATTCATTTATTGTGATTATAAGTTCATGATTCATCTTATTAACCCTAATATGCATTCTGAATTCTCAAGCATGAGTAGCTAAATCCACAACTAGGGTTGTGGGAACCATGAGCAATTAACAATGTATGAAAAATAAATAAGTTGTGTGTGTGGGGGGGGGGGGGTTATATTGTTAATCCTTTCTTTTAGAATGCTTTCTAGCGGTGCGCAACGTTAGAACTCGTTTCATATCTACTTCTCGGACTAATGAAGTAATGAATGGGAAAAGGATTGAACAACGAAGATTTAGTTGAGTTTAGCCGCTATCTAATAGCCCGACCTTAATCATTGTGATGTGAGGGCTAATCTAGGGTTATAAGTAAGGGTTAGTAAATCATACACCCGTAGACGGACCAAGTTGCACAGTTAAATTTGCTATTTGGAGGACCAATCACTTAGGGATATCCAACTTATCAAACTTGCATGTGAACACTAGGATTGAGTTACTATTATTAGGAATATCGGTTAAGATATTGTGGGGAAAACATCTGCCTTAGTTTCCATCTCATATTGATATCTCAAACTACAAATTTTGCTTACTTGTTACTTAGTGATACAAATCAACAAACTGTCATTTTATTTACAACCCCTCCTCCTTGTGTTACTTTTCTTAGAAATAATTAGACTAAACATATATAATCGTGAGTTAGCCTAAGTGATACACTCAAATTACACCTCCCTTGAGAAGAGTAAGCGATCGTTATCAAGTAAAGAACCCAACTTATAGGTTGGGGTCGATCACACGAGGAAAATAGTTTAGACTTAACTTTAACCTACACTTATATTTGTTTAGTCAAATTACTTCCAGAAACAAGTAATTAAAAAAGGGGGATTTGTGAAATAAATTGTAAGAATTCAATAAGTATTCAGTAAACGAAAGTCAATTTTTGGTTGTTATCAAGATGAGAGAATTAACTAGGGTATACGTGTTCACCACAAGCTCATAACTCAGTAACCCTTGTAATAGCAATCTTTTCCTAGTGTATTACATGCAAAGTGATAAGTTAGGTATCTCTAAATCCTTGGTCCAGCATCTAGAGAATTTCACCCCGCACCTTGGTCCGGCTACATGTGCATAATTTACTAATCCTTACCTTTACCTCATATTAGACATCATAATGGATGTTTGGCTTAGTTATTACTTCGCACCAATCGACACTAGCCTATTAGATAGTATCACACTAAATCTATGTTGATAATTCTTTTCTCGTTAATTACCTCCTTGGTCCGGCAAGTAGTAACGAGGCAAGTTCTAATGTTGGCCACCGTTAAAAATACTTCTAAACGAAAGAATTATCAATGAATGCAAAACACTATTCAAGAATTGCTTATTTACTATTAATACTTTTTTAATCGCTCATGGATCCCACAAATCTAGTTGTGGAGTTCAGTTACTCATAATCATATGACCACAATTCATTGCTTTAGATGAAAGAATTATGCACTTACGTAGTTGAGAAAATAAACCCAGAAATTCAACTTGAATTGCAAACCAAATCTTCAAAACTAACTTTTGGAAATCAAGAATTGCTAGGGTTGCAAAAATGAATTCCAAAGTCCAAAGTCACAAAGTAAAACAAAAGTATAAAAGTCTAACCTCAAAAACGAGGTTTACATGCCCTATTTATAGAAAACAAGTCCTAAATTAGAAGGGAAGAAAATTAAGGAAAGTTTGTTCAGGCACGCGTCTTCATTCCACATGACTGACTCACGGACGGTCAATGGATCTACCGTCCGTGAGTCCCTTCCATCAGCCAGGACTTAGAAAATATTTCAACTTCAAAAAGTCAGCTTCTCAGAAGCAAACGACGGAGCTACAGTACGGACCGTAGATCGATCTACGGTCCATCAATCCCATTCCGTAGCTCCACACTTAGAATCTTCCAAAAATTAGGTATTGGAACCCTCGCAGTATCAATCTATGGATCAACAGTACGGTCCGTAGATCAATCTATGGACCGTCAATGGCGGTTCCACCCTTGGTCAGATTTTCGTGATTTTCCTTTCCTGCTGATCTAGGCCATCACCTACGGAGCATCAATGGACCTACGGTCCGTAGATCACCTCCGTAGATGCCATTTTCTGCAATTTTTCAGCTCTCTCTTCACTTCCACGCCTGAACATCTTTACTGCAAAATATGACAAAAAAACATAAAAACCAATACAAAAAGGCCCTAGACACAAATAAATTGTAAGTGAAATGTATCAGAAATACCGTAAACTCACGGTATATCAACACCCTCAACTTAAATTCATTGATTGTCCTCAAGCGACGCACTAAGACTCTAAACGACACTTGTATAGAAGCAAGCATTTCAAGCACAAGCAATCACATGGTTCTCTACCCACTCTCTTTTTAGGTACAAAATTTGTTCTCTTTGACTAGACAAGCTAATTCATGCAGATCAAACCATAATAACGATCAACCAACCAACACACAACATACACTGTTTCACTATCACCAAGGTACCAACTTTTCGACAACGTAACTAGTGCCCTTACTACAAACGAAATCCCTTTTCTGTCACACAATGACTTATGAATTTGAGTACAAGGATTTATTCAACACTCAAACTCAAAAATAATTTCAAGTACAGTTAGTGCTCAGTACTATAGGCTTACCCTTATTTTCACTACTTAGACTCTCCAAACTAGACTCTAGGATCACTATAGGACTTTCTTGGCTTGTAACGTAGGCTCAGGGTCAGGTGTGGTACATTTGGGTACTTCTTAGTGACTTTCTGCCCTCCTTGACATTACACTAGGCTTTCAACCTCTTTTTGCCCTATTTTTGCCATCCTACCGTTGTACCTTCTTTCCCTTGATTTTCTCTTCAACCACGGATGTGACTCTAGACTTTGCATCCCCTTTTATGTATATATATTTTAGCTTTCAACAAGTCACATCCTTTTCTTCTCTTTTTCAACATCAAACTCTTTTTATACCCATTTTTCTTTCGGTTTCTTCTTTCATAGCCACCCTCAACTTTATGAATTTTCCATTGGTTGACGTGCACAATACCCGATATCGGGTTAGGGCCAAGATTGAAGTTACTTTTTACATTAGCCACCCTCAACTTAGGATTTTGGCCTAAGTCGAGGTGCACATGTCCAAGGAGGGACTGGGGCCAACATAGTCGATTATGGGAAGGTGAGTTCGGGGTTTAGAAAGAAATGGTTTAATTTTAGGCTCAAAGCATTTGGATCAAATGGAGCATTTATTTCATTTGGTTGGATCCTTCTTTTAAGCAATTTGTGGACTAATCAGAACAAGGGCCTATGATCACTTCCTAACCTCTAGATTGAATTGTCTTAGCAGGACTAACCGGGCTAGTTCTAGTTTTTCACAAAAACTGTTTGAATAATCAACTATTCTCACACGCTCTTGGCACATAGTTTCATTATCAGATTACCCAGTTCAAGTTTCAGCTTAATTCATGCCATCAAGTTGATTCATTATCATGTCACACTCAGAGCCAACACATTCAACTTGTCTTAGCCTACCAATTATAGCACACATCACAAAATTTGGACAGGTATATTTTTCATATGCCTTCATGTTTCATTCTTTTTCATGCTTCTATACATACAGTCCTAACACATGCCGGTTCAACAGAAATTAAACAGTCTCTTAGGGAAAAAGAACATAGGCAAGAATATCCCAAGAGAGGATTTATGAGTTGGGTTACTCAGAATTCACCCCATCACTCACAATCCATTTACCCCACCCCCAACAAAAATAGATGTGATTGTCCCCAATGCATACAAGATCAGTAAAAGATAATGGATTGGGTGAAGCAAACCTGTGGCGCATAGTGCCGACGAATCATGAACGAGCGGGTGGGTCTGGTTTCCCAGAGCCCGCCGAAACAATAGTTGAGTCACCCTCAGTAGTGCCCACATCATCTATCATAGCACCATCAGTGGTGCTCATAACATCCCTCACAAAAGGCGGGACCTCTACAACTGGGGCAGAACTCGATGCCCTTGCAACACTCTCACGCACCCTCCGCTGGCGCAACTCTTCATCTAAAATCGAAGCCTTTCTAGCCTCTTTCTCCTGCCTACACTGTCTCTTTTGAGCTTTTTCCTCCTCAGTACGACTAGAACGGTGCCTCTTACCTTTGGCATGTGTATGCTCAGGCCCCTCCTCGGCGGTCCCACTGAATAAAGCAACCAGCACCGTATCATCAGCCAGTGCAGTAGGTGCAGTCTGAGGCTCAACTGTAGGGGTGGAAAGAATGGAATCAACGTTGGTCCAGAGACTGGCTAACTTAGCCTCCAAAGAGGATAGATCTATGGTCGGGGCTGATCGCTCAAGGACTCACAATTCAAAGGCATCAAGACACTTATTAACAGCCTAGACCTTCCGGTCCATCATGCCCTTCATCCTTCGCTCCATTCTGGCCTCGGACTTGGCTATCAACTTTTGCATCTACGGCTGGATGTGATGCAGCAGTGTGGCCATCTGAGCCTTTAATTTTTGTACTCTGGCCAACGGGACAACAGTAGCTCCTAACTGTGGTGTGGACCGGGATGAACTAGGAGCCATAGCAGCCTGGGAAGAGGAGGTCATGATAGTATTAGAGTGATTTGGTATAATGTGGTCACCGCCCTGTGCCTGCCCCACTATGTCTGCAAAATCTGCGCCCAAGGGAGGTACCTCAACTTGGGTCTCTCTGCGAGGTGCCACCACATTTGCCTCATCTCGAATGAGGCCTATATCGAAAGTCCCGGTAGATGGGATTAACCTATCACAATGCCAGATTGGCACTCCAGAGTCCCTGCACAAATGGAAAATCAAACATGGAAAAAGGTAAGTAGTGGAGGTCTTGAATGCCCTATCGTGAATCTCTGCCAGCAGCATGCGGGCAAACTCAATCTCCATTCCAGCTACTAATGCTGCAACCATGACCGCTCTATCCCAAGTAAGTTGGTTGTCAACGTTTGTAGGTGACACTCTGTTACGCACTAACAACCAGAAGAACATGGCCGCAAAATTTAATGTGGCCTTTCGGATACCCAATCGTGGTGTGGCGACGCACTCCGCACGCTCGCCATCTGCAACAATGTACTTAGCCAACCATAGTATAACAACCTCTCGCTGCTCAGCATTCCCCTGGAAAGCACCGCTCCGCACGATGTCCCATCTGTAATCAAACTCTGCTGTGTTTAGTGACCAAGAGTGACCTGTGGTAGGCCCATAGAGAAAGCGGCTGATGGTGGACTGTGATATGTCTACCGGACAACCTCGGACCATAGTGGAAATGAGAGGATCTTGGGCTAAGGGCTTTGATTGCTTGGAGATCGACCCACTGAGAGTGGCAGCATAAAAGGCGTAGAACTCCCGCACAATCTCCTCGCTATAAGTCCCTGGGTCTCTAGTCATCCAGTCACACTTGTGAAGGTTAAAAAGCCGGTGGATGTCAGGGACAGTGTGCAAGCTCCCAGTGATGACTCTGCGCTCCTCTGTAATAATTCGGGCCATCTTCTCTTTGTCATTCTTCATATTGGCAACCCGATAAATTTGCCATTGGGCCTCTACACACCATTTATTTGGCTTGCTGGCTACTGGAGTAGGATCTTCATTTCGTGGTGCAAGTACTGACTCCGAGCTAGTGGCCTCATCAGACGAGGTTGCTTGATCATTTTCACCGGACCATGTGGCTGATTTAGCACTGGACCCTACAGCATCGGCAGATTCGGACCCTGAAGCATGGCTAGACTCAGAGCCCGAGGCCTGGGTAGACTCAGAGCCAGACGTAGACATATTAGCTAAACTGGAAGCAGCCCCAGTTGCTGACCCAATCAGTGTGTGCTCCTCATCAGACTGGGAGACAGTGACTACGTCGGGAATCACCTTCCGGGGGTGCCTCTGGTAGTTCGGTGTGTAGTGGGAGAAGTCCTTGTCTTAGGAGGAACGTATGCTAGATCTTTTTATGTGTTTGTGTCCTCATCGATTAACCTGAAACTAGGAGTAACTGATTTTGACTTTACCTGTTTTGAGTAAAGGACAAGCTTCTTGGGTGCCATCGTACCTGTGGAAGCGATATTAGTGCCAACACTAACTCTAAACAAACTAAAAAAATTTAGAACTATACACGGACAGTAACAAAATCTTTTAAAAAAAATTCAGACAGAAGTTACAATAGTCATCCACGGAGGGGATCTACGGTCCGTGGATCAGAGGACCAACAATATTGGTCACAGATGGAAACCACGGATGTACTGAACGATCTATATATTGATCTATGGACCGTAATCCACATCTGTGGTTTTACACTTGGTGAAATTTTCAAGTGCATCAACCCACGAACCCAATCTACGGTCCGTAGATTGATCTACGATTCGTAGATAGGATATCGTGGATGCAATATGTGCTAGGTTTCAGTCATTCTTTATTTTCAAGTCCATATCTTAGACCATTTTCAACAATATCCTAGTCTAACCGTGCATTTCAAAAATGAATCATGCTAGTGTGTCATTTTCAAGATTCCGATTAATCATTTTAACAAGTATTTAAGACGAACTTTGGAACCCTAAGTCGAAACGTACATTTAGACTTATAATCACATACAACAAGGCAACACAACCACTATCTATCGTTCCAAGGGTATTGTAACTTCCAATTTTATCATGCAATTTCAGCTAACAATTACCCAAGGTCAAGACCCAACTCCCGACTTTCTATATTCAATCTATGAATCAAAATTCAAAGTGAGAGGAAAGTCTATTACCTTACAAGCAACGAGGAGTGTGGTGATTGAGTGACGACACTAGGCTTTGCAAGACCAAAGAATCACCTCTTTGTTACTAACCCAACACCGGACCCTTTTGTGGAATATGAAATGAGTTGTATTTAGAATGGAAAGAAATTGTGGGAATTATGGGGGAGTGGAAGGGATGATTTTATAGGGGAGATATGAAGTGATTTAGGGAGGTTATGGAAAGGTTGAAAGGATTGGAGAGTGAATGGGGGGAAGTGGAAATGATTTGAATTTAGGGGAGTTTTAACTAAGGAGGTCCGGGTCAGGTTAGACAGAATTAGGGTTTGGACCCACGAGACCCCGTCTACGGTCCGTGAGTCGATCTACGGTACGTAGGTTAGGACCGTAGATCACTCTTACACTTGGAAAAGTTTAGGGGCTTACCTGGGATCTACGGACACCATCCACGGTTCGTGGATAAAATGACGGACTGTCGATGGGGTCTGTAGACCTCTGCACCACCCCATTTTCTGTAGATTTTTCATAGCGTACCTGCACATGTAGCAACCATTAGGCTATTCTTTTTACATTTTCTGGACACTTTTTAGGCATGGACCCTATGTTGATTCTAGCCAACACAAAAAAAACTAAATTGATACAGTGACGCATTTAAACAAAGAAAACTACTAAATGGAAAACAGAAACCTATCGCTGGCTAGATTGTACATCTTGGGTTGCCTCCCAAGCAGCGCTTGATTTAACGTCGTGGCACGACACACGTTTCTTTATTACTCAGACTTCATTAAGATTGTAGGCCTCAATCACTTCTTGCACACTTAAAACATTTCCCAGATAGATCTTGATCCTTTGCCCGTTTACCATTAACCTTGTTAATTCACTATTCTCAAGCTCAACCGCTCCATGGGGGAGCAGTTTTGTGAGCAAAAATGGCCCATTCCATTTGAACTTGAGTTTGCCTAGAAACAAGCGTAACCTAGAGTTGAATAGAAGCACAAGATCGCCAACCACAAATTCACGCTTTTCAATTCTTTGATCATGATACCGCTTCATCTTCTCTTTGTACAAAGCTGAACTTTCATAAGCTTTTAGGAGAAACTCATCGAGCATGTTCAAGTCATTCATTCTTTGATTAGATGCGGCGCCCCAATCCAAATTTAGCTTCTTCATTGCCCATATCGCCTTATACTCTAGCTCTACCGGTAAATGACAAGACTTCCCATATACAAGTTGGTAAGGGGACATACCTATGGTGGTATTGTATGCAGTGCGATAGGCCTATAGAGCATCATCAAGCCTCCTTGACCACTCCATTCTATTAGCATTCACAGTCTTCGTCAAAATCTTTTTAATTTCTCTGTTAGACACTTCAACTTGCCCACTAGTCTGTGGATGGTAAGGAGTGGCTACATTGTGGCGGACACCATATTTCTCAAGTAGTGCCTTGAACAACTTATTACAAAAGTGAGAACCTCCATCGCTGATAATTGCCCTCGGTGTACCCAATCTGGAGAAGATATTCTTTTTCAAGAATGCGGTGACACTTTTACCTTCATTGTTGGGGAGCGCAACTGTTTCCACCCACTTCAATACATAATCAACTGCAACAAGAATATACTTCATCCCATATGAACTCACAAATAGACCCATAAAATCAATGCCCCATACATCAAACAACTCTATCACCAATATAGGATTCATAGGGAGCTCTTGCCTCTTTGAAATCCCTCATTCTCTTTGGCAATGATCACAAGACTTGGCGAAATCATGAGCATCTTGGGGGATGGTAGGCAGTAGTACCCACACTACAAAATCTTATGCGCAATCTGAATACCACTATGATGCCCACCAACAGGCGATGAATGGCATGCTTCAAGTACACTCAACATCTCAACCTCGGGCACACAGCGACGAATAATCCCATCAGCACAACTACGATACAAGGCTCATCCCAAAAGAATTTCTTCACATCATGCATAAACTTTCTCCTTTGGTGAAAAGACAAGTCCGAGGGCACCAAATCGCTTGCCTAATAATTAGCAAAGTCTACGAACCATGGAATCAAATCATGAAAAATAACCAATACCTGTTCATCTGGAAAAACATCATTAATTTTAGCCCTATCTCCAAGCTTTAGCATAGCCTCTTCCTCTAATCTGGACAAGTGATCGGCAACTTGATTTTCGGTCCCCTTTCTATCTTTTACCACAAAATCAAACTCTTGCAGCAACAATACCCATCTAATCAATCTTGGTTTTGCATCATTTTTTGCCATCAAATACCTCAATGCAGAATGGCCAACACTATGACCTTAGTACCAAGCAAGTAGGATCGAAATTTCTTGAATGCAAAAACCACCGGAGGAAGTTCTTGTTCGGTCACAATATAATTCTTCTGGGCCACATTTAGAGCTTTGCTAGCATGGTAAATAGGGTGAAGAATTTTCTCTTTCCTTTGTCCTAGTACCACACCAAGCGCCACTCCACTAGCATCACACATTACCTCAAACGGTTGTCCCCAATTAGGTGAAATAATGATAGGTGTAGTAACCAGCTTCTCCTTCAACTCTCCAAATGCTCTCAGACAAGCATCATCAAAATCAAACTAATACTACTTTCGAGCAATTTGCACAATGGGTGTGCAATTTTTGAAAACTCTTTTATGAATCTCCTATAGAACCCAGCATGCCCAAGAAAACTTTTAACACCTTTTACAAAAATAGGTGGCGGAAGCTTTTCTGTTAGCTCAACTTTAGCTCTATCAACCTCAATACCTTTCTCTGAAATTCGATGACCCAACACTATACCTTCTTTAACCATGAAATGACATTTATCCCAATTCAACACCAAGTTGTAGTCTTCACACCTTTTAAGCACCTCGGCCAAATGATCTTGACAACGACCAAAAAGAATCACCTACAATTGAAAAATCATCCATGAACACTTTAATAGTGTCCTCCACCATATCAGAAAATATCGATATCATACAGCGCTGGAAAGTTGCTGAGCATTGCACAACCCAAATGGCATCCGTTTGAAAGCAAATGTCCCACAAGAGCAAGTGAAAGTGGTCTTCTCTTGGTCTTTTGGAGCTATATAAATTTGATTGTAGCCTGAATACCCATCAAGAAAACAATACCAACCCTTTCCTGCAAGTCTATCCAACATCTGGTCCATGAATGGCATAGGAAAGTGCTCATTTTCTGTCCACGCATTCAACTTTCGGTAATCCATACAAACTCTCCATCCAGTCACAGACCTCATTGGAACAAGTTCATTTCTTTCATTTGGAACCATAACAATACCACCCTTTTTAGGCACACACTGCACAGGACACACCCAACTACTATCTGCAATGGGGTAAATAACTCCCGCATCCAACCACTTGGTGATCTCCTTTTTAACTACCTCTTGCATAGGTGGATTTAGTCTTCTCTGGTGCTCTATACTGGGCTTATGATTTGGCATGAGTTAGATTTTGTGAGAGCAAATACTGGGAGGAATCCCAATAATATCCGCAATAGTCCACCCAATAGCTCGCTTGAACCTCTTTAATACAGTCACCAATCACTCTACTTGTCTCGCATTCAAATCTGCCGCAATGATGACCAACAAAATATTCTCTCTGCCCAAGTATACATACCTCAAATGCGGTGGTAGAGCCTTAAGCTCCACTTTTGGTGCCTCCACAATAAATGGTCTTGCGGGTGGGGACTCGCGATTCTTCATGTCTAACTCATACTTCTTTGGTTTGGACCGATATTCACACCGATCGAGTGCGACTACCAACTCATCATACTCTTCAATACCATCACTATCGAAATTCATGATAACTGCTTCTAGTTCCTCAACACCTAGTCGCTCTTCAATTTGCACTTTTGTCCCACTCTCCACTTTATAAGTTAAAGCAGATACTGTTTGGAGCTCACCACTCAGCTTCATGGACCTATAAATATTGAAAGTTGCTTCTTCATTGTTCAATTTGAACTTCATCCATCCCTTTTCCATATCAACCAATGCATGCCCTGTGGCAAGAAATGGTCTCCCAAGGATGATGGGAACCTCAAAATCAACCTCACAGTCAAAAATCACAAAATTTGCCGAAAAAATGAAAGACTCCACTTTCACTAGCACATCATGGAGTACACCAATGGGCCTCTTCACAGTTCAATCGGCCATTAGTAACCGCATTGTAGTGGGTTTTGGGTCCCCTAGACCCAACTTCTTGGAAATAGACAATAGCATAAGGATGATGCTAGCACCAAGATCACACAATGCCTTAGCGAAGTGTAACAATCCGATAGTACATGAAATCGTGAAGGCACCAACATCCTCTTTCTTTTGCACAAGAGACCTTGTACCAATAGAGCTACAATCACTACAAGAAAGAGGACTACTAGGGACGAGAAAAATAGTCCTTAAAAGTCCCATTATAGTCTCTAAAAATCAATAATGACAGGCAAATCCTGTCCCTATCGGCTTCGTCGCTAAAGGTCAATCGGGATGAGATTTAAGTACTGGTCCCTAAAACTCGTTTGCGACGGGTACAATTCTAGTCCCTAAAAACTTATAAGGACCACATTTCTTGTCCTTCAACAAACATTTCCAGAAAAGCTTAAGTTGTCCTTAAAACCTTTTAAGGACCAAAAATCCGGTCCTTAAAGAGTTTTAAGGACTAAAGCAATAGTGGTCCCTAAATGTGAATTTATATAGGGAAACTGAATGATACATTATTTCCCTGTCACGTTTTCCTAAGATAATATAAAATTTTAAATTTTGATAAACAAATGCATATAAACAAAATTATCAATCGTATTACTTAAAACTACAAATTAACATCCCACATGGAGTATTGTTTGCAAAAATATTGTCACAATACTATTTATACAACTCGTTAGCCAAAAAAATGAATATCTTTAAATATATAATGAAATATTTAGCGAACTATCCAAGCGAAAGAATGACCAATTTGAGAAAACTTGTTCAAAGTCTTCAAACTTGCATCCCGACTTGTAAACGAAAATTTCCAAAACCTGTGAAATGTACAAAATAAATCTGCTTATAAAAAAGAATAATGTGCACAACCAAATCACACTATATATTTCAATCTAGATATGAAATAAGATATTACAATTTTTGATTCCCAGATAGTTACTCTTCAACAGGCATTGATTGTGTATATTTCAGAAAGAAAAGAAGACAATTTGATAAACTAACTGCTCATATTTGACTACCATGTATAAGATTGAAAGCAATAAACAAATAAGGAATGACATGGAAAAGGAACAAGAAGCTTAGTGAGATGAACAAGCACCATAGGAAAACAAAAGAGGAAAGGAGAAAAAAGTTATAATTTTTCTTTTCATCACCATGAACTATTGTTTCTTTCTCTAAACTTTCAGAATCTTTCTTTAACATGGAAAATTATGACTGAAGGAAAGGAACAAGGTTAAAGAAGTATTCAAACTAAAGTTATTTAGTTTTGAGAACTCTAAACTAAACTGTTATTGATCATTCCATGGGCATAGACTAATAATATCATGAATGGAAGTGCACACTACATATATTTCTCTCCTTCAAGACTAAAAGAAATATCATTCTAAGATGGGTACTACATGTCATTCAATTTAATTAACATATAATAACCAATTCAATATATTATTATTTATTTCCAAATCAGTTTCCAATCATCAAAGATGCAGAGAAAGCAACAATAAATTTGCTATGATAAGTAGCACAGATCAAAGAAACACCCTAGAAAGAGAACAAGAGAATAAAAATACATGGGAAAATTCGATTGGAGTAGACGTTGGAGCTTAAGACGGGAAGGATAGAAGTCCATATCAAGCAAATATCCTTGAGAAAGAATGAATAGAAAAATGTAGGGTAATATTCCATGATATGAAAAATTTTAATGCTGAATGATAGCAGTACAATAAAAATAGCTGAAAATGAAGATAAGATATTAATTTTGCCAAAGTTAGTCTTGCATTTCTCATCATCTTAGTTACTTCAATATGAGCAACTAGTGCATTTCTAAATTGTCTGGATGAACAAATGGATGAGAAGAAGTTTGGAAATAGAAGAATGAGAAATAAAATGCTATTCAAGGTTTTCATAAACCACAACAAGATAACCTAGTCAATTTCTACGTCTCTCTTGGCAGCTTATATAAGCTCAAGTTTAATAGAACTAGAAGCAATTGATTAAATGTATCCATGTAAAGAGGTTATGTACATTCCCAATAAGTAGATAGATAAGAAATCAGAATCAACTTAAATCAAGATCTAACTGACTATCAGATAACATATTATGTGTTAGAATGCTTATAATGTGGGAATAATATGTAAACAAAAATCACAGAGGTTCCAAGAGACCAACCTAATGGTAATCATATAAAATTTATTTATATCAGCAAAAGTTTAAAATCACGACATTGAATATCATGTGAACTGGTGCAGACAAAGCAAGTGCATTGATGGAACAAACACAGTTCCAAACACAACAAAATAGAGAAACTCTAATTAAAGCACAACTCATGAGATATATTAAGAACAAGTGCCCAAAGCATATACTTGCAGAGTTAGAATTACCGATGCACTAAACTAGTAAATTTTTTTATTACAACTAGTCTACAGACTACAAAGGTGAGGGAAATTTACTAGTGTTTTCTCCATTAAGTTTCTAGCTTAAAATATATATTCATTAAAATATATCTTTCAATACGTGAAGTCTTAACAACCTCTAAGTTGTTGGTTGACATTCCCTTATCAGCTTCTCCTATCACGGAGTCTTAAGAACCTCCCAATTTTTTAGTTGAGCCAGCCCAATAGTTACCCATTAACATGGCATAATACTCTTTCTTTGGGACAATATCTTTACTTTTTCCTAAAAGTTTTGCATCATTTAGGAGTATCACTAATGTCAGTGTAACTGCTATTTCTTATCAACTTTCTATATACAAGTTTTGCACCATTTGGGACCTTAGTTTAGTTAAGATGTGTCTTTGAGATTCCACTCATAGTCTAGGGGGTACTTGTGCCTTATCCCTTAATTAATTGACACAAAACGACAAGTTTCAAACTTAAAGACAAATGAGCTGAGGCATAGAACATGTAGACTAAACATAAATGGAAATGTCAAGTTGATATTTCAAATAAAAAGGAACTAAAAATTAAATAAAATTCATATCTAAAGTGAGAATCTAAGAAAGTAAATAACCAACAAGCTCATGTTTAAATGACTAAAACAGAACTATATCTCAATTCGTTCTTCACACAAATATTTTGTAAGCCAGTAGGAAACATATTATCTCTAAACTCATACTTAATCCTCGAATAATAGATCTCTCGAAGTATAAATTTTACCAATCATATTGACAACAAAGAATACATGGTAAGGCACAGAATCACATATAAAAATGTTCAGCATTCTCTGTTACTTTTATTGGTGGGAGCTAATACAATCCATCACCTATACAAAAGTATATCGAGATAAAGGACACCATAAAAAATGAACAAAGTTACCCAAGAAAATTAGAAGCAATGAAAACATATTGTAAATCCTAACAGGGGATGAATTGACGCTTAGAGAGCGGAATTTGTTTCAATCCCTTCTCATCTAATAATGTCCTCATTCTATCATTTAATACCGATTTTCCATCAATCCATCAATTTTCAAAAAATAAAATACAATTCCCTCTGATCTATGAAAACTCTGTTTCTTGTGACATGTACCAAATCTAATTGAAAAACACCCACTAAGAAAGACCCAACCATCCACTTTCCCTCTTGAGAAAAAAATGGGTATTGCGTATAAGTAGAAAACAAACTGTATTATGATTAGGATAATAGGAAGTAAATAAAATAGCACATAACGACATAAATTAGTAACGGGCGAAACAAATTGTTAGTTTAATTGACAGAACTAGAGAAAAAACTGTCATTGGAATAGCATAGATAGAGAGAAATTGAAGCTTTGGTATGAAAAAGGGGAGGTCTTAGGATTTTGGAGAGATGATGGGACGGAATATCATAAAATAAACAAATCTTTACTTTTATACTCTTTTTAATTCTTTTAGTGGTCAAATATATTGGCTCTATTTATCCTGAACAATTTAGAGCACTGGGTCCAGTTGTTCAATGGTATATAGACCACAATTATTCCTTTCGCTAACTAAAGATATAAACTTGAAAATTAGGGACCGGAAATAAATCTCGACTCTTTAAATATAGTTTTCAGGGCCAGATTTTTATCCTGTCATTAAATACTGGTCCCTATTAAGTCATTTTCTTGTAGTGAATGCTGCAATCTATCATCATCTTCAAAACTCACAAACCTCTTCTTTGTTACCATATCTTTCATAAACTTTGCATACCCAGGCATTTGCTCCAAAGCTTCTATCAACGGAACGTTGATGGAATGCTGCTTCAACATAGTAATAAACCTACGATATTTACCATCTTCAGTCTTCTTCACTAATCTCTGTGGAAAAGGTGGTGGAGGTCTAGGTATGGGGACCACTTTCTGAGATATCTCCGTTTTTTTCTCCGTCGCACTCTCAAACTTTTCTCTAATCTCTACCACATCATCTTCTTTTCTAATCTCAACTTCCACCATAGACGACATGGGTGGATCAATGGGTTGCTTACCCCCTCGAGTAGTAACTGCCATACAATGATCGTCATTCTTTGGATTCTGGATAGTGTTGCTAGGAAGAGTACCAGGTTGACGTTGGTTAACTGTAGTAAACAACTGGGTCATCTGCTGCTCTAGGTGCCTTATTGACACTATATGGGCATCAATCTTTTGACCAATACCAGACAAGTCATTTCTCATCTCCTTCACATTCTCATCAGTTGCATCAAACCTTCTTATCATTTTCTGCATCATATCTTCAATACGCGCCATGTTGCCTCCAGCTTCCCTAGAACCAGATTCTCGACTTTGAGGGGGAACATAAGGTCTAACTCGATCATTTCTAATGCCATAGCTATTTCGGTTGTAGTTGTTGTCATGATTAAACTTCCCATCTCAGACATATTGGCCCTCTCGGTTGTAATTTCCATAATTCCGACATTGGTTTCCTTGACCTTGGCACCAAATTTCCATGTTCGGTCCTTGGGCATTTGGTTGAAAACCCCCCGTCGGGTCCTTGGGCATTTGGTCGGAGACTCCCAGTCTGATCATTCACAGCATAAACATCCCCTTCATAGTAACACTCTTCCACTGGTGGTGGAGTTCTAGTCAAGTAGTTCACAACATTTACCTTTTCTGCACCTCTACTCAGATGCTTCAATACCAACCCCAACTCGGTCCTCATATGAGTCATCTCTTCACAAATCTCATCAGCGGACTGGTTGTTTGTAGCATGAACGACAAATGTGTTTCTCCCAGTATTCGACCTCCTAGTGCTCCATGATTTATTGTTGCGAGAGATCTTCTCCATGTTTTCTTCGATTTGTGCGTATCTGCACTCACCATATGAACCTCCAGTAATATTATCTAGCAATGCTTTATTGTTATCATCCTGACCTCGATAGAAATATTCCTTCAGTGACTCATCATCAATATGGTGATCCTGAACACCTCTTATGAACAAAGTGAACCTATCCCATGAGCTACTCATAGACTCTCCAGGTAATGCCACAAAATTATTAACCCTATCTTTGTGATTGAGCTTCTTGGACACTGGATAATACCTTGCTAAGAACACATCCCTCAGTTGGTTCCATGTATAGATTGAGTTATAAGGAAGCTTAGTGAACCATATAGCAGCATCACCTGTTAGTGACAGAGGGAACACTCGCAATTCGATGACATCCTTATCCAGGTCTGGTCGACCTACACAGCTCTTGTAGACCACCCTTATCTTGGCTATGTGAGAATGTGGATCCTCCGATGGCAACCCTGAGAACAAGCCCCTCACTTGTCATGACCCGAGAGTACCCCCTAGTCGTAACATGGCGTATTCGACTCCGGAGGGGTCTTATACGAGCCACATAGTCATTCATTGCATTCAATAATGAAAATAGTGCAGAATAAAAAAAAACTTATTTACATCCACACATTTAAACTTCATTAAAACAACTTTAAAAACACACAGCGGAAGTCTGAGTCTCACATGGCGATCTTAGACACAATCACAAAACATAAGTAGGGACACGGCCCTTTACAATCAAAAGAAGTCTATTAAGTCTATTACATGAACAAATGAACTTAAAAGTCTTATCCTCGAATCCATGAGGACATACCATGTCTTGGAGGAAAGCAATCTAACACTTCAAACTAGCTAGGAGGGATCACTTGCCGGAACCTACACTTATAGTAAAAATATGAAGAATATGGGTTAGTACACAAAATGTACTAAGTATGATGACCATGCAAACCATGCTCTAAAAGGGACATTTTGGTTAGAAACCATGCATTATGCCACTTTTTG
Source organism: Solanum stenotomum (assembly GCF_019186545.1). Taxonomy (NCBI): domain Eukaryota; kingdom Viridiplantae; phylum Streptophyta; class Magnoliopsida; order Solanales; family Solanaceae; genus Solanum; species Solanum stenotomum. The sequence continues at coordinate 25,307,941 of NC_064290.1, read as the reverse complement.
AAGTACCATGAATAGTTGCATAAAAGACATACAATACAAGCATAAACATCAAGTAAGTCATAATATTACCTTTAAACAATTTCAACATGAAAACCTTTACCTTGGACCTTCACCTCAAGAAACCCTTATGCTATACCTCGTGCAATGTATGGATGGCGTCCCATACCACCATCCATACTAAGGCACCACATTAAGGTCACTTAAGGTAACTTATCATTCCTTTCTTTTACCTTTGCACCATATTCATACATAAGAGGTATATCATTAATTAAGACATGACAA